>NC_048431.1:4267422-4974016 GCF_004353265.1 Vitis riparia | reverse complement strand
AAGGCCATTGGCAATGCAATGATGCAACCGCCGAAAGATAATCCCACAACTACCTTGGTTCAGTACTTCATCCCCTCCCTTCATTGGCCTCAAAGGCCATATATTTTTATTCAAATATCCTTGATTATGAAAATATGTGGTGCAATTTTAAAGAATATTGTGTTTTATTATAAGATTGAGTGGGAAATAAGATAGCTAGGACTGTCCAAATGTAGCCTCAGGCAACGGGTCGCTCTCAAGTCTCAAGCAATACGTGGCCTAGGCCCATTAATTTCACATAGCCACGGGTCGCCGCTACTTGGCTCTTTTGGTAGACTCAGATTCTGTGATCTTCTTCCTGATTCATTTTAACAAAAGCCAACAAGCAAAGTGTGATGATAATAGCCGTAGATCCCCACCTGCATTTTCCTATATAAACATTCACACACTATCAATGTTCTAACAATTTCTGTGGTTGCACTTGGTGTGTGAGAGGTGTGCGTGTGTCGGTGTGTGGCTGTTGGTGTTATTCACGTGTACCTTGTTGCTCAGTCAAGGATTGTAGCATGCATTTGCTTTGAATTATACATATAGGGCATATAAAATTAACTAAACTAGAAGCAGCAGAACAGCAACCATGGCTTCCTTGGGTGAGATTTCTGATTCAGCTTTGTCTGCTTCCATCACGTTTAGAACAAGGGGACACAAAACATTCTTTGTATGACATTATTTTTTATTGGAAATTTTGCTCTGGTTGTTTGATAGGGGAAGAACGTGACGTTCAAAAGAGCTACTGGATGGAACACTCCGCAGAATTGACTGTTGAAGCTATGATGCTGGATTCACAAGCGTCCGATCTCGACAAAGAAGAGAGGCCTGAGGTGAGAAACGTTATGTTATACAGGGGACTTCATTGGAAGTTTTTCTTATAACATTGACTAGGTGGAATTGGATTGGGTAGTTCTGTTGTAAATTATTGACTTTCACTTTCAAAGAAAGGAAATAATTATTTTTTTTCCTTTTCCCTTTTTTTTTTTCTTCCTGGGTTAGTTCTATCTTCGGATACATGCTAAAGCCAACCCCTCCCTTCATTGTCATTAATTTGCTTGCGGCACAAAGCCCAAAAGCTACCTTTCCAATTAAGGAAATATGATAACGATTCAAACAGATTAAAAAAAGGAAGAAATTGGTCATAAGTGTGATGCATGGTAGCTATTTCTTGATGGTGATTCATTGTCATCTCATATCATTGAGGTTCTCAATTCTTTCACAAATTTGAGCTTTGAAACTGAGTTTAATCGAATTTCTCCCAGTTACT
This sequence comes from Vitis riparia, assembly GCF_004353265.1. Taxonomy (NCBI): domain Eukaryota; kingdom Viridiplantae; phylum Streptophyta; class Magnoliopsida; order Vitales; family Vitaceae; genus Vitis; species Vitis riparia. The sequence goes on along the minus strand of NC_048431.1, from coordinate 4,972,719 downwards.
CTCTCTCCTGCCGCCCCTTGAAGGAAAATATGTCGTGGAACTAGGGGCAGGAATTGGGCGTTTCACAGGCGAATTAGCTAAGCAGGCTGGTCAAGTCCTTGCCATTGATTTCATTGAAAGTGTGATCCGTGAGGTGAATTTAATTCCAGCTCACACGAACCAATTTTATAGAAAATTCTCACCTTGTATATGCTTGAATCTTCTCTTAATACCATGGGAACTCTGCAGAATGAAGTCATCAATGGGCGCTTCAAGAATACTAAGTTCGTGTGTGCTGATGTTACATCTCCCGACCTGGATATTTCACCAGGTTCTGTCGACTTGATTTTCTCAAATTGGCTACTAATGTATCTCTCAGACAAAGAGGTAGTAACCATGGTTGTGTTTAATGCCCCCAACCTCTGGAACACGATCTTCGATCGATCATGCAATTATGTTCATTAATTTGAAGTGCCTTCCCTGTTTTTGTATGGGCGGCAGGTTGAGGATCTAGCTGAAAGGATGGTTAAATGGTTGAAAGTTGGAGGTTTTCTCTTCTTTAGAGAGTCTTGTTTTCATCAATCAGGTGATTTTAAAAGGAAAAAGAACCCGACACACTATCGTGAACCCAGATTTTACACAAAGGTTAGTCTTTTATTTTGACACTATCACAAGAGTGGAATTTGTATCAGCGACATAGTCAACATTACACAATGAAACACTTGTAAAAAGAACTTACTTTATATTTCTTCCTTGAGTTGCATTGCAGGTCTTTAAGGAATGCCATATGTCTGATGACTTTGGGAACTCCTCTGAATTCTCACTTATCACCTTCAAATGTGTTGGAGCTTATGTGAGAAACAAAAAGAATCAAAACCAGGCAATGGCTTTAACTGCTGTTTAGCTGAAAGTGGTTTCTTTCCATCTGAAATTCAAATAAGCCTTCTCGGTTTTTTATCATGCAGATCTATTGGTTATGGCAGAAAGTTAATTCACAAAATGACAAGGGGTTCCAACGTTTCCTGGATAATGTACAGTATAAATGCAGGGGCATATTACGCTATGAACGTGTCTTTGGTGAAGGCTTTGTGAGTACAGGGGGACTTGGTATGACGAATTTCCAAGTTTTCTCCTAAGTTTAGCACAATAACTTGCTTGTCCTTCGTTTTTGTTGCTCGCATATCAAGTTTCAGACTCCGAATTTTGAAATCACTGCTACAGAGAACGATTTTATGATCCCTTCCAGTTTCAGTCAAACAAAATTTTCGCAATCATTGGAGGTTATTCGCATTCTTAACTGCAACTAATTTAAATCTCTTTACTTTATTTGATTTGAACAGAAACAACAAAAGAATTTGTGGCAAAATTGGACCTTAAGCCTGGCCAAAAGGTCCTAGATGTAGGCTGTGGCATCGGTGGAGGTGACTTCTACATGGCAGAGGATTTTGATGTTGAGGTTGTTGGTATCGATCTATCAATAAATATGATCTCCATTGCTCTTGAACGTGCCATTGGCCGCAAATGCCTGGTCGAATTCGAGGTTGCTGATTGCACCAAGAAAACGTATCCTGATAATACATTTGATGTGATCTACAGCCGTGATACCATTCTTCACATACAGGTAGTCATTTTCACATCCTTTGCAGCGGTTTCATGAATCATGATAAACGACTCTGAAGGATCTTTTGAACCTCTGACCATGCACATCCAACACAGCCGAATTTTTTTATTATTAATTATGGTTTTTCCTTTTCTTCATATACCGCCATCTGACGGTAGCTGTGGAATTTTTTAGGACAAGCCCGCCTTGTTCAAGTCCTTCTTCAAGTGGCTGAAGCCTGGAGGAAAAGTTCTTATTACTGATTACTGTAAAAGAGCAGGACCTCCATCACCAGAATTCCAAGAGTATATTGAACAGAGAGGATATGATCTGCACGATGTAAAGGCATATGGTCAGGTAATAGCCACATAAAATATTACACATTAAGCTTTTGTTTTTAGCACATGTTAATCTAATTTACTGCCCTTTGAACCACTGCCAGATGCTCAAAGATGCTGGTTTTGGTGAGGTCATCGCAGAGGACAGAACAGAACAGGTCCAAATAAGTTCTGCTCTCATTCATATTCTCTCTGTTGGTTGTTTCACCATTTATATTCATAAGTTAATACAAGTTGTTTTCACCATCTTTCAGTTCATCAAAGTGTTGCAAAGGGAAATGGATGCTGTTGAGAAGAACAAAGACGAATTCATTCAAGACTTTTCTGAAGTGGGTTCTGTAAATTTTTTTTCCCTTCTGTAATTTTATTTGTGGCATCCTTTCTTTTTAACTTCTTTCCATCATTGGTAATTGAGTTCTAACTCCCTCTCATTTCCTCGGCCGTGGAATAATCTTAGGAGGACTATAACGAGATTGTTGGTGGATGGAAATCAAAACTGAACAGGAGCTCATCGGGTGAACAGAGGTGGGGATTGTTCATAGCCAAGAAAAATTGACTTGAGGGTTCTTCTTCGCCAGGCAAAAGGCATATTGGCCATTTGGGTGTTTCTAGTACCAACAAGTGGTTGAGCTCAGCTGAGTTTCGTGGTTTCTGGGCTTAGAGTCACTGTTCCATAAATAAGCTTAAATAGAATGAAATGGCAAGTGGATGTATTAGTGATCTACAATATGGCATTTTCATGTTGTCCTTGCTCAACCATATCAATGACTTTGAAAGTGATGGACTTGTTTTCTTCATCTATATCCTCCACGACATCCTTGGCAACATGAATATTTCCACCTTTAATTGATTTTAGATACGAAAATGATCAATTTCAAAACCACTTCTCAATCGAAGTATGTAGAAATTAATAAATAAATAAAAGTTTTTATTCTCATTTAAAATTTTTTTTAATACTCGTTAGCTTTGGTAATTGGTGTGACATTTTTACATTGTATTTAAAAACTCTTCAAAAAAAGAGTTTTTCAAGAACAATGAAGTCCATTACTTGTAGGGGCTAAGGCAGGAGGGTGGTTTGAGGAGGGACATTATATGGAATTTATTTCAAAGAGGGTAGAATAACATCAAAATTTTAATATAGTCTAATAGTAAGATAGTTTATTACCAAAAAACTTAAGGTTATGGGTTCAATTCCCATTACCTACTATATTTTTAACAAAATTTCAAGCAGTGCAATGCACTCATTGGCTCCACCATTGAATTTACTTGCCTTTGTTTTAGGTTTCAAATTTTATATTTTTTAAATCCTTTAATTTCTTTTTCTTTTCTTTCTTTGTTATTATTGTTATTGTTTTTAAAAATTTTAGATTCAATTTGTTATATATTCAAAGGTGCTCAAACTTACAAGATACTAACCAAGTCCAAACAATACTTGAACCTGATTGTTATCACTATCTTGGTCATTATATATGTAAAGATTACTAGCAAACTCAATTTTTTATATGCAGATCTTTCCTTCATTAACAATTTCATGCATATTGAAACTAAACATCAATATATTTATGTGTTCAATAAATTTGGTTTTTAGCTAACTATGTAGTACTTTGACTATCACAACATGCACTAATATGTTTTTGTATAACTTCCAAGTTTTCAAGCAGTTTATGTAACAAAATTGATTCCTTAACAACTTCAGCCAATGCAATATACTTTCTTCTATTTGTAGTTGACAAAGTAATTGTAGATTGTAAACTATACTTCCTACTTACAAGTCCTCTAACAAGAGTAATACAAAACTTGAAATTGATCAACATAATCGATTACCACACATTTATCAAGATCATCATCTCATTGAAAAACCACACCAAGATCTAAAGTATGCATAATGCATGACAAAATTCATTTCACAACATATTAATGTACTTTACCAAGATCATGCATGTACTTGCTTATCAAGCTAGTAACTTGTGAAATATTTGACCTTGTACACACCATAGTGTATATCAAGCTACCTACGCATTAGAGTAAATAACTCATGACTTAGACTGATGTTCTATATTTGAGTTAGAAGATAAAGTTGTACTAAGCTTGAAATGAGAAGCAAATAAGGTACTTCCTAGTTTTGATTGTTCAATCATGTCAAAACATTGCACCAATTTCCTCATATATATTGATTATATGTAAAACTAACTTTGTCTTTAACTCTATCTTGTAGATGTGCATGCCAAGAGTCATTGTGGCTTCACCTAGAAGAGTTAGGAGGATGGCACCAATTGAGTTGGGTATAATTGATTCTAAATTTATCAAATTCAAAATGTTCATCAATTCTAAATTCAAGGTTTTCAAAATCTAGGTTGCTAAGGCCCATTTTTAATTTAAAGAAAAGTAAAGGGGAGATTAAGAAAAAAAATTATTTAAAATAATTAAATATAAATACCTAAAGTTGTCCAAATGTGCATTTCTATGTAGCTTGTAGAAAATTTTTGTTTCTACAAAAATTAGTGACTTGAAATTGAGCTTAAATTGTATTTTTAAAGTAATTGTAATTGTGAGAGAATAGTGTGAAAAAAAAGGAAAAATGAGAGAGAGAGAGAGAGAGAGTGCACGTTCAAGGTTTTCAAAACCTATGAAAAATTTATTAATAAAAATGAATTTTTGTTAATCTAACAAAATACCATCACAATGGGTCATTATTTGAACGTTGGAAAGGGTGTTTTGGTCATTTAACTATCATAAAAAAAATGAATTTTATTAGTTCATCAAAATACTCTCACAAATTAGTCCTTTTGCGAATGTATGAGGTATGGATAACAATCGGGAAGAACTGAGTATTTGAAAAAACTTGTTCCCTAATGGAAAGGGTTTAGGATAAAGATAAATGAGTTTGGATCGGATTTAGAAAGTTTTTAAAAACCTGAGATGGATTCGAGTATGATTTTTTATCACTCTATTCCGTCCTGATTATATATAATTTTAAATAAAAAATTATTTTAGTTGATTTTTTTTCATTTTTCAATTTTTTAAACATAAATAGAATATTACTTTTCATTAAATTAAATTATAAATATTTATAAATTATATTTAATCAAAGTAAAAAAAAAAAAAAAAAATTTAAAATTTGAAAAATGTAAATGGGACATGACAAGAAGGGTATGAGAATTTCCTATATACTATCCACTCTACTATGCCCTATTTAACATTTTTTGTTTTTGTTTAAGAATAGATATAAATAAATGAGATAGTATTGAGATAGAGGTGAGTTGAGAGGGGTAAAATTGGCATGAGAGGGGAGTTGACGGGCGGGCCATGGCTGGTACAATGGGCCACCACTCATGGCCCAACACGATTTAATGGACAATACTGTTCTAGCCCAACATTATCTTGTGATAGAATTGTCGTGCCTGGGCTAGCCCGACATGTCCCGAACAATGCTGGGTCGTGGGCAAGCTCGGCCCCGCCTAGCCTACTCGCCATGATTAGGTTTTTGATGTCCCATATGATATAGCTCCATGAGGCTTAGTGGCTGCAAAGGTATCATGCGCCCATCCTACCGATGACCAATTGAAGTTGAAGCTTTAATTTTATATATATTTGTGTTCCTTGATTTTAAATTTGAGTTACATTTATAATATTTCTAAAAAAAAAAAAAAACACTAAATTTGAGTTGAAAAAGGAAGAGGGCAGGGTTAGAATTTCCAATTCAAATTGCATATTAAAAAAAAAATGACTTCTAATTTTATTTTTATTTATTTATTTTTTTTTTTGAGTTCTTCATCTTCAAATTGGATTTGCACTTGAAGTATGTTCAACTCAAATTTTATGAGGGAAAAAAAGTTAACATAGCTAGCATGTTAACTCAATTGTTTATTAAATTCAAGATGATAATGAAGTGGAATCACTTTTATTACAACAAGATTAAGATTTGCAAAACCATGATACACCCACGTCAATGTCAACATTTGAAACATGGTGACTTGTATACCTTTCAAAAGGTCAATAAATTACAAACAAAGGTTTTATAAGGTAACTATAAAAATGGATTACTTGATCATAAGATAAATATCTCAACGAAAACAAATAATGTAGTGAACCAATAGACAAACCAAACCAAACCAAACTTTTCTCTCACTAAATGTAGGCAAATAAACAATTTGTAATAATAAAATATTTCAAAAACTAGAAACCTTCCCACACTTGAATACATGACTAAAACATGGTTGAGCTATAGATCATTCATCTCACACATAACACACAATATTAACATTATTTATATGAGAAGCCGTCAAGTAGCACCAAACTATGACAACTTATGTTTATGCCTGAATAAGGTGGTCATCTAGTTCTTCATTCATATGAATTACAAATCCAAGCAATTTAACAGGAGCAGAGATTTCTTTGTTGAGCTTCTCATACTCGAAAGTCCAACGCACCCAAGTGGTTTCACCTTTTGAAATAGTTTGGACAATAGCTTTGAAGGATTTGTATTCCTTCAAGAGATCTCCTTCAATGACTTTAAATGTAACCGCTTTATTTTCATTGTCTATGGCTTCCACAATCTCCTTAGCAACATGATTTTTCCCATCTTTGGTTTCAAACAAAAATAATCTAATTAGAAGAATTGTATTTCATTGAAATTAGTGTGTTTAGGAAAAGTGCTAGTCTTACGCAAGTAAAGTCAATTTTTTAACATACTATCAAATTGTAAAATTCAATGGTAGATGTACTTCATCATGGTCGGCAAAATTAGTTTTTGATCAAGGACAATTGAAAAGGAAGAAGGGTGACCCATGGTGTAGGGGTTGCACCAAGTGTCAAGGCCCATGTGGTTGTACTGCTAAGTGCTAAGTACTTTTGAATTATCATATTAACTTCCTGGTATAATGTAAAAAAGAAGAAAACGACATTTGTTTGAAAAACCATTACATTAATACTTATGAAATTCAAAATAAGAGACCATGTGAATGGGTAGTTGGCAATGACTTATGTCACATGCCATAATTGAATACTCGTCGAACCAGTCAATTTTCCATCCGATCATTACTAAAAGACACCAATAAAAAAAAGGGACAAAAATTTTAATGGACAAATCTTGAGGAAAATCTTGCCAAATCCAAGTCTAATAATGCCACTAGAGATTTTTGTTTTGGTTTATGGGTGCGGTCCAATTAAAATTCAGGCCCGCTACCAAATCGAGCCTTCAATGCTTAATTGAGACCTATCAAAAAGTAAAAAGTTAAAAACAATTTACATCTATCGAGAAACATATTAATAAAAATAATGATTACATTTAAACTTTAGAATTCACGTTTTGTATTTAATCTCATTATTTTATAGTTGAACTCATTTTTATATTTTAAGTTTATTTATATGTTTTATTTATTTATATCATCATCTAACCGTCCAAATTTTCATTACTATTTTTTATAATTCAAATTGCATCTTCATTCTTATTTTTATATATTTTTTTTAAAATGACTATTTAAGAATTAAAAATAATTAAAAAAAATTAGGTGTTTATTTGGTAATTGTTTTCAAAAACGATTATTTTGTTCTTTATAGCAAAAAAAAAAACACATTTAATGATAAAAAATTATTTTCTATTTTATAAAAATGTCTTTTCCTTGTTTTTTGAGAATTATTTTAAAAAATAATTATACAAACATGTAAAATAATTAAAAATAAATCAGTAGTAGACGTAAAAATTATTTTTAAAACATATGTAGAAATATTTTAAGTTTTCAAATAGACTTTTGTTTTACAAAACATCATATAATGGTTTTTAAAAACTATTTTTTAGAATTATTTTTAAAAATAATCATCAAACAGACCCTAACTACTACTTTTAGTTTAAAAAATAATATTAATAAATTATGTTCATTTATGCTCATAATTTAAGAGATTATGTGTTAGTGTGGAAGGAATCATCTCCTATGCCAATTAAATGTTAAAAAAAGACATTTCTTTTATCCTTTCGAGTGTAAAAAAATATTAAGCTAATGATGAAATTTTTCTTCAGAAAATATTTTTTTGAATGATACTTCAAGTATGTTAAAAAATGGTGAAATAATTTTGCCAAAAATGGTGAAATAATTTTGCCAATCTACAAGACTACAACCCATATGTATCATCAAGTAAAAACTAAATATTAATTTGAAATCATCGATCAGTATGTATATATAATCATGTGTAATACTTCTTAAGTAAATCTTTAATTCATGTTAAACTATCAATTAATTTAACTAATTAGGTAAAGGCTAATAATATATACCAAATTTATTTTAGCTTTAATCATGCAATAAGAAATTTTTTACAAAATTAGTTATGATTTATTTTTTAATATTAAATGAGTATATAGTAAAATACAAAAAGAAATTTATTTTATCCAAACTTAAATTATTATATCATGGAAAGTGGTATATGCGAAAATACGACGTATAATAATAAAAATCCATTTGAAATAATATTATTTTATAAATTAAGAATAATCAAATATTAATCCTCTTTATTATTTTTATTTCGTGTTCCCATATTCATTCCTTTAATAATTGTAAAATATATAGAATAAAGAATTAAAGTGTTTAAAAAACGTTTTCAATTTTTTAAATACTTAAATAATAAAAAAAAATTAAGTATTATAAATATTAAAAATACTTCTTAAAATCGAATACAAGTATATATGAAAGTAGAACATGGAATTTGTGCTTCAAAAATGCGGATTATATGCAAGTGATGCTAACAAGGCGAATATGCGTCTATGAATCACTTGTCCAAATAAAAACATATTATAAAAAGAGCAGATTATTTCATGATGTAAAGCATTTTTGCAAAAATATACATAATGTTGAGTGGATAGAGGTGGTGTGGAGTGAGAGTTGGCTTACCAATAACGTAGCTCCACTCGATGACAGAGCCGACATTGCCCCAGTCACCCTCGTGCAGGTCAACTTTCTGAACCTTTCCAGGGGAGACACTGGACATGTGGTGAGGCCTGCCTCCCCAAACCTCATGAAACTTATCAGCAGGAGCCAGGATCAGAATTTCAGCCTCAAGCTTACCTACTAGACCCATGTCTCCCTAATTCCTACTTTCTAGTGAGAATTCTCAGGAAACAAACTGAGAACCAAGGAAGTGGAAGAGAAGCTTAGGCAGTGGTGCAGAAAAACACTTGGGACTTCGCCATTAAATAGAGGGGATGGGAATGGGTATGGATCCTCTGTGGCGCCATTAGCTTTTCTCCAGTTCATCAAGTTTTCATTCAAAGCATGCCACCTGTTAAACCAAAAATTAATGTCATGTCACATCCTAGATAGACATTGCACTGCCATGTGTCTATCATTATTGGCTTTGCGATCAAGGTTACCATTTTTTTCTTTTTAAATCTAGATTTCCTTTAAAAGCCCTCGTCAAAGTAACGTGTCCCCGCCACGTAAACATCCCTATTTTATATTTTCATTTTTACTCATGTTAAAAATAATTTATTTTAGAAAAAAAAAAAAAAGGTTTTATGTGAAACTCTGGTGCTGAGCAAGGGAGATAAGAGCACAAGGTCTAGGTATTTTAGTCTTTAGTGATTGTGTTTGTAGTAGATTTGTATATCATGAGTTTTTATTAGAGAAAAAATTATTCTTCTAAAAGATTTCCTCTAAAAATTAATATTTATTTTGGTTTAAAAGGTTTCTCACCCTTTATTTTCTCTCATATTCTATATGCACAAATATCTTTCATACAATCTTATTTGGGCATTTTTAAAATATATATATATATATATATATATATATATATATATATATATATTAAATTTTAAAATTATTTTCAAATCTATCACATTTTTTAAACTATTAATTAAAAGTTATATTTAAAAATTATATTTTAAAGGATAAATTCAACTTGTCTTTTCAAAAGATATTTTTTAATTAAATTTCTGTCCTGGAAATATAAGATAATTTCTAATTAAATGTCTCTTATGGACTTGGAAATACTTTTTGAATTATCATGTCTTAAATTTGCTGTATTTATTTTAAAATCCTATCTGGCTTCCACTGGAACACTTGATTGAGCTTACCATCCTTGAATCTTACCTACTGCACTCATGTTTTTTGTTTTTTCTACCTGCCAGTAACAATTCTAAGGAACCAAGGAGTAATGGTGCAAGAGACACTTGGGCCTTCTATCGATTATTATATGTAGGGGGATGTGATGTGAGGAGTCATCGCTTCTGGCCAGCCATGCATGCTTTCACAGCTAATTTACCAACTCTTCGTCCTACCCGTCAAAACATTAGCTACCTTTCTGACTTCACGTACCACACCCGAATGCATGCATTATCTTTCTCTGTTATTATTGAATGGATAAAGGTGGCTGTCACCATCTTATATATACATTTGGACAAGCTTTCTCCACGTGTACAACGGGTCTCCTCTCATAAAAATAAATGAAAATGTGTAAATATAATAATAGCATAAAATAAATGATCAATTAATGAGAGATTAAAGTCAACAGAGTGGATCAATAATTTTGGCCACCATGCATGAATCGTATATCAATAATATCATCTCATATTAAATTAAAGGATATGATTTTTTCGTAATACCAAAAATATCCAAAGGACATGAAAATTATATAAAATCAATTTATACTATATGACTATATTGTATCATTTGCAATGCATCTTCTTGTAATTTTTTTCTTTGGGCTTTTAGTTTCTCTAGTGATTTATTTTTTTAAATGATGAAGATAAATAAATTAAACCCACTTGCAAAGTAAAATTTTGGCCACCATGCATGAATAGGGCGTATCTCAATAATATCATCTCATATTAAGTGATGAACAACGGTACGTGAAAGCAATAATAAATGAAAAAGCGCTTAAAGTGAAATGACTAGATCTAGCTAATGCAAGTATAATGAGCATAAATCAGCCCCTTCTTCTTTGGAAATAAAAGAAAAGAATGAACGTTTTGAGGTGCACTTTTCTAATGCTATTTATTGGATTCCCCACTTATTCAATAAAGAGTTTTTCGCTCTTGAATGAATGTCACGATCCAAGACAATTATATTTTAGGGATAGATAAAATTGATAATAGGCCTAAAGTCCATAAAAGACGTAAAATTCAACTTAAAATTAACAAATATTTATAATTAAATTGAAGGTTATGATTTTTTTCATAATGCCAAAAATATTCAAAGGACATGGAACTTATATAAAATCAATTTATACTATATGACTATGTTGTATCATCTGCAATGCACCTTCTTGTAATTTTTTTATTTGACCTTTTAGTTTCTCTAGTGATTTATTTTTTTAAATGATGAAGATAAATAAATTAAACCCACTTGCAAAGTAAAATTTTGATTTGAAAAGTTTATTTCAATATATGACTTTAAATTATTTTTCAAAATAAAATTTAAAATGAAAATATTAAAAATATTTTTTAAATGATTTCAACATGATTTTTTATTTCATATAATAATAACATATACGTATGAAAAATCTAAAATATATGTAAAAAATCTAAAACAAAAAAGTTATTGCTCTCTTTCAAATATATGAAAATTAAATTGTAAAACTGCTATTATTAATATTAAATTTTAATGAAAGTTTTATTAATTACTTTCAACAACATTACTAAGATGTTATATTATTAGTAATAAAATAAAATAAGAAAATTAAAAAAAACTAAAAATAAATTTAAATTATAGAAAATATTTGTTTTTACTTAAAATTTAACTTATTCAATAATAAAATATAAAAATTAAATTAAATTAAAGATTAAAAATGTATAACTAAAAGTCTATTAATATATCTATTGTCCTGTCATTTTTCAAATTTTTTTAATAAAAAGAGATATGGAAAAATATTAAAATATTTTTAGAAAAGAAATTTAAAAGAAAAAGTAAAATAAATGTGACATTTGGAAATCAAAAGGGGAGAGTAAAGAAAATGGGAAAGAATATGTAAAAGGCAAAAAATTATAAGAATGAGACCTACAAGCATATTCACTTTTCCTTATTTCTTTTAAGGTTATTTTTGTTTTTTATACTTCATATCCTAGCATCAATTTTACTAAATATGTAAACATTAAATCCATTATTTGCTTTAACTAACCCTAAATCATAATTGTTCCATTTAAATTTGTGAATCTCTAGCCCGCATTCACTTATCATGAATTGATGTCAAAATTAGATTATAAAACAACGGTAATTCATTTAATTGGTGACAAATAATAAATAACTAAAAGAAATAAACAAGGAGAGAGATTGAAGTTGACTAATAAGAGACTAAAGGAGAATAGGACATATCAAAAATATCATCTCAAATTTAGTGTTTAACAACTATGTGTGACAACGACAACAAATGGAAAAGCACTTATAGTGAAATTATTAAATCTAGCAAATGCAAGTAGGGTGTATAGAAGAAATAACACTATTGTTTTCAATGAAAATTTTCACACACTTTTATTGATGTAATAAGAGTTTACTTATATGCATAGCTAGAAAAAACTATTTACGGCAATGTACATCAATTTGTCTACAACTATGCAGTAGTTACAGATTTGTTAAAGTCAACACAACAAACAATGATTACAAGAATATACAAAATTGATTTTGAATGATTGATGTAATAAGAGTTGACTCATTTACATAGTTAAGAAAAACTATTTACGACAATGTACATCAATTTGTCTACAACTATACAGCAGATACAAATTTGTTAAAGTCAACACAACAAACAACGGTTAGAAGAATATATAAAATTGATTTTGAATGATCTTACTTGATTGTAGGCTATCTGTTCAATCATTGCAATCTATCTTTATACGCCCGCGCAAGATTGAGCTTCCATCAGCAAGCCCAATCTTGTATCTCAACATTTCGGTTCTTTGTCTTGACAATGGCTTTGTCAACAAATCAACCAATTGGTCTTGTGTATGAACATGTCGAACTTGGAGAGAACCACGTTGAACTATATCACGAACAAAATGGAAATCAATTTGTATGTGTTTCATGCGTGAATGTTGGACTGGATTGAAACTTAGATACGTAGCACCAAGGTTATCACAGAGTAATAAGGGAGTTGTTTTTAGTGGAAAACCCAACTCGTGAAGAAGTCCAAAAAGCCACATTGTCTCGGATGCCGTATTTGCAAGGGCTTGATATTCAGCTTCGGTGGTAAATCTTGCAACTACTCTTTGTTTATTTGAGCTCCATGAAATGGGATTTGGGCCTAAGAAGCTAATATAGACAAATATGGAGGTTTGATCATCAATATTTCTAACCTAATCGGTATCGGAATAGATAATTAAAATTGGAGGTTCAGATTTTGTGAGTTGTATACCGTGGAAGATGGTTTGCTTTAAGTACTGAAGAAGCCTTTTTGTTGCTGTGAAGTGAGTAGTGGTAGGCTTGTGCATGAATTGGGACAACTTGTTTACCACGAATGAAATATCTAAATGCGTTAAAGAAAGATACTGCAGGCTGCCAATGATTCTTCGAAATTATGTGTTGTCCACATTTGTTGTGCCATCAAGTAATTTAAGAGATTGAATTGCTGAAAGAGTGGTTGAGACATCTTTGGTACCACTCATGTTGGTATTTGATAGTAACTCTCAAATGTACTTGTGTTGTGAGAGAAATAGTCCTACTTGAGTAGGTACAACTTCCACACCAAGAAAAAAATGAAGTAGACCCATATCCTTAAGAGAGAAACGATCTCCCAATTGCTTGATAATTGAAACCACAAAATTTTTGTTATTTCCTGTAATCACAAGATTATCGACATACACCAAGAATAACATATTATAGAGTCTTTTTGATAAATAAACAAAGACGAATCAGCTTTGGAATTGTCAAACCCAAGCTCAAGAAGTACATTTTTCAGTGTAGTGTACCAAGCCCTAGGAGCTTGTTTGAGGCCATATATTGTCTTTTTAAGACTGCAAACATGATTGGGTTTAGATGGATCTTTGAAACCCGGGGGTTGCATCATATATACAGTTTTAGATAGTGCACCATGTAAAAAAGACATTACTAACATCCATTTGCCTTAAATCCCAATCATTCACAACAGCAATAGACAAAACGATTCTAATGGTGACTGGTTTAACTATTGGACTGAAGGTCTTTTTGTAATCAAGCTCTGGACGTTGATTATAACCATTTGCAACTAAGCACACTTTGAATCGATCCGCAGATCCATCAGGTTTTCTCTTGACCTTGAACACCCACTTGCAACCCACCGGGTTACAGTTCAAAGGGATTGACACTAAATCCCAAGTTCCATGCTTCATGAGAGCTGTAAGCTCACTAGACATAGCATCACGCCATTGTGGTTGAGATAAGGCCTGACTCACACAGGTTGGTTCAATGGTCTCAGGGAGTGGATGTTTAGGCCCAGAATTGAGTTGTTTGGGTTTGAAAATTTTGCTCATTGACTGAGTGGTCATTTGGTGAAGATGTTGAACATATGGGTTTGAGAGAATTTGAGCATTCGAGTTTTGGGAATTTTCAATCTGTCCTAGTGTTTGCTCAACAGGTGAGGAGTGAGAAAGCAATGAGTTTGAATCAAGCAGACAAGTATTGGGACTAGAATTAGGAGATGAAAAATTCAAGTGCAAGGAATTTTGACCTAAATTTTCAGATGAAATCGGAAGATAAGAAGAAAGAGGGTTGATGAGATTACTTGAGGAGGATGCGATGATGACGACTACACCTTCCAGAGTCGTTGATGCGGGCAGCAGGGCAGACGGCATTGGCGAGGGCATGGACGTGACCTAGGCATCGAAGAACAAAAGGGCATTGTGAGATTCTGGTGTTTGGTGGTAGAAGATAGAGTGAGAGTGTTTGGTTTGTCGAATAGAACATGCCTAGAAATGTAAATCTTGTGAGTTTTAAGGTTAAGACATTTGTAGGCACTTTGGGTTTGAGAGTACCCGATAAACACACAAAGTGAAGATTTTGGCTGCATTTTATGAGTGTTGTAGGGTCGGGTAAGTGGGCAACATAGACACCCAAATTTTCTTAATTTGAGGTAATTTGGTTTTTGACCAAAGAGAGCTTCAAAAGGAGAACGGTTTTGAAGAAGAGAAGTGGGTTGTCTATTGATTAGATAGGATGTTGTTTGGAAAACATGAGGCCAATATGAAAAAGGTAGCGATGTATCATGGAGAAAAGTGAGACTCGTTTCGACAAGATGACGGTGACGACGCTCAAAGACACCATTTTGTTGTGGAGTGTGTAGGGCGGTGGTATAGTGACCAATACCATTGACCAATAAAAAGGATTTTAAAGCAATGAATTCCCCACCATTATCAGAGTACAAATTTTTTATTTTGGTTTGGAAACGTGTTTCTACAAGTTTTTTGAAGTGAGGAAAAATTGTAGACACCTTGGATTTTGTAGCCATTGGATAGAACCGCATGTATTTTGTGAAGTAGTCAACCAAAATGAGGTAATAACGAGATCCGTTGATTTCGGTATAATGTGCAAGTCCCCAAACATCAGTTTAAATAACTTCAAGTGGTGCATGACTTTGAAGATTATTGGTAAAAGGTTGTTGATGTGCTTTATTAATGGAGCATGAACTACATAATTGAGAAAGATTTTCTTCTTTAACAACGGGAAGAGAAAAATTCTTAACAAGATGTTGGACTATTCAAAGAAATGGATGTCCAAGACGCTTGTGTCACCCATCAATTGAGGTCCGTTCATGCACATTAGCAACCATTTTGGAAGTGGGAGACATCATTGATTCTGGAAAAATGTAGACACCATTTTCACATGCTCCTTGAAGTAGAATCGCCCCCGTGATCTTGTCCTTCACAAAGAAATGAAAATGGTGAAATTCAACAATAATGTTATTTTGTTTAGTAAGATGATGAACGGAAATTAAATTTTTGGAAAGGTTTGGAACACAAAGGGTATCACTGAAGATGAAAGTATGGTTGGGTGAGTGTAATTCCAAAGAACCAATGTGTGAGACAGTCAAACCTGAACCTGAACCATCACCAAGACTTACTTCATCAATACCATCATATTCATTGTGAATGGACAAATTTGCAAGATCACCCGTTATATTGTGAGAGGCCGTTGAGTCCATGAGCCAAGTTTTGTCTTTTCCGTTAGAAGAAGTCACACAGTTGACTATGAAATCTTTGGACTGGAGTTAAAGACAATGATTTGCAGTATGACCCATATGTTCACAAAACTAACAACGTGGCGTGTAACGTTTATGGTTGTTAATGGGTTTGTCAGACCCATAGTTGGAGCGACGTCCATCACGTTGATGGCCATTGGATTGGCGGGCTGAGCTTTGGCCTTGATTACGTTGAGACCTGTTGGGTTTATAAGACTTCTTTGAAAAGTCACCTCCAGATAAAGGTTGGCATTTGTTTGTGAAGTTTGCTGTCATCACCATCTGTTGAGTAGCAACTTCCAGACACCGAAGGTAGGATTCGTGACCCACTAAGAGGTCGTGCAACTCTTCAAACACCAAGGACTTCTCCCGTGCTTGGATTGGTGTAGTGATCTCATGAAAATCAGGCCCTAACCCATTCAAGACATAGAAGGTTAAATTGTCATCAGAAATTGGATGATCGATGATGGCGATTTCATCCACCAGAGCCTTCACAACATGCAAAAAGTCAAAAATTGACTTATTTCCACGTCGAATCAAGGTGAGTTCCTTCGTGAGTTGCATAGCCCTTGTTCTTAAACGACTAGCATATAACGTGTTGAGTTTATTCCAAGCCTTGTGTGATGTTTTTGTTGTGGCTATGAGCGGTGTAATTGTGGAGGATGTAGATGCTAGGATGGCACTAAGGATAAGTTTATCATGTCGAACCCAATCAATTTTGTTGAGATTGGTAGTTGAAGTGCCAACGAGAGAATGACAAGAAGATATGCTATTGACATAGTCAAGCAAATCATAGCCAATAAGGAGTGCTTCAAATTGATCACACCATTGAGGAAAAGTGGAGGGTGTTAACTTTTCATTGATTTGGGCAATGATATTGAGGGCAATAAGTTGTTTATCAGTGTCGGAAATGGGATGGGTATTGAGTGGGATGGATTATGAGGAGGACGACATATTTGGGATCGGATGCTCTTGAGAGAATAGCTCTGATACCATATAGAAGAAATAACACTGTTGTTTTCAATGAAAATTTTCACACTTTTATTGATGTAATAAGAGCTGACTTATATACATAGCTAGGAAAAACTATTTATGGCAATGTACATTAATTTGTCTACAACTATATAGCAGTTACAGATTTGTTAAAGTCAACACAACAAACAACGGTTACAAGAATATACAAAATTGATTTTGAATGATCTTGCTTGATTGTAGGCTATCTGTTCAATCATTGCCTAGATCCTTGCAATCTGTCTTTATAGAATGAGCATGAATCAAGTCTTTATCTTAGGGTAAAATAATAATAATAATAATAATAATAATGAATTATTTATGCTTTGAGTTACATCTTTCTTAATGTTATTCATTGGGCTCTGTTTACTTGGCAAAGGGTTTTTCATGCTTTCAAATACAACCAAACTTTTCATCACATTAGTTTTAATTTGTGAATCTCTAACTCACATTCAATCATTATGAATTGATGTTTTTAGAGTTTGGTGACCTGAATTCTATATAGTCTAACCTGAAAAATTCATAGTGTGACATATATAATGAAACAATAATTATGAGATTTTTTTTTAGAGTTTATGATGGTAGTAAAGAAATCGAATCGAATTTTTATAACTATTCGCAACCTTCCCATTTTGTATTGATATAATGAATTTCTTTCTTTATTTATGGTTTTTTTTTTTTTTTAGGATTTTTCACTATTCTTTTTTTTTTTATTGCATATTTTCATTATTGTATAACAAATATCAAAATTAGGTAATGAAACGACTGTTATTTGTTTAATTGATGACGAATGATAAATAAAAAAGAAAAAAAAAACAATAAGAGAGATTAAAGTTAACCATTAGGACATATTAAAGTCAACAGAGTAGGTTAATAGTTTTAGTCGCCATGATAAGACATATCTACAACATCATCTCACTTCAAGTGATGAACAATCATGTGTGAAAGTGATAATAAATGAAATCATACTTGAAGTGAAATGATTAAATGTAACAAATGCAACGTATTCTTAGTGTCTTACATAGGTATTAAACACACGGACAATTATATTCAAATCTTTGTATTTTTAAAATTGTTTAAAAAGGTTGACCACATTTGCTTTCATGCTGGGCTTCAACTCTCACTCTAAACTATTTATTTTTACTTAGCCTACACACAAGGATAGGCCTGCAGACTATAGCCAAAAGGCCTATGATCCCCTAGGCCTATGGGTGGCACACTTCATGGGCAGAGCTAGACCACGATAGTTATAGGTTTAGGTTGGGCTATGCCCCGATCGATGGGGGCAGGCAGAAGCCCAAATAGCCACGGCCGGTACAATGGGCCACCACTCATGGCCCAATACGATTTAATGGACAGTACTGTTCTAGCCCAACTTTATTTTGTGACAGAATTGTCGTGTCTAGGCTAGCCCGGCATGTCCCGAACAATGCTGGGTCGTGGGCAAACTCGGCCCGCCTAACCTACTTGCCATGATTAGGTTTCTGATGTCCCATATGCTATAGCTCCATGAGGCTTAGTGGCTGCAAAACTATCATTCGCCCATCTTAATTACCTATTACCAAAAAATTGAAGTGAACCAATACACAAACCAAACCAAGCTTCTCTCTCATTAAATAGGAAACAAATAAACAACATTCAATAATAAGATATTTCAAAAGATTGCAAACCTTCCCACACTCAAATAAAAGACTAAAACATGGTTGAACTATAGCTCATTCATTTTATACGACACATGATATTAACATTATTTATATGAGAAGCTATCAAATAGTACCAAACTATGACATTTTATGTTTATATCTAAACAAGGTGGTCATCAATTTCTTCATTGATATGAATTACAAATCTAAGCAATTTAACAAGAACATAGATTTTTTTGTTGAGCTTCTCATACTCGAAAGTACAACACACCCAAGTGGTTTCATCTTTTGAATTAGCTTAGACAATAGCTATGAAGGATTTGTATTCCTTCCAGATATCTCATTCAATGATTTTAAAAGTAACCGTTTTATTCTCCTTGTCTATGTTTCCACAATGTCCTTAGCAACATGATTCTTTTCATCTTTGGTTTCAAACAAAAATAATATAATTAGAAGAATTGTACTCAATTGAAATTAGTGTGTTTAGGAAAAGTGCTAGCCTTAGCAAGTTGGTCGATTTTAAAAGATACTATCAAATTATAAAATCCAATGTCGATTATATTACTCCCACCCCCAAACAACCAAATTTAATGATTAAAACCTATTCATGAATTCACTTTATGATTGCTACATCACATTCATCATTTGCTACATCACATTCTCTTCAGTTGGCACCTAATATCCTGTATTCCATTTCTGTAGATGTTGCAGATATCGGAACACCCAAACCACAAACCAGAAAATGAAGACTACAACAGCTTGTACTCAGGGACAGTATTTGGAAGGTGAAGATGGGGAACTCTCATGGTTCAATGCTGGAGTAAGGATGGGTGTTGGGATTGGCCTCAGCATTTGTCTCGGAATCGGCATAGGAGTGGGGCTGCTGGTCAGGACCTACCAAGGCACCACCAACAACTTCAGAAGGCGGCTACTGTAACCATCCATTCTACTCTCATAGTCATAACCCAAAGAGGACAGCTAACTTGGTAGTGTTTCTGAGGGGCTCATATCTTGCAAATGAGTGCAGGAAATGCATGAATCGGGTCCGTTCTACTGTAGAGACCATCGAGCCTTTGAATAAGAAGGGGGTCATCGTTAAGATGCAAAGGTACTATCATAATTGCAGGAATTTTTCCAGCATTCCTGCACTAGATGTTGGACATAAGCTTGTTAGTAAATTGTGATCCTCAGTCTGTGTCACCTTTAATTTCTGTGATTTTTTTTTCCCCTGATCTGTAAGTTTAGTAAGGGTGTTGATAGCAGTGAAACTATGATCATGGAATTGGAAAGAGATCTAGATATCCTTCTTTGAGTTGTTCTATTTGCTTATGGTCTCAATTTTCTATTCCATTGGAATGTATGGTTTTAAAATTTTATGCAAAATATGGAAATATATAAGAAACTTGAGAAGAGGAGAACCATTGCGAGGAGTCATATAAAATCAATATATAAAAAAAAGAACGCTGTCAAAATCTAACTACGAACCACTGAGGTCCTATTTTGGATCTTTGTGCATGTGTGTTTTTCTTGAAGTTTAATAAAAGCTTTTATACCGGTTTACTTAATTTTGTTTAAAGAGTTTATGATTATTGTTAATAAAACTTTTACAATACCTAAAACCCCTTTCAACTAAAGCCAAAAATAGAAAATTACGCCAAACAAGGCATGAGAAGGCTTGAAATAAGCAAAAGTTCGGAAAGTTGGAAAATTTACGAAACAGCGGCTTTAAGACAAGTTGTTCATACTAGACTCTCCTAGAGTTTCAAGAGGTTCCAAACCAACCCGGGAGACAGGTTTCCAGAGAGGGGGAGATGTCCCTGAAAGCATACGTCTTGTTAGCTTTAGAAAATACAAATTAAAAGTCCAGCACAGTGATCAAATAGGGAGTGCTTAAACCAGTTCGTTTTCTATTGCAAAGTAGGGAATATTCAGATCTATGTACAAATGCACAGTTAAGTAACACTCATAACGCTAATTTTGTATGCACAATATTTGCAAAGGCTGTGACTAATGGACGAAGCATCGCCCATGCACAAACAACTGCCACATTCTAACAAAGGCTGTCAGCTTGTGGGGATCGAGCTGCACGACAGAACCAGGTGTTGAAAACAGTAACCAAGTGAGGGCAGTCATCAACATTTCGGGTTGCAAAGATGATAATGAAGTGGAATCACTTTTATTACAAGGTTAAGATTTGCAAAACCATGATGCACCCACGTCAATGTCAACATTTGAAACATGGTGACTCGTCTACCTTTCAAAAGGTGAATAAATTACAAACAAAGGTTTTATAAGGTAACCATAAAAAATGAATTACTGGATCATAAGATAAATATTTCAACAAAAACAAATGACATACTAAACCAATAGACAAACCAAACCAAACTTCTCTCTCATTAAATAGTAAGCAAATAAACAACTTGTAATAATAGGATATTTCAAAAGACTAGAAACCTTCCCACACTTGAATACATGACTAAAACATGGTTGAACTATAACTCATTCATCTCACACATGACACATAATATTAACATTATTTATATGAAAAGCCGTCAAGTAGCGCCAAACTATGACAACTTATGTTTATGCCTGAATAAGGTGGTCATCTAGTTCTTCACTCATATGAATTACAAATTCAAGCAATTTAACAGGAATAGGGATTTCTTTGTTGAGCTTCTCATACTCGAAAGTCCAACGCACCAAAGTGGCTTCACCTTTTGAAATAGCTTGGACAATAACCCGGAAGGATTTGTATTCCTTTAAGGGATCTCCTTCAATGATTTTAAAAGTAACCATTTTATTTTCCTTGTCTATGGCTTCCACAATCTCCTTCGCAACTTGACTTTTCCCATCTTTGGTTTCAAACAAAAATAATCTAATTAGAGGAATTGTATTTCATTGAAATTAGTGTGTTTAGGAAAAGTGCTAGTCTTATGCAAGTAAAGTCAATTTTTAACATACTATCAAATTGTAAAATTCAATGTTAGATGTACTTCATGGTAGGCAAAATTAGAATTCATGTTTTGTATTTAATCTCATTATTTTATAGTTGAACCCATTTTTATATTTGAAGTTTATTTATATGTTTTATTTATTTATATCATCATCTAACAATCCAAATTTTCATTATTATTTTTTATAATTCAAATTGCATCTTCATTCTTATTTTTATATTTTTAAAAAATGATTATTTAAGAATTAAAAATAATTAAAAAAAATTAGGTGTCTATTTGGTAATCGTTTTCAAGAATAATTTTTTTGTTTTTCAGAAAGAAAAAAAAAAAAAAAAAAAAAAAAAAAAAAAAAAAACACACATTTGATAATAAAAAACTTTTTTTGTTTTATAAAAATATATTTTAGTTGTTTTTTATTATTTTCCCCTATTTTCTGAGAACTATTTTAAAAAATAATTATACAAACATATAAAATAATTAAAAATAAAATCCTAGACGTAAAAATTATTTTTAAAACATATATAAAAATATTTTAAGTTTTCAAATAGACTTTTGTTTTACAAAACATCATATAACGGTTTTTAAAAACTATTTTTTTAGAATTATTTTTGAAAATAATCACCAAACAGACCCTAATTATTACTTTTAGCTTAAAAAATAATATTTGTAAATTATTTTCATTTATGCTCATAATTTAAGAGATTATGTGTTAGCATGGAAGCAATCATCTCCAACGTCAATTAAATGTTAAAAAAAAAAACCTTTCTTTTATCCTTTTGAGTGTGCAAAAATATTAAGCTAATGATGAAATTATTCTTCAAAAAATATTTTTTTTGAATGATACCTCAATTATGTTAAAAAATGGTGAAAAATTTTTGCCAATCTACAAGACTACAATCTATATCTATCATCAACTAAAAACTATATATATATATATAATCATATGTGTAATACTTTTTAAGTAAATCTTTAATTCATGTTAAACTATCAATTAATTTAACCACCTAGGTAAAGGTTAATAATATATACCAAATTTATTTTAGCTTTAATCATGCAATAAGAAATTAAAAAAAATAGTTATGATTTATTTTTTTAATATTAAATAAGTATATAGTAAAATATAAAGAGAAATATATTTTATCCAAACTTAAATTATTGTATCATGAAAGTAGTATTTGCGAAAATATGAATGACAAAAATAATAAATTAAATGAAAAGAATTCGACATATAATAATAAAAATCCATTTGAATTAATATTATTTTATAAATTAAAAATAATTAAATATTAATCCCCTTTATTATTTCTATTTCATGTCCCCATATTCATTCCTTTAATAATTGTAAGATATGTAGAGTAAAGAAGTAAAGTGTGTTTGATATCAATTTTAAAAAACAGTTTTAATTTTTAAAATATTTAAATGATAAATAATTTTAGGTAGTATAAACATTAAAAATATTTCTTAAAATTACTCGATTGTTACTATTTTCGCTAATACAAGTATATATAAAAGTAGAACATGGAATTTGTGCTTCAAAATGCGTTTATGAATCACTTATCCAAATAAAAACATATTATAAAAAGAGCAGATTATTTCATGATGTAAAGCATTTTTGCAAAAATATACATAATGTTGAGTGGATAGAGGTGGTGTGGAGTGAGAGTTGGCTTACCAAGAACGTAGCTCCACTCGATGACAGAGCCGACATTGCCCCAGTCACCCTCGTGCAGGTCAACTTTCTGAACCCTTCCAGGGGTGGCACTGGACATGTGGTGAGGCCTGCTACCCCAAACCTCATGAAACTTATCAGCAGGAGCCAGGATCAGAATTTCAGCCTCAAGCTTACCTACTAAACCCATGTCCCCCTAATTCCTACTTTCTAGTGAGAATTCTCAGGAAACAAACTGAGAACCAAGGAAGTGGAAGAGGAGCTTAGGCAGTGGTGCAGAAAAACACTTGGGACTTCGCCATTAAATAGAGGGGATGGGAGTGGGTATGGATCCTCTGTGGCGCCATTAGCTTTTCTCCAGTTTATCAAGTTTTCATTCAAAGCATGCCACCTGTTAAACCAAAAATTAATGTCATGTCACATCCTAGATAGACAATGCACTGCCATGTGTCTATCATTATTGGCTTTGCGATCAAGGTTACCATTTTTTTTCTTTTTAAATCTAGATTTCCTTTAAAAGCCCTCGTTAAAGTAACGTGCCCCCGCCACGTAAACATTCCTATTTTATATTTTCATTTTTACTCATGTTAAAAATAATTTAGATATAATTTATTTTAGAAAAAAAAAAAAATTATGTGAAACTCTGGTGCTGAACAAGGGAGATAAGAGCACAAGGTCTAGGTATTTTAGTTTTTAGTGATTGTGTTTGTAGTAGATTTGTATATCATGACTTTTTGTTAGATAAAAAATTATTCTTTTAGAAGATTTTCGTTAAAAATTAATATTTATTTTGGTTCAAAAGGTCCTCATCATTTTATTTTCTCTCATAGATATAAAATATCAAAAATATGTTTCATATAAATATAATGTTATAATTAAAAGAAAAAAATTCAAAAAAAATTTAAAAAATTAAAGTTTAAAATGTTACTTCAAACTCGTTATATATATATATATATATATATATATATATATATATATTAATTTAAAATTATTTTCAAATCTATCACATTTTTTAAACTATTAATAAAAGTTATATTTAAAAATTATATTTTAAAGGATAAATTCAACTTGTCTTTTCAAAATATATTTTTTAATTAAATTTCTCTTATGGACTTGGAAATACTTTTTGAATTATCATGTCTTAAATTTGCTGTATTTATTTCAAAATCTTATCTGGCTTCCACTGGAACACTTGATTGAGCTTTCCAGCCTTGAATCTTACCTACTACACTCATGTTTTTTGTTTTTTCTACCTGCCAGTAACTATTCTAAGGAACCAAGGGGTATTGGAGCAAGAAACACTTGGGCCTTCTATCGATTATTATATGCATTCTTTCACAGCTGTGATGTGAGGAGTCATCGCTTCTTGCCAGCCATGCATGCTTTCACAGCTAATTTACCAACTCTTCATAGCATCCTACCCGTCAAAACATTAGCTACCTTTCTACTAACTTCACGTACCACACCCGAATGCATGCATTATCGTTCTCTGTTATTATTAAATGGATAAAGGTGGCTGTCACCATCTTATATATACATATGGACAAGCTTTCTCCACGTGTACAACGGGTCTCCTCTCATAAAAATAAATGAAAATGTGAAAATATAATAATAGCATAAAATAAATGATATCATCTCATATTAAATTAAAGGATATGATTTTTTCGTAATACCAAAAATATCCAAAGGACATGAAAATTATATAAAATCAATTTATACTATATGACTATGTTGTATCATTTGCAATGCATCTTCTTGTAATTTTTTTCTTTGGGCTTTTAGTTTCTCCAGTAATTTATTTTTTTAAATGATGAAGATAAATAAATTAAACCCACTTGCAGAGTAAAATTTTAATTTGAAAAGTTTATTTCAATATATAACTTTAAATTATTTTTTAAAATAAAAATATTAAAAATATTTTTTAAATGATTTCAACATGATTTTTTATTTCATGTAATAACAACATATATGTATGAAAATTCTAAAATATATGTAAAAAATCCAAAACAAAAAAGTTATTGCTCTCTTTCAAATATATGAAAATTAAATTGTAAAAATGCTATTATTAATATTAAATTTTAATGAAAGTTTTATTAATTACTTTCAACAACATTACTAAGATGTTATATTATTAATAATAAAATAAAATAAGAAAATCAAAAAAACTAAAATTAAATTTAAACTATATAAAATATTTGTTTTTACTTAAAATTTAACTTATTCAATTATAAAATATAAAAATTAAATTAAATTAAAGATTAAAAGATATAACTAAAAGTCTATTAATATATCTATTGTACTTTCATTTTTCAAATTTTTTTAATAAAAAGAGATATGGAAAAATATTAAAATATTTTTAGAAATGAAATTAAAAAAGTAAAATAAATGTGACATTTGGAAATCAAAAGGAGAGAGTAAAAGAGTGAGTAAAGAAAATGAGAAAGAATACGTAAAAGGCAAAGAATTATAAAAACGAGACTTACAAGCATATTCACTTTTTCTTATTTCTTTTAAGGTTATTTTTGTTTTTTTATACTTCATATCCTTAACATCAATTATACTAAATATGTAAACATTAGATCCATTATCTACTTTAACTAATCCTAAATCATAATCGTTTTATTTAAATTTATGAATCTCTAGCTCGCATTCACATATCATAAATTGATGTCAAAATTAGATTATAAAACAATGATAATTCATTTTAATTGATGACAAATAATAAATAACTAAAATAATAAACAAGGAGAGAGATTAAAGTTGACTAATAAAAGATATTAAAAGAGAATAGGGTAATAATTTTGGTTAGCGTGAATGGGACATATCAAAAATATCATCTCAAATTTAATGTTTAACAACTAATGAAAAAGCACTTATAGTGAAATGATTAAATCTAGCAAATGCAAGTAGGATGAGCATTAATCAAGTCTTCTATCTTAGGGTATAAATAATAATAATAATAATAATGAATTATTTATGCTTTGAGTTACATCTTTCTTAATGTTATTCATTGGGCTCCGTTTACTTGGCAAAGTGTTTTTCATGCTTTCAAATACAACCAAACTTGTCATCACATTAGTTTTAATTTGTGAATATCTCTCTCACGTTCAATCATTATGAATTGATGTTTTTAGAGTTTGGTAACCCGAATTTTATTTGGTTTGACCTGAAAAATTCGCAGTATGACATATATAAAGATGAAAATATTGGTAATCACAGATATATCGGTACTTCAATTTTACGGATATATCGGAGATATATCGACGGATATTTTGAAAAAAAAATATCGATAAGCCTAAAATTAATCAAAATTTATAAAAATATGAAAAAAAACTTCATAAAAATATAATTAGAAGTATAATGATATTTTCAAATTATTTTATTAAATAATTTGATATATGTATAATATGATTTATCATATTTGATAATAATATCGTATACATCGATAAAAATATGAATTTTATAAGTGAACATTTATTATTAAATTACATCAAATATTATTTCATAATAATATTATGATATTTGATTATAATATTTCTAATTTTAAAATATATATTAATATTAAAATTATGATTCATTTAATTCAATTATATTAAATAATATAAAATAAATTGTGATATATGTACATTTTTTTAATATTTAATTAATTATTAATGATATTAAAAACACGATAAAGAAAATTATCATGATAATTTTTATATTTTTGGTAATCAATTAAAATAGATTTTTGCATTTAATTATAAAATAATTATAATTAATTTAGTCTTTAAATGACTAAAATATGATTGAGCTATAACTCATTCATCTCACACGACACACGATATTAACATTATTTATATGATAAGTCATCAAATAGTACCAAACTATGACATTTTATGTCTATGTCTGAACAAGGTGGTCATCAATTTCTTCACTATGATGAATTACTAATCCAAACAATTTAATAGGAACATGGATTTTTTTGTTGAGCTTCTCATATTCAAAAGTCCAATGCACTCAAGTGGATTCACCTTTTGAAATAGCTTGGACGATAACGTCGAAGGATTTATATTCCTTCAAGATATCTTCTTCAATGACTTTAAAAGTAACTTTTATTCTCCTTGTCTATGATTTTCACAATGTCCTTAGCAATATGATTTTTTCTATTTTTAGTTTCAAATAAAAATAATATAATTAGAAGAACTGTACTCAATTGAAATTAGTGTGATTATGAAAAGTGCTAGTCTTATACTCTTGCGCAAGTAGGTCAATTTTTAAAGATACTATCAAATTATAAAATTCAATGTTGATTATATTACTCCCACCCCCAAACAACCAAATTTAATGATTAAAACCTATTTATGAATACTTTATGATTGTGGGCAAAATTATTTTTTGATTAAGGACAATTGAATATGAAGAATAGTTACTCATGGTGTACATGTGTACACGTGTCAGGCCCATGTGGTTGTACTGGTAACTACTTTTGAAATATCATATTGACTTTCCAGGTAAAAAGACACATGAATGTAAAAAAGAAGGATACGACCTTTGAATGAAAAACTATTACATTAATATTCATGAAATTTAAATTAAGAGACCATCTGAATGGGTTGTTGGTAATGACTTATGTCACATATTATAATTGAATACCAGTCGAATCAGTTAGCTTTCCATCAAATCATATTGAAAGGTAGTAGAAAAAAAAAGGACAAAAATTTTAATGGAGAAATCTTGAGGAAAATCTTACCAAATCCAAGTCTAATAATGTCACTAGAGATTTTTGTTTTGGCTTATGGGTGGTCTATTTGGATTTTTCTCAATAGTATGATAATTTAAAAAAATTATGCTTAAATTACTATAGTAGAAGAAGTTATTACAAATATACGATAGTTTTTATCACCTAGGAAAGAGGATTTGCCACTTAGGAGAGAGGAGAGAGGTTCAGCGGATAATTTTTTTTTTAAACAAAGGGAAATCGTCTTTTCAAAATACGAGTTCCATGAAAAAAAAAAAGTATTTAAAAAAATTCCCCATTTACAAGGGAACTCGTCTCTTGAAGAGACGAGTTCTATGAAAAAAATATATATATAAAAAAATAAAATTCCTCAAGGTATATATTTTAAAAAAAATTCCTTAAAAAAAAAAAAAAAATTCCACAAGGGAAATTCAAGAGACGAGTATCCCATGGGAAAATTTTTTTTAAAAAAAAAAAAAAAAATTCCCAAATTAAAAAAAAAAAAAAACAATTCCACAAGGGGAACTCGTCTCTTCAAGAGATGAATTTCCCATGGGAAAAAAATTTAAAAAAAAAATTTTTTTTTTTTAAAAAAAAATTCCTAAATTAAATAAAAAAAAAAAAAAAAAAAACAATTCCACAAGGGGAACTCGTCTCTTCAAGAGACGAGTTTCCCATGGGAAATTTTTTTTTTAAAAAAAAAATTCCCAAATTAAAAAAAAAAAAAAACAATTTCACAAGGGGAACTCGTCTCTTCAAGAGACAAGTTTCCTATGGGAAATTTTTTTAATTTTTTTTTTTAAAATTCCGAAATTAAAAAAAAAAAAAAAAAAAAACAATTCCGCAAGGGAACTCGTCTCTTCAATAGACGAGTTCCCATGGAAAAAAATATATATTTTTTAAAAAAAGTTCCCAAATTAAAAAAAAAAAAAAATCCTCAAGGGAACTCGTCTCTTAAAGAGACGAGTTCCATGAAAAATAAAAAATATATATATTTTTTAAAACATTCCCAAATTATTATTTAAAAAAAAAACAATTCCTCAAGGGAACTCGTTTTTTTTTTTTAAAAAAAAGTTCCCAATATATATATATATTTTTAAAAATTCCCAAATTATTATTTAAAAAAAAAAAAACAATTCCTCAAGGGAACTCGTCTCTTGAAGAGATGAGTTCCCATAAAAAAAATATATTTATTTTTTTTTAAAAAATCCCAAATTATAAAATAAAATAAAAAATGCAAAGAGGAAATAGTCTCTTTAAAAAAAAGTAATATTTTTAATATATTTTTTAAAAAAATCCCAAAATATAAAAAAAAATATTGCAAAAGGGAAATCGTCTCTTCATTAAAAAAAAATCCCAAATTATAAAAAGAAAAAAAAAATCCAAAAGGGAAATCGTCTCTTCATAGATAAGCCGTTTGCGATGAACAATACCGTTTGCTATTTTGAAAATACCGTTTGCTATTTTGAACAACACTGTTCGCTATCATAGGTAAGTCGTTTGCTATCATAGCTAGCCCGTTCCCTTGTGGAATTGTTTTTTTTTTTTTTTTTAGTTTGGGAATTTTTTATAAAATTTTTTTTTTTTTTTTCCCATGGGAACTTGTCTCTTCAAGAGACGAGTTCCCTTGAAGAATTGTTTTTTTAAAAAAAAAAAAAAATTAAATTTTTTTTTTTTTTTTTTCCCATGGGAACTCATCCCTTCAAGAGACGAGTTTCCTTGTGGAATTGTTTTTTTTTTTTTTTTTTTTTTTTAATTTGGGAATTTTTTTATAAAAAAATATTTAAAAAAAAAAAAAATTCCCATGGGAACTCGTCTCTTCAAGAGACGAGAAGAGACGAGTTCACTTGAAGAATTGTTTTTTTTTTTTTTTTTTTTTTTTTTTTAATTTGGGTATTTTTTTAAAAAAAAAATTTTTAATTTTTTTTTTCCCATGGGAACTCGTCTCTTGAAGAGATGAGTTCCCTTGTGGAATTGTTTTTTTAAAAAAAAAAAAAAATTGGGAACTTTTTTATAAAAAAAAAATATTAAAAAAATTTTTTTTTTTCCCATGGGAACTCGTCTCTTGAAGAGACGAGTTCCCTTGTGGAATTGTTTTTTTTTTTTTTTTTTTTTTTAATTTGGGAATTTTTTTTTAAAAAAAAATATTTTTTAAAAAAATATATATTTTTTTCCCATGGGAACTCGTCTCTTGAAGAGACGAGTTCCCTCGAGGAATTGTTGTTGTTTTTTTTTAAAATAATAATTTAGGATTTTTTTAAAAATATATATATTTTTTTAAAAAAAAATATATATTTTTTTTTCAAGAGACGAGTTCCCTTGTAAATGGGGAATTTTTTTAAATACTATTTTTTTTTTCATGAAACTCGTCTTTTGAAAAGACGATTTCCTTTTGACTTTTGAAATTTGAAAAGATGATTTTAATTTTAAAAAAAAATTATCCGCTGAACCTCTCTCCTTTCTCCTCTCTCCTAAGTGGCAAATCCTCTTTTCTAGGTGGCAAAATGTCACGCCCCAAGACCCACTCCAAGGGCGTGACGGTCATTTCACACTTTAAACCCGAAGGCTTATAGTGTAACCTGACCCAAACACTTATCTTGTAATTGGAAGTTACCAACTACCAAATACCTGTTCAGAGTAGCAGAACAAATTCTAAAATCCTCAAAATTCAATTTCAAAACTAAAACATCCACTATCCAAAATCCATTGTCCAAATATTTGCAAACTTAAACAATTCAAGTACTAGAACAAATTTCAAATCTCCAAAACTCAACTTTGATCTAACATAAAATTTGAAAGATCAATATCCAAATAACTTCCAAATACCAAATGATCCAAATGAGCATAACTAACAGTTAAATAAAATCCAACATAAAATCCTAAGTCAAATCCTAATGATGACCATTCCTCAGCCTAGCCATCACTCCTCACCCGAACTAAGAGTACCTGAAAAATTTTCAACAATTGGGAATGAGCTCACAGCCCAATAAAGAATATTAATGCAATTCATGGATCAAATATTTTCATTTCAAATAGGAGATATCATTTTTTTTTTCTCATCAAATATCAGAGTTTCAACAATACTAATATATTCAAAATTCAACCAACCATTTTCATATCAAATTCAAACACTTTCACATAAGATTCAATCAAATCCATTCAATTTTCATTACTCTGGTTATCAAATATCAAATGCCCAGTTAGGTGGGACTTTTCAAATGGGTGGCTAGCCTCAAATTGTTCCTGGTGGAAGGAACCAAACACTACTAGTACTAGTGACCTCTAACTAAACCCTTAGAGGCTGGGGTCCAAATCAATTACATTCCCACCATGAAATGTAAAGATCAACTATTATATCCCGTTGACAGGGCCGAATAGTCAACTATTATATCCCGTTAACAAGGGCCAAATAAACCAGAGTGATGTTTTGTTCAAGTATTTAAATTTACACAACATAATATCTCCATATTTTGTGTCATAAATAAAACAAAATATTCCAACATAATATTTAGTGCAAAACAGTTTGATCCATGCATGGTAACAAAATATCATTTTCTTTTCCACAATTCAAAATAACATATAAAATAATTTAATTTTATAAATATTGCATTAACTTCCCTTACCTCAAAATATGCAAAGACCTTGAAGGAAAAATAACCCTGAAAAGTCTACTCCTCACCTAACACAATAAAAAGACCACTATTACTATTTACCTCAAAATATAAATCTGATAATCCTAAAATTTCTAAATGTTAAGATTAATATTTTTTTTTATTAACAAAGTAATAATTTAATTACTCTATTCCTTATTTAATTATAATTAATAAATTCCCAATTTGTTTCTAATAACACATTTCTAATTTAATTAAATTACAATTTTATTTCATTATAAAATTCTATATATATATATATATATATTGCTAAATCTCTCATTCTGTTTATTACAAAAAAAAAAAAAGAAAACCATTATTACTAAAATCTTATTTATTAATCTAAAACTAAATATTATTACTATTATTATTATTATTATTAATTAAACAATTCAAAAGCAAACTCTCGGGTACACCAAACCAAGAAAAGCAAAACAAGGTTTTGTTTTTTTTTTTCTCCCATTGCCATCATCATGATAATGAATCATTATCTATATATATATATATATATATATATATATATATATATATATATATAAAAGCCTCCCTCCATCCGGGCACACGCCCATTTTTTTTTTTCTTTTTTTTCCCTTCCATTCCATACTGTGCACACGCGTTTTCCCTTTTTTTTTTTTTTCTTTTGTTTTGTTCCATGCTTCCAGTAGCACAGTACATGTACGCCATTTTTTTTTTTTTTTAAATTAACCCTAACCTAAAATCGAAACTTTCCAAAGAATTATTATTTTTTTTTTCATCTAATAAAATTTAAGATCTCCTAAATTCCAACAATAAAATCAAAATCTTAAATTTTTATTATTTTTGATATTAAAACGAATTAAAAATAAAATAATCTAACCCTAATCTAGATTTGGGGTTTTCCAAAAAATATATCTAATGTGTTTGAAATTAATCAATGAATCTAAAATATTAAACTAGGGGTTAGATTCTTACCTATAGAGATCTGTTCTTCAACCCTGAAATCTGACTCCACTCTACGTTCTCTGGAATTCTGCGAACAGGAACTCTATTCAAAAAAAGAATGGAAAGAATAAAATTTCTAATTTATACCTAGGGTATTTATTCGTAAAATTACCCTTTTACCCCTCTTCCTTTTTATTTTATTAAATTAATTAATTAATTAATTTAATATCATTATTAAGAATTCCTAAATTACCCTTTAAAAGAAAACTTGGGCGTTACACAAAAACTACCGTATATTTGTAATAACTTCTTCTACTACAGTAATTTA
The DNA here is from genome assembly GCF_004353265.1 of Vitis riparia. Lineage (NCBI taxonomy): Eukaryota > Viridiplantae > Streptophyta > Magnoliopsida > Vitales > Vitaceae > Vitis > Vitis riparia. The sequence goes on along the minus strand of NC_048431.1, from coordinate 4,939,779 downwards.
AGCATAACTTTTTTAAATTACCGTACTATTGAGAAAAATCCTGGAAAATGTCATGTCACATGTTCCATATTTTATATTTTCATTTTTACTCATGACATTTTGTTAGAGAAAAATTATTCTTTCCTCATATTTCCTCCAATATCTAAAATTTTACATCTTTAAAATATGTTCATAAGCTTAAAAAAAATTATATTTATATAATATTAAAAAAAATTTATCTGATATTAGACATTATAAACACTATTTATATGAACACGATATTTTTATTGTGTCTCATAAAATTAAAGCGTCAAAAATATTATTTATTTTATAAAAAAAATTAAATATATGATAAACAAAACATGTTCATACAGCATTACACCTCCAATGGGATCTATACTTATAGTGAAAGGATTTTGGATTGAATAAAAAAGAATTCGGATGACATAACTCTAATATATATATATATATATAAAGAGGGTGAGGTATAAATGATATAAATAGTGTATAATTTGGGGACTGATAAAATTTAATATATGATATATGGCATATGGACAAGCTTTTTCCCCGGGTACAACCGGTCTCCTCTGAGAAAAGTAAATGAAAAAGTGTAAATATAATAAATAGCATAAAATAAATGATCAATTAAGGACAGATTAAAGTCAACAGAGTGGATCAATAATTTTGGCCACCATGCATGAATAAGGCGTGTCAATAATATCATCTCATATTAAGTGATGAACAACTATTCGTGAAAGCAACAGTAAATGAAAAAGCGCTTAGAGTGAAATGACTAGATCTAGCTAATGCAAGTATAATGAGCATAAATCAGGCCCTTCATCTTTGAAAAGAAAATAAAAGAAAGGCCAAATAATGAACAGTTATATGCTTTGAGAATCACTTTTCTAATGCTATTCATTGGGTTCCACTCATTCGACCGAGAGGTTTCAGTGCTCTCAAATACCATGGGCGTAGGGTGTAAAATGCTGGGATTGAGTTTTATGGGCCCACCATGACTAAGGTTTAGCATATCCGAAGGGAAGGCCAGAGACCCAAATCCTTGGCCCCTCAATCAAAATGACATGAAAATTATATAAAATCAATTTATATTATGTGATTATATTGTATCATTTACTATGCACGATGTTTGTTATTTTTTTTCTTTAGATTTTTAGTTTTCTAGTGATTTATTTTTTTAAATGATGGAGATAAATAAATTAAACTCACTTGCAAAGTAAAATATTGATTTGAAAAGTTTATTTCAATATATAACTTCAAATTATTTTTCAAAATACAATTAAAAATGAAAATATTAAAAATATTTTTTAAATGATTTCAACATGATTTTTTACTTCATATAATAACACTATATATCGTATGAAAATTCTAAAATATATGCAAAAAATCTATAAAGAAAAAAAGTTATTTCTCTATTTCAAATATATGAAAATTACATTTTAAAAATGCTATTATTAATATTAAATTTTAATAAAAGTTTCATTAATTATTTCAAGAACATTACTAAGATGTTATATTATTAATAATAAAATAAAATAAGAAAATAAAAATAAATTTAAATTATAGAAAATATTTATTTTTACTTAAAAATTAACTTATTCAATTATAAAATATAAAAATTAAATTAAATTAAAAAAATTAAAAAATATAACTAAAAGTCTATTAATATATCTTTTGTGATTTTTTTTTTAATTAAAAGAGAAAAAAAAATATTAAAATAATTTTAGAAAAAAATGAAATAAATATGACATTTAGAAATAAAAAAGGGCGAGTAAAAGAGCAAGTAAAGAAAAGGGGAAATAATATATAAGAGTCTAAGAATCATAAGGATAAGAGCTATAAGCATATTCACTTTTCCTGGTTTCTTTCAAAATTATTTTTGTTTTTCATATTTCATATCCTTAACATCAATTATGTTAAATATATAGGCATTGGATTCATTATTTGCTTTAACTAGCTCTAAATCATAATTGTTTCATTTAAATTTATGAATCTTTGGCTCACATTCACTTATCATGAATTGATGTCAAAATTATATTATAAAACAATTGTAATTCATTTAATTGGTGAGAAATGATAAATAACTATAAAACAAATAAACAAAGAAAGAGATTAAAGTTGACCAATAAGAGAGATTAAAGTCAAGAGAATAGGGTAATAATTTTGGTTAACATGTATAAGACATATCAAAAACATCATCTATTAAAGTTGGCCAATAAGAGAGATTAAAGTCAAGAGAATAGAGTAATAATTTTGGTTTACATGAATAACACTTATAAAAAACATCATCTCAAATTTGGTGCTCAACAACTATGCTTGAAAGCGACAACAAATAAAAAAAAACACTTATAGTGAAATGATTAGATCTAGCAAATGCACTAGGATGAGCATAATTCAAGTCTTTCATCTTAGGGTAAAAAAAAAAAAAAATTCTTAATGTTTTTCATTGGGCTCCATTTACTTGACAAAGAGTTTTTCATACTTTCAAATACAACCAAATTTGTCATCACATTAGTTTTAATTTGTGAATCTCTAACTCACATTCAATAATCATGAATTGATGTTTTTAAGGTTTGACGATTTGAATTTTATTTGACTTGACCTGAAAAGTTTATGGTACAACATATATAATGAAACTATAATTATAAGAATTTTTTGAGAGTCTAAGGTGGTAGTAGAGGGATCGAATTGAATTTTTTTGTAATTATTCGCAACTCTCCCAATTTGTATTAATCTTTTGATGTAATGAGTTATTTCTTCTTTACTTTATGGTTTTTCTCATCTAGAGTTTTTCACATAATTTTATGTATTCTTATTCTATTTTTTTTTATTGCCTGTTCTTATTATTGCATAACAAATGTCAAAATTAGGTAATGAAATTACCGTTATTTGTTTAATAGATGACGAATTATAAATAAAAAAGAAAAAAAAAAACAATAAAAGAGATTAAAGGTGACCAATAGGACATATTAAGATCAACAGAGTATAGGTTAATAGTTTTAGTCACCATGATAAGACATATCAACAATATTATCTCACATGAAGTGATGAACAACCATGTGTGAAAGTGATAATAAATGAAATCATACTTGGAGTGAAGATATTAAATGTAACAAATGCAACCTATTCTTACTGTCTTACCTAGGTATTAAACACACGAACAATTATCTTCAAATCTATGTATTTTTAAAATTGTTTAAAAAGGTTGACCACATTTGCATTCAAGCTGGGCTTCAACTCTCACTCTCAACTATTTATTTTTACTTAGCCTACACACAAGCATAGGCCTACAGACTCTAGCCAAAAGGCCTATGGGTGGCACACTTCATGGACAGAGCTAGACCACGATAGTTATAGGTTTAGGTTGGGCTATGCCCCGATCGATGGGGGCAGGCTGAAGCCCAAACAGTCAGGTGTTATAAATCCTTGATCTATGAACTGAGAAGGTGACATATGTTGTCTTCTTATTTGACTGTAATATACACATATCAAAAGGATTAAATAATTTATGATAAAATAGACATACACAATTAATACATTATATTGAAGGAAACCTTCTCTACAGTAATACATTATTTGAGGATGCAACCAAAACTTATAGAATCAATTTTATCTCTAGCAATCCAAAGGAAAAATCCCAATTTAGTTTGAATTAACAAATCTAGCCAATAATGAAATCCTCCATCAAAAAAAAAAAAAAACCTGAAAATTTGCTTAAGCGAGAAGGAGACATCTAATTGATAAATACCAGTATCTATTGCTAAATAACATTCAAACTTTGCAATCTTAAGAAGTTAGCAAAAACGACAACTCAAATATAAGCCCAAATGAGCAGGGGGACCTTAGGCGTTGCTAAACATGAATCTATTACTTAAATTATAGAGTACCAGAACAAAAACAAAGTGGATTACCCCCTAATTTTGTCGAAAGCCTATTTTTATATTGATTTTCGGCCCAATTTATCCGTGAATTTCAACTTCTATTGCATATAAATTTTGGCCTACTCATACACTTTGAATCCTAGCCCTTTTATTTTATTTATATTTATTTAATTTCTTTTCTTTTTTTCTTTTCTTGTTTTTTCTTCTCCATACGCACCCTCACTACCAAACCCTTATTTCCTCTTTATTGAAAATGGATTCCCCTTTTCCTCTTTATTTCCTTTTTCTTTTTCTTCTTCCTCTACCTTTTTTTCTCCTTTTTTTTTTTTTTTTTCATTTCTTTTTTCTCCTCTCACCACTAGCTACTCCCTTCCCATAACCATCTTCTCTCTCTCTCTCTTTCACCCCTTAATACAACCTTGGAAGAAGAAAACAAGTTGATAAAACTTTATTTCTAAAAATTCTGAAAAAGAAAATACATTAGTTAGATGATTTTCCCTTTCACTTACAATATCTATCATATAAGAAAAAATAAAGCATTTCATGCCCACAATCTCAGTAATCCTAACCTTATTATCTACATAAATGAAACATCTTAAAATGAGGATGGTCAACTGATTCTCAAATTTTTTCCTTAATTTACTTTGAAAGATATATAACATTCTCTTCCTCTTAAAATAACCTTGTCCTCAAAGTTTGAAGTGAGGAAAGTGGTAGTTGAGTGATTCCCAATCTTCCCATATGACATCCCTAATAAAAGAATTGGACAAGTGAACCAAGACTTGAGTCTTGGGGTAGTTGTCATGTTTAACAATAAAATGATCTAGAATTGCAAATGGTTCAAATCAGACTTATCCATTGTCATTAACTATTAGTAATTGGGGTTCTACAACTAATTTTTGACCAATCTTCTTTTTTAGGCAAAAAACATAAAAAAAATAAGATGCATTTTGTATAAGGTAATGTCAAATGATAAGTAATGGATCCAATGTGAGTGAGAACTTGAAAATGATTGTAAAATTAAGGAGAAAACTTCTTGTTTTTGTGGAGTGTAATAAAAGATTGTCAATATGGTTGATGACAAAGATACAATACTTGAAAATGATTGTAAAATTAAGGAGAAAATTTCTTGTTTTTGTGGAGTGTAATAAAAGATTGTCAATATGGTTGATGACAAAGATACAATACATTCCCCACCTCAAAGGATCTCTCAAAATGATGTAACTTATTACTTTATATGGTGTTGAGCCTTCTCTAAATTACCTTTCAATATCCTAGATTTATTGCAAATAAGTTAATAATGAGTAATGAAATTATTTCATTATGAAACATTTTAGAGATTAAAGAATTATAACTAGAAACAAAATTATTTGATCTTGAAAAAAAACTGCACAATGAAAACCTCAAATGATGGGAGAAAAAATGATTTTACATGTAGAAATTTGTTTGTGTACATGCTAACAATCATTTCATCCCTAAATAGTGACTAGAGAAATAAAAAGTTACTTATGATATCAAGTATAACAAAATCTTAATCTTATTATATTACAAATATTTTGAAATATTTTTTTTTTTGGGAACAATTTGCATTACACTTCAATATTTAAAAACTATATATTTATTATTAAAATAAAAAACAATAAGAAGTTACATGATTATTTACTAATTTTTCATAAATATAGCGTGAAGAATTGTTCTTTTAGTTTGTGCTAATTCAAAATATTTTAAGGTAATAAAATGCTAAAATAAAAAATAAAATGTATGATAATATTAAATTTCCAACCTGAAGCAAAGATTTAATTTTCCTTGGTGATGCATTTCTAAATGTAAAATTTTTCTTCTAAATTTAGTCAACAACTGAATCAAATCAGAATTTTTTTTTTTTTGAAAAAAATATTTTTTGTCTAAAATTTACTCAACAATTAATCAAATCAAAACTAATCTTGTTAGAGCCAATGGGACCTAATACTCTTTTCATTGGGAGATCCATTGTAACACTTTGGGTGTGGTTGTGTATGGAATCATGCTAAAGAAAAAACTCATATTGATACAAATTAAAGTAAATAATGATAAAAAAAATAAAATAAAGATTTAGAGTTAAGAATAAATTAATTATTTAAAATTATTTTTTACTTTAATTTATATTATAAAGTTATTTCATTAAATATATTTAATTTATTTAATAATTTAAATTAAATTATTAAACCGCTTTAAGGTAGTAAAGATATGATTTACACTTTTTTTTGTAAGAACTTTTTTATTGCATGAGCGATGATCGAGTAAGGCACCTTGTGGGTGTGGCTTCTGTATTACTATTATCTTAAGTTTGCTTGTTGACTGGTTTGTTTGATTTTCCTCAACTACAAGCAAACTTGCCCTAGTCAGACCTTATGAAACATAGACACCGCATTATGTCGGTCCACTGTGGATGTCTCATCCTACCAGTACATTGCTGATGTGGACCCCAAACAACACACATCCCCATTGCCACGTGGAGTTCTTCCATGGTATAATAGATCCATCTAACCTCCCCCCATCATGACCTTTCTCCATCCATCACCGCCCATATTAAAAATAGGGTAGCTGCCATTTTAAATACAAGACGCACAGCATGGTTGACATTTTCTCTTAAAATATACATTTTATTTATTTATTTATTTTATCATTTAATCTTATTGGACATTACATTACATGTTCCATTATTGAAGGATTCAAAATAACTGTTAAGGCCAAAAGAGCCATGAATCCTCCTTCAGGACATTGAAACTATACTAGGAGAAATTTATAGTACGCTTCTTAATTTCGTTCTCTACTGAAGTAAGGCGTGGGAATATTAAGAACAAGAAATTACAATAACCAAATATAGATTATTTAAAACATGACTGAATAAGTAGAACATTCTTTAATTAAGGAATATATAACCAAATAATTATAGAAAGTGTAATTATTTTTGTTTTGATATTTTACATGTGGTTGCATGAGGCTAAGGTTTCAAAACCATTGTGCACTCATCCTAATCATCATTAAAATTTAAAGTATTGAGAGTGACATATCTTTTCTGACATTAATAAATTATAATAAGAGACTTTATAAATTAAAGAGGAGGTGATTTCAATAAATTACTTGATCATAAGATAAGCATGCATATTATAAGAAAATAAATATGTATGGATGAATAATCAAATAACAAACTAAGTCAAATATTCACTTACCATTCAACAACATACAAATTGACAACTTCCAATTACATAATATGGATCTTTATTTTGGGTACAATAAGAGAAACACCTAACACAAAGGTTTGCTTAGAAACCCTCCCACAATCCAACAACGCACCAAAGCATACTTGAGCCTTATATGGCTCAATGTTCCCATACATTATGCATCATATATCACTTTAGTCATAGGACAAGAGGCAATTAAAACTTTCAAACTTGTCTCATACTCGTACACAACATTACCATATCATATGCCTCTGATGTCTATGCTTGGACAAGATGGTCATCGATGTCCTTGCTAACACGAACTACAAATCCAAGTATTTTAATTGGATCAGGGACATCTTTATTTAATTTCTCATACTCTAAAATCCAATGCACGAAAGTGGCATCACCCTTTGGAATTACTTGAACAATGATCCTAAAGCTTTTGTATTCCTTCATGAGATCTCCTTCGATGACTTTAAAAGTGACAGATTTGTTTTCCTCATCTATGGCTTCTACAATCTCTTTGGCTATATGATCATTCCCATCTTTGATTCCATGCAAAAAAAAAAAAAAAAAAAGACTTCGTTAAAATTAATAGATTTGGAAAAAAAATTCATTTGGTAATGAATTATGTTTTTCAATATATTATCAAACTAAGAGAACTCATACACTATATTAATAAATTAGAGTTGAAAAAAGAGGATACTCTCTCATCATTTTACATCAATAAAAAAATAATAATGGAGTAAATATTTATGAATTTGATCCAAGTTGAACTAAAAACTTCAAATTTAATTTTACTTAAGGCTTATTTGGTAATATTTTAAAAAGATTTTGAGAATAGATTTCAAAAGTATATCTTAATTCTTTTTGACAAACTCAAATATGAATAACGGTTCTCTTGATCTATTTTTTTTTTATTATGCTTATGAAAACACTTTATACTCATGTAATTAATTCTCAGAAAACTTTATAGAAAATCTATGAAAAAAATCTTTAAATTTATTCATGCTTTTAGAACAAATTTGCAAAATACTATTTTTTAAACAAAATTTGTCAATCAAGTTTTTAACATTACAAAACTATTTTCTTTAATAACAAAAAACTATTCCCCAAAAAAAAAAACCTAATCTATTTAACAATTCAATGATGATAAAGTGATGGACAAAATCTTTGTAGAAAAGCTAATCAAGGAAAAAAAAAAAAAAAAAAACAAAGATAGTAAACGAAGGCAACCCATGGTACTGATCAATGGGCAAAGCGGTAATAATTAATCTACAAATATTTAATAATTAAAATATGAAGTTCTATACAATGAACTTAACATATAGAGTTGAAGGTTAAGTACAGTGAATATAGAGGTGGGTGTGGGTTGGGAATTGGCCGGCTTACCGATATTATAGTGCCACTGAATGACAGCGCCGGAAGTGCCCCATTCACCCTCATGCAGATCAACTTTCTGAATATTTGTAGGACAGACATTAGAGATGTGGTGTGGTCTGCACCAGAAAATTTCATAAAACTTATCAGCAGTAGTCCTGATGAGAGTTTCAGCCTGAAGCTTACCGATCAGACCCATGTTTTCTCCTTTGCTACTACTACTAAGAATTCTCAGGAACCAGACTCAGATAGAAACAAGGAAATATGGACGAAGAGCTCAAGGCAGCGTTGTGAAAAAAAAAACACTCCGCCTTGCACCCTTAAATGCAAGGGGCGGGTGTGGGCATGCCACATGGCCCCCCTATACGCGCGCATCGGGTCATCAAGTCTCCATTCACAGCATGCCACGTGTGAGGATCCAGGCTGTGTCCACGTCCCATTTCCGTAGGCATTTATTACCATTAAAAAGGTTATAAGTGACTTATAACAACCAGGATGACGTACGGTGTTCTTCAATAATTGATAATTCAGTCGTTCGACTCATTCCCTTCACGGCACGCTCTTCCTCGTCCAAAAATATACATACGGTTAATTTCATTCACCTATTAAATATATTTGATTTTTTATATATTTAAAATTTTATCAAATACTTTCATCATTTTTCTTATTTTTATTTTCATTTATCTCTTCTTTTACTCGAAAAATGTACGGTGAAATTCAAAACCTATAAAAATTAAATATATTTAAGTAAAACTTTGAAGAAGACAAATGAAATTTACCCTTATATTAAAAAATTAATTTTTTTAAAAAACAAATTAACAAAAAACAAAACACTAATGTTTGAAATTGTAAGTATATGACCTTTAATGGATTAAAATATCTCATATTTATTTAATAAAAAATTATTAGCTTTAAAAAATAATTCAAAACTAAAAAATTAAGTCAATGCGTGTGATTCTAGCCTACATGCAATTCTAAGTGTAAAGGTATCAACCTAGTCATATGAGAACATCTTAGGACTATCAATGAACAATTGAGAATCTGCTTAATATTGGATGAAATTGCTTTCATTGATTCCCATAAAAAATACTATCCTTCCTTGGCTTATAACCTTTGGTGTTGGTTGATTCCCCATTCATGTTGGTAGATGGATTTTCCTTTTATAAGAGTCCAACTTTATGTTACTTCTTATTGCAATTGATTTGTAGTCAATTTTGGTATAAAAGAATTATTTAAGATATGATTTTGAATGTGTAATTAAGTACAAATCATTACTTTTAATTTGAATTCTTGTTAAGTTCTCATTAGATTTTTTTTTTTTAAGAAATATCTATATATGTAGTAAAAAAAAAAAAAAAAGAGTTGAAAGAAGAAACCAAAATTGATCTGTGCTTGAGATCTAGCAATGAATGAGGAAATGCGAGAATGATTAAATAGAAAAAACTAACTGTTGAAAGAGAGAGAGAGAAAAAAAAAAAACCTTAATTCTCATTCATATGATTAACTTCTTACAATAGAGAAATATATATACAAGGTTAGGTTGAACTAACTACCATATATGTGACCTATATTAAGAAAGGAAAGAAAGATTGTACACTATAAATACATTATATTCAATACTCCCCCTCAAGCTGGAGCATATATGTCATATGCACCAAGCTTGTTACAAATGTATTTAATCCTAGGACCTCTGAGAGATTTAGTGAAAATGTCTGCTAGTTGATCATTTGAATTAACAAAACTTGTAGCAACACATCCTGATGCGATCTTCTTTCTAATAAAGTAATAGTCAATTTCAATAGGCTTAGTCCTTTCATGAAAGACTGGATTGGATGCAATATGTAATGCGGCTTGATTGTTACAAACTAGCTTTATCTGTTCATCTTTTCCAAATCTCAATTCCTAAAGGAGTTGTCTCAACCATATGAGTTCACATGTTACCAAAGCCACAACTCGATACTCAGCTTCGACGCTTGATCTGACCACTACATCTTGTTTCTTACTCTTCCAGGATATTAAGTTACCTCCAATAAAAACACAATACCCTAAGGTAGAATGCCTATCTAAGGGTGAACTAGCCCAGTCTACATATGTGTAACCAATAATTTGGATATGACCCATGTCTTCATACAACATACCTTGGCCTGGTGTTCCTTTAATATATCGAAGAATGCGGATCATAGCATCCCAATGGTTGCCACATGGTGACTGTAGAAATTGACTAACCACACTCACAGGAAAATAGATGTCTGTCCGAGTGATGGTGAGATAGTTCAGTTTGCCTACAAGTCGTCGATATCTCCCAGGATCTCTTAGAGGCTCCCCCTGTCCTGGTGTAAGTTTGACATTTGGATCCACAGGAGTGTCAACAGGTTTACATTCTAACATACCTGTTTCTTCCAAGATATCTAAGACATACTTTCTTTATGACATAACCACACCTGAACTGGATTGAGCTATTTCAAGTCCCAAAAAGTACTTGAGTTTGCCCAAGTCTTTGGTTTGAAAGTGGTTGAAAAGGTATTGCTACAAGGTTTGTTAATTCAAATGATCAACTAGCAGACATCTTCACTAAATCTATTAGAGGTCCTAGAATCAAATACATTTGTAACAAGCTTGGTGTATATGACATATATGCTCCAGCTTGAGGGGGAGTGTTGAATATAATGTATTTATAGTATACAATCTTTCTTTCCTTTCTTAATATAGGTAACATATATGGTAGTTAGTTCAACCTAGCCTTGTATATATATTTCTCTATTATAAGAAGTTAATCATATGAATGAGAATTAAGGTTTTCTCTCTTGGCTTTGATACCATGTTGAAAGAGAGAGAGAAAGAGAGAAAACCTTAATTCTCATTTATATGATTAACTTCTTACAATAGAGAAATATATATACAAGGTTAGGTTGAACTAACTACTATATATGTGACCTATATTAAGAAAAGAAAGAAAGATTGTACACTATAAATACATTATATTCAACACTAACAATTACACATTCAAAGAAGGAGGATCACTCATTTTGAATATAACAATGAATTGCCCTTTTATAAGTGTTTAAGAGAGGAGAAAAGAAGTTGAATTGAGTATATGATGATCACAATTACAATTAACGATCCCCTAAAGAACAATTGATGGTTTTGCATGTTAGGGCAACAATTGAACATCTTAGACTATAAAGTTGTGGTCATCTTTGCCAAATTGAAGAATGATTAAGTAGTCAGGTTGGATTAAAATTGACCATTCCCCTTTGATTGTTCTTGTAGATGTCACAATCATGATTCTAAATTCTGGTTCCTTTGTGCTGTAACTTTTTCTTGGACACTTGAACTTCATCTAAACTTGATTGTGTGGGATGTTAATCACATGGAAACTACAATTTTAATATCTCATCTATGATCCACTTGACTATATTGATAGCACCAAACCTTGCCCACCTACCGCCATTATTGCCACTGGTATCACCTTACCAAACTTATCCACTCTTTAACCATTTTTTCTTTGTTTTTTTTTTTGTTGAAGAAAATACGTAATGCTACTTGAGAAAACTTTAGTGAGATTGTTAAGTTTCTCTCCATTTTCTTCTCATCTTCTTTCTTTATTTTTTTATATTTTTTTCCCACTATTATAAACTTTATCCTTGTTTCTGTCTTAGTCTTAACCGTAAAGATAAAAACCCTAGACCATCTATTTCATGCCTTTTTTTTTTTCTCACCTTCAGCTTAGGTTAAGTCACTTCATTATACTAGCTTAGTTGTAGGTCTTCACTCCATGTTATATGATCATCTTAAACAACTTTCTCTTATTGTATCCTGAATTGTTGCCACCTTTATTATTTTCTGAAGCATTTTTCCTTATTCTATCTTCCCTTTTAGTGACATTCATTTATCTTAACATCCTGACTTTAGCTACAATTATTATCTCTTTAACATTTTTATTTTTAAAATTTGTGTCTTAACTTGATAACATTCTGAACAATAACTGTTAATTGTCCTTGTAACATTCTTTAAAATTTTGCCTTTAAATTGATAGGGGTAATCTATAATCCTCATTCTACTCTAAATACCCTTCTTTGTTAATTTATTTGCTTTGGTATTATGACCAACATTCTCCTCATATTTGCATTGCTTATAGGTAAGCATGTGGTCATTGATTTTCAATTCAATCATGATCAAGTTCAAAATGGTGCTTTTCTAGTTGCTTGGGTGTTGTCAAAAGATCAATTAATAGATGCTCTAGCAAAGCCATTACATTGTAGTTGCTTTCTTTCTCTTAGGACCAAGATTGGAGTTTTCCATATTGATGGAGCATGTTAGAGAAAGTAATGTCATATTTATATATTATTTATTTAATTTATAATAGAAAACAATTATTAATTATTAGATTAAATTAGAACAGAAGGTGGAGTTTGAATTTAAGTAGAAGATAGACCCGAATAATCTGAATTAGAATACAAGATAAACTTTATTTATATATAAATATTTATCAATCATTAAAAAGAAACCATGCTATATTTTCTCAAATTTTTTTTTCATTATAGTTTTTGTTTTGGATTTTAGAACTGATTCATTCAATGTTATTGAGAAGTTATCATTACGTTTTTTTATCTAAATCTTGTTTACATATTCCTAGCCACTCTTTACCTCCTCTTTTTTTAACCTTAGTCACATATCTTATTTATTTATTTGTTTGCATTTTTTTATTTAATAGTCCAAATTTCACTCACATGTCAATAATTTAGATTTAAAATTTGAATTGCGTATGGAAGCGGTACCTTCAAATATTTTATCTTTAGAATTTTATATTTTAAATCCTTTGAAAAAAAAATGAAAAGTATAAGATTATTAATTGGGGACATGATAGGACAACAAATCATTTAATGATACCAAGCTACCTCTAACGAAAAAAATTATATTATTTATTTACTGTTTTAATAAAATAAAAAAACTTAATACTTTATTAATGGAGTAGGTATACATGGCTAATGAACCTGATATTGAATGAAGTGTGACACATATGGTGATATGCATGACAAAAGTATCATTTAATTATAAGATTGAAATTAATGAAAATTACTAAATTTATTGATACAATATTTTTTCTAAAGAAATGTTACAGAAGTATAGAAAAAAAAAATCATATAAAGTGAGATAATGCAAATCTGTAACTATGAAAATTCCTTATTTATTCATGCAGTTTTACGTGTGGTTTCAATTATTGAATTGATAAGGTTCATTGAAAATAAGCATAAATAATTGCTTTTTTTTTGGAAATGTTGATAAGGTTCATTGAAAATAGCATAAAACACCACTTTTCACGTTAATGCATTCGGATTGGGTCATCGAGCTTCAATAAGGAAAAAAATAATGAATAATGATTTGCTTCCAACTTGGCATCTTCTTTGTGACACATTTCGGATAATTGGTATTCTATGAATTTTGTGAAAAGTCTTTAGATTAGTTTATAAAATAATTATAGTTCTGTTATTTAATAACCATGCAAGGACCAATGACAAAGAAAGAGGCTTTTAAGATAATAAAATTGTCTTAACAATGATATGAGAATTAGGAAGAATTAATATTAAAAATAGGATAGTTGTGCCGGAGTTGTTGATAATAATATGATCATGGTGATTTGAGAAGATAAGAGTCGGTAGAGGATAAAGACAAGTTGATTTGAAGTCCCTCTCAAAAGATTTGCAAATATACAGAATTTATTGAAGTTATTGATCTTCTATAAATGATCATCTCTACTAGTCAAGCTATGGGAAAGGCATGTGAAATGGAAAGTAGAGGAGGTAGGTGTGTTTTGTCCACCAGGTTATGTTTTTCCAACTAACACATTAATTGAAGAGGAAGATGGAAATAGAAATCACTGGGCAACATGATATAGTATTGATAAATGTTTTTTCATAATCTTTCTTAACATTAAGAAAAACTTTGTTAATAAAAGTTAACCATTTATTTGATCCTTCCATTAACATTTCCTTCAATAGTTACACATCATGTAAAAATTGAAGTATCAAATGATTCAACGGTAGAAAAATAAGAAGTTTAATGTTAATAATTCAATGATAAAAAAAAAAGAAAAAGAGATTTGACATTATAATTTGAGAAGTACTAAAGAGGTATTTATCAAAAAATGTGATTAAATTAACATATCATGTCACATGTATATTTAAGTTTTATTATTTTGTTCTTTAGTTCCATTTATTTGTATATTAATCTTGCTTTCCATATCTGATTCTATTATTTTAGTTGTATATTAATCTAGTTATTTGCATTTTTATATGTTAGAGATTTGGAATATACTGTTTTTATACTTCAGTTTTTCTTGTAAGTTGACATTAAACCTTTCAAAAAAATATCCCCTTAAAAATGTAAAAGTAAAAATCCAATCACAATCGTCTTGGTTAACCTAAATTCAATCTTAAATAGTTAATCTAAATTTAGATTAACCTAAATCCAACCTTTGTCTCGTGGCCCATCTATATGTAAATGCAATCTAATTAATCTAAATTAACCTAAATTCAATCTTAAATAGATATTACTCAAGTGATCTAAGATGTGACATGTATCAAATTGTTTTTATTAAAATTTAAAGGTTATTAATTTATACCTTATAAGCAGCTTAACTTGGGGAGCATTATCTCCATGAAAAAGGTTTAAAATTATTTTGATATTTTTATTTTCATATTAAAAATATAAACAAAATATTAATACTTAGCATCATCATAGATTTTCAAAGAGGTAGGCAAAGGATTGCAATCTCACCCCTAATAATTCATTATTAGATATTCGATTTGGATGAAACAAAATGTGCAGTTTGACTTGGGGAGGTTAATTTGATGCTGCCTATCCTGAAAACGATGGTTCTATAATAATAGTAAATTAATTATATTATTAAGTGCTGGGTTTGGTGGGTGTCGGCCACTGGTCCATGCCATTTATGGCATCCTAGCTAGTAGCTAGAGTCTTCCAAATTCCAATCACTTTCAAGTAATTTATGCCTTTTATTATTTGCATGAGGTTGCATGATGCAAATCCTACTTGATCACATTTTATGGAGTGTCACCACCAAGAAGTTAAAAAGAAAAAAACTTTTACTAAGATGCTTTTCTTTGTAATCTTCTTATTTTCTTATTAATTTTTTCTATTGTGTGTAGACATGATGATTTCTTTCATAGGCAATCAATTATCAAAAGAATGTTGATTTAGTTGTAGCCAGCCTCACTAAGAGCCCACGTGATTCATCCTGGGTTATACAATTGAATTTTAGTTTATTTATGTGAAAAACAAACAAATAAATAAATAATGGGTTGAAATATCATAACTTGGAAATAATTAAATTTAAAATTTAAAATCTTAAATTTAAATAGACACCACATTTGGTAATTAGAAAAACATTTTTTGAGAATAGTAAACAAATGGTCGGTTTGGTAATTGTTTTTTTAAAATAATTTTAAAAAATAATTTTTTACAATAGTTTTTGAAAATTATTTTTTGATTCTTGTAAAATAAAAATTTATTTGAAAACTTAAATATTTTAAACTTGTTTTTAATATTTTAAAATATATTTTAAAAATAATTTTTATGTTTAATATTTTTTAATTATTTTACATGTTTACATAATTATTTCTTAAAACAACCTTAAAAAAAATAAGTAAAAATAACAAAAAAACAATTAAGAGATGTTGTGTGAAAATTAACATATGGTATTTTAATCTTAAGATTAGAAAACAAAAAACAACTTATAAAAACATAAATTAGAAAACAAAGAATACATTTGACAATTAAAAACTATTTTTTGATTTTATCTCAAAGAGTATTTCTTAATTGTTTTCACTTATTTTTTTAGAATTGTTTTAAAAAATAATTATATAAATATGTTTAATAATTAAAAATAAAACTTTACATATAAAAATCATTTTTAAAACATATTTAAAATATTTAAAATAGATTAAAATATTTCATATTTTCAAATAAAATTTTATTCTATAAAATGTTAAAAATAATTTTTAAAAACCGTTTTCGAAAAAACCGTTATCAAATGATAACTTAATTTCTCCTTCTATCTTTAGTATAATTTTATCAAAATCATTACAGGTTGGCTGGTAGAATGGCCATCTCGTATATAGTTTAGTATTATCTTTCAACAGAAATGATAATGAGGCCATGTGAAGCCCTACGTGATCGGGTTGGTTGGGAGTTGGTGTGGGAATTATGGTGGGTGTTGGGTACCCTAGCAATCAGTCCACGTTCTTCAATACGGTAAAGGCTGTTACGATATTTCATTATTGTGGACCTCGCATTTTCGTGCTCAATGCGTTTCCCACTCGATGGCGAGCTCGATTTGTATTTGAAAAATGTTGATTTTATTGATTAAGAAAATGACTTGGAGTCGCCACTTATTTTTGTTTTATTTTTAAAAGGGTAAACAAAATAAGAAAGAAAAACCCTAAGTGTGACTCCTTATTTGGAAAAGGTGATCTACGAAAAACTGGATCGGGTTCGGGGGTCAGGTTACTTATCGGGAAGGTACGGTACAGACCGTAGCACCCCTTTAAGTCCCTAAAGTCGGGTCTCTACTAATAAAGCGAAGCAATCATGACAATTGATGAGTAAATCAATGAATATTCAAATCAATCATGCACGTGTGAGAATCAAAACAAGCATAAGGAGTGGTCATGATGCGAGAAAATACGTACCTGGGTGGCGAACCGATATACGCTATCAAGAGGAGGAGTTAGTGAACCAATATAGGATGAATATATGTGTATCACAAAGCAGAACAAATCAATCACGCATGATAATCGGATCGGTCAATCAATCAATCATCATAAAATCACGTATGTGGGGCCCCCACCAAAGCCCGATCGATCTTGTATGAATTAATCTCACAAATTCCATCATTCTGAAATTATGAAAATGACATTCACGCTTATATAAAATTAAGAGAAAAAAAGAAGATTATTTAAAAACCAAAACGGAATTAAAAACTGTTCGAGTGAAAACTGGATTTTTGAAATTTATTTGAAAATTGGAGTCTCGAAGATTGTTTGATAATTGGAGTCTTGAAAATTATTTGGAAATTGAAGTTTTGGGAATTGAATTTAGGAATGGGAATTTTGGAAGTTAAATTTTGAAAATTGGAATCCTGAAGAATTATTTAAAGATTGAGTTTCAAAAATAAACGAATAAATAAAATGATAATGATTAAATAAATCGATATGAGAATTAAAAATTTCGGAAATCGGAATTTAAATTTAGAAATCGGGATTTTGAGGAATTGTTTGAAGGTTGAATTTTAAAAATAAACGAATAAATAAATAAATAAAATAATGACGATTAAATAAATTGATGTAAGAATTAAAATTTCGGACATTGGAATTTAATTTAGAAAACGGAATTTTGAGAGATTATTAAAGGTTGAATTTTAAAAATGAACAAATAAATAAATAAATAAGATAATGACGATTAAATAAATTGATGTAAGAATTAAAATTTCAAAAAATTGGAATTTAATTTAGAAAACGGAATTAATGTTTTTAGGAAGATAAGTCATGCAAATTGAAAACAAAAGGGCTAACTTGAGGTGGGTATGGCTTTGGAATGGGCATGGGCCAACTTAAGGTGGGTGAACAAATCAATTGAAGTGGGCATGGGTCAACTTAAGGTGGGTGAACAAAACATGAAGTGAGCATGGGCTTGGAATGAGCATGGGCCAACTTAAAATGAGAGAACAAAACAAGGGGCCTTTAGGAATGGGCCTAAGGGGAAGAAGGCCTTCAAAGGACGTCCATGGGCCTTGGGCTAACTTAAGATGGGTGAACTAAACAAGAGGCCTTTCATCAACACATACAGGCCTGGGCTCCAACTCAAGCCCATATCCACTAGCATAATCACATGAGGCCTTTCACCATCAAGTTTGGACTTGGGCTTCCTCTCAAGCCCATATCTGTTAGCATGAGTCCCATGCACGTGGATGGGTGAATTGGAGGAGCTTTGGACAGCCATGCATGAGGCAAGATTAGGCTACGGGTTGGTGGAGTGGGTGTATGCATGGAGGTATAAGATATGGGTATGGTTGTGGTGTATAGAGAGATAGGTGGTGATGGGGAAAATGGGTAAATGGGAGATGGTTATGCATGGGGGGGTGATGATAAACATGATTCCATGCATGGTTTTATGCATGTGGATAGGAAGTGAGCATGAAGAACGTGGTGTAGAGAGAGAAAGGTGGTAAGAAAGAATGGGTAAGGTGGGCATGAGAGGGTGATGATATGCATGATTCCATGCATGGTTTCATGCATGTGGATAGGAAGTGGGCATGAAGAACGTGGTGTAGAGAGAGAAAAGGTGGTGAGGGGATTGTGGTGTGGTGTAGAGAGAGAAAAGGTGGTGAGGGGATTGTGGTGTGGTGTAGAGAGAGAAAATGGGGTGAGGGGCATGTGGTGTGGTGTAGAGAGAGAAAATGGGGTGAGGAAGAAAATGAGGGAGTTGGGTATTGAAGGTGAGAGATAGACGGGTGAGGAATGGGTGGTGAGTGAAAGTGTCCATGGGGGGTGGCCATGCATGTTGGATAGGGTGTGTGAGCATGGAAGGTTTGCATGGATATGAGGGCTAGGGTATACAAACGTGGAGAGTTTGCATGGGTATGAGGGTGGTGATGTGCATGGGTAAGTATGGAGGTTTGAAAGGATGGGTATGTGTTGATGAATGGCAACCATGAGGGGTGGCTATGCATGCATGATTCCCATGCATGTAGGTGGGTGGCTTTGGGATTCCTATGGAGATGAGCATGGCATGGGTATGGTGGGCAGCCGGGTATGAAAATGGATGGTGAGATTAGTTTCTGTAAGTGGGTGTGATGAATGGATGGGGAAGAATAATGAGGAGTGGGCTTAATGGGCTTGGGATTAATGGACTGGGTGGCCGGATTTAGTGAGAGAAATGAGGCAACAGTCTGGGTACAGAGAGGTGATGGTGTGGGGTCTATAAAGGTGGTGGACTTGGGAAGATCTCCACCAGCTAATGCAGCTGGATGGAACTACATGAATGCTGTGTTGGAAAATTACAGCCTAGGAGTGACGTGCCATGGCTATACCAAGAGTAGATGAAGATAACAAAAACAGAGCACAAAAAGTGGATTCAAGCAACGAGCCCATACAAGCCATGCTTCATATCTTAAACAACAAGCTTAAATGGGGGTGGGAGAAATCAAATGAGTATCATATAAAAGGGTAAAACACGGTTACAAAATATCTCATGAAGGAATCAAAAATAGGAGCAAACTAATCTACAGCAAAACTGTTAGCAAAACATGAACATGGTCAGTCCTAGTCCACAAACAATAGAGAAAGAAAAGAAGAGCATGCCAGTTGGAACAAGTTAGAAATCCATAATAATCATACCTGAAAACGATCTTATCCAATAAGCTATGTTGGATCTCTAGCTGTTCTTGCTCCAACATTTTTCCAGAAAATCCATGAACTGCTCCCCTGGTTCACTATCCTTCCCTCCTAGATATCTTTTTCCTCAAGTCACCTCAAAAACACACATCTCTCAAGCAATCTCCCTCATTTTCTTTCCTCCAGTTCTCTCTCCACTCTCTCCAGTCACTCTCTCAACCAAAAACCCCCCTCTCTCTGCCCGAATCATGCTCTGTTTTCTTTCTCTTCTTAGAGCTCACTGCTACCCTAAAAAAATCTCTAACGGCAGCGCTCTGCCTCCCTCCTTGCAGCTCCTCTCCTGAAAAAAATCTTAACCAACTCTGAAAAGCACCCTCTTCTCCAGCTGCCAGAGACGCTCCTCCATAACAGCTTCCAGATTCCCATGCAACGTGTCCCCTTTTCATTTGCACCACCAGCCCACTCCTGAGATTCATTGACAGCCAATCATGGGTCGACACGTGGCCTCCCGAGGTTCTTCCACGTGGCAAAATCAGCTGCAGCAAAGAATGACCTAAACGGGGTTCTACAATTATCCTTTCATTTTTATAGTCTAGTGGCAGATAACTAAATCCTTGAGAATTTGTTCTCCATTTTTAAAATGTCTCCATTTTCTCATTTGATATTAGGCTATTAGCAAAGAAGTGAAAGTATGACGGCCTAAACAAAGAAAATCCTCGGTTATAACTTTACTTGCATGGGACTTGATCTCCACTTGGAACACCATCTTCGCAAGTTGAGCCATTATTTTTGTTTTGTTTGAAAACCAAGCACTAACTGCCAAGAATATGAAGGCTTGAAGAAAACACTTGACTACCCTTAGCCCTATATAGACCGAAGGGAAGGGTGGGATACCAGAGCATGGTAACCTTACAGAAATAATAAGAAATTTTCAGGTATATATATATATTAACCTTGCAATTTATTTTTATTTTATTTTTTATTATAATTGAAGAACCTTTTATAACCAATCCCTTAAGATTTTCTATAAGAACCCAAACCTCGGATGATCGTTTACAATAATTAATATCAGATAAATTCAAGATATTATCGCAGAATTCTAACCTAAAACCATATGTCGTTTACTGATAACACTTTTTACTGTTCACTTCAAAACTTGTAATTTTATTTTGATCCATAGTAAATAAATTAAATCAAAATATAAAAAGATGAAATGAAGATAAAAAAAAATATATTCAAAATATAAACACATGGGAAGCAAGTAGAATGTAAAGCAATTGAATCATGTTATACATTGATTGATCTCCCTTCTTTGGTAGACCAAGATCACTATGGTCAGTTTAAATTTCTCCTATAATTGTGATAGTTGGTGAGTCATAAAAAAGCCCAAGTCCAACCAACAAAAGTCTCTCCATTATTAATGATGTGACATTTTCCCATTTGATTTCAGGGAGGTTAAAAAAAGTAAGACTAGCATAACAGATAAAATCTTCGACGGGCAAATTTTTATATAGACCCACTCAGGGAGACCTAAAACAAGAATGTGATACCCAATGACTTTACTTTCATGGCGGAGAAAATCAGATTCTGAAAGTGATGTGCCAAGACAGGACGCAAAATGTGACGCTGATAAATTGCTCTCTCTCCAATAAAAAACTCGAGAAAAAGAAGAGTGAACTTTTCTTTCTTATCATAAAGAATGATTGGGAATTTTGCGAATGGCCAATTTTGAGTAAGTGATTAGTGGCAACTGAAAGAATCTAGACTGATGCATATATTCAAAGGTTCCTCATGATGGCTTATAACGTATGTGAAATAATTAAACTGCTTTTGCGCATACATACAGGTTTTATATACATAATAATGCCTTCATAAAAGAAACCAACCGATCGCAAGAGGCAACTCTCAGTAGCCCAGAACCAAATTACAAGCACTAATATTTATGAAGTAAATCATTCAGGGAAACTCATGAATATCTTCTCAGTATTTACTCGGCCCAGAGGGTATTGAACTTCCCCTAAGCTTGTGCTTATTGAAGAATACAAAGCATATATGCACTTCCACGTTCTGGTCTTTTATATACAAGTTTTTAGGATTACACTACCGAAGGATATGATCTTGATGTTATGCGCTGAGATAGTGACCCTCAATATCTTTAGTGATATTCACAGCAAACTCCAGGTCAGCATGTGGATCTGGAACGTCCTCATTTACTTTCTCATATTCTCTCCATTTCACCAAGGTGCCCTTATCCTTTGCTGTTACCTGCATGGAGGACTTGAAGCTTCTTGAAATGATTCATGACCTCTGCATCCAAAACCTTGGAAGTGATGGATATGTTTTTCTTCATCTGCTGATTTCCAGAGTCTCCGTGGCAGTCTTGGAAGTTCCTCCTAGCTTCAGTCCAAAATGAGGGGTTAATTAAACATATATAATTGGAATTAGGAAAAGATACCATAGGAGTGTGCAACGCAAAAGGTAAAATATGAGATTGTTAGATTAATTTTTGTAATTAATCTATAATTTGGGCCACACATGTAAATAATTAAAATGTGTGTGCTATCATTTAATTAAGCCTAAATATAGTGATCTAATTAATAATTGATTAATTGGTTTAAGGGTATAATTGTCATGAGATTATTGTGTAAATACCATTAGATAATTATTATTTCTATGAGGGGTAGAAATATAATTGTGATAAAATTAAAACTGCCCTAGCAGTTTATAAATAGGGTTATGGTCCCCATTCTACCACTACGCATTCCAATTTCCGAAAATCCTCTCAGAGAGAAATTGACACAGAATCTAGTGGCCAGAATTGGAAGACCATCTCAAGGGTTTTCTTCCTATAAGGTTTCTCCTTCAATGGATTCAGGTATGTTTCCGCTATTATTTTTCTACTCATTTTTAATCAGGAGATTCCAGTATATATGAAATTAGGGTATTCATCTTGGTTGAGTTATAACAAGAAATATTACAGTATATATGAAATTAGAGTATTCACCTTGGTTGAGTTATAACAAGAAATATTCCAGTATATATGAAATTAGGGTATTCACCTTGGTTGAGTTTTAACAAGTGGTATCAGAGCCAACTCCTTGATTAATTCTTTGAGTTATTATTTTAATATATATATATATGTCAATGGATTAAGATTTATGAAATATTGAGTTGATAAATTTTTTTTTTATTACTATTATTATTATTATTATTATTATTATTTAATAGCATTTTATGATATTAATATTTAAGTTATTGATCTAACATTTTTAAATAGGCTAATTAAAGCGGAAAATCACCAAAGTGACATCTTTCGTGTTAGATTAGTCTGTTCGGGGTGTTAGATATTTGTGTGTATGTGATTCATGCGGGTATTGACTGGCCCAAAGGAAAGTTAATATTTGGTCAAATTGCATACATACCTGTGGTGATAAATTTGTGATGATTATAAAGGTAACTTAATGTGAATAATAAATCAATCCAAAGATAGATTTATTATTTGACATAACTTATCATCAATGTTTGATCACTACAACAAGAGTACCACTTACAGTCAATATTACTGTCCAAAGACTTGATATTAATGTTGTGCTAGGTATCTTGAAATGTCATAATTTGCTTTTAAATTTAAAGATTATGTGTTTAATTGCTTATTTTATGTGAGCATGATGGTTTATTTGATTCATTTTATTTTGTTCTGGATTCAGCTTTTATATCAACTATTTCTATATCTGCCAACATCAATAATGTCCCTATGTTAAATGGGACTAATTTTAAGGACTGGAAAGAGAATATGATGATTCTCTTAGGCTACATGGATATAGACTTAGCCTTGAGAATGCCCAAACCCGATGAACTCAATGAGCAAAGTACTCAAGAGGATGAGGTTTATTGGGGTAAGTGGGAACGTTCAAATAGGCTAAGTCTTATGATCATGAAGCGCGGAATTCCAGAAGCTTTCAGAGGTGCGGTAACCGATGAGGTTACTAATGCCAGTGACTTCCTTGCAGAAATTTAGAAACGTTTTGCCAAAAACGATAAGGCTGAAACGAGCACGCTTTTAGCAAGCTTGATTTCAATGAAGTATAAAGGCAAGGGTAATGTTCGGGAGTACATCATGGAGATGTCTCATCTTGCTTCAAAACTTAAGGCTTTGAAACTTGAGTTATCTGATGATTTACTCGTGCATTTGGTTCTCATCTCTCTTCCTGCACAATTTAATCAATTCAAGGTCAGTTATAACTGTCAAAATGATAAATGGACTCTTAATGAGCTCATTTCATTCTGTGTGCAAGAGGAAGAGAGATTGAAGTAAGACAAGACCGAAAGTGCTCATCTGGCTAGCACTTCC
Organism: Vitis riparia; assembly: GCF_004353265.1. Taxonomy (NCBI): domain Eukaryota; kingdom Viridiplantae; phylum Streptophyta; class Magnoliopsida; order Vitales; family Vitaceae; genus Vitis; species Vitis riparia. The sequence goes on along the minus strand of NC_048431.1, from coordinate 4,915,550 downwards.
AAGGATAAGGGCAAACGAAAGAATAAGGATAATAAGGTTGCTGCTTCTAATGGCCTAGAACAAAAGAAACAGAAAGTTGAGGTAACATGTTTCTTCTGTAATAAGCCTGGACATACTAAGAAGGAATGTACCAAGTATGCTGCTTGGCATGTTAAGAAAGGTATAATTCTTACTTTGGTCTGTTCTGAAGTTAATTTAGCTTCAGTATCTAGAAACACATGGTGGTTAGATTCTGGTGCTACTACTCACATTTGTGTTTCTATGCAGGGTTGCCTGAGTTACCGAAAACCAAGTGATGCTGAAAGATGCATCTATGTCGGAGACGGTCAGTCGGTAGAAGTAAAGGCAATAAGGCATTTTAGATTATTATTGAAATCTGGTTATTTTTTGGATTTAATAGATACTTTCGTTGTACCGTCTTTCAGACGGAATTTAATTTCAGTTTCTATTTTGGACAAATCAGGTTATTCTTGTTCATTTGGAAACAATAGATTTGCATTATCTATTAATTCAAATGTTGTAGGAACCGGTTTACTTAATGTTTATGATAATCTATATTTGTTGGAAACTGTTCCGTCCTATAATGAAACCTTGCATGTGGAATCACGAGGTACAAAACGTAAATTGAATAAAGATAATTCGGCCTCATTGTGGCACAAACGCCTAGGTCATATCTCTAAATCTAGAGTTGAGCGACTTGTGTCCGATGGGATTTTAGATTCACTTGACTTTTCAGATTTTGATATTTGTGTTGAGTGTATTAAAGGAAAACAAACCAAAACAAAGAAATTAGGTGCAAATAGAGCTACATACGTCTTAGAATTAATTCATACAGATATCTGTGGACCATACCCTACGGCATCTTGGAATGGTCAACAGTACTTTATAACATTCATAGATGACTATTCAAGATATGGCTACCTATTTCTTATACATGAGAAATTACAATCATTGGACGTGTTCAAAACATTTAAAGCAGAAGTTGAGTTACAACTCAACAAAAGAATAAAGAGCGTCAGATCTGACCGTGGTGGTGAACACTATGGTAGATATGACAGATCAGGTGAACAATGTCCAGGACCATTTGGTAAATACCTAAAGGAATGTGGGATCGTCCCTCAATACACCATGCCAGGATCACCTAGCATGAATGGTGTAGCAGAAAGACGAAACCGAACCCTTAAGGACATGGTAAGGAGTATGATTAGTCATTCTACTTTACTCGAAAAACTCTGGGGTGAAGCACTCAAAACGGCAACTTATATCCTAAATCGGGTGCCAACTAAAGCGGCTGCTAAAACGCCTTATGAGCTTTGGACGGGTCGAAAGCCCAGTTTAAAGCATTTTCATATTTGGGGATGTCCAGTTGAAGCGAGACCTTATAAGCCTCATGAAAAGAAATTGGACTCTAAAACAATTAGCAGCTACTTTATTGGCTATGTAGAGCGATCAAGGGGTTTTAAATTTTATGATCCTGCTATTAGGTCAATTTTTGAGACGGGAACTACAACATTTTTTGAGGATGTTGAGTTTGGGGGGAGAAATCAGGCTAGGAATATTGTCTTTGAGGAGGAAGAGGGATCTACTATTGCTTTTGATAATGTACAGGTTTCACTACCTATCATTGATCAAGAAGTAAATTTGGATCCTCAACCAACAGACAATATTGTTCAACCCTTAATTGCAAATGAGGACATTGCTCCTGAAGAACAAACTCAACAACCTCAAGAAAATATGCCATTAAGGAGATCCACTAGAGAGAGGAGAAATGCAATTTCGGACGATTATATCGTATATCTCCAGGAACGTGAGGTAGAAAGTGGAATGATGGAAGATGATCCAATCAACTTCCAGCAAGCCATGAAAAGTTCCAACTCTCAGAAATGGATGGAAGCCATGAATGAAGAGTACAAATCTATGCAAGACAATAAAGTTTGGGAACTTGTCCCATTACCAGTTGGTACGAAGCCCATTGGTTGTAAATGGATATTTAAAACCAAGCGGGATTCAAATGGTAATGTAGAAAGGTATAAAGCACGTCTTGTAGCTAAAGGCTTTACTCAAAAGAAGGAATTGACTTCAAAGAGACCTTCTCTCTAGTTTCTACGAAGGACTCTTTCAGGATAATCATGGCACTAGTTGCACATTATGATCTTGAGTTACATTAAATGGATGTTAAAACAGCGTTTCTCAATGGTGACATTGATGAAACAATTTATATGGTACAACCAGAAAATTTTGTGTCCGAAGACTCAAAGAATATGGTTTGTAAATTAACTAAATCCATTTATGGGCTCAAGCAAGCTTCTCGTCAGTGGTACTTCAAGTTTCATCAAATTATTGTCTCATATGGTTTTGAGGCAAATCTTATGGATGAATGTGTGTATCACAAATTCAGTGGGAGTAAGTATATTTTCCTGGTTTTATATGTCGATGACATATTGCTAGCCACAAATGATATTAGCATATTGCACGACACCAAGAGATTTTTATCAAAACATTTTGAGATGAAAGATCTTGGTGATGCCTCATTTGTCTTAGGAATCCAGATACACCGAGATCGTTCTAGGGGTATTTTAGGATTGTCACAAAGGACCTATATTGATAAAGTCCTCCAAAGGTATGGCATGCAAAATAGTAAACCAGGTGATACCCCTGTCGCTAAAGGAGACAAATTCAGTCTTAATCAATGCCCTAAAAATAGTTTAGAAAGTCAAGAAATGCAAAAGATTCCTTACGCTTCAGCTGTGGGGAGTCTAATGTATGCTCAGGTATGTACACGTCCGGATATTGCGTACATTGTTGGCATGTTAGGCAGATATCTAAGTAACCCTGGAATGGATCATTGGAGAGCAGCCAAGAGGGTTATGAGATATTTACAGAGAACAAAAGGGTACATGCTTACATATAGGAGATTGGATCAGTTAGAGTTCATTGGGTATTCCGACTCCGACTTTGCTGGATGCCAAGACAGTAGAAGATCCACATCAGGCTATATTTATCTGTTGGCTGGTGGAGCAATTTCATGGAGGTTTGCCAAACAGACACTCGTAACATCATCCACCATGGAAGTAGAGTTTGTAGCATGTTATGAGGCATCCAATCAAGGAATATGGCTACGAAATTTTGTCACTGGGCTGCGTGTTCTGGATGGTATTGAAAGACCACTGAAGATATTTTGTGACAATAAATCAGCAGTTTTATATTCCAATAACAACAGGAGTTCTACAAAATCAAAATACATTGATATCAAGTTCCTAGTTGTAAAAGAAAAAGTACAGAGTGGACAGATATCCATAGAGCATATTGGAACAAAATCCATGATAGCGGATTCGCTTACAAAGGGATTACCACCTAAGGTCTTTCATGAGCACACTGCTCATATGGGTGTTGTCTCATTTGAGGATATCCAAATTTAGTGGGAGTTTATATTATTCATTGTATATTGCTCTATGTTATGTTTAGACTTTATCTATAAATTTGGATTGTATTCTACAGAAATAAAGTATTCATTTTATTGCACTCTGTTAAATTATGCTAAAGATTTGATCTCAATAAAGTTAAGTAGGACCAGTTGGAAATAGGCATGAATAGATCACATTGCATGTAATTTCCATGCTATGCACTCATGATTGATCTATGTCATTTAGTTGTATAGATATATGTGACCATTGATTGGTCTAGTAACGATTGATGTAACAAAGACCACCTTGATCCTATGTCAGCATAGTTAATGGACGAGATTGTTCGGATATACCCTAAGGACATGATAGCAAATTTTGAGCTCATAAGGTTAAGCACATTTATTTTATTACATATGCATGTGGCCCAGTGGGAGATTGTTAGATTAATTTTTGTAATTAATCTATAATTTGGGCCACACATGTAAATAATTAAAATGTGTGTGCTATCATTTAATTAAGCCTAAATATAGTGATCTAATTAATAATTGATTAATTGGCTTAAGGGTATAATTGTCATGAGATTATTGTGTAGATACCATTAGATAATTATTATTTCTATGAGGGGTAGAAATATAATTGTGATAAAATTAAAACTGCCCTAGCAGTTTATAAATAGGGTTATGGTCTCCATTCTACCACTACGCATTCCAATTTCCGAAAATCCTCTCAGAGAGAAATTGACACAGAATCTAGTGGCCAGAATTGGAAGACCATCTCAAGTGTTTTCTTCCTATAAGGTTTCTCCTTCAATGGATTCAGGTATGTTTCCGCTATTATTTTTCAACTCATTTTTAATCAGGAGATTCCAGTATATATGAAATTAGGGTATTCATCTTGGTTGAGTTATAACAAGAAATATTCCAGTATATATGAAATTAGGGTATTCACCTTGGTTGAGTTTTAACAGAGATTACTAGTTGTTAATTTGTTTTAAAATAATGTATGAAAAGTTAATTTGCTGCAGGAAAACGCTTCTTTTCACAACTCTCCTCTTTTATTTATTTTTATTGCAAAATTTATTCCATGATTGAGCAAACGTTTGATTCTAAGAACGTTTCCACTTTCAATAAAGCCTGGTTTGTCATTCCGACATTAATTCAGGAAGTTCATATAATTAAGCACAGCAAGAAGTTACATGGAGTACAGCAGTAGCCGGTAGATGTTAATGATATGGAGGTTATACGTATAGCAATCCCATTCCCAGGAGGACCCAAGCTAGGATGCTTTCAGACCAAGTCAAGGATATAGGCCTTCTTGTTATGCCACTTATGCCTTGAGAAGGTAAGCATTCGATATCTATACTCATATTACAAGGCTGAGGTAAGCATCTGGAGGCAGCAGACTCTCATTTGAATTCTCATATTCCAAAGTCCATTTCACCAGGCTGCAGTTATCCTTTGCAGTCACTCAAAGAGTGGAGAACTTCAAAAACCTCGTATGAGGACCCTTCTTTTAATTTGTTATTATTATCTTCCACTGTGATAATAATTAAAAACAAGAAGGGCCATGTGCTGGGTGTATGATTGTGTTTGATTGAGGGTGGCATTGGAATAATGGTTAGCGTTGCGTTACCTATACAATAACTCCGGAGCTTGACATAGCCCACACTCTTCTAATCACCTTACGGAAGGTATGGTGCACTGTCCATATATGGGCACTCTATCTCTATCCTAGTGAATATCAAGGTTGGACAACGAATGTTTGTGATTGGCACTGAATTTTATGTGGCCGAAGATCTAATAAACAAAAAATCTGGCATAAGCTTTATATATATGGGAATTTAATTTTCTAATGATGTGGCGTTTTCAATAAAAGTTGGATAACGTGGTTGCACGCCAAAAAAAAAAAGGGCCAAAAATGGTAATGTGATAGGCCAATGGCTTGATTTTGATTTTAATTTGCATGTGCAGAAGATTCTGAATGTGATCCCCCATTATGACGCACAAAATGGGGCATTTATTTACTGCATAGCTTCAGATAAATTTCAATATTAAGGGAAGGAGTCTCTTTTTTTTTTCAGGTACCACAATGGTAGCGATTTCTGTGACACTGATTTGATTTCTCCTACATGATTGGAAGCAACTGTTAGAATCCATATCTGATAATCTCGAATTGAGGCCCAAAATGTTTTTTGGAAGACATAATAAATGAAGCGTCCACTTGATCTTAAATCACAAAACCATATTGCATACTAGATTGCTTTGAAGATTGGTAGGTTGATTAATAATTCTGTAATCTAAAGGCACCTACAAAGTCAGCTGCGACGCCCCAAACCCGGAGGTCAAGCCCTTCATGCTAGTTTCACGTATCAAATATTAGAATCCAACATGTGAACGACTTTAAGTAACAAATTTAAAACTAATTAAAATATCTCAATAATTAATTTAATTTTCTCAAATTCTTAAAAAAGAAGTTTAGAAATTATAATTGAATTCAATATGATAAATAATCCTAAAAATAAATCAATTCCAAAGTTGTTTCTAATAAAAATACTTTTCTTACCTCATCCCTCCTTATATCATATATAATTGAAAAGGAGAATAAAGAGAAAAGTGAACTCGATGGCTCAATGATAAAAGTTAGTGTAAGGAAGATCAATTATTATATATAATAAAATTTTGGAAAATACCACATCCTTATAAAAGCCCATTAACATGTAAGCTCATTTGATTCAATAATCAAATTCATTGTTTTTGAAAAATTAAGCACTTTCAATTTAAAGATAGAATTAAATAATACATTTTGCATACTCAATTCATATTAAAAAAGTTTTATCAGCAAATATTTCACTTTGACTCGCTAGTAATAATATTGTGCCAAAATATTAAGACTAGTACTTGGTGGCTAGCCTTCTTTCTTCTTATTGGTGGACAAGACAATTTTCAATCAATGATATATCAAAGACTAATAACATCCTTAATGACTAAGGTTACATTACATCGTGTACTACTCCTAACAAGGGTAATAAAGGTTGATAACTTATCCTCTCTATTGACCAAGGTCACTAATAACTAGTTTTAAAAGGATATTTTTAAATCAATGTATATCAAGGCTAATAACATCGTTATTGGCTAACATTACATCGCATCGTTAACTACTCCTAACAAAGGTAATGAAGGTTAACAATTCCTCTATTGATCAAGGTCACTAATAACTAGTTTTTGTTTATTATTATTCTTATTCTACTATCCTCATAATTAATATATAATAGAAATCCAAAGAGAAATTACATGTGAAGAACTTACCTTGAATTTTAAAATAAAACAAATGCAAAAAATTCTTCTTTTCTAACTCTTCAAATCAAAGTTCTCCGAGAACTTTGTATAGTTTTTTCCCCAGTTTACTTTTGTCCTTCATTTTTTGATAATGCGGAGAAACCAAAATGATATCAAAGATAGTGGGTGAATTTTAGAATTTTCTAACTTTTCGAATCAAAGTTCTCTACAAACCATTGTATAATTTTTTTCTCTCTAGTTTATCTTTTCATTTTTTTTATAACGCAGAGAAACCAAAATGAGAGAAAGATAATGGTTATCGAAACCAAAATTATTTCATTTATCTTTGTAAATATCCCTAAAATTTTCTTTTTAAAATTTTAAATTACATAGATATCTCTAAATTTAAAAGTTGGGATGGTACATACATATAAAGAGAGATATACTTATTAGATTTTAGTTAAATTATTTAGATTATGTGTAAAGTGGGATTTTGCCCTTTCAATGAATAAAACTTTAATTTGTAGAGACTGATTTTGACACATGTGACTAGAATGCAAGAATGTAGGCTTGTGGACTTACTCAAAGGCTCCTCATGATGGAGCCCATGGAAGTTTTCACTTAATTTATTTCCCCATGCATCATATAGTCTTCACATTACATGTAGTAATCCCATTACAAAAGACACAAAGCAACTCCCGGACAAGATAGCATACAATCAATCACACTCATGCACTAATATTATTGCACAAATAACCAAGGCAAACCTAGTTTATCTTCTCGGCATTAATCACCAAGTCCACACCTGGAATTTACGTTTATTGAAAGATAGAGATAGTACGTAGATGGACTTCCAAAGGGTTTTTCTCAATAGTACGGTAATTTAAAAAAGTTATGTTTAAATTATTGTAGTAGAAGAAGTTATTACAAATATATAATAGTTTTTGCCACCTAGGAAAGAGGAGATAGGAGAGATGAGAGAGGAGATAGGAGATAGGAGAGAGAGTGAACGAATAAATTTTTTTTAAACCAAAATCATCTTTTCAAACTTTTCAAAAGGGATTGTGTTTAAAACAAAAAGATTTAAAAAAGAGATGAGGAATTGTGTTTTTTTTTTTTTTTAATTTGAGAATTTTTTTTCCATGGGAACTCGTCTCTTGAAGAGACGAGTTCCCTTGAGGAATTGTTTTTTTTTTTTTTTATTTGGGAATTTATATATATATATATATATTCATGGAACTCGTCTCTTGAAGAGACGAGTTCTTGAGGAATTGTTATTTTTTTTTTGTTTTTTTAATTTGGGAATTTTTTTTATAAAAAATTTTTTTTTTTTTCATGGAACTCGTCTCTTCAAGAGACGAGTTCCTTTTGAAATTTTTTTAAAATCGTCTTTTGAAAAGACGATTTCGCCTTTTGAAATTTGAAAAGATGATTTTGGTTTAAAAAAAAATTATCTGTTCACCCTCTCTCCTCTCTTCTAGGTGGCAAAAACTACCATATATTTGTAATAACTTCTTCTACTACAATAATTTAAGCATAAGTTTTTTAAATTACCGTACTATTGAGAAAAACCCGACTTCCAAGTTCCAAACTTTATTTACGAGCGAGATACTAGCAAAGGGTAGATATGGCCTTGGTGTTATGCATTGAGAAGGTGACTTTCGATATCTTTGGTAATATTAACTGCAAACTCTAGGTAGTTATGGGGATCTGGGCCACCCTCACTTGCCTTCTCATATTCGATGGTCCATATCACCAAGCAGCCCTCCCCCTTTGGTATCGCTTGTGCGGTGAACTTGTAGCTCTTGTATTCTTTCAGCACCTCCCCATCCAAAACCTTGAACGTCATGGACCTGTTTTCTTCATCTATTGATTCCACAGTCTCTTTAATACTCTGAGAATTCCCACATAGTTAAAACCAAAATGTGAGGTTAAACATAATTGAAATATGTTGAAGTTATTATTAGATGTCATGTACATTACTAAGAACCATCATAGTCACTAGCGGCCCAGACCCGATCACTTCTTTGCAAGAAAAAAAAATGTACAAAGACGCATGCGTTTATTATTCTAAAAGAATAATTGAAAGGTGAAGAAAACAACAATGAAATGAAACAAAAACATAAAAAATTATTTTAATTAACAGAATATAACGCTAGTGTTTTGGGGTTCTTAGTTTGAGTTGCATGTCATACCAATGGTGTAACTCCAATGCTTGACGGAGCCCTGAGTCTCCCAGTCACCTTCATGTACCTCGATTTTGTGTATTTTATCGGAGCAGATATTAGGAAGGTGGTGTGCTTGGCTCTTGAAGAGTTTAAAGAACTTATCAGCAGGTGCTTTGATCTTTGTTTCAGTCTCCACTTTAGCAATTAGAGCCATGTTTTTCTGATAATAACACTAGCTGGATTGATAAAACTAACTACAAATGATTCAAACAGAAGACAGTGACGAGAGGAAGTAGATAACCTTGTCCTTATATATAGAAGAATGAATTAGGCAAAGCTCCTTCCCGATACCCACTTTGGTAAAAATTGCTATGATTCCGAAGTACTTGCTTAGGTAATTACTACGTACGTTGCCTGTAATCTTGGGCAATGTGCTTTAGAGGGAGGATTCAATCGGTCTTAGGTTGGCTGGATGAAACATTCTGGTGTGAAAAAACATGGTTTTGAGAATTTTGAATTTTAAGTTAAGCTTTTATTCATCTCCCAACGCCTTAATTGTATTTTTTTTCCCATGGAATTCTACATGTACGTAGTTAATAAATCATTGTTTTTGACGTGCATGTTGACAAGGTTCATTGAAAATGAGCATACGACATTGCTTTTCACGTTAATGAATTCAGATTGGGTTGTCAAGCTTTAATAAAGAAGAAAATAATGAATTATCATCTGTTTCCTGTTCGGTATCTTTTGTTGATAAACTTTTGTGGATCTTTTCTGAGCATGGATTTGGTGATTTTAAAAAACATACTATTTTAAAAATATATATACTTATTAAATTTTAAAATTATTTTCAAATTTATCACATTTTTTAAACTATTAATTAAAAGTTGTATTTTAATGGATAACTTCAGCTTGTTTTGTGAAAACAATTATTATTAGATTAAATTATAACAGAATGTGAAGTTTGAATTTGAGTAGAAGACAGACCCGAATAATCTAAATTATAATAGAAAATAAAATTTATTTATATATAAATATTCATCAATCATTAAAGAGAAGACCATGCTATATTTTCTCAAATTTTTCTTTCATTATAGTTTTTGTTTTGGATTTTAGAACTGATTCATTGAATGTCATTGAGAAGTTATCATTTCGTTTTTTATTTGAATTTTGTTTACATATTTCTAGCTAATCTTGTGTACATATTCCTAGCCGCTCCTTGCAGGAACATTTTTAATTATTATTTTTTTTTCTACTTTTTATTTAATAGTCCAAATTTCACTCACATGTCAATAATTTAGATTTAAATTTTGATTGGGTATGGAAGCGGTACCTTCAGATATTTTATCTTTAATATTTTATATTTTAAATCCTTTGAAAAAAATGAAAAGTATAAAATTATTAATTGGGGACATGGCAGGACAACAAATCATTCAATGATACCTAACTACTTCTAATAAAAAAAACTATATTATTTATTTATTATTTTAATAAAATAAAATAAAAACTTAATACTTTATTATTGGAGCATATATACATGGCTGATCAACCTGATCTTGAATGAAGTGTGACACGTATGGTGATATACATAACAAAAGTATCATTTAATTATAAGATTGAAATTGATGAAAATGACTGAATTTATTAATACAATATTTTTTCTAAAGAAATGTTACAGAAGTATTAAAAAAAGAAACTATATAAAATTATATAGAGTAAGATAATGCAAATCTGTAACTATAAGTTAAATATCTTAAATTAATAAATTATATAATTTTATATCTTATTTATATATTGCATAACTTTATTATTCTAAGATTATTAATTTATTGATAAATAAAATATTCATTTATTATTATATTTATTAATTTATCTTTATTAAAGTAATATTATATCTTTAAGTTTAAATATATATATTTTTTATTATTAAAGTATATATTTTTAAATTCAATAATAATTTATAATTTAACATTTTTAATTAAATTTTAAAGTGAAAAAAATAAAATAATTGAAGCCTCAATTGATAATTGAGGTTGTAACTTAAATTTTGAGAAAACAAAAATTCTAACATGACTCTTATATCACAATAAAATGACTAATTTGAACATAAATTTTGAAAGGAAACTAAATGTTATATTTCTTGTCAATCATTATTGCCTTTGCAATAAAGGTTACCATCTTTTCTTAAAAGAAAAAAAGTCCCCATCACATAAACATCCAAATTTTATATTTTCATTTTTACTCATATTAAAAATAATTTAGATATAATTTTTTTAGAAAAAAAGTTTTATGTGAAACCCTTGAGTTAAACAAGGGACATAAAGCATGAGGTTCAAGTATTTTAGGTGGTGTTTGTTTTTTGACTGAATAAAAAAAATAAAAATATTTGACTTTTTCTATTCAGTTAAAAGTAACCTGTTGATATCATTCAACATAATTAAAGTGCACTTGTTATCAATAAATTTAGTTTAATTATATTGAATAATGTCAATAGGTTACTTTTATCTAAATAGAAAAAGCTAAGTATTTTGACTTTTTTTATTCAGCCAAAAAACAAACACCACATCTTTAGTCATTGTGTTCACACCGGATTTGCATCATGACTTTATGTTAGAGAAAAATTATCCTTTTGGAAGATTTCCTTCCTGGAATAAATTTTATCACTTTATAATTAAATTTAAATGTAACAAAGACCAATATTTGTTTTAGTTCAAAGAGAACTTTATGACTTTAAAATGTGTTATAAGATTAAGAGAAGTTCATATTTATATAATGTTAATTTTTTTTTTTTTTCAATTCAATGTGAGACGTCATAAACACCTTTTATATAGACACAACATTTTCATTGTATCTTATAAGATTGAGAAGTGAAAAACATTATTTTTTTTCATAAATAAAAGGAAAAAAAATTAAATATATAATAAACAAAGCATGTCCATACCACAGGGCTGAAGCTCCCACACCTCAAACGGGATCTATGGTGGTAGCAAAGAGATTTTAGGTCAGACCAAAAAGGACTTCGGATCACCATATATATATATATATATATATATAGAGGTATACATGATATAAATAGTTGATAGTTTGGGACCGATAAAATTCAATATGTGATATATGGCATGTGCAAGTTGCATATTAGAATGAATTTTGTGAAATACTGCTTCACCAAATGTAGATCTCTGTAGTTGACTATTAAGAGCCATGACCACACTAGCTGCCCCACGTAAATCAACTTTTGTGGATCTTTTCTGAGCATGGATTTGGACATCTAATCTTGACTTGGGGATTTTAAAAAACATACTATTTTTAAATATATATATACTTATTAAATTTTAAAATTATTTTCAAATTTATCATATTTTTTAAACTATTAATTAAAAGTTGTATTTTAATGGATAACTTCAGTTTGTCTTTTCAAAAGACATTTTCTAATTAAATTTCTCTCATTGACCATTTTTGTCTTTCTCTCTCACCCTCTAATACAACCTCGAAAGAAGAAAAACAAATTGATAGAACTTTATTTTTAAAAATTCTAGAAAAAAAAAACTTCAATAAGATGATTTTCCCTTTCACTTACAATATCTATTAAATAAAAAAAAAAATATAGCATTTCATACCCACAATCTTAGTAATCCTGGCGTTATTTATCTTCATAAATGAAACATCTTAAATTGAGGATGGTCAACCGATTCTCAAATCCTTCCCTTAATTTACTTTGAAGGGTATATAACTTTCTCATCCCCTTGAAAAAAACCTTGTCCTCAAGGTTTGAAGAGTGAGGAAAACGGTAATTAAGTGGTTCCCAATCTTCCCATATGGCATCCTTTAGAAAAAAATTGGATTAGTGAACTAATATATATTGAGTTTTGGGGTAGTTGTCATGTTTAAAAACACAATGATCTAGAATTGCGAAGGGCTCAAATAAGACTTGTTCATCATTGTTAACTAGTGGTGGTTGGGTTCTACAACTAATTGTTGACCAATCTTCTTTTTTAGATAGGAAGCATAAAAAACAAGGTGAATTTTGGAGGAACTAATGTCAAATAATAAGTAATGAATCCAATGTGAGTGAGAACTTGAAAATGCCCATAGAATCAAGGAGAAAACTTCTTATTTTTGTGGAATGCAACAAAAAATTATCAATATGGTTGGAGGTGAAGATACACTATATTCCCCACCTCAAAGGATCTTTTAGAATGATGTAGCTTGTTGCTTCATATGGTGTTGAACCTTCTCTAAATTATCTTTCAACATCTTAGATTTGTTGTAAATAAGTAAATAATGAGTAATGAAATTATTTCATTATAAAGCATTTTAAGATTAAAAAATGATAATGAGAGACAAAATTATTTGATATTGAAAAAAAAAATGCACAATGAAACCCTCAAATGATGGGGGGGTTGAAATGATTTTACATATAGAAATTCATTTGTGGTACATGGTAACAAACTAGAGAAATAAAAAGTTACTTATAATATCATGCATAACAAAATTTTAATCTTATTATATTACAAAAATTTTGAATTTTTTTTTTTTTTTGGAAAATTTGCATTACACTTCAGTATTTATAAAAACTACATGCTTATTATTAAAATAAAAAACAACAATAGTTACTTGATTATTTACAAATTTTTCATAAATATAGCTTGAAGACTTGTTCTTTTAGTTTGTGCTAATTCAAAATGTTTTAAGGTAATAAAATGCTAAAATAAAAAATAAAATGTTTTATAAGTAAATCTCACATATATTCTATTATAGAAAGATTCAAAGAACTTTCTAAGGGAAACTTATCATATGCTTCTTTGGTTTCCTACTGAAGGAAGGTGTGGGAATATTAATTGAGATAAAGAAATTACAATAATCAAATACAAATTGATTAAAACATGACCAATAAAACACAAATTTCAAGATTGTCAACAAAACAAAGTCGTAGAAGAGGAATTGGAAAGAGAAATGACTCATTTCATATTAGAAAACCCTTAATCACAATAATATGGAAATGTTTGGTAAAATTTAATATTTATTAGTTAATACTTTAAGTTGACTTTAAGTTAAATTATATTTAAATTATTAAATTAAAAATTATTATTTAATTATTACTTTAAATATAAAGATTGTTTAATAAAGTTAATTTAAAATTTATTCTATATTATCAAATTGACATATTTATCCTTATAAATTATAATTAGAGTAAAAAAGATCAAATAATAGTAAAAATCGTGAAATAGTAAAAAATATTATGAAAGTAATTAGAGTAAATGAGGGTAAAAACATAAAATGAAGATATGGACTTAAGAATAAATTAATTATTTTTACTTATTATTTAAATTTATTTTTGATTTTAAATCATATCATTAAATTATTTTATTAAACATATTTTATTTATTTAATAACTTAATTTAAATTATTGTCGTGATCAAGTATAAGACACATTGTGGGTGTGGGTTGTTTGATTTTCTTCAACTACAAGAAAAATTGGCCTAGTCAGACCTTATAAAACAAAGATACCACATGATATCGGTCCACTGTGGATGTCTCATCGTACCGGTACATTGTTGATGTGGACCCCTAATAACACACGTCACCACTGCCACGTGGAGTTCTTTCATGGTACAATAGATCCATCTATAGCCTCACCTCCCATCATGACCTTACTCCCATCACCGCCCCCACATTAAAGCTAGGATAGCTATCATTCAAATCCAAGATGCTTAGCATGATTGACAATTTTTTTTTTTTAAATATACCTTTTTTTTAATCATTTAATCTTATTGGACATTACATTACATGTTCCGTTATTGAAAGATTCAAAATAACTATTAAGGCCAAAAGAGCCATGAACCCTTCTTCAAGACATTGAAACTATACTAGGAGAAATTTATAATATGCTTTTTAATTTCGTTCCCTATTGAAGGAAGGTGTGGGAATATTGAGAACAAGAAATTACAATAACCAAATATAAATTATTTAAAACATGACTGAATAATTAGAACATTCTTTAATTAAGGAATATATAACCAAATAATTAAAGAAGCATAATCACTTTTGTTTTGATATTTTACATGTGGATGCATGAGGCTAAGGTTTCAAAACCATTGTGCAACCACCCTAATCATCATTAACATTTGAAGTATGGAGAGATAAATTATAATAAGACTCTTTGTAAATTAAGGAGTTGATTACAATAGGTTACTTGATCATAAGATAAGCATGCATATTATATGAAAAAAAATGTGCGTGGACTAATAATCAAACAAATTAAGTCAAATATTTACTTAGCGTTCAATATGTTAACTCACAACTTCCAATTATATAATATGGAACTTTATATATAGAGCCACATAAATTGTGGCCTTATTTTGAGTACAATAAGAGAAACACCTAGTACAAAGGTTTGCTTAGAAACCCTCCCACAATCCAACAAATCACCAAAGTACCACATATTATGCATCATATATAACATTATTTATAGGACAAGACGCAATTAAAACTTTCAAACTTTTCTCATACTTGTACACAAAATTACCATATCATATGTCTCTGGTGTCTATGCTTGGACAAGATGACCATCAACTTCCTCGCCAACAAGAACTAAAAATCCAAGCTCTTTAATTGGAGTAGGGATATCTTTATTTAATTTTTCATACTCTAAAGTCCAATGCACCCAAGTGGCATCACCCTTTGGAATTGTTTGAACTACAATTATAAAGCTTTTGTATTTCTTCAGGAGATCTCCTTCAATGAATTTATAAGTGATGGATTTGTTTTCCCCGTCTATAATTTCTACAATTTGTTTGGCCACATGATCATTCCCATCTTTGATTCCATGCAAAAAAAAAAAAAAAAAAAACCAATTAGAAAAAAGCATACTTTGTTAAAATTAATAGTTTTGGAAAAAAAATCATTTGATAACGAATTATGTTTTTTGATATATTATCAAACTAAGAGAACTCATACACTATATTTTATTCAAAAATATGTTGAGTAATTCAATAAATTGGAGTTGAAAAAAAGAAAGATATATATTTTTTTTACTTCAATAAGAAAATTAATAATGGAGTAAATATTTGTGAATTTGGTCAATGTACAACTAAAAACATCAAATTTAATTTTACTAAAGGCTTGTTCAGTAGTACTTTCGAAAAAAAATTGAAAATAGATTTTAAAAGTATATCTTAATTATTCTTACGATTTTTGTTTTTGACAAACTCAAATATGAATAATGTTTCTCTTGATCTTTTATTACTATTATTATTATTATTATGTTTATGAAAACACTTTATACTCATGTAATTAATTCTCAGAAAAATTTATAGAAAATATATGAAAAAATCTTTAAATTTATTCATGCTTTTAGAACAAATTTTAAAAATACTATTTTTTGAACAAAATTTGTCAATCAAGTTTTTAAAATTACAAAACTATTTTCTTTAATAACAAGAAACTATTCCAAAAAAAAACCCTAATCTATTTAACAATTCGATGATCTTTGTAGAAAAGCTAATCAAGGAACAAACAAATAAAGATAGTAAACGAAGGCAACCCATGGTACCAATCAATGGGCAAAGTGGTAATAATCTATAAGTATTTAATAATATTACACTTTCCTTTTTTATTTAATAAATAAATTAATTAAAATATATTAAAATATGAAGTTCTAAAAAAAATATAGATGTTCGAGGTGGATATACTATGAACTTAATATATAGAGATAAAGTTTAAGTACTGCGAATATAGAGGTGGGTGTGGGTTGGGAATTGGCTTACCGATATTATAGTTCCACTCGATAACATAGCCGGAAGTGCCCCATTCACCCTCATGCAGACTAACTTTCTGAATCTTTTCAGGACAGACATTAGAGATGTGGTGTGGTCTGCACGAGAACATTTCATGGAACTTATCAGCAGGAGCCACGATGAGAGTTTCAGCCTGAAGCTTACCTACTAGACCCATGTTTCCCTAATTCCTACTTTCTAGTGAGAATTCTCAGGAACCAAACTGAGAACCAAGGAAGTGGAAGAGGAGCTCAGGCAGTGGTGCAACAAAACACTTGCGACTTCTCCATTAAATAGAGGGGATGGGAGTGGGTATAGATCCTCTGTAGTGCCATCAGCTTTCTCCGGTTCATCAAGTCTCCATTCAAAGCATGCCACCTGTTAGAACAGAAGTTAATGTCATGTCACATCCTAGATGGATAATGCATTTGCCATGTGTCTATCATTATTGGCTTTGCAATAAAGCTTACCATCTTTTTCTAAATAAAAAAAAATCTAGAGTTCCTTCAAAAGTACTCGTTAAAGTAACGTGCCCCGCCACATAAACATCCATATCTTATATTTTCAGTTTTACTCATGTTAAAAATAATTTAGATATAATTTTTTTAGAAAAAAAGAAAAGTTTTATGTGAAACCCTTGTGCTGAACAAGGGAGATAAAGCACAAGGTCAGGTATTTTAGTCTTTAGTGATCGTGTTTGCACTAAATTTATATATCATGACTTTTTATTAGAGAAAATTATTTTCTTAAAAGATTTCCTTTAAAAAATCAATATCTACTTTCATTCAAAATGGTATTTATGATTTTACCTTTTTTTCATATCTAATGTCGAATATCACAAACATTTTTCATATATATATAACGTTTTTATTATTTTTTAGATTAAAAAGTTAAAAACATTATTTTTCCATAAATAAAAGAAAATTTTAATATATATATATATATATATATATATAAATAGTTGATAATTTGGAGACTTATAATAAAATTTAATATATGATATATGGAATAAGCGGGTTGCACATTAGAATGAATTTTGTGAAATACTTCTTCACCAAATGTAGACTTGATACTAAATCTGTAGTTGATTTTTTAATTAAATTTCTCTCACCGACTTGGAAATATAAGACAATTTTTAATTAAATTTCTGTTATGGAGTTGGAAATACTTTTTGAATTGTCCTGTCTTAAAATTGCTGTATTTGTTTCAAAATCCAATCTGACTTCCACTAGAAGACTTGATGGAACTTACCAGCCTTGAATCTTTCCAGCTTTCGGTAACAATTCTAATAAACCAAGAAGTAATGATGCAAGAAACACTTGGGCCTTCTATCATTATATGCAGAAGGGGAATGTGATGTGGGGACTCATCGCTTTCTTGCCAGACATGCATGCTTTCACAGGGAATTTACCAACTCTTCATAGCATCCTACCAGTCAAAACATTAACCACCGTTCTACTAACTTCACGTGCCACACCCGCATGCATGCATTATCTTTCTCTGCTATTATTAAATGGATAAAGGTAGCTGTCACCATCTTATAAATACATATGGACAAGCTTTTTCCACGTGTACAACGGGTCCCCTCTCAGAAAAATAAATGAAAAAGTGTAAATATAATAAATAGCATAAAATAAATGATCAATTACTGAGAGATTAAAGTAGCCCCCATGAATGACTAAGTGATGAACAACCATTGGTGAAAGCAATAATAAATGAAAAAGCGCTTAGAGTGAAATGATTAGATCTAGCAAAGGAACAGTTTGAGGTGCACTTTTCTAATGCTATTCATCGGTTCCTGCTTATTCAACAAAGAGTTTTCCGCTTTTAAATACAATCAAACGAGACAATTATCCTGTAGGGATATAAAATTAATAATAAGCCTAAGGTCTATCAAAGGTATAAAATTCAAATTAAAGGTTAATAAATATTTATAATTAAATTGAAGGATAAGATTTTCTCGTAATACCAAAAATATCTCGAGTACATGGAAATTGTATAAAATCAATTTATACTATATCACTATGTTGTATCATTTACAATGTATCTTCTTGTATTTTTTTTTTTTTTTTTTTTGAGATTTTAATTCTCTAGTGATTTATTTTTAAAAATAATGAAGATGAATAAATTAAACCCACTTGCAAAGTAAAATTTTGATTTAAAAAATTTATTTCAATATAAAAATTTAAATTATTGTTTAAAATATAATTTAAAATGAAAAAATAAAAAAATAAATGATTTCAACATTATTTTTTATTTCATATAATAACAATATATACTGTATGAAAATTCTAAAATTTATGTCAAAAATCTATATAAAAAAAGAGTTATTACTCTCTTTCAAATATATGAAAATTAAATTGTAAAAATATTATTATTAATATTAAATTTTAATGAAAGTTTTATTAATTACTTTCAACAACATTACTAAGATGTTGTATTATTAATAATAAAATAAAATAAACAAAAAAACAAAAAATAAATTTAAATTATAGAAAATATTTGTTTTTACTTAAAATTTAACTTATTCAATTATAAAATATAAAAATTAAATTAAATTAAAGATTAAAAATATATAACTAAAAGTCTATTAATATATCTATTGTGCTTTCATTTTTCAAAATTTTTTTTAATAAAAAGAGAAATGAAAAAAATATTAAAATATTTTTAGAAAAAAAAAATTAAAGAGTAAAATAAATGTGACACTTAGAAATCAAAAGGGGAGAGTAAAATATTAAGTAAAGAAAAAGGAAAAAAAAAATGTAAAAGTCAAAGAATTATAAAAATGAGGCCTACAAGCATATTCACTTTTATTGATTTCTTTTAAGGTTATTTTTGTTTTTTATACTTCATATCCTTACCATCAATAATGCTAAATATGTAAACGTGAGATCTATTATTTGCTTTAACTAGTCCTAAATCATAATTATTCCATTTAAATTTGTAAATCTCACTCGCATTCACTTATCATGAATTGATGTCAAAATTAGATTATAAAACAATTGTAATTAGTTTAATTGGTGACAAATAATAAATAACTAAAAAATAAATAAATAAGGAGAGAGATTAAAGTTGACCAATAAAAGAGATTACAATCAAGAAAATAGGGTAATAGTTTTGGTTACCGGGAATAAGACATAAAAAATATCATCTCCAATTTAGTGGTTAACAATCATGCAAAAAGTGACGACAAATGAAAAAGTACTTATAGTGAATGATTAAATCTAGCAAATGCAAACAGGATGAGCATAAATCAAGTCTTTCATATTAGAGTAAAATAATAATAATAATAATAAATTATTTATGCTTTGTGCTACATCTTTCTTAATGTTATTTGTTGAGCTCCATTTACTTGGCAAAGACTTTTCCATGCTTTCAAGTACAATCAAGCTTGTCATCACATTAGTTTTAATTTGTGAATTTTTAGTTTACATTCAATCATTATGAACCGATGTTTTTAGAGTTTGTGATCTGAATTCTATTTGATCTGATATAAAAAGTTCACAGTACAACATATATGATAAAATTATAATTATAATTTTTTTGGGGAGTTTATGATGACAGCAAAGGAATTAGACTGAATTTTACTATAATTATTCACAACTCTCCCATTTTATGTAAATTTTTTGATGTAATGAATTTTCCTCTTTTTTTTTTACTTGTAGTTTTTCTTGATAATTAAAAAATAATAATAATGAAAAAAAACAATAAGAGAGATTAAAGTTGACCAATAATACATATTAAGGTCAACAGAGTAGGTTAATAGTTTTAGTCACCATGATAAGATGTATCAACAATATCATCTCACATCAAGTGATGAGATGTGAGATGAACAACCATGTGTGAAAGTGATAATAAATGAAATTATGCTTAGAGTGAAATGATTAAATGCAACAAATACGGCCTAATCTTACTGTCTTGCATGGGTATTAAACACACGAACAATTATATTCAAATCTTTGTATTTTTAAAATTGTTTAAAAAGGTTGACCACATTTGCATTCAAGCTGGGCTTCAACTCTCACTCTCAACTATTTATTTTTACTTAGCCTACACACAAGCATAGGCCTACAGACTCTAGCCAAAAGGCCTATGGGTGGCACACTTCATGGGCAGAGCTAGACCACGATAGTTATATAGGTTTAGGTTGGGCTATGCCCCGATCGATGGGGGCAGGCTGAAGCCCAAATAGCCATGGCTTGTTGAGAGAGTATTGAACTGAGCCCAAATAGTCAGGTGTAATAAATCCTTGCTCTATGAACTGAGAAGGAGACATGTTTTCTTCTTATTTGATTGTAGTATACACATACCAAAAGGATGAAATAATTTATGATAAAATAGACATACACAATTAATACATTATATTGAAGGAAACCTTCTCTATAGTAGTACATTATATTGAGGATGCCACCAAAACTTATAGAATCAATTCCATCACAATCGGGTTATTATTTGAACGTTGGAGAGGGTTTGTTGGTCATTTCACTATCATAAATAAATAAAATAAATAAATTTTATTAATTTATCAAAATGCTTTCACAAATTAGTTCTTATATAAATATATGGAATAAAATGACAATGGAGCAAGATGGGAATTTGGAAAAACTTGCCCCCTAATGAAAAGGATTTAGGATAAAGATAAACGAGTTCAGTTAGGATTTAGAAAGTTTTTAAAAATCTGAGATGAGTTCGGGTATGAGTTTATCTCATCCCATCCCGTGATTATATATAATTTTAAATAAAAAACTATTTTAGTTGATTTTTTTTTTTCAACTTTTTAAACATAAGTAAGGTATTACTTTTTATAAAAATAAATTAGAAATATTAATAACATTTTTTATTTATAAATTATATTTATCTTTAATAAAATTTAAAACTTTAGAAATAAAAAAAATTAAAAAAATTAAAAATATAAACCAGGCAGGATAAGGGGGTATGAAAATTTCTTACACCCTATACACAACCCTATTCTGCCTCTGCCTTGTTTATTTTATTTTATTTTATTTATCTGTTATTTTTTGTGGAGATAAGAATATATATAAATAAATCGGATCAAGTTGGGATGGAAGTGAATACCGTGAACCCACCCAATTGTCATCCCTAATTGGGAGGGGTAAAATTGGTATGGGACGGGAGTTATGGGCGGACCATGGCCGGTACAATGAGCCACCACTCATGGCCCAGCACGAACCAATGGACAGTACTGGTCTAGCCGAACACTATCCACGAATAGAATTGTCGTGCCTGGGCTAGCCAGGCATGTCCCGAACAATGGTGGGTCGTGGGCAAGCTCGGCCTGCCTAGCCTAGCCTACTTGCCATGATTAGGTTTTTGATGTCCCATATGATATAGCTCCATGAGGCTTAGTGGCTGCAAAACTATCATTTGCCCATCTTACCTATTACCAAAAAAAAAATGAAGTGAACAAATACACAAACCAAACCAAGCTTCTCTCTCATTAAATAGTAAGCAAATAAACAACTTTCAATAATAAGATATTTCAAAAGACCTCAAACCTTTCCACACTCAAATAAAGGAATAAAACATGGTTGAGCTATTACTCATTCATCTCACACGACACACGATATTAATATTATTTATATGAGAAGTCGTTAAGTAGTACCAAACTATGTCGACATTTTATGTCTATACCTGAACAAGGTGGTCATCAATTTCTTCACTGAGATCAATTATAGATCCAAGCAATTTAACAGAAGTAGAGATTTTTTTGTTGAGTTTCTCATACTCGATAGTCCAACGCATTCAAGTGGCTTCACCTTTTGAAATAATTTGGACAATAGCCTTGAAGGATTTATATTCCTTCAAAATATCTCCTTCAATGACTTTAAAGGTAACCGTTTTATTTTCCTTGTCTATGGCTTCCACAATGTCCTTAGCAACATGATTTTTTCCATCTTTGGTTTCAAACAAAAATAATATAATTAGAAGAATTGTACTCAATTGAAATTAGTGTGTTTAGGAAAAGTGCTAGTCTTACACAAGTAGGTCAATTTTTAAACATACTATCAAATTGTAAAATTCAATGGTGATTATATTACTGCCCACCCCAAACAACCAAATTTAATGATTAAAACCTGAATACTTTATGATTGTGGCAAAATTATTTTTTGATTAAGGACAATTGAAAATGAAGAATAGTGACCCATGGTGTACGGGTGCACACATGTCGGCCCATGTGGTTGTACTGCTAACTATTTTTTAAATATCATATTGACTTCTCTGATAAAAATACACATGAATGTAAAAAAGAAGAATACGACATTTGTCTAAAAAACCTTTACATTAATACTCATGAAATTCAAATTAAGAGAGCACGTGAATGAATAGTTGGTAATGACTTATGTCACATGTCATAATTGAAAAAGGACAAAAATTTTAATAGACAAATCTTGAGGAAAATCTTGCCAAATCCAAGTCTAATAATGCCACTAGAGATTTTTGTTTTGGTTTATGGGTGAAGTCCAATTAAGATTGAGGCCCGTTGCCAAATTGAGCCTTCAATTCTAAATTGAGAGTTATCAAAAAGTAAAAAGTTAAAAACAATTGACATCTATCAAGAAACATTTTAGTGAAAATAATGATTACATTTGAACTTTAGAATTCGTGTTTTGTATTTAATCTCATTAGTTTATAGTTGAACCCATTTTTATATTTTAAGTTTATTCATATGTTTTATTTATTTATATCATCATCTAACAATCCAAATTTTCATTACTATTTTTGATAATTCAAATTGGATCTTCATTCTTATTTTTATATATATTTTTAAAATGACTATTTGAGAATTAAAAAAAAAAAAATTAGGTTTCTATTTGGTAATTGTTTTAGAGAATAATTTATTTGTTCTTCAAAAAAAAAAAAAAAAATAGGAAAACACATTTGATAATAAAAAACTGTTTTCTGTATTATAAAAATATTCTTGAGTTGTTTATTATTATTTTTACTTGTTTTTTAAGAATTATTTTAAAAAATAATTATACAAATATGTAGAATAAAATAAAACACTAAAAATAAAACACTAGAGGTAAAAACTATTTTTAAAACATATTTAAAAATATTTTAAGTTTTTAAATATATTTTTGTTTTACAAAACATCATATAATAATTTTTAAAAACTTTTTTAAAAAATAAAAACTGTTTTTTCAAAACTATTTTTAAAAAAAAAAATCACCAAACAAACCCTATCTATTACTTTTAGTTTTAAAAAATAATATTTATAAATTATTTTCATTTATGCTCATAATTTAAGAGATTATGTGTTAGGGTGGAAGCAATCACCTCCAACGCCAATTAAATGTTTAAAAAAGACCTTTCTTTTATCTTTCTAAGTGTGCAAAAATATTAAGCTAATGATGGAATTATTCTTCAAAAAATAATTTTTTGAATGTTTCTTCAATTATGTTCAAAAATGGTGAAAAAAAAATTGGCAATCTACAACCTATATATATATATATATATATATATATATATATATATATATATATATATAATCATATGTGTGATACTTCTTAAGTAAATCTTTAATTCATGTTAAACTATCAATTAATTTAGCCAAATAGGTAAAGGCTAATAATATAAATCAAATTTATTTTAGCTCTAATCATGCAATAAGAATTTTTTAAAAAAAATTAGTTATGATTTATTTATTTTTAATATTAAATGAGTATATAGTAAAATACAAAAAGAAATATGTTATATTCTAATTTAAATTATTGTATCATGAAAGTGGCATCTACAAAAGGGAAAAGATGATAGAATATGGAATGCTCAAGTATGAATATTAGATGATAGAATATGGAATGATCAAATATGAATATTAAGACACGAACTAGGTATAATAAATGAAATGCATAAAATTCAATAATAAAAATCCATTTTAATTAATATTTTTATAAATTAAGAGTAATCAATATTAATCTTTTTTATTATTTCTATTTTGTGTCATGTTATTGATTTTCTTAATAGTTATAAGATATACGGAGAAAAGAATTAAAGTGCGTTTGATAATTATTTTAGAAAATATTTATAATATTTTAAGCACTTGAATAATGAAAATTTTTAAATATTAAAAATTTATTATTACTTCCTAAAATCACTATTAAATGAGTTATTACCATTTTACCATTGTTATCATTTTACAGGATATATGAAAGTAGGATGTGGAATCTTTGCTACAAAAATACGGATTATATGCTGTGAATATGCGTTTATGAATCACTTGTCCAAATAAAAACATATTATAAAAAGAGCAGATTATTTCATTATGTAAAGCATTTTTGCAAAAATATACATAATGTTGAGTGGATAGAGGTGGTGTGAAGTGAGAGTTGGCTTACCAATAACGTAGCTCCACTCGATGACAGAGCCGACATTGCCCCAGTCACCCTCGTGCAGGTCAACTTTCTGAACCTTACCAGGGGAGACACTGGAGATGTGGTGAGGCCTGCCTCCCCAAACCTCATGAAACTTATCAGCAGGAGCCAGGATCAGAATTTCAGCCTCAAGCTTACCTACTAGACCCATGTCTCTCTAATTCCTACTTTCTAGTGACAATTCTCAGGAAACAAACTGAGAACCAAGGAAGTGGAAGGCCTCGCTTAGGCGGTGGTGCAGCAAACACTTGGGACTTCACCATTAAATACAGGGGGGATGGGAGTGGGTATTGATCCTCTGTGGTGCCATCAGCTTTCTCCACTTCATCAAGTCTCCATTTAAAGCATCCCCCACCTGTTAGAACAAAAGTTAATGTCCTGTCACATCCTTATTGGATGATGCATTGCCATGTGTCTATCATTATTGCCTTTGCAATAAAGGTTTCCCCATCTTTTATTTTTTTTTTTAAAAAACTCTAGTTTTCCTTGAAAAGTACTCGTTAATGCATTGCCATGGATAATGTCATGTCACATGTTCCATATTATATATTTTCATTTTTACTCATGACATTTTGTTAGAGAAAAATTATTCTCTCATCCGATATTAAAATTTTACACCTTTAAAATATGTTTATAAGATTTAAAAAAATTTATATTTATATAATATTAAAAATAAATTATCTGATATTAGACATTATAAACACTTTTTATATGAACACGATATTTTTATCGTGTCTCATAAGAATAAAAAATGTTATTTATTTAATAAAAAAATTAAATATATAATAAATAAAGCATGTTCATACCACGAGATTGAAGCATTACACCTCTTACGAGATCTATACTTGTAGTGAAAGGATTTTAGATCACATAACTCTAATATATATATATATATATATATATATATATATATATATATATAAAGAGGGTGAGGTATAAATGATATAAATAGTGTATAATTTGGGGACTGATAAAATTTAATATATGATATATGGCATATGGACAAGCTTTTTCCCCGGGTACAACCGGTCTCCTCTGAGTAAAGTAAATGAAAAAGTGTAAATATAATAAATAGCATAAAATAAATGATCAATTAAGGACAGATTAAAGTCAACAGAGTGATCAATAATTTTGGCCACCATGCATGAATAAGGCGTGTCAATAATATCATCTCTTATTAAGTGATGAGCAACTATTCGTGAAAGCAACAGTAAATGAAAAAGCGCTTAGAGTGAAATGACTAGATGTAGCTAATGCAAGTATAATGAGCATAAATCAGGCCCTTCATCTTTGAAAAGAAAATAAAAGAAAAACCAAATAATGAACACTTATATGCTTTGAGATACACTTTTCTAATGCTATTCATTGGGTTTCACTCATTCGAGTGAGAGGTTTCTGTGCTCTCAAATACCATGGGCGTAGGGTGTAAAATGCTAGGATTGAGTTTTATGGGCCACCATGACTAAGGCTTAGCACATTCGAAGGAACGCCGGAGACCCAAATCCTTGGCCCCTCAATCAAAATGACATGAAAATTATATAAAATCAATTTATATTATGTGATTATATTGTATCATTTACTATGCACGGTGTTTGTTATTTTTTTTTTCTTTAGATTTTTAGTTCTCTAGTGATTTATTTTTTTAAATGATGGAGATAAATAAATTAAACTCACTTGCAAAGTAAAATATTGATTCGAAAAGTTTATTTCAATATATAACATCAAATTATTTTTCAAAATACAATTAAAAATAAAAATATTAAAAATATTTTTTAAATGATTTCAACATGATTTTTTATTTCATATAATAACAATATATATCGTATGAAAATTCTAAAATATATGCAAAAAATCTATAAAGAAAAAAAGTTATTTATCTATTTCAAATATATGAAAATTACATTTTAAAAATGTTATTATTAATATTAAATTTTAATAAAAGTTTAATTAATTATTTCAAGAACATTACTAAGATGTTATATTATTAATAATAAAATAAAATAAGAAAAACAATAAAATAAAAAATAAATTTAAATTATAGAAAATATTTATTTTTACTTAAAAATTAACTTATTCAATTATAAAATATAAAAATTAAATTAAATTAAAAAAATAAAAAAAAATAAAAAATATAACTAAAAGTCTACTAATATATCTATTGTGCTTTCCTTTTTTAAAATTTTTATTAATAAAAAGAGAAATAAAAAATATTAAAATAATTTTAGAAAAAAATGAAATAAATAAAATAAATATGACATTTAGAAATCAAAAGGGGAGAGTAAAAGAGTAAGTAAAGAAAAGGGGAAATAATATATAAAAGTCAAATAATTATAAGGATGAGACCTATAAGCATATTCACTTTTCTTGATTTCCTTCAAAATTATTTTTGTTTTTCATATTTCATGTCCTTAACATCAATTATGTTAAATATATGGACGTTAGATTCATTATCTGCTTTAACTAGCTCTAAAGCATAATTGTTTCATTTAAATTTGTGAATCTTTGGCTCACATTCATTTGTCATGAATTGATGTCAAAATTATATTATAAAACAATTGTAATTCATTTTATTGGTGAGAAATGATAAATAACTATAAAACAAATAAACAAAGAAAGATTAAAGTGGACCAATAAGAGAGATTAAAGTCAAGAGAATAGGGTAATAATTTTGGTTAACATGTATAAGACATATAAAAAACATCATCTATTAAAGTTGACCAATAAGAGAGATTAAAGTCAAGAGAATGGAGTAACAATTTTGGTTTACATGAATAACACTTATCAAAAACATCATCTCAAATTTAGTGCGCAACAACTATGCTTGAAAGCGACAACAAATAAAAAAGCACTTATAGTGAAATGATTAAATTTAGCAAATGCACGTATGATGAGCATAATTCAAGTCTTTCATCTTAGGGTTAAAAAAAAACCCAAAATAATGAATTATTTATGCTTTGAGCTACATCTTTCTTAATGTTATTCTTGGGCTCCATTTACTTGACAAAGAGTTTTCCATGCTTTCAAATACAACCAAGCTTATCATCACATTAGTTTTAATTTGTGAATCTCTAGCTCACATTCAATCATCATAAATTGATGTTTTTAGAGTTTGGTGATCCGAATTTTATTTGGTTTGACCTGAAAAGTTTATGGTGCAACATATATAGTGAAAGTATAATTATGAGAATATTTTGACAGTCTAAGATGGTAGTAGAGGGGTCGAACTAATTTTTTTTGTAATTATTCGCAACTCTCCCATTTTGTATCAATCTTTTGATGTAATGAGTTATTTCTTCTCTACTTTATTGTTTTTCTCGTCTAGGGTTTTATACATAATTTTATGTATTCTTATTCTATTTTCTTTGTTGCCTATTCTCATTATTGCATAACAAATGTCAAAATTAGGTAATGAAATTACCGTTATTTGTTTAATTGATGACAAATGATAAATAAAAAAGAAAAAAAAAAAGAGAGATTAAAGGTGACCAATAGGATATATTAAGGTCAATAGAGTATAGGTTAGTTTTAGTCACCATGATAAGATATATCAACAATATCATCTCACATCAAGTGATGAACAACCATGTGTGAAAGTGATAATAAATGAAATCATACTTGGAGTGAAGTGATTATGTAACGACTCACACCTAACCATGTAGATATTATTCGCTTTGGGCCCAAGAGGACCCTCACGTCTTTAAAACGCGTCTACTTGGTTAAGAGGAGCCTCTACATATATAGCGCCATGAACATTCTCTCATATCCGATGTGAGACATCATAAACACCCCCCCTATGCAGACACAATGCCCTCATTGTGTCCTATGGGATTGCGGGGCCAAACAGACAAACACCCCTTACGGGACCAAATAAACCCCCACACCGAGGTCGAGGATCGGCTCTGATACCATTTGTAATAACCCACACCCAACCATGTAGATATTGTCTGCTTTAGGCCTAAGGGGTCCCTCACGTCTTTAAAATGCATCTACTTGGTTAAAAGGAATCTCTATATATATAACATCAGGAACATTCACTCCTATCCGATGTGGGACATTACAAATTGTAACGACCCACACCCAACCATGTAGATATTGTTCGCTTTGGGCTTAAGGGAGCCTTCATGTCTTTAAAATGCGTCTACTTGGTTAAGATGAGCCTCTACATAGCGCTAGGAACATTCTTCCCTATCCAATGTAGGATATCACAAACCCCCCTCCCCCCCATGCAGACACAATGTCCTCGTTGTGTCCCATGGGATTGCGGGGCCAAACATACAAACATCCCTTATAAGACCAAACAAACCCCCACACCAGGGTCACAGATCGGCTCTGATACTATTTGTAACAACCCATACCCAATCATATAGATATTGTCTGCTTTAAGCCCAAGGGAGCTCTCACATCTTTAAAATGCGTCTACTTAGTTAAGAGGAACCTCTACATATATAGCGGTAGGAACATTCTCCCCTATCTGTTGTGGAACATCACGGATTAAATATAACAAATGCAACATATTCTTACTATCTTACATAGGTATTAAACACATGAACAATTATATTCAAATCTATGTATTTTTAAAATTGTTTAAAAATTAAACACACGAACAATTATATTCAAATTTATGTATTTTTAAAATTGTTTAAAAAGGTTGACCACATTTGCATTCAAGCTGGGCTTCAACTCTCACTATCAACTATTTATTTTTACTTAGCCTACACACAAGCATAGGCCTACAGACTCTAGCCAAAAGGCCTATGGGTGGCACACTTCATGGGCAGAGACCACGATAGTTATAGGTTTAGGTTGGTCTATGCCCTGATCGATGGGGGCAGGCTGTGAAGCCCAAATAGCCATGGCTTGTTGAGAGAGTATTGAGCTGAAGCCCAAACAGTCAGGTGTTATAAATCCTTGGTCTATGAACTGAGGAGGTGACATATGTTTTCTTCTTATTTGACTGTAATATACACATATCAAAGGGATTAAATAATTTATGATAAAATAGACATACACAATTAATACATTATATTGAAGGAAACCTTTTCTATAGTAATACATTGTTTGAGGATGCAACCAAAACTTATAGAATCAATTTTATCTCTAGCAATCCAAAGGAAAAATCCCAATTTAGTTTGAATTAACAAATCTAACCAATAATGAAATCCTCCATAAAAATAAAAATAAAAAAATCTAACCTTTAATCAAAATTGGGACATCTACAAGGCCACAAAGAAAATCAAGACTTTACAGCCAAAAAAAAAAAAACTGAAAATTTTCTTAAGCGAGAAGGAGACATCTAATTGATAAATACCAGTATCTATTGCTAAACATTCAAACTTTGCAATCTTAAGAAGTTAGCAAAAACGACAACTGGAATATAAGATGAAGAAACAACAGACTTAGGAAGAGTGAGAAATGACAGCAAACAAATCTTGGGAAGAGTTAGACCTATGGAAGTAGGAGGAGGATTTGACTAATGTCTGAAACCCAAATAGACATAGCATGTTGAAAGAGTATAAAGTTGAAGCCTAAATGGGGCAGGGACCTGGATCTAGACTTGTAGGTAGCCTAATTCATAGTTTGGACCGAAGTACTTACAGGGTCAACTTGGGCTATGGCCCAATAGGGCAAGCTGAACCCCAAATGAGCAGGGACCTTGGGCGTTGCTAAACATGAATCTATTACTTAAATTATAGAGTACCAGAACAAAAACAAAGTGCATTACCCCTAATTTTGTCGAAAGCCTATTTTTATATTGATTTTCG
Organism: Vitis riparia; assembly: GCF_004353265.1. Lineage (NCBI taxonomy): Eukaryota > Viridiplantae > Streptophyta > Magnoliopsida > Vitales > Vitaceae > Vitis > Vitis riparia. The sequence continues at coordinate 4,884,773 of NC_048431.1, read as the reverse complement.
GCCCAATTTATCCGTGAATTTCAACTTCTATTGCATATAAATTTTGGCCTACTCATACACTTTGAATCCTAGCCCTTTTATTTTATTGATATTTATTTAGTTTCTTTTCTTTTTTTCTTTTCTTGTTTTTTCTTCTCCATACGCACCCTCACTACCAAACCCACCCCTTTTCCTCTTTATTTCCTTTTTCTTTTTCTTCTTCCTCTACCTCTTTTTCTCTTTTTTTTGTTTCATTTCTTTTTTCTCCTCTCACCACTAGCTACTCCCTTCCCTTAGCCATCAACCATTGTCATTGCTATCATAAACCATCCGCTTGGCCCTCTTTCTCTCTCTCTCTCTCTCTTTCACCCCAATACAACCCTAGAAGAAGAAAACAAGTTGATAGAACTTTATTTCTAAAAATTCTAAAAAAGAAAATATTTTAGTTAGATGATTTTCCCTTTTACTTACAATATCTATCATATAAGAAAAATAAATCATTTTATGCTCATGATCTCGGTAATCCTAACCTTATTTATCTTCATAAATGAAACATTTTAAATGAGGATGGTCAATCGATTCTCAAATTCTTTCCTTAATTTATTTTGAAAGGTATATAACATTCTCCTCCCCTTAAAATAACCTTGTCCTCAAAGTTTGAAGTGAGGAAAGTGGCAATTGAGTGATTCACAATCTTTCCATATGGCATCCCTTATAAAAGAATTGGACTAGTGAACCAAGACTTGAGTCTTGGGGCAGTTGTCATGTTTAACAATAAAATGATCTAGAATTGCAAATGGTTCAAATTAGACTTATCCATTGTCATTAACTATTAGCAATTGGGGTTCTACAACTAATTTTTGACCAATCTTCTTTTTTAGGCAAAAAAACATAAAAAAAAATAAGGTGCATTTTATAGAAGGTAATGTCAAATGATAAGTAATGGATCCAACGTGAGTGAGAGCTTGAAAATGATTGTAAAATTAAGGAGAAAACTTCTTGTTTTTGTGGAGTGTAATAAAAGATTGTCAATATGGTTGATGACAAAGATACAATATATTCCCCACCTAAAAGGATCTCTCAAAACGATGTAACTTATTACTTTATATGGTGTTGAGTCTTTTCTAAATTACCTTTCAACATCCTAGATTTATTGCAAATAAGTTAATAATGAGTAATTAAATTATTTCATTATGAAACATTTTAGAGATTAAAGAATTATAACCGGAAACAAAATTATTTGATCTTGAAAAAAAACTGCACAATGAAAACCTCAAATGATGGGAGAAAAAATGATTTTACATGTAGAAATTTGTTTGTGTACATGCTAACAATCATTTCATCCCTAAATAGTGACTAGAGAAATAAAAAGTTACTTATAATATCAAGTATAACAAAATCTTAATCTTATTATATTACAAATATTTTGAAATATTTTTTTTGGAAACAATTTGCATTACACTTCAATATTTAAAAACTATATATTTATTATTAAAATAAAAAACAATAACAAGTTACATGATTATTTACTAATTTTTCATAAATATAGCCTGAAGAATTGTTCTTTTAGTTTGTGCTAATTCAAAATATTTTAAGGTAATAAAATGCTAAAATAAAAAATAAAATGTATGATAATATTAAATTTCCAACCTGAAGCAAAGATTTAATTTTCCTTGGTGATGTATTTCTAAATGTAAAATTTTTCTTCTAAATTTAGTCAACAACTGAATCAAATCAGAATTTTTTTTTTGAAAAAATATTTTTTGTCTAAAATTTACTCAACAATTAATCAAATCAAAACTAATCTTGTTAGAGCCAATGGGACCTAATACTCTTTTCATTGGGAGATCCATCGTAACACTTTGGGTGTGATTGTGTATGGAATCACGCTAAAGAAAAACTCATTGTGAAATGTATATTTTTATTATTGATACAAATTAAGGTAAATAATGATAAAAAAATAAAATAAAGATTTAGAGTTAAGAATAAATTAATTATTTTTATTTATTATTTAAAATTATTTTTTACTTTAATTTATACTATAAAGTTATTTCATTAGATATATTTAATTTATTTAATAATTTAAATGAAATTATTAAATCACTTTAAGTTAGGAAAGATATGATTTACACCTTTTTGTAAGAACTATTTTATTGCATGAGCGATGATCAAGGCACCTTGTGGGTGTGGCTTCTGTATTATCTTAAGTTTACTTGTTGACTGGTTTATTTGATTTTCCTCAACTACAAGCAAAATTGCCCAGTCAGACCTTATGAAACATAGATACCGCATTATGTCGGTCCACTGAGGATGTCTCATCCTACCAGTACATTGCTGATGTGGACCCCAAATAACACACATCACCATTGCCATGTGGAGTTCTTCTGGTATAATAGATCCATCTAACATCACCCCCCATCATGACCTTTCTCCATCCATCACTGCCCCATATTAAAAATAGGGGAGCTACCATTTCAAATCCAAGACGCACAGCATGGTTGACATTTTCTCTTAAAATATACATTTTATTTATTTATTTATTTTATCATCTAATCTTATTGGACATTACATTACATGTTCCATTATTGAAGGATTCAAAATAACTGTTAAGGCCAAAAGAGCCATGAACCCTCCTTCAGGACATTGAAACTATACTAGGAGAAATTTATAGTACGCTTCTTAATTTCGTTCTCTACTGAAGTAAGGCGTGGGAATATTGAGAACAAGAAATTACAATAACCAAATATAGATTATTTAAAAGATGACTGAATAATTAGAACATTCTTTAATTAAGGAATATATAACCAAATAATTATAGAAAGTGTAATTACTTTTGTTTTGATATTTTACATGTGGATGCATGAGGCTAAGGTTTCAAAATCATTGTGCACACATCCTAATCATCATTAAAATTTGAAGTATTGAGAGTGATATATCTTTTCTGACATCAATAAATTATAATAAAAGACTTTATAAATTAAAGAGGAGATGATTTCAATAAATTTCTTGATCATAAAATAAGCATGCATATATTATAAGAAAATAAACATGTATGGACGAATAACCAAATAACAAACTAAGTCAAATATTCACTTACCATTCAATAACATACAAATTGACAACTTCCAACTACAATATGGATCTTTATATACAGAGCCATATAAATTGTTTCCTTATTTTGGGTACAATAAGAGAAACACCTAATACAAAGGTTTGCTTAGAAACCCTCCCACAATCCAACAACTCACCAAAGCATACTTGAGCCTTATATGGCTCAATGTTCCCACATATTATGCATCATATATGACATTAGTCATAGGACAAGAGGCAATTAAAACTTTCAAACTTGTCTCATACTCATACATAATATTACCATATCATATGCCTCTGACGTCTATGCTTGGACAAGATGGTCATCGATGTCCTTGCTAACATGAACTACAAATCCAAGCACTTTAATTGGAGCAGGGACATCTTTATTTAATTTCTCATACTCTAAAGTCCAATGCACGAAAGTGGCATCACCCTTTGGAATTGCTTGAACAATGATCCTAAAGCTTTTGTATTCCTTCATGAGATCTCCTTCAATGACTTTAAAAGTGACAGATTTGTTTTCCTCGTCTATTGCTTCTACAATCTCTTTGGCTACATGATCATTCCCATCTTTGATTCCATGCAAAAAAAAAAAAAAAAAAAAAAAAAGACTTCATTAAAATTAATAGATTCGGAAAAAAAAAAAAAATCATTTGGTAATGAATTATGTTCTTCAATATATTATCAAACTAAGAGAACTCATACACTATATTAATAAATTAGAGTTGAAAAAAGAGGATACTCTCTCATCATTTTACATCAATAAAAAAATAATAATAGAGTAAATATTTATGAATTTGATCGATGTTGAACTAAAAACTTCAAATTTAATTTTACTAAGGGCTTATTTGGTAATATTTTAGAAAAATTTTGAGAATAGATTTCAAAAGTATATCTTAATTCTTTTTAAGATTTTTTTTTTTGACAAACTCAAATATGAATAACGGTTCTCTTGATCTATTTTTTTTTATATTTTTTTTATTATGTTTATGAAAACACTTTATACTCATGTAATTAATTATCAGAAAACTTTATAGAAAATCTATGAAAAAATCCTTAAATTTATTCATGCTTTTAGAACAAATTTTCAAAATACTATTTTTTAAACAAAATTTGTCAATCAAGTTTTTAACATCACAAAACTATTTTCTTTAATAACAAAAAACTATTCCAAAAAAAAAAACCTAATCTATTTAACAATTCAATGATGATAAAGTGATGGACAAAATCTTTGTAGAAAAGCTAATCAAGGGAACAAAAAAAAAAAACAAAGATAGTAAACGAAGGCAACCCATGGTACTGATCAATGGGCAAAGCGGTAATAATTAATCTACAAATATTTAATAATATTACACTTTCCTTTTTTATTTAATAAATAATAAAATTAAAATAGATTAAAATATGAAGTTCTAAAAGAATATAGATGTTTGAGGTAGGTATACTATGAACTTAACAGATAGAGTTGAAGGTTAAGTACAGTGAATATAGAGGTGGGTGTGGGTTGGGAATTGGCCGGCTTACCGATATTATAGTGCCACTGAATGACAGAGCCGGAAGTGCCCCATTCACCCTCATGCAGATGAACTTTCTGAATCTTTGCAGGACAGACATTAGAGATGTGGTGTGGTCTGCACCAGAAAATTTCATGGAACTTATCAGCAGAAGCCATGATGAGAGTTTCAGCCTGAAGCTTACCGATCAGACCCATGTTTTCTCCTTTGCTACTACTACAAAGAATTCCCAGGAACCAGACTGAGATAGAAACAAGGAAATATGGACGAAGAGCTCAAGGCAGCGTTGTGAGAAAAAATACACTCCGCCTTGCACCCTTAAATGCAAGGGGCGGGTGTGGGCATACCGCATGGGCCCCCTATACGCGCGCATCAGGTTCTCAAGTCTCCATTCACAGCATGCCACGTGTGAGGATCCAAGCTGTGTCCACGTCCCATCTCCATAAGCATTTATTACCATTAAAAAGGTGATAAGTGAGAACCAGATGACGTACGGTGTTCTTCAATAATTGATAATTCAGTCGTTCGACTCATTCCGTTTACGGCACGCTCTTTCCGTCCAAAAATATACATACGGCTAATTTCATTCTACTATTAAATATATTTGATCTTTATATATTTAAAATTTTATCAAATACTTTCATCATTTTTCTTATTTTTATTTTCATTTATCTCTTTTTTTACTCAAAAAATATATGGTGAAATTCAAAACCTATAAGAATTAAATATATTTAAGTAAAACTTTAAAGAAGACAAATAAAATTAACCCTTATATTAAAATATTATTTTTAAATTATTAAAAAATATTAATGTTTGAAATTGTAAGTATATGACCTTTAATGGATTAAAATACCTCATATTTATTTAATAAAAGAATTATTAGCTTTTAAAAATAATTCAAAACTAAAAAGTTAAATCAATGCGTATGATTCTAGTTTACATGCAATTCTAAGTGTAAAGGTGTTACCTAGTTCTTCAAATTGATAAATGGTAGTTTTTTTCATTCATACTTTCATTCGTTCATGTACAGAGTATATATAGAGGGTAATCACCATTCTAAGAATGGGAAAGAATGATACAAAGAAAGAATGATATAAGGAAATAACAACTAATATCCTAATATCTCAACTTTCCTAATATCTCAATATTCCTAATATCTCAATATTCCTAATATCTCAATATTCCTAATATCTTAATATTCTTAATATCTCAATATTCATAATATCTCAACTTTTCTAATATCTAAACATTCCTAATATCTCAACACTAAATGATATAAGGAAAACATTTCTAATATCTCAATACTCCCCCTCAAGTTGGTGCATAGATGTCACACATGCCCAACTTGTCTAAAAATTTTGAGAACACTTGACTTAAGACAGCTTTGATAAGGATATCGGCCAATTGATCTTCTGATCGAATTTTAGGCAATTCCACAATCTTATCATCCAACTTTTCCTTAATGAAGAATCTATCCACCTCGACATGCTTTGTACGATCATGTTGTACTGGATTATGAGCAATATCACATGCGGCTTTATTGTCACAAAATAATCGGATTGGTTGCCTAGATAGGTAACCTAAATCCTGTAAGAGGAGTCTTAGCCATAATGCCTCACAAAGTCCTACAGTCATACCTCTAAATTCCGCTTCTGCACTTGAACGAGCGACGACATTCTGCTTCTTACTTTTCCATGTCACAAGATTACCACCTACAAAGGTAAAGTAACCAGATGTAGATCGCCTATCATCCATTGCACCGGCCCAATCAGCATCAGTATTACTTCTATACTCTGATGATCAACATTTTTAGCGAACAAAATTCCCTTCCCAGGAGCATTCTTCAAATACCTCAAAATACGCATGACTGCATTCATATGTTGCTCTCCAGGATTATGCATGTATTGACTCACTACATTGAATGCATAAGCAAGATCTAGTCTTGTATGAGCTAAGTACATTAATCTCCCCACAAGTCTCTGGTATCTTCTCTTATCGGTTGATACTTGATTAGGCTCAACACATAATTTCAGACCTTCTTCTATTGGTGTATTAGCAGGTTGACATCTCGACATTCCAGTCTCCTGTAAAAGATCTAAGGCATACTTTCTTTGAGACAGAAAAATTTCTTCACTTGATCGAGAAACTTCAATCCCAAGAAAGTATTTCAGAGGACCTAGATCTTTCATTTCGAATTCTCTAGATAGATAATTTTGCAGAGCTTTTCTTTCTTCAGGATCACTTCCTATAACTACCATGTCATCCACATATACGATGAGTGTCGTAATCTTACCATGTTGCTTTTTTAGGAACAAAGTGTGATCTGAATTACTTTGACGATAACCAAAAGCTCTCATTGACTTTGTGAACCTTCCAAACCATGCTCTCGGGGATTGCTTCAACCCATACAATGACTTCTTCAATTTGCACACCTTCTGACATTGCTTTTCTGACACCATGCATTCTAGTGGAAGATCCATATATACCTCTTCAGATAACTCGCCATGCAGAAAAACATTTTTCACATCGAATTGTTGTAATGACCAATCTAGGTTTGCAGCTAAAGACAGTAGAACTGTGTTGATCTTAGCTACAGGTGCAAATGTCTCTGTGTAGTCAATTCCATAAGTTTGAGTGTACCCTTTTGCTACCAGTCTTGCTTTAAATCGTTCAATACTACCATCTGCCTTGTACTTCACAATATAGATCCAACGACACCCAACTGGCTTCTTTCCTGGTGGACATTCTACGAGTTCCCATGTTTCATTCTTCTGCAATGATTTCATCTCTTCATTCATGGCTGCTTTCCACCTTGGATCAGCTAAGGCTTCCTGCACACTGTTAGGAATAGTTATAGTAGCTAATTGATTTACAAATGACTTATTTGATTCAGACAAACGATGGTTAGACACATAGTTGCTCATAGGATATTTGACTTTGGTAGACAATTTAGGTTCATATGTGGGTTTAGGAATACCTCTATTATGACGGTGTGGTAACCGTTTCATGAATGGATCAGGTTCCAAATTAAGAACACCCTCAACAGACGACGATTGGTTTGGTATTTGAATGAAGACATCTTCGGGCCCAAATTGTTGACCACTCATATCCAACTCATCCGCTTCCTGGTTCACTAGTTCAGATTGTCCAGATTCATCTTCCTTAGAGATATGATAATCATAATCGAGAGTCTGAATTTCCTTATGGTACTCCCCCTGAAGTTCAGACTCAGATGAAAAATACATCGAATCTTCATGAAACACCACACCCATTGTAATATACATTTGTCGAGTTGGAGGATGGTAACATCGATATCCCTTTTTGTGCAATGCATATCCAACAAACACACATTGCAATGCATGAGAAGTTAACTTAGTGCGTTGGTGCTTGTGTAGATGCACAAATGCCACGCAACCAAAAACATGAGGAGGTAGATTTGGGACGGTTGGGGCAACTACGACATTAGTAAGAGCTTGGAGAGGTGTTTGAAAGTTAATTGAGCTAGAAGGTACCCGATTGATCAAGTATGCAGCAGATGTGATTGCTTCTCCCCAATAAGATATCGGTGTTTTTGCTGCTATCAAGGAAGCACGAACAATCTCTAACAAGTGTCGATTTTTTCGTTCAGCGACTCCATTTTGCTGGGGTGTATTGGAACAAGTAGTCTGATGAATGATGTCATGTCCTTCCAAATACTTTTGAAGATCAGAACTTTGATATTCTCCACCATTATCACTACGTAGAACCCGAACCTTTGCATTGTATTGAGTTTCAATCATTTTATGAAAATTTTGAAACAACAAGTTCACTTCATCTTTGGTCTTCATCAAGCATAACCATGTCATTCTGGTACAATCATCAATAAAAGTAACAAACCAATGTGAGCCACTCAAAGTTGGGACTTTGGATGGTCCCCAAACATCAAAATGTATAACCATAAAAGGAAACGGACTTTTATTCAAAATTAACGGAAACGAAGCACGATGGCTTTTAGCCAATTCACAAATATCACAACGGAAACCAGAAATATCATTCTTTGCAAACAAACTAGGAAACAATTTTTTTAAATAACCAAAGGAAGCATGTCCCAGACGTCGATGCCACAACCAAATTTCAGACTTTTTCTTCTCCCCCTCAGATCCATCTACCATCAAGGCTTGTTGCAACTTATTTGAATCCTTTGACTCCAAGTCCAAGTAATAGAGTTTTCCCCGCTTAATACCACAACCAATCGTCTATCTTGTTTGGATGTCCTTAATCACACAAAATTTAGGCCAAAAAATGACAATACAAGATAAGGCTGCAGTGATTTGAGAAACTGACAAAAGATTGTAATCTAAATATGGAACAACTAAAACAGAATCCAAATTCAAAGTATCAGTAAGAGTTAAGGATCCTTCCTCAATGACTAGGGTTGTGTTACCATTGGTTGTGGAAACAATTTTTTGTGAGGAAGGTCTAAGGGGTGAAACCTGTCTAGAATCAAAAGTCATATGATCTGTAGCACCAAAATCAATTATCCATGCACTGTTAATAACATGTGTAAAAGTATTTAAAAACTTACCACCATGATCAGTAGCGGCTACCAATGCAGAGGCTTTCTTAGCAACATTAGCCTCTGTTTTTATTTCGGCAACAGTTACAATCGAGGTTTTCTTGGAATTCTTCTTCCGTTGATCACGATTATTATCATTAATAACAAAGTGTTGATAGCCTAAACATGATCTAAAGGTCCATGGTTCAAACCCTCGGTTCCTTATTGTTTTCCTAGTCATACCAAGAGTCGTTGCTTTGAAATTGTGGGATATCCAGACTGGTGGGACCAGTCTTATTGCAGTGAGTGCATTTGAAGGTTGACTTCTCAATATTAAGGCTTGTCTTAGGATTGTTGATCGCTGTCGGACTACCATAGCGACAAAATATACAGAATTTCAGTTCCATGGCTCTGATACCATCTTCAAATTGATAAATGGTAGTTTTTTTCATTCATACTTTCATTCGTTCATGTACAGAGTATATATAGAGGGTAATCACCATTCTAAAAATGGGAAAGAATGATACAAAGAAAGAATGATATAAGGAAATAACAACTAATATCCTAATATCTCAATATTCTTAATATCTCAATATTCATAATATCTCAACTTTCCTAATATCTAAACATTCTCAATATCTCAACACTAAATGATATAAGGAAAGAATGATATAAGGAAAGCATTCCTAATATCTCAACACTAGTTTCCTTCACTATTTAGGAACAAAGATTTAAATGTGAGAACTTAGGGATAATACGGAATGAATATGAAAACATCTTAGGATTATCAATGAACAATTGAGAATCTGCTTAATATTGGATGAAATTGCTTTTATTGATTCCCACAATAATACTATCCTTCCTTGGCTTATAACCATTGGTGTTGGTTGATTCCCCATTCATGTTGGTAGATGGATTTTCCTTTTATAAGAGTCCAAATTTATGTTACTTCTTATTGCAATTGATTTGTACTCAATTTTGGTATAAAAGAATAATTTAAAATATGATTTTGAATGTGTAATTAAGTACAAATCATTACTTTTAATTTGAATTCTTGTTAAGTTCTCATTAGATAAGTAATTTTTTTTTTTAAGAAACATCTATATATGTAGTAAAAGAAAAAAAGAAAGAAGAGTTGAAAGAAGAAACCAAAATTGATCTATGCTTGAAATCTAGCACTGAATGAGGACATGGGAAAATGATTAAATAAAAAAGCTAACAATTGCACATTCAAAGGAGGATCACTCATTTTGAGTATAACAATGAATTGCCCTTTTATAAGTGTTTAAGAGAGGAGAAAAGAAGTTGAATTGAGTAAATGATGATCATAATTACAATTAACGATCCCTAAAGAACAATTGATGGTTTTGCATGTTGGGGCAACAATTGAACATCTTATACTACAAAGTTATGACCATCTTTGCCAAATTGAAGAACAATTAAGTACTCAGGTTGGATTACAATTGACAATTCCTATTCACCTTTGATTGTTCTTATAGATGTCACAATCATGATTCTAAATTCTAGTTCCTTTGTGCCATAATTTTTTCTTGGACGCTTGAACTTCATCTAAGCTTGATTGTGTGGGATGTTAATCATATGGAAACTAAAATTTTAATATCTCATCTGTGATCCACTTAACCATATTGTTAGCACCAAACCTTGACCACCTTACCACTATTATTGCCAATGGTATGACCTTACCAAACTTAGTCATTCATAAAGAGCTACTTGAAAAATAGTTTGATTAACTTATCCACTCTTTAACCCTTTTTTCAATTTTTTTTTTTGTTGAAGAAATGATGTAATGCTACTTGAGAAAACTTTAGTGAGACTGTTAGGTTTCTCTCCATTTTCTTCTCCACTTTATTTATTTATTTTTTATTTTTTTCCCACTATTATAAACTTTATCCTTGTTTCTGTCGTAACCCTAAAGATAAAAACCCTACACCATCTATTTTATGCCTTTTATTATTTGCATGAGGTTGCACGATGCAAATCCTACTTGATCACATTTTATGGAGTGTCACCACCAAGAAGTTAAAAAGAAAAAAACTTTTACTAAGATGCTTTTCTTTGTAATCTTTTTATTTTCTTATTAATTTTTTCTATTGTGTGTAGACATGCATGATGATTTCTTTCATAGGCAATCAATTATCAAAAGAATGTTGATTTAGTTGTAGCCAGCCTCACTAAGAGCCCACGTGATTCATCCTGGGTTATACAATTGAATTTTAGTTTATTTATGTGAAAAACAAACAAATAAATAAATAATGGGTTGAAATCATGTCAAGAGATCATAACTTGGAAATAATTAAATTTAAAATTTAAAATCTTAAATTTAAATAGACACCACATTTGGTAATTAGAAAAACATTTTTTGAGAATAGTAAACAAATGGTATGTTAGGTAATTGTTTTTTTAAAAAATAATTTTTTACAATAGTTTTTGAAAATTATTTTTTGATTCTTGTAAAATAAAAATTTATTTGAAAACTTAAATATTTTAAACTTGTTTTTAATATTTTAAAATAATTTTTATGTTTAATATTTTTTAATTATTTTACATGTTTATATAATTATTTCTTAAAACAACCTTAAAAAAAAAGTAAAAATAACAAAAAAAAAAAAAATTAAGAGATGTTATGTGAAAATTAACATATCGTATTTTAATCTTAAGATTAGAAAACAAAAAACAACTTATAAAAACATAAATTAGAAAACAAAGAATACATTTGACAATTAAAAATTATTTTTTGATTTTATCTCAAAGAGTATTTCTTAGTTGTTTTCGCTTATGTTTTTAGAATTGTTTTAAAAAATAATTATATGAATATGTTTAATAATTAAAAATAAAACTTTACATATAAAAATCATTTTTAAAACATATTTAAAATATTAAAAATAGATTAAAATATTTCATATTTTCAAATAAAATTTTATTCTATAAAATGTTAAAAATAATTTTTAAAAACCGTTATCAAATGATAACTTAATTTCTCCTTCTATTTTTAGTATAATTTTATCAAAATCATTACAGGTTGGCTGGTAGAATGGCCATCTCGTATATAGTTTAGTATTATCTTTCAACAGAAATGATAATGAGGCCATGTGAGGCCCTACGTGATGGGGTTGGTTGGGAGTTGGTGTGGGAATTATGGTGGGTGTTGGGTACCCTAGCAATCAGTCCACGTTCTTCAATACGATAAAGGCTGTTACGATATTTCATTACCCTTTCATTTTTATGTCTAGTGGCAGACAACTAAATCCTTGAGAATTTGTTCTCCATTTTCTCATTTGATATTAGGCTATTAGCAAAGAAGTGAAAGTATGACAGCCTAAACAAAGAAAATCCTCGGTTATAACTTTATTTTGCTAGTAGAGGAGATTATCACAAATCTAAATGGATAAGAAAAGACATAAAATGTGTTGGAGTTTGGGGTTTCCAAATTTTATTTGATCCAATCCCCGTAGCCCACCATTGATACCGTGGAACTTACTTGCATGGGACTTGATCTCCACTTGGACCACCATCTTCGCAAGTTGAGCCATTATTTTTGTTTTGTTTGAAAACCAAGCACTAACTGCCAAGAATATGAAGGCTTGAAGAAAACACTTGACTACCCTTAGCCCTATATAGACCGAAGGGAAGGGTGGGATACGAGAGCATGGTAACCTTATAGAAATAATAAGAAATTTTTAGGTATATATATATATATATATATATTAACCTTGCAATTTATTTTTTTTTATTTTTTATTATAATTGAAGAACCTTTCATAAGTAATCCCTTAAGATTTTCAATAAGAACCCAAACCTCGGATCGATGATCGTCTACAATAATCAATACCCGATAAATTCAAGATATTATCGCAGAATTCTAACCTAAAACCATATGTCGTTACTGATAACACTTTTTATTATTCACTTCAAAACTTGTAATTTTATTTTGATCCATAGTAAATAAATTAAATCAAAATATAAAAAGATGAAATGAAGATAAAAAAAATATATTCAAAATATAAACACATGGGAAGCAAGTAGAATGTAAAGCAATTGAAATCATGTTATACATTGATTGATCTCCTTCTTTGGTAGACCAAGATCACTATGGTCAGTTCAAATTTCTCCTATAATTGTGATAGTTGGTGAGTCATAAAAAAGCCCAAGTCCAACCAACAAAAGTCTCTCCATTATTAATGATGTGACATTTTCACATTTGATTTCAGGGAGGTTAAAAAAAGTAAGACTAGCATAACAAATAAAATCTTTGACGGGCAAATTTTTATATAGACCCACTCAGGGAGACCTAAAACAAGAATGTGATACCCAATGACTTTACTTTGATGGCGGAGAAAATCAGATTCTGAAAGTGATGTGCCAAGACAGGACGCAAAATGTGACGCTGATAAATTACTCTCTCTCCAAATAAAAAACTCGAGAAAAAGAAGAGTGAACTTTTCTTTCTTATCATAAAGAATGATTGGGAATTTTGCGAATGGCCAATTTTGAGTAAGTGATTAGTGGCAACCGAAAGAATCTAGACTGATGCATATATTCAAAGGCTCCTCATGATGGCTTATAACGTATGTGAAATAATTAAACTGCTTTTGCGCATACATACAGGTTTTATATACATAATAATGCCTTCATAAAAGAAACCAACCGATCGCAAGAGGCAACTCTCAGTAGCCCAGAACCAAATTACAAGCACTAATATTTATGAAGTAAATCATTCAGGGAAACTTATGAATTTCTTCTCGGTATTTACTCGGCCCAGAGGGTATTGAACTTCCCCTAAGCTTGTGCTTATTAAAGAATACAAAGCATATATGCACTTCCACGTTCTGGTCTTTTATATACAAGTTTTTGGGATTACACTACCGAAGGATATGATCTTGATGTTATGCGCTGAGATAGTGACCCTCAATATCTTTAGTGATATTCACAGCAAACTCCAGGTAAGCATGTGGATCTGGAACGTCCTCATTTACTTTCTCATATTCCCGAGTCCATTTCACCAAGGTGCCCTTATCCTTTGCTGTTACCTGCATGGAGGACATGAAGCTTCTTGAAATGATTCATGACCTCTGCATCCAAAACCTTGGAAGTGATGGATATGTTTTTTTTCATCTGCTGATTTCCAGAGTCTCCGTGGCAGTCTTGGAAGTTCCTCCTAGCTTCAGTCCAAAATGAGGGGTTAATTAAACATATATAATTGGAATTAGGAAAAGATACCATAGGAGTGTGCAACGCAAAAGGTAAAATATGAGATTACTAGTTGTTAATTTGTTTTAAAATAATGTATGAAAAGTTAATTTGCTGCAGGAAAACGCTTCTTTTCACAACTCTCCTCTTTTATTTATTTTTATTGCAAAATTTATTCCATGATTGAGCAAACGTTTGATTCTAAGAAGGTTTCCACTTTCAATAAAGCCTGGTTTGTCATTCCGACATTAATTCAGGAAGTTCATATAATTAAGCACAGCAAGATGTTACATGGAGTACAGCAGTAGCCGGTAGATGTTGATGATATGGAGGTTATACGTATAGCAATCCCATTCCCAGGAGGACCCAAGCTAGGAAGCCTTCAGACCAAGTCAAGGATATAGGCCTTGTTGTTATGCCACTTATGCCTTGAGAAGGTAAGCATTCGATATCTTTACTCATATTACAAGGCTGAGGTAAGCATCTGGAGGCAGCAGACTCTCATTTGAATTCTCATATTCCAAAGTCCATTTCACCAGGCTGCAGTTATCCTTTGCAGTCACTCAAAGAGTGGAGAACTTCAAAAACCTCATATGAGGACCCTTCTTTTAATTTGTTATTATTATCTTCCACTGTGATAATAATTAAAAACAAGAAGGGCCATGTGCTGGGTGTATGATTGTGTTTGATTGAGGGTGGCATTGGAATAATGGTTAGCGTTGCGTTACCTATACAATAACTCCGGAGCTTGACATAGCCCACACTCTTCCAATCACCTTACGGAAGGTATGGTGCACTGTCCATATATGGGCACTCTATCTCTATCCTAGTGAATATCAAGGTTGGACAACGAATGTTTGTGATTGGTACTGAATTTTATGTGGCCGAAGATCTAATAAACAAAAAATCTGGCATAAGCTTTATATATATGGGAATTTAATTTTCTAATGATGTGGCGTTTTCAATAAAAGTTGGATAATGTGGTTGCACGCCAAAAAAAAAAAAAAAAAAAAAAGGGCCAAAAATGGTAATGTGATAGGCCAATGGCTTGATTTTGATTTTAATTTGCATGTGCAGAAGATTCTGAATGTGATCCCCCATTATGACGCACAAAATGGGGCATTTATTTACTGCATAGCTTCAGATAAATTTCAGTATTAAGGGAAGGAGTCTCTTCTTTTTTTTTAGGTACCACAATGGTAGCGATTTCTGTGACACTGATTTGATTTCTCCTACATGATTAGAAGCAACTGTTAGAATCCATATCTGATAATCTCGAATTGAGGCCCAAAATGTTTTTTTGAAGACATAATAAATGAAGCGTCCATTTGATCTTAAATCACAAAACCATATTGCATCCTAGATTGCTTTGAAGATTGGTAGGTTGATTAATAATTCTGTAATCTAAAGGCACCTACAAAGTCAGCTGCGACGCCCCAAACCCGGAGGTCAAGCCCTTCATGCTAGTTTCACGTATCAAATATTAGAATCCAACATGTGAACGACTTTAAGTAACAAATTTAAAACTAATTAAAATATCTCAATAATTAATTTAATTTTCTCAAATTCTTAAAAAAGAAGTTTAGAAATTATAATTGAATTCAATATGATAAATAATCCTAAAAATAAATCAATTCCAAAGTTGTTTCTAATAAAAATACTTTTCTTACCTCATCCCTCCTTATATCATATATAATTGAAAAGGAGAATAAAGAGAAAAGTGAACTCGATGGCTTAATGATAAAAGTTAGTGTAAGGAAGATCAATTATTATATATAATAAAATTTTGGAAAATACCACATCCTTATAAAAGCCCATTAACATGTAAGCTCATTTGATTCAATAATCAAATTCATTGTTTTTGAAAAATTAAGCACTTTCAATTTAAAGATAGAATTAAATAATACATTTTGCATACTCAATTCATATTAAAAAAGTTTTATCAACAAATATTTCACTTTGACTCGCTAGTAATAATATTGTGCCAAAATATTAAGACTAGTACTTGGTGGCTAGCCTTCTTTCTTCTTATTGGTGGACAAGACAATTTTCAATCAATGATATATCAAAGACTAATAACATCCTTAATGACTAAGGTTACATTACATCGTGTACTACTCCTAACAAGGGTAATAAAGGTTGACAACTTATCCTCTCTATTGACCAAGGTCACTAATAACTAGTTTTAAAAGGATATTTTTAAATCAATGTATATCAAGGCTAATAACATCGTTATTGGCTAACATTACATCGCATCGTTAACTACTCCTAACAAAGATAATGAAGGTTAACAATTCCTCTATTGATCAAGGTCACTAATAACTAGTTTTTGTTTATTATTATTCTTATTCTACTATCCTCATAATTAATATATAATAGAAATCCAAAGAGAAATTACATGTGAAGAACTTACCTTGAATTTTAAAATAAAACAAATGCAAAAAATTCTTCTTTTCTAACTCTTCAAATCAAAGTTCTCCGAGAACTTTGTATAGTTTTTTCCCCAGTTTACTTTTGTCCTTCATTTTTTGATAATGCGGAGAAACCAAAATGATATAAAAAATAGTGGGTGAATTTTAGAATTTTCTAACTTTTCGAATCAAAGTTCTCTACAAACCATTGTATAATTTTTTTCTCTCTAGTTTATCTTTTCATTTTTTTTATAACGCAGAGAAACCAAAATGAGAGAAAGATAATGGTTATCGAAACCAAAATTATTTCATTTATCTTTGTAAATATCCCTAAAATTTTCTTTTTAAAATTTTAAATTACATAGATATCTCTAAATTTAAAAGTTGGGATGGTACATACATATAAAGAGAGATATACTTATTAGATTTTAGTTAAATTATTTAGATTATGTGTAAAGTGGGATTTTGCCCTTTCAATGAATAAAACTTTAATTTGTAGAGACTGATTTTGACACATGTGACTAGAATGCAAGAATGTAGGCTTGTGGACTTACTCAAAGGCTCCTCATGATGGAGCCCATGGAAGTTTTCACTTAATTTATTTCCCCATGCATCATATAGTCTTCACATTACATGTAGTAATCCCATTACAAAAGACACAAAGCAACTCCCGGACAAGATAGCATACAATCAATCACACTCATGCACTAATATTATTGCACAAATAACCAAGGCAAACCTAGTTTATCTTCTCGGCATTAATCACCAAGTCCACACCTGGAATTTGCGTTTATTGAAAGATAGAGATCGTACGTAGATGGACTTCCAAGTTCCAAACTTTATTTACGAGCGAGATACTAGCAAAGGGTAGATATGGCCTTGGTGTTATGCATTGAGAAGGTGACTTTCGATATCTTTGGTAATATTAACTGCAAACTCTAGGTAGTTATGGGGATCTGGGCCACCCTCACTTGCCTTCTCATATTCGATGGTCCATATCACCAAACAGCCCTCCCCCTTTGGTATCGCTTGTGCGGTGAACTTGTAGCTCTTGTATTCTTTCAGCACCTCCCCATCCAAAACCTTGAACGTGATGGACCTGTTTTCTTCATCTATTGATTCACAGTCTCTTTAATACTCTGAGAATTCCCACATAGTTAAAACCAAAATGTGAGGTTAAACATAATTGAAATATGTTGAAGTTATTATTAGATGTCATGTACATTACTAAGAACCATCATAGTCACTAGCGGCCCAGACCTGATTGTAGTGCCAGCGAAAGCTTTGATGCCAACAATGTTAGTTCAAGAACACAAAGATAAAACAATCACACATACGGTACACGAGGTTTTAACGTGGTTCGGCCAACCATGCTTACGTCCACGGATGAGAGATAATGATTCCACTATACAATAGAGAATATTACAAATGATAGAACCAGATACAACTATTGGGTTCCCGAAACATCCCATGTTTCCCCACTCCTTGTATCTATACCTTACTACGAGCCATCTTGCTCCACCGGGTACCTCCCGTTCTTCCTCACATCTCTATCCACCTTGTATAGTCTCTACATGCCCATCTCCATCTCATAACTTTTTCCCCTCATGACCTAGAATATTTATAGAGATATTTCCAATAACCTTCCTTATTCTATAAGGAAGTCTAATATTACAATAATATATCAACCTAGAAATATTCTATATAATATTCTTTACAAAAAGGAATCTATACTAATTAGGAATTTGGGACACTTCCTAACAATCTCCACCTTGGACCAAATTTCATGAAGTTAATTTTTAATCTCTCCATGACCCAAACCTTTTTGTATCATATCATCACGAAAGAGCAATCGACTCCACCTTCAGTGAAAATTCCTTTTGTTTTCATCTTGCGTGCTTTGTGATCTTTTGCTCTTCCAGAAATCTTCAACCCAAGCTCTGATACCAGTTGTAGTGCCAGTGAAAGCTTTGATGCTAACCCTAATCCCTTCTGGCCACCTCTTATTCAGGCCATCATTCATTCCGGCCAAATCTCTCTGGCCATCTCTCAATCCGACCATCTCTCATTCCGGTCATCAGTCCCTGTTCTCAGAGCCAAGGGAGAAAACACTTTCCGGTCGGTCGAATCGTCGTCAGAAAAACATTCACCGCCGGCGACTTTTCCGGCGACGGTTTTTTTCACACCGCAAGGAGCGTCTGGAGGAGATCTACAACTTTTCCCAAAACACCGGAGCCAGAAAACCATCAACGCGCCACCCACGCGCGTTTTTCCGGCCGGCGACTGCACCTCACGCGCCGGCGCGTGAGGGCGCGTGAGCCACTTTCCGGCGACGCGCTTCCTACTCCAAGCTCGCCTGACGCCGACCAGCCACCCTACGTACCTGTTTCTGCCATCCAAGCCCTGCACGTGCCTCTTTTGGGGTCTTTTTGCCTCTGCGAGCCCTCTGATCAGCTTTTCCGACGTCCTCCGGCTATTTTTCCTCAACTCCAATCCCTGCACGTGCCTTGGGAAGTGTTCTTCTACCTTTCCGGTCCATGACGAAATACGGAATGGCATCATCACAAGTATCCAGCGTCACGTCACCAGAATTAGGAGGCAGATCTGAAATTCCAAACCTTGGTGGCAATGATTCCTCTCCTATTCTCATCACAGGACACAAATTAAATGGTCATAACTACTTACAGTGGTCACAATCTGTGTTGCTGTTCATTTGCGGTAAAGGAAATGATGAGTACCTCACTGGAGAAGCAGTCATGCCAGAAACTACAGAACCGGGTTTCAGGAAGTGGAAGATTGAAAACAGCATGATCATGTCATGGCTTATCAATTCCATGAACAATGACATAGGTGAAAATTTCTTGCTGTTTAGGACTGCAAAGGACATATGGGATGCAGCCAAAGAAACTTACTCAAGTTCTGAAAATATTTCAGAACTTTTTCAGGTTGAATCGGCCCTACATGACTTCCGCCAAGGAGAGCAGACAGTTACTCAGTATTACAACACACTCACAAGGTATTGGCAGCACCTTGACTTATTCGAGACTCACTCATGGAAATGTCCTGATGATGCAGCAACATACAGGAAAATTGTGGAACAAAAGAGACTGTTCAAGTTTTTCCTAGGACTAAACAGGGAATTGGATGATGTTAGAGGCCGAATCATGGGCATTAAACCCCTGCCAAGTCTCAGGGAGGCTTTTTCAGAGGTTATGCGTGAAGAAAGTAGAAAGAAAGTGATGATGGGATCCAAAGAGCAACCTGCCCCAACATTGGATGCCTCTGCCCTTGCGGCTCGGTCATTTAATAGTAGTGGTGGAGATCGTCAGAAACGGGATAGGCCTTGGTGTGATTATTGTAAGAAACCAGCCCATTATAAGGAGACTTGCTGGAAGCTTCATGGCAAACCGGCTGATTGGAAACCAAAGCCACGGTCTGACAGAGATGGCAGAGCACACGTGGCTGCCAACTCTGAGAGCACATCTGTTCCCGAGTCGAGTCCATTCAACAAAGAGCAGATGGAGATGCTACAGAAACTATTAAGCCAAGTTGGCAGTGGCAGTACTACCGGTGTAGCCTTCACTGCTAATCGAGGAGGAATGAAGTCGTGGATAGTGGACACAGGTGCTTCTGATCACATGACAGGAGATGCTACCATTCTTCAAAATTACAAGCCAAGTAATGGTCATTCATCCGTCCATATTGCTGATGGTTCAAAGTCAAAAATTGCCGGGACAGGTTCTATAAAACTTACTAAAGACTTATATCTTGACTCTGTTCTCCATGTTCCAAACTTGGATTGTAATCTTTTGTCCATTAGCAAATTGGCCCGTGATCTCCAATGTGTTACTAAATTTTATCCAAACTTGTGTGTTTTTCAGGACTTGAAATCGAGGAAGATGATTGGCAATGCTGAACTGTGTTCCGGGCTCTACCTCCTCTCATGTGGCCAATTCTCAAACCAAGTCTCTCAAGCAAGTTGCGTACAGTCTCAGAGTATGTTAGAGTCTTTCAATTCTGTGTCAAATTCTAAGGTCAATAAAGATAGTGAGATTATAATGTTACACTATCGCCTTGGTCATCCTAGCTTTGTTTACCTTGCAAAATTGTTTCCCAAATTATTTATCAATAAAAATCCAGCATCTTATCATTGTGAAATTTGTCAGTTTGCAAAGCATACTCGAACAGTCTATCCTCAAATCCCATACAAACCTTCGACTGTTTTCTCTCTAGTACATAGTGATGTGTGGGGTCCCTCCCGGATAAAAAATATTTCTGGCACTCGATGGTTTGTGACATTCGTTGATGATCATACACGGGTAACATGGGTTTTCCTTATGAAAGAAAAGTCAGAGGTCGGGCACATTTTTCAAACATTCCATCTTATGGTTCAAAATCAATTCAATTCCAAAATTCAAGTCCTCAAGTCAGATAATGCAAAGGAATACTTTACTAGTAGTCTCAGTACTTATCTTCAAAATCACGGCATTATCCACATAAGTTCTTACGTTGACACCCCACAACAAAATGGGGTGGCTGAACGCAAAAATAGACATCTCTTGGAGGTTGCCCGGTGCCTTATGTTTTCCTCTAATGTTCCAAACTATTTCTGGGGGGAAGCTATTCTCACAGCTACTTATTTGATTAACTGTATGCCATCCAGAGTGCTTACCTTTCAATCCCCACGTCAACTTTTCTTAAAACAATTTCCTCACACCCGTGCAGCCTCTTTTGATTTACCACTCAAAGTATTTGGTTGCACGGCATTCGTTCATGTGTATCCTCAAAATCGTAGCAAATTTGCTCCTCGAGCGAATAAGTGCATTTTCCTAGGGTATTCTCCAACCCAAAAAGGGTACAAATGCTATTCTCCAACCAACAAAAGATTTTACACCACCATGGACGTCTCTTTCTTTGAACATATCTTCTTCTATCCCAAATCTCATGTTCAGGGGGAGAGCATGAATGAACATCAAGTCTGGGAGTCTCTTCTTGAGGGTGTACCTTCTTTTCACTCAGAGTCACCAAATCCTTTCCAATTCGCGCCCACTGAGTTGTCCACACCCATACCGTCATCAGTCCAGCCATCTCCTGTGACCATCCAGTCTCCCATGCCTATTTAACCTATAGCCCCACAACTTGCTAATGAGAACTTACAAGTTTACATCAGGAGGAGGAAAAGACAGGAATTAGAGCACGGATCACAGTCAACATGTGGCCAATATATTGACTCCAATTCAAGTCTTCCTGAAGAGAACATAGGTGAGGATAGGGCTGGAGAGGTGTTAATTCCCAGCATTGATGATTCTACTCTGCCGATTGCATTGAGGAAGGGTGTTAGGAGATGTACAGATCACCCAATTGGGAATTATGTTACATATGAAGGGCTATCACCATCTTACAGAGCATTTGCTACTTCTCTTGATGATACTCAGGTTCCCAACACAATACAAGAGGCATTAAAAATTTCAGAATGGAAGAAGGCAGTACAAGATGAGATTGATGCACTTGAGAAGAATGGGACGTGGACTATCACAGATTTGCCGGTTGGGAAAAGGCCCGTGGGGTGCAAGTGGATTTTCACCATAAAATACAAAGCAGATGGATCAGTCGAGAGATTCAAGGCTCGTTTGGTAGCTAGAGGGTTTACACAATCCTATGGGATAGACTATCAGGAGACTTTTGCTCCTGTTGCAAAACTGAACACTATCAGGATTCTTCTCTCATTGGCTGTCAATCAAGATTGGTGCTTGCAACAACTGGACATAAAAAATGTGTTTCTAAATGGTGACCTAGAAGAGGAAGTCTACATGGAAATACCACCTGGTTTCGAAGGAAGTATGGCAAAGAATCAGGTTTGCAAACTCCAAAAATCCTTGTACGGCCTTAAACAATCTCCTCGAGCCTGGTTTGATAGATTCACAAAAGCAGTCCTGAAGTTGGGCTACAAACAAGGTCAGGCTGATCATACTCTATTTGTCAAGAAGTCTCATGCCGGGAAAATGACCATATTGATAGTCTATGTTGATGATATTATTCTATCTAGGAATGATATGGAGGAATTACAGAATTTGAAGAAGTATTTGTCAAAGGAGTTTGAAGTTAAAGACCTTGGAAATTTGAAATATTTCCTTGGTATGGAAGTGGCTAGATCAAGGAAGGGAATTGTAGTCTCTCAAAGAAAATACATACTCGATCTTCTTAAGGAGACCGGTATGCTTGGATGCAAACCAATTGATACTCCTATGGATAGTCAGAAGAAACTTGGTATCGAGAAAGAAAGTACACCGGTAGACAGTGGGAGATATCAACGACTCGTCGGGCGCTTGATTTATCTTTCACACACTCGGCCAGATATTGGCTTTGCAGTGAGTGCTGTAAGTCAATTCATGCACAGCCCCACTGAGGAACACATGGAAGCAGTCTACAGGATTCTTAGATATTTAAAAATGACACCAGGGAAAGGTCTATTCTTCAGAAAGACAGAGAACCGTGACACTGAAGTATACTCAGATGCGGATTGGGCAGGAAACATCATTGACAGGCGGTCCACTTCTGGATATTGTTCTTTTGTCTGGGGAAATCTTGTTACCTGGAGGAGTAAGAAGCAATCAGTTGTAGCCAGAAGTAGTGCAGAAGCTGAGTACAGAGCTCTTGCACAGGGAATCTGTGAAGGGATTTGGATAAAAAGGGTTCTTAGTGAACTGGGGCAAACGAGTTCATCTCCAATTCTGATGATGTGTGATAATCAGGCAACTATAAGCATAGCAAAGAACCCCGTGCATCATGACAGGACCAAGCACGTTGAGATTGACAGACACTTTATCACAGAGAAGGTGACTAGTGAGACGGTTAGATTGAACTATGTTCCTACCAAGCACCAAACTGCAGACATCCTCACCAAAGCTTTACCTAGGCCTAACTTTGAAGACTTAACTTGCAAGCTGGGATTATATGATATATATTCTCCAGCTTGAGGGGGAGTGTTGAAATTTGGCATTCAAAGTTAGGGTTTTTTAATTTAGGAAAGTATTTTAGGAATAAAAAAGGAGAGATCATTTAGGATGATTCAGTTTCCTAATTTTAGGAGAGAATCAAGCTAGATTGATTTTTCCTTATTCAGTCATTTGTGTATATATATGTGTATGGTGTGTACCTAAAGTATCAATAAAGGAATTCAGAAATTCTTCATGGTCCACTTCTTAAAAGTTTCAAATACATTAGATTTATTTTTCAAAAAATAAACTCATACCTTTCTACTTGAGTCATCAATAAAAGTGATGTAGTACCTTGAACCTCCTAGGGATGCAACCGGAGAAGGCCCCCACAAATTAGTGTGTACTAGTTCCAATTTTTCAGCCTTCGGTGTCCTGCCAGTTTTCAAGAAGCTTACCTTTTTTTGTTTTCCTAAGATGCAACTTTCACACATGTCAAAATCAATGGATTTCAATTCTGGTAGTTTTCCTTTTGACAACAGCATCTTCATCCCTTTCTCACTCATGTGACCAAGTCTACGATGCCATAGGCTTGTATCAGTACTTGCATCAGCAACTGCAATTGTGTCTCTTGGACATGAGGTCATATACAAAGTACCAGTCTTCTTTCCACGAGCCAATACCCTAGCTCCCTTTGTAACCTTCCAAGTACCACCAACAAATAGTATTGCATGTCCTTCATCATCAAGTTGTCCAACAGAAATTAGATTCCTCCTCAGGTCAGGAATATGTCGAACCTTCTCCAGTAACCAAACAGACCCATTGGGCAACGATATCCGGACGTCTCCCAGACCCACAACATCCAAGGCTGAACCATCAGCCAAATACACCTTACCAAAATCACCTGCAATATAATTCTGTATGATTTCTCGGTGTGAAGTGGTATGAAACGAAGCTCCTGAATCCAAAACCCAATCATTAAGTGGACTGTCCATTGCAAGAAGTAATGCATCATGTACCTCTTCTGTTACAACATTAGCATAATCATCTTCATTCTTCTTCTTAGGGCTTTTGCATTGCCTTTTAAAGTGACCTGTTTTTCCACAATTCCAGCATTGTACTTGTTGGTCTGATCTAGATTTGCTTCTGTTCCGATTAGAATTTCTGGAATTTGATCTACCCCGATTTGAATATCTGTCATTACCTTTGCCTCTTGTCTCAAGGTTTAGGGCAGAACCAGATCCTGAGGTTTCACCTGCATCTCTTCGGCGAATCTCCTCAGCCAGAATTAAATCTCGTATATCATTGTACTTGAGCTTTTCCTTTCCTGTAGAATTGCTTACTGCCATCCTCATTGCCTCCCAACTGTTTGGCAAAGAAGCCAAGACGATCAGAGCACGAATCTCATCATCAAAATCAATTTCTACAGACGACAATTGATTTGTGATTGTATTAAATTCATTCAGATGTTGTGCTACTGATGCATTCTCTGTCATCTTCAAATTGAACAACTTCTTCATCAGATGCACCTTATTGTTTGCGGACGGCTTTTCATACATACCGGACAAAGCCTTCATCAAATCTGCTGTGGTCTTCTCCTTTACAACATTATGTGCAACAGACCTAGACAGAGTTAACCTAATAACTCCTAGAACCTGTCTGTCAAGAAGCGCCCATTCCTCAGCCTTCATACTCTCAGGTTTTGTCCCCAAAAGAGGCAGATGCAATTTCCTCCCATAGAGATAATCTTCAATCTGCATCCTCCAATACGCAAAGTCTGTGCCATCAAACTTTTCTATTCCAGACGCCTTTCCTGCTTCCTCTGCCATTGCTCCCACTCAAACCTAACCCTAGGCTCTGATACCAGTTGTAGGGAATTAAACCGAATTCCCAACCCGTGAGAAACAAAATTAAAGAAAACACACGCCAAAGAAAAGATAATCACACGCACAAGACAGTATTTACGTGGTTCGGCAATTTGCCTACGTCCACGGAGTTGCAGGGATATCACTATTATCAAGGAAGAATTCAGAGTACAACATGGCGGCTACAATATTCTCTCTATATATATAACACGACAACCCCACCACACTAAAAAAACCCTAATCATAAAGGGTGGTTCCACAATGGGCTAAACGGCCCAACAGGCCTCAATAAATCTCCCATTAAAAAAGCCATGCAATATTATTCGGGTCGGGTCGTCAAATTGGATCAAACAAAACTAGGCTCCACAAAGCCCAACAAATCTCCCACTTGGAGACTAGTCCAATCACCAACATCAAACCGCTATCCTCCAAGAAACAATCCCTCATCCCTACAACTCATCCTCCTGTCCTCAAGCTAGAAGACCAATTGAAGCTGCGCACAGCTTCAACTTCTCAATAGTGACACCCTTAGTCAACATGTCTGCAGGGTTCTTAGATCCACAAATCTTCTCAAGTATTACCAGTTTATCCTCAACAAGATAACGGATAAAGTGGTATTTTGTTTGTATATGTTTCGACTTTGAATGAAAAGCCGAATTTTTGGCAAGAAAAATTGCACTCTGACTGTCACTGTGTAGAATGCCCATCTCCTGCTTCTTACCCAATTCATCTAAGAAACCATGTAGCCAAATCATCTCCTTTCCAACTTCAGTTGCTGCAACATACTCAGCTTCTGTAGTAGACAAAGTAACAATCTTCTGTAGATTTGAAACCCATGATATAGCTGTACCACCTAGAGTAAAAACAAACCCAGTAGTACTCTTTCTACTATCAATATCACCAGCAAAATCAGCATCTACATAACCCTGCAATTTCAAACTTGCACCTGTGAAGCAAAGACATGTATCTAATGAACCCTTCAGATATCTTAGAATCCACTTGACTGCCTCCCAATGCTGCTTTCCAGGCCTACTCATGAATCTGCTCACAACTCCCACTGCATGTGCAATGTCTGGCCTTGTACACACCATAGCATACATCAAGCTGCCAATAGCTGAGGCATAGGGCACCTTGCTCATATGGTCCCTTTCTTCTTCTGTCTTCGGTGACTGTTCTTTGCTTAGTTTGAAATGGCTCCCCAAGGGTGTGCTCACTGGTTTAGCTTCATTCATGTTGAACCTGCTGAGAACTTTCTTCACATACTCTGATTGTGAAAGCTTCAATGTACCATTAGCCTTATCTCTAATGATTCTCATACCAAGGATTTGCTTTGCAGCTCCCAAATCCTTCATTGCAAATTGTTTGGACAATTGCTTCTTCAGATTATTAATCTTCTCAATGTCAGACCCTGCAATAAGCATATCATCCACATACAACAGTAATATGATGTAAGAATTGTCAAAAGACTTAACATAGCAACAGTGATCAGCTTCACATCTCTTGAACCCAATTCTATGCATAAAACTGTCAAACTTCTTGTACCACTGTCTAGGAGCTTGTTTAAGGCCATACAAGCTTTTTCTCAGTTTGCAGACTAGATTCTCTTGTCCCTGAACAATGAACCCTTTTGGCTGAATCATGTAAAGGTCTTCCTCCAAGTCACCATGAAGGAATGCTGTCTTCACATCTAACTGCTCAAGATGTAAGTTTTCTGCAGCCACCATTCCTAGTATAAGTCTGATTGTTGACATTTTCACAACTGGAGAAAATATCTCTGTGTAGTCAATGCCCTCCTTCTGCTGGAACCCTTTAACAACTAATTTGGCCTTGTAACGTTTACTACCATCTTGCTCCACCGGGTACCTCCCGTTCTTCCTCACATCTCTATCCACCTTGTATAGTCTCTACATGCCCATCTCCATCTCATAACTTTTTCCCCTCATGACCTAGAATATTTATAGAGATATTTCCAATAACCTTCCTTATTCTATAAGGAAGTCTAATATTACAATAATATATCAACCTAGAAATATTCTATATAATATTCTTTACAAAAAGGAATCTATACTAATTAGGAATTTGGGACACTTCCTAACAATCTCCACCTTGGACCAAATTTCATGAAGTTAATTTTTAATCTCTCCATGACCCAAACCTTTTTGTATCATATCACCACGAAAAAGCAATCGACTCCACCTTCAGTGAAAATTCCTTTTGTTTTCATCTTGTGTGCTTTGTGATCTTTTGCTCTTCCAGAAATCTTCAACCCAAGCTCTGATACCAGTTGTAGTGTCAGCGAAAGCTTTGATGCCAACAATGTTAGTTCAAGAACACAAAGATAAAACAATCACACATACGGTACACGAGGTTTTAACGTGGTTCGGCCAACCATGCTTACGTCCACGGATGAGAGATAATGATTCCACTATACAATAGAGAATATTACAGAGGATAGAACCAGATACAACTATTGGGTTCCCGAAACATCCCATGTTTCCCCACTCCTTGTATCTATACCTTACTACGAGCCATCTTGCTCCACCGGGTACCTCCCGTTATTCCTCACATCTCTATCCACCTTGTATAGTCTCTACATGCCCATCTCCATCTCATAACTTTTTCCCCTCATGACCTAGAATATTTATAGAGATATTTCCAATAACCTTCCTTATTCTATAAGGAAGTCTAATATTACAATAATATATCAACCTAGAAATATTCTATATAATATTCTTTACAAAAATGAATCTATACTAATTAGGAATTTGGGACATTTCCTAACACTGATCACTTCTTTGCAAGAAAAAAAAATGTACAAAGACGCATGCGTTTATTATTCTAAAAGAATAATTGAAAGGTGAAGAAAACAACAATGAAATGAAACAAAAACATCAAAAATTATTTTAATTAACAGAATATAACGCTAGTGTTTTGGGGTTCTTAGTTTGAGTTGCATGTCATACCAATGGTGTAACTCCAATGCTTGACGGAGCCCTGAGTCTCCCAGTCACCTTCATGTACCTCGATTTTGCGTATTTTATCGGAGCAGATATTAGGAAGGTGGTGTGCTTGGCTCTTGAAGAGTTTAAAGAACTTATCAGCAGATGCTTTGATCTTTGTTTCAGTCTCCACTTTAGCAATTAGAGCCATGTTTTTCTGATAATAACACTAGCTGGATTGATAAAACTAACTACAAATGATTCAAACAGAAGACTGTGACGAGAGGAAGTAGATAACCTTGTCCTTATATATAAAAGAATGAATTAGGCAAAGCTCCTTCCCGATACCCACTTTGGTAAAAATTGCAATGATTCCGAAGTACTTGCTTAGGTAATTACTACGTACGTTGCCTGTAATCTTGGGCAATGTGCTTTAGAGGGAGGATTCAATCGGTCTTAGGTTGGCTGGATGAAACATTCTGGTGTGAAAAAACATGGTTTTGAGAATTTTGAATTTTAAGTTAAGCTTTTATTCATCTCCCAACGCCTTAATTGTATTTTTTTTCCCATGGAATTCTACATGTACGTAGTTAATAAATCATTGTTTTTGACGTGCATGTTGACAAGGTTCATTGAAAATGAGCATACGACATTGCTTTTCACGTTAATGAATTCAGATTGGGTTGTCAAGCTTTAATAAAGAAGAAAATAATGAATTATCATCTGTATCTTTTGTTGATAAACTTTTGTGGATCTTTTCTGAGCATGGATTTGGTGATTTTAAAAAACATACTATTTTAAAAATATATATACTTATTAAATTTTAAAATTATTTTCAAATTTATCACATTTTTTAAACTATTAATTAAAAGTTGTATTTTAATGGATAACTTCAGCTTGTCTTGTGAAAACAATTATTATTAGATTAAATTATAACAGAATGTGAAGTTTGAATTTGAGTAGAAGACAGACCGAATAATCTAAATTATAATGGAAAATAAACTTTATTTATATATAAATATTCATCAATCATTAAAGAGAAGACCATGCTATATTTTCTCAAATTTTTCTTTCATTATAGTTTTTGTTTTGGATTTTAGAACTGATTCATTGAATGTCATTGAGAAGTTATCATTTCGTTTTTTATTTGAATTTTGTTTACATATTTCTAGCTAATCTTGTGTACATATTCCTAGCCCCTCCTTGCAGGAACATTTTTAATTATTTTTTTTTTTTTCTACTTTTTATTTAATAGTCCAAATTTCACTCACATGTCAATAATTTAGATTTAAATTTTGATTGGGTATGGAAGCGGTACCTTCAGATATTTTATCTTTAATATTTTATATTTTAAATCCTTTGAAAAAAATGAAAAGTATAAAATTATTAATTGGGGACATGGCAGGACAACAAATCATTCAATGATACCTAACTACTTCTAATAAAAAAAACTATATTATTTATTTATTATTTTAATAAAATAAAATAAAAACTTAATACTTTATTATTGGAGCAGATATACATGGCTGATCAACCTGATCTTGAATGAAGTGTGACACGTATGGTGATATACATAACAAAAGTATCATTTAATTATAAGATTGAAATTGATGAAAATGACTGAATTTATTAATACAATATTTTTTCTAAAGAAATGTTACAGAAGTATTAAAAAAAGAAACTATATAAAATTATATAGAGTAAGATAATGCAAATCTGTAACTATAAGTTAAATATCTTAAATTAATAAATTATATAATTTTATATCTTATTTATATATTGCATAACTTTATTATTCTAAGATTATTAATTTATTAATAAATAAAATATTCATTTATTATTATATTTATTAATTTATCTTTATTAAAGTAATATTATATCTTTAAGTTTAAATATATATATTTTTTATTATTAAAGTATATATTTTTAAATTCAATAATAATTTATAATTTAACATTTTTAATTAAATTTTAAAGTGAAAAAAATAAAATAATTGAAGCCTCAATTGATAATTGAGGTTGTAACTTAAATTTTGAGAAAACAAAAATTCTAACATGACTCTTATATCACAATAAAATGACTAATTTGAACATAAATTTTGAAAGGAAACTAAGGGCCTATTTGGTTGCTGTTTTTGAAAACTGTTTTGGAAAACAGTTTTTGAGAATAGTTTTTAAGAACAGTTTTTGGTGTTTTTCCAAAAAAAATTCTGTTTGGAAACTGAATTTTAAAAAACAGTTTTTGTTCTCAAAAACAAAAAAAAACATGTTTGGTTGAGTTAATAAAAAAAAAATTAGAACAAATAAAACAAAAAACACGTTTGAAAGATGTTTTTTTTTTTTCAATTAATAAAATATTTTCTTCAAGTAATTTTATATTATAAATTTATAAATAATTTTTAGATATATAGTTCATTTAAATTAAAAAAATTATTTATTTTATTAATTTTAAAATAAAAATATATTTTTATATTTTTTTAAAATAAATCAAACATAATAAAATTATTTTTATTAATATTTTTTATTTAATCTTTAACTTTATTAAAAATTATAGCATATTTTATTAAGTTGAGATAAATTTGTTCTTAATTTTTTTTTATCTCTTTCTCTCACTCGGGCATCAAGAAGCCCTTTTCTGAAGTTGCCCTCCAGCCGGGAAAATCCCCTTCTTCACTCTGCCACTCTCAATCCTCGCAGGTACTAATCTAATCAAGAAGCCCTTTTCTGAAGTTGCCCTCCAGCCGGGAAAATCCCCTTCTCTCACTCTGCCACTCTCAATCCTCGCAGGTACTAATCTAATCATGTTATTATTTTTTTTTTCAACCTCCGTTTGATTCCCAAGAAAATCCATGCCCCATTCAATTTCCGGGAAAATTCATCCTCGTTTGATTTCCGAGAAAATCCATGCAAAACCCCCAAGAAAAAAAAAATTGCTTTTCTTTTGCTCACTGTGTTTTCTGGATCCGTTTTAGGGGTCTCCTTGCTATTGTGCTATTGGATTTAAATTTCACGAACCCTGAATCAAAAATGAGAAACGGGAAAAATCAAGAAGAGGTGACGGGACTATGCTGGAGATGAGATGAGAACGGGAAGGAAAAAAAAACACGGAGAACAAATGATTTTTTTGTTGTTTAATTTGTTCTGTAAACAGTAAAAAAACGGGGAAAACAACATTTTGTTGTTCTCTAAATAGTGCCATTTTGAGAACACGGGGAACAACAAAAACAAAAATGACTCTCTCAACCAAACGAGTTTTTGATGTTTTTTGTTTTCAAGAACAGAAAACAGTTCTTGAAAACACTAAACAAACAGGCCCTAAATGTTATATTTCTTGTCGATCATTATTGCCTTTGCAATAAAGGTTACCATCTTTTCTTAAAAGAAAAAAAGTCCCCATCACATAAACATCCAAATTTTATATTTTCATTTTTACTCATATTAAAAATAATTTAGATATAATTTTTTTAGAAAAAAATTTTTATGTGAAACCCTTGAGTTAAACAAGGGACATAAAGCATGAGGTTCAAGTATTTTAGGTGGTGTTTGTTTTTTGACTGAATAAAAAAAATAAAAATATTTGACTTTTTCTATTCAGTTAAAAGTAACATGTTGATATCATTCAACATAATTAAAATGCACTTGTTATCAATAAGTTCAGTTTAATTATATTGAATGATGTCAATATGTTACTTTTATCTAAATAGAAAAAGCTAAGTATTTTGACTTTTTCTATTCAGCCAAAAAAACAAACACCACATCTTTAGTCATTGTGTTCACACCGGATTTGCATCATGACTTTATGTTAGAGAAAAATTATCCTTTTGGAAGATTTCCTTCCTGGAATAAATTTTATCACTTTATAATTAAATTTAAATGTAACAAAGACCAATATTTGTTTTAGTTCAAAGAGAACTTTATGACTTTAAAATGTGTTATAAGATTAAGAGAAGTTCATATTTATATAATGTTTTTTTTTTTTTTTTCAATTCAATGTGAGACGTCATAAACACCTTCTATATAGACACAACATTTTCATTGTATCTTATAAGATTGAGAAGTGAAAAACATTATTTTTTTCATAAATAAAAGGAAAAAATATTAAATATATAATAAACAAAGCATGTCCATACCACAGGGCTGAAGCTCCCACACCTCAAACGGAATCTATGGTGGTAGCAAAGAGATTTTAGGTCAGACCAAAAAGGACGTCGGATCACCATATATATATATATATATATAGAGGTATACATGATATAAATAGTTGATAGTTTGGGGACCGATAAAATTCAATATGTGATATATGGCATGTGCAAGTTGCATATTAGAATGAATTTTGTGAAATACTGCTTCACCAAATGTAGATCTCTGTAGTTGACTATTAAGAGCCATGACCACACTAGCTGCCCCACGTAAATCAACTTTTGTGGATCTTTTCTGAGCATGGATTTGGACATCTAATCTTGACTTGGGGATTTTAAAAAACATACTATTTTTAAATATATATATATATATATATATATATATATATATATATATATATACTTATTAAATTTTAAAATTATTTTCAAATTTATCATATTTTTTAAACTATTAATTAAAATTTGTATTTTAATGGATAACTTCAGTTTATCTTTTCAAAAGACATTTTCTAATTAAATTTCTCTCATCGACTCTGACCATTTTTGTCTTTCTCTCTCACCCTCTAATACAACCTCAAAACAAGAAAAACAAATTGATAGAACTTTATTTTTAAAAATTCTAGAAAAAAAAAACTTCAATAAGATGATTTTCCCTTTCACTTACAATATCTATTAAATAAAAAAAAATATAGCATTTCATACCCACAATCTTAGTAATCCTGGCGTTATTTATCTTCATAAATGAAACATCTTAAATTGAGGATGGTCAACCGATTCTCAAATCCTTCCCTTAATTTACTTTGAAGGGTATATAACTTTCTCATCCCCTTGAAAAAACCTTGTCCTCAAGGTTTGAAGTGAGGAAAACGGCAATTAAGTGGTTCCCAATCTTCCCATATGGCATCCTTTAGAAAAAAAATTGGATTAGTGAACTAATATTGAGTTTTGGGTAGTTGTCATGTTTAAAAACACAATGATCTAGAATTGCGAAGGGCTCAAATAAGACTTGTTCATCATTGTTAACTAGTGGTGGTTGGGTTCTACAACTAATTGTTGACCAATCTTCTTTTTTAGATAGGAAGCATAAAAAACAAGGTGAATTTTGGAGGAACTAATGTCAAATAATAAGTAATGAATCCAATGTGAGTGAGAACTTGAAAATGCCCATAAAATCAAGGAGAAAACTTCTTGTTTTTGTGGAATGCAACAAAAAATTATCAATATGGTTGGAGGTGAAGATACACTATATTCCCCACCTCAAAGGATCTTTTAGAACGATGTAGCTTATTGCTTCATATGGTGTTGAACCTTCTCTAAATTATCTTTCAACATCTTAGATTTGTTGTAAATAAGTAAATAATAAGTAATGAAATTATTTCATTATAAAGCATTTTAAGATTAAAAAATGATAATGAGAGACAAAATTATTTGATATTGAAAAAAAAATGCACAATGAAACCCTCAAATGATGGGGGGGGGGGGGGGGGGGGGGGGGAATTTTTTTTTTTTTTGGAAAATTTGCATTACACTTCAATATTTATAAAAACTACATGCTTATTATTAAAATAAAAAACAACAATAGTTACTTGATTATTTACAAATTTTTCATAAATATAGCTTGAAGACTTGTTCTTTTAGTTTGTGCTAATTCAAAATGTTTTAAGGTAATAAAATGCTAAAATAAAAAATAAAATGTTTTATAAGTAAATCTCACATATATTCTATTATAGAAAGATTCAAAGAACTTTCTAAGGGAAACTTATCATATGCTTCTTTGGTTTCCTACTGAAGGAAGGTGTGGGAATATTAATTGAGATAAAGAAATTACAATAATCAAATACAAATTGATTAAAACATGACCAATAAAACACAAATTTCAAGATTGTCAACAAAACAAAGTCGTAGAAGAGGAATTGGAAAGAGAAATGACTCATTTCATATTAGAAAACCCTTAATCACAATAATATGGAAATGTTTGGTAAAATTTAATATTTATTAGTTAATACTTTAAGTTGACTTTAAGTTAAATTATATTTAAATTATTAAATTAAAAATTATTATTTAATTATTACTTTAAATATAAAGATTGTTTAATAAAGTTAATTTAAAACTTATTATATATTATCAAATTGACATATTTATCCTTATAAATTATAATTAGAGTAAAAAAGATCAAATAATAGTAAAAATCGTGAAATAGTAAAAAATATTATGAAAGTAATTAGAGTAAATGAGGGTAAAAACATAAAATGAAGATATGGACTTAAGAATAAATTAATTAATTTTTACTTATTATTTAAATTTATTTTTGATTTTAAATCATATCATTAAATTATTTTATTAAACATATTTAATTTATTTAATAACTTAATTTAAATTATTGTCATGACCAAGTATAAGACACATTGTGGGTGTGGGTTGTTTGATTTTCTTCAACTACAAGAAAAATTGGCCTAGTCAGACCTTATAAAACAAAGATACCACATGATATCGGTCCACTGTGGATGTCTCATCGTACCGGTACATTGTTGATGTGGACCCCTAATAACACACGTCACCACTGCCACGTGGAGGTCTTTCATGGTACAATAGATCCATCTATAGCCTCACCTCCCATCATGACCTTACTCCCATCACCGCCCCCACATTAAAGCTAGGATAGCTATCATTCAAATCCAAGATGCTTAGCATGATTGACAATTTTTTTTTTTTAAATATACCTTTTTTTTAATCATTTAATCTTATTGGACATTACATTACATGTTCCGTTATTGAAAGATTCAAAATAACTATTAAGGCCAAAAGAGCCATGAACCCTTCTTCAAGACATTGAAACTATACTAGGAGAAATTTATAGTATGCTTTTTAATTTCGTTCCCTATTGAAGGAAGGTGTGGGAATATTGAGAACAAGAAATTACAATAACCAAATATAAATTATTTAAAACATGACTGAATAATTAGAACATTCTTTAATTAAGGAATATATAACCAAATAATTAAAGAAGCATAATCACTTTTGTTTTGATATTTTACATGTGGATGCATGAGGCTAAGGTTTCAAAACCATTGTGCAACCACCTTAATCATCATTAACATTTGAAGTATGGAGAGATAAATTATAATAAGACTCTTTGTAAATTAAGGAGGAGTTGATTACAATAGGTTACTTGATCATAAGATAAGCATGCATATTATATGAAAAAAAATGTGCGTGGACTAATAATCAAACAAATTAAGTCAAATATTTACTTAGCGTTCAATATGTAAACTCACAACTTCCAATTATATAATATGGAACTTTATATATAGAGCCACATAAATTGTGGCCTTATTTTGAGTACAATAAGAGAAACACCTAGTACAAAGGTTTGCTTAGAAACCCTCCCACAATCCAACAAATCACCGAAGTACCACATATTATGCATCATATATAACATTATTTATAGGACAAGACGCAATTAAAACTTTCAAACTTTTCTCATACTTGTACACAACATTACCATATCATATGTCTCTGGTGTCTATGCTTGGACAAGATGACCATCAACTTCCTCGCCAACAAGAACTAAAAATCCAAGCTCTTTAATTGGAGTAGGGATATCTTTATTTAATTTTTCATACTCTAAAGTCCAATGCACCCAAGTGGCATCACCCTTTGGAATTGTTTGAACTACGATTATAAAGCTTTTGTATTTCTTCAGGAGATCTCCTTCAATGAATTTATAAGTGATGGATTTGTTTTCCCCGTCTATAACTTCTACAATTTGTTTGGCCACATGATCATTCCCATCTTTGATTCCATGCAAAAAAAAAAAAAAAACCAATTAGAAAAAAGCATACTTTGTTAAAATTAATAGTTTTGGAAAAAAAAAATCATTTGATAACGAATTATGTTTTTCAATATATTATCAAACTAAGAGAACTCATACACTATATTTTATTCAAAAATATGTTGAGTAATTCAATAAATTGGAGTTGAAAAAAAGAAAGATATATTTATTTTTTTTTTACTTCAATAAGAAAATTAATAATGGAGTAAATATTTGTGAATTTGGTCAATGTACAACTAAAAGCATCAAATTTAATTTTACTAAAGGCTTGTTCAGTAGTACTTTCGAAAAAAAATTGAAAATAGATTTTAAAAGTATATCTTAATTATTCTTACGATTTTTTTTTTTGACAAACTCAAATATGAATAAGGTTTCTCTTGATCTTTTATTACTATTATTATTATTATTATGTTTATGAAAACACTTTATACTCATGTAATTAATTCTCAGAAAAATTTATAGAAAATATATGAAAAAATCTTTAAATTTATTCATGTTTTTAGAACAAATTTTAAAAATACTATTTTTTGAACAAAATTTGTCAATCAAGTTTTTAAAATTACAAAACTATTTTCTTTAATAACAAGAAACTATTCCAAAAAAAAACCCTAATCTATTTAACAATTCGATGATCTTTGTAGAAAAGCTAATCAAGGAACAAACAAATAAAGATAGTAAACGAAGGCAACATGGTACCAATCAATGGGCAAAGTGGTAATA
The DNA here is from genome assembly GCF_004353265.1 of Vitis riparia. Classification (NCBI taxonomy): domain Eukaryota; kingdom Viridiplantae; phylum Streptophyta; class Magnoliopsida; order Vitales; family Vitaceae; genus Vitis; species Vitis riparia. Next base: position 4,847,609 of record NC_048431.1, on the reverse strand, counting down.
ATCTATAAGTATTTAATAATATTACACTTTCCTTTTTTATTTAATAAATAAATTAATTAAAATATATTAAAATATGAAGTTCTAAAAAAAATATAGATGTTCGAGGTAGATATACTATGAACTTAATATATAGAGATAAAGTTTAAGTACTGCGAATATAGAGGTGGGTGTGGGTTGGGAATTGGCTTACCGATATTATAGTTCCACTCGATAACATAGCCGGAAGTGCCCCATTCACCCTCATGCAGACTAACTTTCTGAATCTTTTCAGGACAGACATTAGAGATGTGGTGTGGTCTGCACGAGAACATTTCATGGAACTTATCAGCAGGAGCCACGATGAGAGTTTCAGCCTGAAGCTTACCTACTAGACCCATGTTTCCCTAATTCCTACTTTCTAGTGAGAATTCTCAGGAACCAAACTGAGAACCAAGGAAGTGGAAGAGGAGCTCAGGCAGTGGTGCAACAAAACACTTGCCACTTCTCCATTAAATAGAGGGGATGGGAGTGGGTATAGATCCTCTGTGGTGCCATCAGCTTTCTCCGGTTCATCAAGTCTCCATTCAAAGCATGCCACCTGTTAGAACAGAAGTTAATGTCATGTCACATCCTAGATGGATAATGCATTTGCCATGTGTCTATCATTATTGGCTTTGCAATAAAGCTTACCATCTTTTTCTAAGGCTATGTTTGGTTCCCGGAAAATTTGAGGGAAAATGCAAGGGAAAGAAAATATAAAGGAAAAGTAGAAGGAAAGAAAAAGTGAAGAAAAATAAAAAAATAGATTAAAAGTTGATAAATTATTTTTTTTGTTACTTCAAACTCATTTTATTTATTTTAACTCATCAATATAAAGATTAAATAATTTAAAAATACATAAGTTTTTAATTAGTTTTAATTATATTTGATTTTCTTTTATATTTTTTATAGGCAACCAAACATGAGAAAATCATTTTCCTTACCATTTTTTTTTCTTTCCTTTGTACTTTCCGGGAACCAAACATAGCCTAAATAAAAAAAAATCTAGAGTTCCTTCAAAAGTACTCGTTAAAGTAACGTGCCCCGCCACATAAACATCCATATCTTATATTTTCATTTTTACTCATGTTAAAAATAATTTAGATATAATTTTTTTAGAAAAAAAGAAAAGTTTTATGTGAAACCCTTGTGCTGAACAAGGGAGATAAAGCACAAGGTCAGGTATTTTAGTCTTTAGTGATTGTGTTTGCACTAAATTTATATATCATGACTTTTTATTAGAGAAAATTATTTTCTTAAAAGATTTCCTTTAAAAAATCAATATCTACTTTCATTCAAAATGGTCTTTATGATTTTACTATTTTTTCATATCTAATGTCGAATATCACAAACATTTTTCATACATATATATGACGTTTTTATTATTTTTTAGATTAAAAAGTTAAAAACATTATTTTTCCATAAATAAAAGAATTTTTAAAAAAAATATATATATATAGATATATAAATAGTTGATAATTTGGAGACTTATAATAAAATTTAATATAAGATATATGGAATATGCGGGTTGCACATTAGAATGAATTTTGTGAAATACTTCTTCACCGGATGTAGACTTGATATTAAATCTGTAATTGATTTTCTAATTAAATTTCTCTCACCGACTTGGAAATATAAGACAATTTTTAATTAAATTTCTGTTATGGACTTGGAAATACTTTTTGAATTGTCCTGTCTTAAAATTGCTGTATATGTTTCAAAATCCAATCTGACTTCCACTAGAAGACTTGATGGAACTTACCAGCCTTGAATCTTTCCAGCTTTCAGTAACAATTCTAATCAACCAAGAAGTAATGATGCAAGAAACACTTGGGCCTTCTATCATTATATGCAGAGGGGAATATGATGTGGGGAGTCATCGCTTTCTTGCCAGACATGCATGCTTTCACAGGGAATTTACCAACTCTTCATAGCATCCTACCAGTCAAAACATTAGCCACCGTTCTACTAACTTCACGTACCACACCCGCATGCATGCATTATCTTTCTCTGCTATTATTAAATGGATAAAGGTGGCTGTCACCATCTTATATATACATATGGACAAACTTTTTCCACGTGTACAACGGGTCTCCTCTCAGAAAAATAAATGAAAAAGTGTAAATATAATAAATAGCATAAAATAAATGATCAATTACTGAGAGATTAAAGTAGCCACCATGAATGACTAAGTGATGAACAACCATTGGTGAAAGCAACAATAAATGAAAAAGCGCTTAAAGTGAAATGATTAGATCCAGCAAATGAACAGTTTGAGGTGCACTTTTCTAATGCTATTCATCGGTTCCCGCTTATTCAACAAAGAGTTTTCCGCTTTTAAATATAATGAAACGAGAGAATTATGCTTTAGGATAGATAAAATTAATAATAAGCCTAAGGTCTATAAAAGGCATAAAATTTAAATTAAAAATTAATAAATATTTATAATTAACTTGAAGGATTTGATTTTCTCGTAATACCAAAAATATCCAAAGTACGTGGAAATGGTATAAAATCAATTTATACTATATGATTATATTGTATCATTTATAATATATCTTTTGTATTTTATTTTTTTTTGGGGGGTGGATTTTAGTTCTCTAGTGATTTATTTTTTAAAATAATGAAGATAAATAAATTAAACTCACATACAAAGTAAAATTTTGATTTAAAAAATTTATTTCAACATATAACTTTAAATTATTTTTCAAAATATAATTTAAAATAAGAATATTAAAAAAAATTAAATGATTTCAACATGATTATTTATTTCATATAATAACAATATATACTATATGAAAATTCTAAAATTTATGTAAAAAAATCTACATAAAAAAAGAGTTATTGCTCTCTTTCAAATATATGAAAATTAAATTGTAAAAATGCTATTATTAATATTAAATTTTAATGAAAGTTTTATTAATTACTTTCAACAACATTACTAAGATGTTATATTATTAATAATAAAATAAAATAAGAAAATAAAAAAACTAAAAATAAATTTAAATTATAGAAAATATTTGTTTTTACTTAAAATTTAACTTATTCAATTATAAAATATAAAAATTAAATTAAATTAAAGATTAAAAAGATATAAATAAAAGTCTATTAATATATCTATTGTGCTTTCATTTTTCAAATTTTTTTAATAAAAAGAGAAATGAAAAAATTTTAAAATATTTTTAGAAAAGAAATTTAAAAAGTAAAATAAATGTGACACTTAGAAATCAAAAGGTGAGAGTAAAAGATTAAGTAAAGAAGAGGGAAAATAAAAATGTAAAAGTCAAAGAATTATAAAAATGAGACCTATAAGCATATTCACTTTTATTGATTTCCTTTAAGATTATTTTTTTTTATATACTTCATATCTTTAGCATTAATTATGTTAAATATGTAAACATTAGGCCTGTGATTTGCTTTAACTAGCCCTAAATCATAATTATTTTATTTAAATTTGTGAATCTCTAGCATTCACTTTATCATGAATTGATGTCAAAATTAGATTATGAAACAATTGTAATTCATTGGTGACAAATGATAAATAACTAAAAAATAAATAAATAAGGAGAGAGATTAAAGTTGACCAATAAAGGAGATTACAGTCAAGAAAATAGGATAATAGTTTTGGTTACCGGGAATAGGACATATAAAAAATATCATCTCGAATTTAGTGCTTAACAATCATGCGTGAAAGTGACAACAAATGAAAAAGCACTTATAGTGAATGATTAAATCTAGCAAATGGAAGTAGGATGAGCATAAATCAAGTCTTTCATATTAGGGTAAAATAATAATAATAAGAATAATAATAATAATAATGAATTATTTATGCTTCGAGCTATTTCTTTCTTAATGTTATTTGTTGAGCTCCATTTACTTGGCAAAGAGTTTTCCATGTTTTCAAATACAACCAAGCTTGTTATCACATTAGTTTTAATTTATGAATTTTTAGTTCACATTCAATCATTATGAATTGATGTTTTTAGAGTTTGGTGATCCGAATTCTATTTGATCTTATCTAAAAAGCTCGCGGTGCAATATATATAATAAAATTATAATTATAATTTTTTTTTGGAGTTTATAATGATAGCAAAGGAATTAGACTGAATTTTACTATAATTATTCACAACTCTCCCATTTTATGCAAATTTTTTGATATAATGAATTTTTTTCTTTTTTTGCTTGTAGTTTTTCTTGATAATTGATAAATAATAATAATAATAGAAAAACAATAAGAGAGATTAAAGTTGACCAATAAGACGGATTAAGGTCAACAGAGTAGGTTAATAGTTTTTGTCACCATGATAAGACATATCAACAATATCATCTCACATCAAGTGATGAACAACCATGTGTGAAAGAGATAATAAATGAAATCATATTTAGAGTGAAATGATTAAATGCAACAAATGCAGCCTATTCTTACTGTCTTGCATAGGTATTAAACACACGAACAATTATATTCAAATCTTTGTATTTTTAAAATTGTTTAAAAAGGTTGACCACATTTGCATTCAAGCTGGGCTTCAACTCTCACTCTCAACTATTTATTTTTACTTAGCCTACACACAAGCATAGGCCTACAAACTCTAGCCAAAAGGCCTATGGGTGGCACACTTCATGGGCAGAGCTAGACCACGATAGGTATAGGTTTAGGTTGGGCTATGCCCCGATCGATGGGGGCAGGCTGAAGCCCAAATAGTCAGGTGTTATAAATCCTTGCTCTATGAACTGAGAAGGTGACATGTTTTCTTCTTATTTGATTGTAGTATACACATACCAAAAGGATTAAATAATTTATGATAAAATAGGCATACACAATTAATACATTATATTGAAGGAAACCTTCTCTATAGTAATACATTATATTGAGGACGCAACCAAACCTTATAGAATCAATTCCATCACAATCGGGTTATTATTTGAACGTTGGAGAGGGTTTGTTGGTCATTTCACTATCATAAATAAATAAATTTTATTAATTTATCAAAATGCTTTCACAAATTAGTCTTTATACAAATGTATGGAGGAGAGATGACAATGGAGCAAGATGAGAATTTGGAAAAACTTGCCCCTCTAATGAAAAAAGTTTATGATAAAGATAAACGAGTTCAACTAGAATTTAGAAAGTTTTTAAAAATCTGAGATGAGTTCGGGTATGAATTTATTTCATCCAATCCCGCCCTGATTATATATAATTTTAAATAAAAAATTATTTTAGTTGATTTTTTTTTTCAACTTTTTAAACATAAGTAAAATATTACTTTTTATAAAAATAAATTATAAATATTTATGATATTTTTTATTTATAAATTATATTTATGTTTAATAAAATTTAAAATTTTAGAAATAAAAAAATATTAAAAAATTAAAAATATAAACTAGGCAAGACATGGAGGGTATGAAAATTTCTTACACCCTATACACAACCCTATTCTGCTTCTGCCTTGTTTATTTTATTTATTTATTTTTTTTGGTGGAGATAAGAATTTATATAAATAAACGGGATGAAGTTGGGATGGAGGTGACTATTGTAAACCCACCCCATTGTCATCCCTAGTTGGGAGGTGTAAAATTGGTATGGGAGGGGAGTTATGGGCGGGCCATGGCCGGTACAATGGGCCACCACTCATGGCCCAGCACGATCCAATGGACAGTACTGGTCTAGCCCAACACTATCCACGAATAGAATTGTCGTGCCTGGGCTAGCTAGACATGTCCCGAACAATGGTGGGTCGTGGGCAAGCTCGGCCTGCCTAACCTACTTGCCATGATTAGGTTTTTGATGTCCCATATGATATAGCTCCATGAGGCTTAGTGGCTGCAAAACTATCATTCGCCCATCTTACCTATTACCAAAAAAATGAAGTGAACAAATACACAAACCAAACCAAGCTTCTCTCTCATTAAATAGTAAGAAAATAAACAACTTTCAATAATAAGATATTTCAAAAGACTTCAAACCTCCCCACACTCAAATAAAGGACTAAAACATGGTTGAGATATTGTTCATTCATTTCACACGATACACGATATTAATATTATTTATATGAGAAGTCGTCAAACAGTACTAAACTATGACATTTTATGTCTATGCTTGAACAAGGTGGTCATCAATTTCTTCATTGAGATGAATTATAAATCCAAGCAATTTAACACGAGCAGAGATTTTTTTGTTGAGCTTCTCATACTCGATAGTCCAACACACCCAAGTGGCTTCCCCTTTTGAAATAGCTTGAACAATAGCCTTGAAGGATTTGTATTCCTTCAAGATATCTTCTTTAATGACTTTAAAAGTAACCGTTTTATTTTCCTTATCTATGACTTCCACAATGTCCTTAGCAACATGATTTTTTTCATCTTTGGTTTCAAATAAAAATAATATAATTAGAAGAATTGTACTTAATTGAAATTAGTGTGTTTAGGAAAAGTGATAGTCTTACGCAAGGAGGTCAATTTTTAAACATACTATCAAATTGTAAAATTCAATGGTGATTATATTACTGCCCACCCCAAACAACCAAATTTAATGATTAAAACCTATTCATGAATACTTTATGATTGTGGCAAAATTATTTTTTGATTAAGGACAATTGAAAATGAAGAATAGTGACCCTTGGTGTACGGGTGCACACATGTCGGCCCATGTGGTTGTACTGCTAACTATTTTTAAAATATCATATTGACTTCTCTGGTAAAAATACACATGAATGTAAAAAAGAAGAATACGACATTTGTGTGAAAAACCTTTACATTAAGGATTTTTCTCAATAGTACGGTAAATTAAAAAAGTTATGCTTAAATTACTGTAGTAGAAGAAGTTATTACAAATATACGGTAGTTTTTGCCACATAGGAGAGAGGATTTGCCACTTAGGAGAGAGGAGAGAGGGTGAACGGATAATTTTTTTTTTTTAAACCAAAATCATCTTTTCAAATTTCAAAAGTCAAAGGGAAATCGTCTCTTCAAAAGACGAGTTCCATGAAAAAAATTAGTATTTAAAAAAATTCCCCATTTACAAGGGAACTCGTCTCTTCAAGAGACGAGTTCCATGAAAAAAAATATATATATTTTTTAAAAAATTCCCAAATTATTATTTAAAGAAAAAAAAAACAATTCCTCAAAGGAACTCGTCTCTTCAAGAGACGAGTTCCATGAAATATATATATATATATATATATATATATATATATATATATATATATATATATATATATATATATATATATATATATATATATATATATATATTAAAAAAAATTCCCAAATTATTATTTAAAAAAAAAACAATTTCTCAAGGGAATCTCTTCAAGAGACGAGAAAATAAAAATATTTTTTTTAAAAAAATTATCAAATTAAAAAAAAAAAAAAACAATTCTCAAATTATTATTTAAAAAAAAAAAACAATTCCTCAAGGGAACTCGTCTCTTGAAGAGACGAGTTCCCATGGGAAATTTTTTTTTTAAAAAAAAAATATTTTTTTTTAACAAAAAAAACCCAAAAAAAAAACGAAAAAAAAAAAAACAAAACAATTCCTCAAGGGAACTCGTCTCTTGAAAGAGACGAGTTCCCATGGAAAAAAATATTTTAAAAATTTTTTTAAAATATTCCCAAATTAAAAAAAAAAAAAAAAAAAAAAAACAATTCCAAGGGAACTCGTCTCTTGAAGGGACGAGTTCCCATGGGGAAAAAAAAAATTTTTAAATGTTTTTTTTTTAATAATACCCAAATTAAAAAAAAAAAATTCCAAGGGAACTCGTCTCTTGAAGGGACGAGTTCCCATGGAGGAAAAAAATTTTTTTTTTTTAAATGTTTTTTTTTTTAATAATACCCAAATAAAAAATAAAAAAATAAAAAAAGAGAGAAAAAAAAAACAATTCCAAGGGAACTCGTCTCTTGAAGGGACGAGTTCCCATGGGGGAAAAAAAAATTTTTTTTAAATGTTTTTTTTTTAATAATACCCAAATTAAAAAAAAAAAAAAAAAAAAAAAAAAAAAAAAAACAATTCCAAGGGAACTCGTCTCTTGAAGGGACGAGTTCCCATGGGGGAAAATTTTTTTTTTTTTTTAAATGTTTTTTTTTTTAATAATACCCAAATTAAAAAAAAAAAAAAAAAAAAAAAAAAAAAAAAAAAAAAAAAAAACAATTCCAAGGGAACTCGTCTCTTGAAGGGACGAGTTCCCATGGGGGAAATTTTTTTTTTTTTTTTAAATGTTTTTTTTTTAATAATACCCAAATTAAAAAAAAAAAAAAAAAACAATTCCAAGGGAACTCGTCTCTTGAAGGGACGAGTTCCCATGGGGAAAATTTTTTTTTTTTTTAAATGTTTTTTTTTTTTAATAATACCCAAATAAAAAAATAAAAAATAAATAAAAAAAACAATTCCAAGGGAACTCGTCTCTTGAAGGGACGAGTTCCCATGGGGAAATTTTTTTTTTTTAAATGTTTTTTTTTAATAATACCCAAATTAAAAAAAAAAAAAAAAAAACAATTCCACAAGGAACGAGTTCCCATGGGGAATTTTTTTTTTAAAATATTTTATTTTAAAAAAAATACCCAAATTAAAAAGAAAAAAAAAAAAACAATTCCTAATGGGAACTCGTCTCTTGAAGACGAGTTCCCATGGGAGAAAAAATATATTTAAAAATTTTTTTTTTTTTAAATTCCCAAATTAAAAAAAATTAAAAAAAAATCCTCAAGGGTCCATTATATTTTTTTTAAAAAAAAATTCCCAAATTATTATTAAAAAATATATTTATTTTTTTTTAAAAATAACAAATTATAAAAAAAATATATTAAAAAAAATTTCTTAATGTAACTCGTCTCTTTAAGACACGAGTTCCCATAAAAAAAATTCCTCAAGGGAACTCGTCTCTTAAGAGACGATTTCCTTTTTGGAATTTTTTTATATTTGAGATTTTTTTAAAAAAATATATTAATTTTTTTTCATGTGAAGAGACGAGTTCCCTTGACGAATTTTTTTTTTTTTTTTTTTAATTTGGGAATTTTTTTAAAAAAATATATATATTTTTTTTTCATGGGATCTCGTCTCTTGAAAAGACAAGTTCCCTTGAGGAATTTTTTTTTTTTTTTTTTTTTTATGGGAACTCGTCTCTTGAAGAGACGAGTTACACTGAGGAATTTTTTTTTTAATATATTTTTTTTTATAATTTGGGATATTTTTTAAAAAAATAAATATATTTTTTTTATGGGAACTCGTCTCTTCAAGAGACGAGTTCCTTTGAGGAATTGTTTTTTTTTTTTAAATAATAATTTGAGAATTTTTTTAAAAATATATATATATTGGGCACTTTTTTAAAAATATATATATATATTTTTTTTCCATGGGAACTCGTCTTTTGAAGACGAGTTCCCTTGAGGAATTGTTTTTTTTTTTTTTTTTTTTAATTTGGGAACTTTTTTAAAATATATATATGAACTCGTCTCTTCAACAGATGGGTTCCCTTGAGGAATTGTTTTTTTTTTTTTAAATAATAATTTGGGAATTTTTTATATATATATTTTTTTTCCCATGGGAACTCGTCTCTTGAAGAGACGAGTTCCCTTGAGGAATTGTTTTTTTTTTTTTTTTTTTTAATTTGTGTATTTTTTAAAATAAAAATATTTAAAATTTTTTTTAAAATAATATTTTGGGAATTTTTTTAAATATATATATTTATGGAACTCGTCTCTTGAAGAGACGAGTTCATTTTTTTTTTTTTAATTTGAGAATTTTTTTTTTAAAATATTTTTATTTTCTCGTCTCTTGAAGAGATTCCCTTGAGGAATTTTTTTTTTTTTAAATAATAATTTGGGAATTTTATATATATATATATATATATATATATATATATATATATATATATATATATATATATATATATATATATATATATATTTTTCATGGAACTCGTCTCTTGAAGGGACGAGTTCCGTTGAGGAATTTTTGGGAATTTTTTTCCATAGGAACTCGTTTGAGACGAGTTCATTGAGGAATTGTTTTTTTTTTTTTTTTAAATAATAATTTGGGAATTTTTAAAAAAATATATATATTTTTTTTCATGGAACTCGTCTCTTGAAGAGACGAGTTCCCTTGTAAATGAGGAATTTTTTTAAATACTAAATTTTTTTTCATAGAACTCGTCTTTTGAAGAGACGATTTTCCTTTTAACTTTTGAAATTTGAAAAGATGATTTTGGTTTAAAAAAAAAATTATCCGTTCACCCTCTCTCCTCTCTCCTCTCTCCTAAGTGGCAAATCCTCTCTCCTATGTGGCAAAAACTACCGTATATTTGTAATAACTTCTTCTACTACAGTAATTTAAGCATAACTTTTTTAATTTACCGTACTATTGAGAAAAATCCTTTACATTAATACTCATGAAATTCAAATTAAGAGACCACGTGAATGAATAGTTGGTAATGACTTATGTCACATGTCATAATTGAAAAAGGACAAAAATTTTAATGGACAAATCTTGAGGAAAATCTTGCCAAATCCAAGTCTAATAATGCCGCTAGAGATTTTTGCTTTGGTTTATGGGTGAACTCCAATTAAGATTGAGGCCCGTTGCCAAATTGAGCCTTCAATTCTAAATTGAGAGTTATCAAAAAGTAAAAAAGTTAAAAACAATTGACATCTATCAAGAAACATTTTAGTGAAAATAATGATTACATTTAAACTTTAGAATTCATGTTTTGTATTCAATCTCATTAGTTTATAGTTGAACCCATTTTTATATTTTAAGTTTATTCATATGTTTTATTTATTTATATCATCATCTAACAATCCAAATTTTCATTACTATTTTTGATAATTCAAATTGGATCTTCATTCTTATATATATATATATATATATATATATATATATATATATTTAAAATGACTATTTAAGAATTAAAAATAATAATAAAAAAATTAGGTTTCTATTTGGTAATTATTTTAGAGAATAATTTATTTGTTCTTCAAAACAAATAAAAAAAATAGGAAACATGTTTAATAATAAAAAAATTGTTTTCTATATTATGAAAATTTCCTTGAGTTGTTTTTTATTATTTTTATTTGTTTTCTAAGAATTATTTTAAAAAATAATTATATAAATATGTAGAATAATTAAAAATAAAACACTAGAGGTAAAAACTATTTTTAAAACATATTTAAAAATATTTTAAGTTTTCAAATATACTTTTATTTTACAAAACATCATTTTTTTTAAACTTTTTTAAGAAAAAAAAAACTGTTTTTTCAAAACTATTTAAAAAAAAAAATCATCAAACAAACCCTATCTATAACTTTTAGTTTAAAAAATAATATTTATAAATTATTTTCATTTATGCTCATAATTTAAGAGATTATGTGTTAGGGTGGAAGCAATCATCTCCAACGCCAATTAAATGTTAAAAAAAGGCCTTTCTTTTATCCTTTTAAGTGTGCAAAAATATTAAGCTAATGATGAAATTATTCTTCAAAAAATATTTTTTTGAATGATTCTTCAATTATGTTCAAAAATGGTGAAAAAATTTTAGGAATCTACAACCTATATATATATATATATATATATATATATATATATATATATATAAAATCATATGTGTGATACTTCTTAAGTGAATCTTTAATTCATGTTAAACTATCAATTAATTTAGCCAAATAGGTAAAGGTTAATAATATAAATCAAATTTATTTTAGCCTTAATCATGCAATAAGAAAATTAAAAAAAAAAAAAGTTATGATTTATTTATTTTTAATATTAAATGAGTATATAGTAAAATACAAAAAGAAATATGTTATTTTCTAACTTAAATTATTGTATCATGAAAGTGGCATCTACAAAAGGGAAAAGATGATAGAATATGAAATGACCAAATATGAATATTAAGACGGGAAATAGGTATAATAAATGAAATGCATGAAATTCAATAATAAAAATCCATTTTAATTAATATTTTTATAAATTAAGAGTAATCAATATTAATCTTTTTTATTATTTCTATTTTATGTCATGTTATTGATTTTCTTAGTAGTTTTAAGATATACAGAAAAAAGAATTAGAGTGAGTTTGATAATAATTTAAAAAAATATTTATAATATTTTAAGCACTTGAATAATAAAAAATTTTAAATATTAAAAAGTTATTACCACTTTCTAAAATCACTATTACCTTTTTCTAAAATCAGAGTTATTACCAATTTACAGTTGTTATCATTTTATAGGATATATGAAAGTAGGATGTGGAATCTGTGCTACAAAAATACGGATTATATGCTGTGAATATGCGTTTATGAATCACTTGTCCAAATAAAAACATATTATAAAAAAGAGCATATTATTTCATTATGTAAAGCATTTTTGCAAAAATATACATAATGTTGAGTGGATAGAGGTGGTGTGAAGTGAGAGTTGGCTTACCAATAACGTAGCTCCACTCGATGACAGAGCCGACATTGCCCCAGTCACCCTCGTGCAGGTCAACTTTCTGAACCTTACCAGGGCCCAGGGGAGACACTGGAGATGTGGTGAGGCCTGCCTCCCCAAACCTCATGAAACTTATCAGCAGGAGCCAGGATCAGAATTTCAGCCTCAAGCTTACCTACTAGACCCATGTCTCCCTAATTCCTACTTTCTAGTGAGAATTCTCAGGAAACAAACTGAGAACCAAGGGGGTGGAAGAGGCGCTTAGGCAGTGGTGCAGCAAACACTTGGGACTTCACCATTAAATACAGAGGGGATGGGAGTAGGTATTGATCCTCTGTGGTGCCATCAGCTTTCTCCACTTCATCAAGTCTCCATTTAAAGCATCCCACCTGTTAGAACAAAAGTTAATGTCATGTCACATCCTAGATGGATAATGCATTGCCATGTGTCTATCATTATTGCCTTTGCAATAAAGGTTTCCCCATCTTTTATTAAAAAAATAATAATAATCTAGTTTTCCTTGAAAAGTACTCGTTAATGCATTGCCATGGATAATGTCATGTCACATGTTCCATATTTTATATTTTCATTTTTACTCATGACATTTTGGTAGAGAAAAATTACTTTTTCATAATATTTCCTCTGAGATCTAAAATTTTAGATCTTTAAAATATGTTTATAAGATTAAAAAAATTTATATTTATATAATATTTAAAAAATTTATTTGATGTTAAACATTATAAATATTTTTTATATAAACATAATATTTTTATTATGTCTCGTAAAATTAAGGAGTTAAAAATGTTATTTACTTTATAAATATATATATATATATATATATAATAAACAAAACATGTTCATACCACGAGATTGAAACATTACATCTCTAACAGGATCTATACTTGTAGTAAAAGAATTTTGGATTGAATAAAAAAGAATTCGGATCACATAACTCTAGTATATATATATATAAATAGTGTATAATTTGGGGACTGATAAAATTTAAAATATGATATATGGCATATGGACAAGCTTTTTCCTCGGGTACAACGGGTCTCCTCTGAGTAAAGTAAATGAAAAAGTGTAAATATAATAAATAGCATAAAATAAATGATCAATTAATGAGAGATTAAAGTCAACAGAGTGGATCAATAATTTTGGCCACCATGCATGAATAAGGCGTGTCAATAATATCATCTCATATTAAGTGATGAACAACTATTCGTGAAAGCAACAGTAAATGAAAAAGCGCTTAGAGTGAAATGACGAGATCTAGCTAATGCAAGTATAATGAGCATAAATCAGGCCCTTCATCTTTGAAAAGAAAATAAAAGAAAGACCAAATAATGAACAGTTATATGCTTTGAGAATCACTTTTCTAATACTCTTCATTGGGTTCCACTCATTCGACTGAGAGGTTTCAGTGCTCTCAAATACCATGGGCATAGGGTGTAAAATGCTGGGATTGAGTTTTATGGGCCCACCATGACTAAGGCTTAGCATATCCGAAGGGAAGGCCAGATACCCAAATCCTTGGCCCCTCAATCAAAATGACATGAAAATTATATAAAATCAATTTATATTATGTGATTATATTGTATTATTTACTATGTACTATGTTTGTTATTTTTTTTCTTTAGATTTTTAGTTTTCTAGTAATTTATTTTTTTAAATGATGGAGATAAATAAATTAAACTCCCTTGCAAAGTAAAATATTGATTTGAAAAGTTTATTTCAATATATAACTTCAAATTATTTTTCAAAATACAATTAAAAATGAAAATATTAAAAATATTTTTTAAATGATTTCAACATGATTTTTTACTTCATATAATAACAATATATATCGTATGAAAATTCTAAAATATATGCAAAAAATCTATAAAGAAAAAAAAGTTATTTCTCTATTTCAAATATATGAAAATTACATTTTAAAAATGCTATTATTAATATTAAATTTTAATAAAAGTTTCATTAATTATTTCAAGAACATTACTAAGATGTTATATTATTAATAATAAAATAAAATAAGAAAATAAAAATAAATTTAAATTATAGAAAATATTTATTTTTACTTAAAAATTAACTTATTCAATTATAAAATATAAAAATTAAATTAAATTAAAAAATTAAAAAACATAACTAAAAGTCTACTAATATATCTGTTGTGATTTTTTTTTTTAATTAAAAGAGAAATAAAAAATATTAAAATAATTTTAGAAAAAAATGAAATAAATATGACATTTAGAAATAAAAAAGGGAGAGTAAAAGAGCAAGTAAAGAAAAAGGGAAATAATATATAAAAGTCTAAGAATCATAATGATAAGAGCTATAAGCATATCCACTTTTCCTGGTTTCTTTCAAAATCATTATTGTTTTTCATATTTCATGTCCTTAACATCGATTATGTTAAATATATAGGTGTTGGATTCATTATTTGCTTTAACTAGCTCTAAATCATAATTGTTTCATTTAAATTTATGAATCTTTGGCTCACATTCACTTATCATGAATTGATGTCAAAATTATATTATAAAACAATTGTAATTCATTTAATTGGTGAGAAATGATAAATAACTATAAAACAAATAAACAAAGAAAGAGATTAAAGTTGACCAATAAGAGAGATTAAAGTCAAGAGAATAGGGTAATAATTTTGGTTAACATGTATAAGACATATCAAAAACATCATCTATTAAAGTTGACCAATAAGAGAGATTAAAGTCAAGAGAAGAGAATAGAGTAATAATTTTGGTTTACACGAATAACACTTATCAAAAACATCATCTCAAATTTAGTGCTCAATAACTATGCTTGAAAGCGACAACAAATAAAAAGGCACTTGTAGTGAAATGATTAAATCTAGCAAATGCACGTAGGATGAGCATAATTCAAGTCTTTCATCTTAGGGTTAAAAATAAAAACCAAAATAATGAATTATTTATGCTTTGAGCTACATCTTTCTTAATGTTATCTGTTGGGCTCCATTTACTTGACAAATAGTTTTCCATGCTTTCAAATACAATCAAGTTTGTCATCACATTAGTTTTAATTTATGAATCTCTAGCTCACATTCAATCATCATGAATTGATGTTTTTAAAGTTTGGTAATCCGAATTTTATTTGACTTGACCTAAAAAGTTTGCGGTACAACATATATAGTGAAACTATAATTATAAGAATTTTTTGAAAGTCTAAGGTGGTAGTAGAGGGATCGAATTCAATTTTTTTGTAATTATTCACAACTCTCCTATTTTGTATCAATCTTTTAATGTAATGAGTTATTTCTTCTTTACTTTATGGTTTTTCTCATCTAGAGTTTTTCACATTATTTTATGTTTTCTTATTCTATTTTTTATTGCCTATTCTCATTATTGCATAACAAATGTCAAAATTAGGTGATGAAATTACTGTTATTTGTTTAATTGATGACGAATGATAAATAAAAAAGAAAAAAATAATAATAAGAGAGATTAAAGGTGACCAATAGGACATATTAAGGTCAACAGAGTATAAGTTAATAGTTTTAGTCACCATGATAAAACATATCAACAATATCATCTCACGTCAAGCAATGAACAACCATGTGTGAAAGTGATAATAAATGAAATCATACTTGGAGTGAAGATATTAAATGTAACAAATGCAACCTATTCTTACTGTCTTACATAGGTATTAAACACACGAACAATTATATTCAAATCTTTGTATTTTTAAAATTGTTTAAAAAGGTTGACCACATTTGCATTCAAGCTGGGCTTCAACTCTCACTCTCAACTATTTATTTTTACTTAGCCTACACACAAGCATAGGCCTACAAACTCTAGCCAAAAGGCCTATGGGTGGCACACTTCATGGGCAGAGCTAGACCACGATAGTTATAGGTTTAGGTTGGGCTATGCCCCGATCGATGGGGGCAGGCTGAAGCCCAAATAGTCAGGTGTTATAAATCCTTGGTCTATGAACTGAGTAGGTGACATATGTTGTCTTCTTATTTGAGTGTAATATACACATATCAAAAGGATTAAATAATTTATGATAAAATAGACATACACAATTAATACATTATATTGAAGGAAACCTTCTCTACAGTAATACATTATTTGAGGATGCAACCAAAACTTATAGAATCAATTTTATCTCTAGCAATCCAAAGGAAAAATCCCAATTTAGTTTGAATTAACAAATCTAGCCAATAATGAAATCCTCCATCAAAAAAAAAAAATACCTGAAAATTTGCTTAAGCGAGAAGGAGACATCTAATTGATAAATACCAGTATCTATTGCTAAATAGCATTCAAACTTTGTAATCTTAAGCAGTTAGCAAAAACGACAACTGAAATATAAGACGAAGAAACAATAGACTTAGGAAGAGTGAGAAATGACAGCAAACAAATCTTGGGAAGAGTTAGACCTATGGAAGTAGGAGAAGGATTTGACTAATGTCTGAAACCCAAATAGACATAGCATGTTGAAAGAGTATAAAGTTGAAGCCTAAATGGGCTGGGACCTGGGGCTAGACTTGTAGGTAGCCTAATTCATAGTTTGGACCGAAGTACTTACAGGGTCAACTTGGGCTATGAATAGGGCAAGCTGAAGCCCAAATGAGCAGGGACCTTAGGCGTTGCTAAACATGAATCTATTACTTAAATTATAGAGTACCAGAACAAAAACAAAGTGGATTACCCCCTAATTTTGTCGAAAGCCTATTTTTATATTGATTTTCGGCCCAATTTATCCGTGAATTTCAACTTCTATTGCGTATAAATTTTGGCCTACTCATACACTTTGAATCCTAGCCCTTTTATTTTATTTATATTTTAATTTCTTTTCTTTTTTTCTTTTCCTGTTTTTTCTTCTCCATACGCACCCTCACAACCAAACCCTTATTTCCTCTTTATTTCCTTTTTCTTTTTCTTCTTCCTCTACCTTTTTTTCTCCCTTTTTTTTTTTTTTTGTTTCATTTCTTTTTTCTCCTCTCACCACTAGCTACTCCCTTCCCATAACCATCGACCATTGTCTCTCTCTCTTTCACCCCTTAATACAACCTTGGAAGAAGAAAACAAGTTGATAGAACTTTATTTCTAAAAATTCTGAAAAAAAAAATACATTAGTTAGATGATTTTCCCTTTCACTTACAATATCTATCATATAAGAAAAAATAAAGCATTTCATGCCCACAATCTCAATAATCCTGACCTTATTTATCTGTATAAATGAAACATCTTAAAATGAGGATGGTCAACTGATTCTCAAATTCTTTTCTTAATTTACTTTGAAAGATATATAACATTTTCTTGCTCTTAAAATAACCTTGTCCTCAAAGTTTGAAGCGAGGAAAATGGCAGTTGCGTGATTCCCAATCTTCCCATATGGCATCCCTTATAAAAGAATTGGACAAGTGAACCAAGACTTGAGTCTTGGGGTAGTTGTCATGTTTAACAATAAAATGATCTAAAATTGCAAATGGTTCAAATCAAACTTATCCATTGTCATTAACTATTAACAATTGGGGTTCTATAGCTAATTTTTTACCAATCTTCTTTTTTAGGCAAAAAGACATAAAAAATAAGGTGCATTTTGTAGAAGGTAATGTCAAATGATAAGTAATGGATCCAACATGAGTGAGAACTTGAAAATGATTGTAAAATTAAGGAGAAAACTTCTTGTTTTTGTGGAGTGTAATAAAAGATTGTCAATATGGTTGATGACAAAGATACAATACTTGAAAATGATTGTAAAATTAAGGAGAAAACTTCTTGTTTTTGTGGAGTGTAATAAAAGATTGTCAATATGGTTGATGACAAAGATACAATACATTCTCCACCTCAAAGGATCTCTCAAAACGATGTAACTTATTACTTCATATGGTGTTGAACCTTCTCTAAATTACCTTTCAATATCCTAGATTTATTGCAAATAAGTTAATAATGAGTAATGAAATTATTTCATTATGAAACATTTTAGAGATTAAAGAATTATAACTGGAAACAAAATTATTTGATCTTGAAAAAAAACTGCACAATGAAAACCTCAAATGATGGGAGAAAAAATGATTTTACATGTAGAAATTTGTTTGTGTACGTTCTAACAATCATTTCATCCCTAAATAGTGACTAGAGAAATAAAAAGTTACTTATAATATCAAGTATAACAAAATCTTAATCTTATTATATTACAAATATTTTGAAATATTTTTTTTTTTGGGAACAATTTGCATTACACTTCAATATTTAAAAACTATATATTTATTATTAAAATAAAAAACAATAACAAGTTACATGATTATTTACTAATTTTTCATAAATATAGCCTGAAGAATTGTTCTTTTAGTTTGTGCTAATTCAAAATATTTTAAGGTAATAAAATGCTAAAATAAAAAATAAAATGTATGATAATATTAAATTTCCAACCTGAAGCAAAGATTTTATTTTCCTTGGTGATGCATTTCTAAATGTAATTTTTTCTTCTAAATTTAGTCAACAACTGAATCAAATCAGATTTTTTTTTTTGAAAAAAATATTTTTTGTCTAAAATTTACTCAATAATTAATCAAATCAAAACTAATCTTGTTAGAGCCAATGGGACCTAATACTCTTTTCATTGGGAGATCCATCGTAACACTTTGGGTGTGGTTGTGTATGGAATCACGCTAAAGAAAAACTCATTGTGAAATGTGTATTTTTATTATTGATACAAATTAAGGTAAATAATGATAAAAAAATAAAATATTAATTATTTTTTGTTATTATTTAAAATTATTTTTTACTTTAATTTATACTATAAAATTATTTCATTAAATAAATTTAATTTATTTAATAATTTAAATTAAATTATTAAATCAGTTTAAGTTAGGAAAGATATGATTTACACTTTTTTGTAAGAACTTTTTTATTGCATGAGCGGTGATCAAGGCACCTTGTGGGTGTGGCTTTCTGTATTATCTTAAGTTTACTTGTTGACTGGTTTATTTGATTCTCCTCAACTACAAGCAAAATTGCCCTAGTCAGACCTTATGAAACATAGACACCGCATTATGTCGGTCCACTGTGGATGTCTCATCCTACCAGTACATTGCTGATGTGGACCCCAAATAACACACATCACCATTGCCACGTGGAGTTCTTCCATGGTATAATAGATCCATCTAACCTCACCCCCGATCATGACCTTTCTCCATCCATCACCGCCCCATATTAAAAATAGGGTAGCTACCATTTCAAATACAAGACGCACAGCATGGTTGACATTTTCTCTTAAAATATACATTTTATTTATTTATTTATTTTATCATTTAATCTTATTGGACATTACATTACATGTTCCATTATTGAAGGATTCAAAATAACTGTTAAGGCCAAAAGTGTCATGAACCCTTCTTCAGGACATTGAAACTATACTAGGAGAAATTTATAGTACGCTTCTTAATTTCGTTCTTTACTGAAATAAGGCGTGGGAATATTGAGAACAAAAAATTACAATAACCAAATATAGATTATTTAAAACATGATTGAATAATTAGAACATTCTTTAATTAAGGAATATATAACCAAATAATTATAGAAAGTGTAATTATTTTTGTTTTGATATTTTACATGTGGTTGCATGAGGCTAAGGTTTCAAAACCATTGTGCACCCATCCTAATCATCATTAAAATTTAAAGTATTGAGAGTGACATATCTTTTTTGACATTAATAAATTATAATAAGAGACTTTATAAATTAAAGAGGAGATGATTTCAATAAATTACTTGATCATAAGATAAGCATGCATATTATAAGAAAATAAATATGTATGGACGAATAATCAAATAACAAACTAAGTCAAATATTCACTTACCATTCAACAACATACAAATTGACAACTTCCAATTACATAATATGGATCTTTATATATAGAGCCATATAAATTGTTGCCTTATTTTGGGTACAATAAGAGAAACACCTAATACAAAAGTTTGCTTAGAAACCCTCCCACAATCCAACAACGCACCAAAGCATACTTGAGCCTTATATGGCTCAATGTTCCCATACATTATGCATCATATATCACATTAGTCATAGGACAAGAGGCAATTAAAACTTTCAAACTTGTCTCATACTCGTACACAACATTACCATATCATATGCCTCTGATGTCTATGCTTGGACAAGATGGTCATCGATGTCCTCGCTAACATGAACTACAAATCCAAGTATTTTAATTGGAGCAGGGACATCTTTATTTAATTTCTCATACTCTAAAGTCCAATGCACGAAAGTGGCATCACCCTTTGGAATTGCTTGAACAATGATCCTGAAGCTTTTGTATTCCTTCATGAGATCTCCTTCGATGACTTTAAAAGTGACAGATTTGTTTTCCTCGTCTATGGCTTCTACAATCTCTTTGGCTACATGATCATTCCCATCTTCGATTCCATGCAAAAAAAAAAAAAAGACTTCGTTAAAATTAATAGATTTGGAAAAAAAAAATCATTTGGTAATGAATTATGTTTTTCAATATATTATCAAACTAAGAGAACTCATACACTATATTAATAAATTAGAGTTGAAAAAAGAGGATACTCTCTCATCATTTTACATCAATAAAAAAATAATAATGGAGTAAATATTTATGAATTTGATCGAAGTTGAACTAAAAACTTCAAATTTAATTTTACTAAGGGCTTATTTGGTAATATTTTAAAAAGATTTTGAGAATAGATTTCAAAAGTATATCTTAATTCTTTTTGACAAACTCAAATATGAATAAAGGTTCTCTTGATTTATTTATTTTTTATTATGCTTATGAAAACACTTTATACTCATGTAATTAATTCTCAGAAAACTTTATAGAAAATCTATGAAAAAAATCTTTAAATTTATTCATGCTTTTAGAACAAATTTGCAAAACACTATTTTTTAAACAAAATTTGTCAATCAAGTTTTTAACATTACAAAACTATTTTCTTTAATAACAAAAAACTATTCCAAAAAAAAAAAACCTAATCTATTTAACAATTCAATGATGATAAAGTGATGGACAAAATCTTTGTAGAAAAGCTAATCAAGGGAAAAAAAAAAAAAAAAAAACAAAGATAGTAAACGAAGGCAACCCATGGTACTGATCAATGGGCAAAGCGGTAATAATTAATCTACAAATATTTAATAATTAAAATATGAAGTTCTATACAATGAACTTAACATATAGAGTTGAAGGTGAACTTAACATATAGAGTTGAAGGTTAAGTACAGTGAATATAGAGGTGGGTGTGGGTTGGGAATTGGCCGGCTTACCGATATTATAGTGCCACTGAATGACAGCGCCGGAAGTGCCCCATTCACCCTCATGCAGATGAACTTTCTGAATCTTTGTAGGACAGACATTAGAGATGTGGTGTGGTCTGCACCAGAAAATTTCATGGAACTTATCAGCAGTAGTCATGATGAGAGTTTCAGCCTGAAGCTTACCGATCAGACCCATGTTTTCTCCTTTGCTACTACTACTAAGAATTCTCAGGAACCAGACTGAGATAGAAACAAGGAAATATGGACGAAGAGCTCAAGGCAGCGCTGTGAAAAAAAAAACACTCCGCCTTGCACCCTTAAATGCAAGGGGCGGGTGTGGGCATGCCGCATGGTCCCCCTATACGCGCGCATCGGGTCATCAAGTCTCCATTCACAGCATGCCACGTGTGAGGATCCAGGCTGTGTCCACGTCCCATTTCCGTAGGCATTTATTACCATTAAAAAGGTTATAAGTGACAACCAGGATGACGTACGGTGTTCTTCAATAATTGATAATTCAGTCGTTCGACTCATTCCGTTCACGGCACGCTCTTCCTCGTCCAAAAATATACATACGGTTAATTTCATTCACCTATTAAATATATTTGATTTTTTATATATTTAAAATTTTATCAAATACTTTCATCATTTTTCTTATTTTTATTTTCATTTATCTCTTCTTTTACTCGAAAAATGTGCGGTGAAATTCAAAACCTATAAAATTTAAATATATTTAAATAAGACTTTGAAGAAGACAAATGAAATTAACTCTTATATTAAAAAATTAATTTTTTTTAAAATTAATAAAAAACAAAACACTAATGTTTGAAATTGTAAGTATATGACCTTTAATGGATTAAAATACCTCATATTTATTTAATAAAAAATTATTAGCTTTTAAAAATAATTCAAAACTAAAAAATTAAGTCAATGCGTGTGATTCTAGTCTACATGCAATTCTAAGCGTAAAGGTATCACCTAGTCTCCTTCATTATTTAAGAACAATGATTTAAACATAAGAACTTAGGGATAATATGGAATGAATATGAGAACATCTCAGGACTATCAATGAACAATTGAGAATCTGCTTAATATTGGATGAAATTGCTTTTATTGATTCCCATAAAAATACTATCCTTCCTTGGCTTATAACCATTGGTGTTGGTTGATTCCTTATTCATGTTGGTAGATGGATTTTCCTTTTATAAGAGTCCAACTTTATGTTACTTCCTATTGCAATTGATTTGTACTCAATTTTGGTATAAAAGAATGATTTAAAATATGATTTTGAATGTGTAATTAAGTACAAATCATTACTTTTAATTTGAATTCTTGTTAAGTTCTCATTAGATAAGTAATTTTTTATTTTATTTTAAGAAACATCTATATATGTAGTAAAAGAAAAAAAGAAAGAAGAATTGAAAGAAGAAACCAAAATTGATCTATGCTTGAGATCTAGCACTGAATGAGGACATGGGAGAATGATTAAATAGAAAAGCTAACAATTACATATTCAAAGGAGGATCACTCATTTTGAGTATAACAATGAATTGCCCTTTTATAAGTGTTTAAGAGAGGAGAAAAGAAGTTGAATTGAGTAAATGATGATCACAATTACAATTAACGAGCCCTAAAGAACAATTGATGGTTTTGCATGTTGGGGCAACAATTGAACGTCTTACACTACAAAGTTGTGATCATCTTTGCCAAATTGAAGAACAATTAAGTAGTCAGGTTGGATTACAATTGACCATTCCTATTCACCTTTGATTGTTCTTATAGATGTCACAATCATGATTCTAAATTCTAGTTCCTTTGTGCCATAATTTTTTCTTGGACACTTGAACTTCATCTAAACTTGATTGTGTGGGATGTTAATCATATGGAAACTACAATTTTAGGGCCTGTTTGGTTGCTGTTTTTGAAAACTGTTCTGGAAAACAGTTTTTGAGAATAGTTTTTAAGAACAGTTTTTGGTGTTTTTTTAAAAAAAATTGTGTTTGGCAACTGAATTTTGAAAAACAGTTTTTGTTTTCAAAAACAAAAAAACATGTTTGGTTGAGTTAATAAAAAAAAAAATTAGAACAAATAAAACAAAAGACACGTTTGAAAGATGTTTTTTTTTTCTTTTCTAATTAATAAATTATTTTCTTCAAGTAATTTTATATTATAAATTTATAAATATTTTTTAGATATATAGTTCATTTAAATTAAAAAAATGATTTATTTTATTAATTTTAAAATAAAAATATTTTTTATATTTTTTAAAAATAAATCAAACATAATAAAATCATTTTTATTAATATTTTTTTATTTAATCTTTAACTTTATTAAAAATTATAGCATATTATTAAGTTGAGATAAAATTGTTCTCGTGATTTGTTAAGTTTTTTTTTTATCTCTTCTCTCAAAATAATGAAATGACCTTTTCTCACTCGGCCATCAAGAAACCCTTTTCTGAAGCCCTTTTTTGAAGTTGCCCTCCAGACGAGAGAATCCCTAAAAAGGCCCTATTTTCCTCTGCCACTCTCAATCCTCCCAGGTACTAATCTAATCTTGTTATTTATTTTTATTTTTCTGCAACCCCGTTTGATTCCCAAGAAAATCCATGCCCGTTCAATTTCTGGGAAAATTCATCCTCATTTGATTTCCGAGAAAATCCATGCAAAACCCCAAGGAAAACCAAAAAAATTGCTTTTCTTTTGCTCCCTGTGTTTTCTAGATTCGTTTTAGGGGTCTCTTTGCTATTGTGCCATTGGATTTAAATTTCACGAACCTTGAATCAAAACTGAGAAACTGGAAAAATCAAGAAAGAGGCGACGCGACTGTGCTGGAGAAGAGATGAGAACGGGAAGAAAAAAAAAACACGAAGAACAGATGGTTTTTTTTTTGTTTAATTTTGTTCTGTAAACAGTAAAAAAACGGGGAAAACAACATTTTGTTGTTCTCTAAACAGTGCCATTTTGAGAACACGGGGAACAACAAAAACAAAAACGACTCTCTCAACCAAACGAGTTTTTGGTGTTTTTTGTTTTCAAGAACATAAAACAGTTCTTGAAAACACTAAACAAATAGGTCCTTAATATCTCATCTATGATCCACTTGACCATATTGTTAGCACCAAACCTTGCCCACCTACCACCATTATTGCCAATGGTATGACCTTACCAAACTTAGTCATTCATAAAGAGCTACTTGAAAAATAGTTTGATTAACTTATCCACTCTTTAACCCTTTTTTCAATTTTTTTTTGGTTGAAGAAATGATGTAATGCTACTTGAGAAAACTTTAGTGAGACTGTTATGTTTCTCTCCATTTTCTTCCCCTCTTTCTTTCTTTATTTTTTATTTTTTTTCCCATTATTATAAACTTTATCCTTGTTTCTGTCGTAACCCTAAAGATAAAAACCCTACACCATCTATTTCATGTCTATTTTTTTTTCACCTTCAACTTAGGTTAAGTCTCTTCGTTATACTAGCTTAGTTATAGGTCTTCACTCTATATTACATGATCATATTAAATTAAACAACTTTCTCTTATTGTATCTTGAATTGTTGTCACCTTCATTATTTTCTGAATCATTTTTGCTTATTCTATCTTCCCTTTTAGTGATATTCATCTATCTTAGCATCCTGACTTTAGCAACAATTATTATTTCTTTAAAATTTTTATTTTTAAAATTTGTGCCTTTGATAACATTCTGAACAATAACCGTTAATTGTCCTTGTAACATTCTTTAAAATTTTGCCTTTAAATTGATAGTGGTAATCTATAATCCTCATTCTACTCTAAATACCCTTCCTTGTTAATTTATCTGCTTTGGTATTTTGACCAACATTCTCCTCATATTTGCATTGCTCATGGGTAAGCATGTGGTCATTGATTTTCAATTCAATCATGATCAAGTTCAAAATGGTGCTCTTCATGTTGCTTAGGTGCTATCAAAAGATCAATTAATAGATCGATGCTCTAGCAAAGCCATTACATTGTAATTGATTTCTTTCTCTTAGGACCAAGATTGGAGTTTTCCATCTTGATGGGGCATGTTAGAGAAAGTTAATGTCATATTTATCTATTATTAATTTAACTTGGAATAGAAAACAATTATTAATTATTAGATTAAATTAGAATAGAAGGTGGAGTTTGAATTTGAGTAGAAGATAGACCCAAATAATCTGAATTAGAAAAGAAAATAAACTTTATTTATATATAAACATTCATCAATCATTAAAGAGAAAACCATGCTATATTTTCTCAAATTTTTCTTTCATTATAGTTTTTGTTTTGGATTTTAGAACTGATTCATATTGAAAAGTTATCATTTCATTTTTGATCCAAATCTTGTTTACATAGTCCTAGCCACTCCTTACCCCCCCATTTCTTAACCTTAGTCACATCTCTTTGCGTGAACTTTTTTATTTATTTATTTATCTTTTTTCATTTTTTATTTAATAGTCCAAATTTCACTCACAGGTCAATAATTTAGATTTAAAATTTGATTGGGTATGGGAGCGGTACCTTCAAATATTTTATCTTTAGAATTTTTTATTTTAAATCCTTTGAAAAAAAATGAAAAGTATAAAATTATTAATTGGGGACATGCTAGGACAACAAATCATTTAATGATACCTAGCTACCTCTAATGAAAAAAATTATATTATTTATTTACTATTTTAATAATAAAAAAACTTAATATTTTACTAATGGAGTAGGTACACATGGCTAATCAATCTGATATTGAATGAATTGTGACACATATGGTGATATACATCACATAAGTATCATTTAATTATAAGATTGAAATTGATGAAAATTACTAAATTTATTAATATAATATTTTTTTCTAAAGAAATGTTATAGAAGCATAGAAAAAAAAAACCATATAAATAATATAGAGTGAGATAATGCAAATCTGTAACTATAAAAATTCTTTATTTATTCATGCAAGTCTACGTGTAGTTTTGACGATTGAATTGATAAGGTTCATTGAAAATAAGTATAAATAATTGCTTTTCTTGGACATGTTGATTCAATGAAAATAACATAAAACACCACTTTTCACGTTAATGCATTCGGATTGGGTCATCAGGCTTCAATAAGGAAAAAAATAATGAATCATGATTTGCTTCCAACTTGACATCTTCTTTGTGACATATTTATGATAATTGTTATTGTATGAATTTGTGAAAAGTCTTCAAATTAGTTTATAAGATAATTACAGTATTGTTATTTAATAACTATGTTGGGACCAACGACAAAGAAAGAGACTTTTAAGATAATAAAACTACTTGAACAATGATTTGAGAACTAAGAAGAATTCATATTAAAAATAGAATAGTTGTGCCAAAGTTGTTGATAATAATACGATCATGGTGATTTGAGATGATAAGAGTTAGTAGAGGATAAAGACAAGTTGATTTGAAGTCCCTCTCAAAAGATTTGCAAATAGACAGAATTTATTGAAGTTATTGATCTTCTATAAATGATCATCTCTAGCTACCAGTCAAGCTATGGGAAAGGCATGTGAAATGGAAAGTAGTGGAGGTAGGTGTGTTTTGTCCACCAGGATATGTTATTCCAACAAACACATTAATTGAAGAGGAAGATGGAAATAGAAATCACTGGGCAACATGATATAGTATTGTTCTAATAATCAAATCACTTGAAAAGTAAAATTAGAAAGAGACATGACAGGGAAAGACAAAGTAACATCAGTTAAAATTTGAGTTTGATAAATGTTTTTTCATATTTTTTTTTTTAACATTAAGAAAAACTTTGTTAACAAAAGTTAGCCATTTATTTGATCCTTCCATTAACATTTCCTTGTGTAACTATTGAAGTATCAAATGATTCAACGATAGAAAAATAAGAAATTTAATGTTTATAATTCAATGATAAAAAAAAAAAAGAGATTTGACATTATAATTTGGGGAGTACTAAAGAGATATTTATCGAAAAATATATTTAAGTTTTATTATTTTGTCATTTAGTTCCATTTATTTGTATGTTAATCTTGCTTTCCATATCTGATTCTATTATTTTAATTGTACATTAATCTTGTTATTTGCATTTTTATATGTTAGAGATTTGGAATATACTGTTTTTGTACTTTAGTTTTTCTTGTAAAAAAATATTTGAGTTTTAAACCTTTGAAAAAAATATCCCCTTAAAAATGTAAAAGTAAAATGCAATATCCAATCACAATCGCCTTGGTTAAGGCTCCACCAACCTTTATCTCGTGGCCCATCTATATGTATATGTTATCTAATTAATCTAAATTAATCTAAATCCAATCTTAAATAGTTATTACTTAAATGAACTAAGATGTGACATGTATCAAATTATTTTTATTAAAATTAAAAGTTTATTAATTTATACTAAGCAGCTTAACAGGGAGCATTATCTCCACGAAAAAGGTTTAAAATTATTTTGATATTTTTATTTTCATATTAAAAATATAAATAAAATATTAATACTAAGCATCATCATAGATTTTCAAAGAAGTAGGCAAAGGATTGCAATCTCACCCCTAATAATTCATTATTAGATATTCGATTTGGATGAAACAAAATGTACAGTTTGACTTGGGGAGGTTAATTTGATGCTGCCTATCCTGAAAACGATGGTTCTATAATAATAGTAAATTAATTATATTATTAAGTGCTGGGTTTGGTGGGTGTCGGCCACTGGTCCATGCCATTTATGGCATCCTAGCTAGCTAGAGTCTTCCAAATTCCAATCACTTTCAAGTAATTTATGCCTTTTATTATTTGCATGAGGTTGCATGATGCAAATCCTACTTGATGACATTTTATGGAGTGTCACCACCAAGAAGTTAAAAAGAAAAAAACTTTTACAAGATGCTTTTCTTTGTAATCTTCTTATTTTCTTATTAATTTTTTCTATTGTGTGTAGACATGATGATTTCTTTTATAGGCAATCAATTATCAAAAGAATGTTGATTTAGTTGTAGCCAGCCTCACTAAGAGCCCACGTGATTCATCCTGGGTTATACAATTGAATTTTAGCTTATTTATGTGAAAAACAAACAAACAAATAAATAATGGGTTGAAATCATATCAAGAGATCATAACTTGGAAATAAATAAATTTAAAATTTAAAATCTTAAATTTAAATAGACACCACATTTGGTAATTGGAAGGTATGGTGCACTGTCCATATATGGGCACTCTATCTCCATCCTAGTGAAAATCAAGGTTGGACAACGAATGTTTGTGATTGGTACTGAATTTTATGTGGCCGAAGATCTAATAAACAAAAAATCTGGCATAAGCTTTATATATATGGGAATTTAAATTTCTAATGATGTGGCGTTTTCAATAAAAGTTGATAATGTGGTTGCACGCCAAAAAAAAAAAAAGGGGGCCAAAAATGGTAATGTGATAGGCCAATGGCTTGATTTTGATTTTAATTTGCGTGTGCAGAAGATTCTGAATGTGATCCCCCATTATGACGCACAAAATGGGGCATTTATTTACTGCATAGCTTCAGATAAATTTCAATATTAAGGGAAGGAGTCTCTTCTTTTTTTTCAGGTACCACAATGGTAGCGATTTCTGTGACACTTCTTTGCAAGAAAAAAAAATGTACAAAGACGCATGCGTTTATTATTCTAAAAGAATAATTGAAAGGTGAAGAAAACAACAATGAAATGAAACAAAAACATCAAAAATTATTTTAATTAACAGAATATAACGCTAGTGTTTTAGGGTTCTTAGTTTGAGTTGCATGTCATACCAATGGTGTAACTCCAATGCTTGACGGAGCCCTGAGTCTCCCAGTCACCTTCATGTACCTCAATTTTGTGTATTTTATCGGAGCAGATATTAGGAAGGTGGTGTGCTTGGCTCCTGAAGAGTTTAAAGAACTTATCAGCAGGTGCTTTGATTTCTGTTTCAGTCTCCACTTTAACAGTTAGAGCCATGTTTTTCTGATAATAACACTAGCTGGATTGATAAAACTAACTACAAATGGTTCAAACAGAAGGCAGTGACGAGAGGAAGTAGATAACCTTGTCGAAGAATGAATTAGGCAAATCTCCTTCCCGATACCCACTTTGGTAAAAATTGCTATGATTCTGACGTACTTGCTTAGGTAATTACTACGTTGCCTGTAATCTTGGGGCTGGATGAAACATTTTGGTGTGAAAAAACATGGTTTTGAGAATTTTGAATTTTAAGTTAAGCTTTTATTCATCTCCCAACGCCTTAATTGTATTTTTTTTCCCATGGAATTCTACATGTACGTAGTTAATAAATCATTGTTTTTGATGTGCATGTTGACAAGGTTCATTGAAAATGAGCATACGACATTGTTTTTCACGGTAATGAATTTTGTCAAGCTTTAATATAGAAGAAAATAATGGATTATTATCTGTTTCCTGTTCGATATCTTTTGTTTATAAACTTTTGTGGATCTTTTCTGAGCATGGATTTGATAATTTTAAAAAACATACTATTTTAAAAATATATATACTTATTAAATTTTAAAATTATTTTCAAATTTATCACATTTTTTAAACTATTAATTAAAAGTTATATTTTAATGGATAACTTCAGCTTGTCTTGTGAAAACAATTATTATTAGATTAAATTATAACAGAATGTGAAGTTTGAATTTGAGAAGAATACAGACTTAAATAATCTAAATTATAATGAAAAATAAATTTTATTTATATATAAATATTCATTAATCATTAAAGAGAAGACCATGCTATTTTCTCAAAATTTTCTTTCACTATAGTTTTTGTTTTGGATTTTAGAACTGATTCATTCAATGTCACTGAGAAGTTATCATTTCGTTTTTTATTTGAATTTTGTTTACATATTCCTAGCTAATCTTGTGTACATATTCCTAGCCGCTCCTTATCCCCTCCTTTTTTTAACCTTAGTCACATCTCCTTGCAGGAACATTTTTAATTATTTATTATTTTATTTTTTTTCTTATTTAATAGTCCAAATTTCACTCACATGTCAATAATTTAGATTTAAAATTTGATTGGGTATGGAAGCGGTACCTTCAATATTTTATCTTTAATATTTTATATTTTAAATCCTTTTAAAAAAATGAAAAGTATAAAATTATTAATTGGGGACATGGCAGGACAACAAATCATTTAATGATACCTAACTACCTATAATAAAAAAAAACTATATTATTTATTTATTATTTTAATAAAATAAAATAAAAACTTAGTACTTTATTATTGGAGCAGGTATACATGGCTAATAAACTTGATTTTGAATGAAGTGTGACATGGTGATATACATGACAGAAGTATCATTTAATTATAAGATTGAAATGGATGAAAATTACTGAATTTATTAATACAATATTTTTTCTAAAAAAATGTTACAAAAGTATTAAAAAAAAACTATAGAAAATCATATATAGTGAGATAATGCAAATCCGTAACTATGAAAATTTCTTATTTATTCATGCAGTTATACACATAGTTTCGATGAAAGGTTCATTAAAAATAATCATAAATCATTTCATGGTCATGTTGACAAGGTTCATTGAAAATAACATAAAACACTAATTTTGACGTTAATGCATTCAAATCGGGTTATCGAGCTCCAATTGGGAAAAAAATAATGAATCATGATTTGCTTCTAGCTTGACATCTTCTTTGTGACACATTTCCGATAACTAGTATTATATAAATTTGTGAAAAGTCTTCAAATTTGTGGATAAGATGATTACAATTTTATTATTTAATAACCATGTAGGGACCCACAACAAAGAAAGAGGTTTTTAAAGTATGAATTTGTGAAAAATCTTCAAATTAGTTGATAAGATAATTACAATTTTATTATTTAATAACCATGGACCAAGATAAAGAAAGATGTTTTTTAAGATAATAAAGCTACCTAAACAATGATTTGACAACTAAGAAGAATTCATATTAAAAATAGGATAGTTGCGAGAAGTTGTTGATAATAATATGATCATGGTTTAATTAACCAAAATGTAATCTAATTAATCTAAGTTAACCTAAATCCAATCTTAAATAGTTATTACTCAAGTGAATTAAGATGTGATATGTATCAAATTGCTTTTATTAAAATTAAGGGTTATTAATTTATACCTTATAAGCAACTTAACTGGGGAGCATTATCTCCACGAAAAAAGTTTAAAATTATTTTGATATTTTTATTTTCATATTAAAAAGATAAATAAAATATTAATACTAAGCATCGTCATAGATTTTCAAAGAGCTAGGAAAAGGATTGCAATCTCACCCATAATCATTCATTATTAGATATTCGATTTCGATGAAATAAATTGTGCAGTTTGACTTGGGGAGGTTAATTTGATGCTCCCTATCCTGAAAACGATGGTTCTATAATAATAGTAAATTAATTATATTATTAAGTGATGGGTTTGGTGGGTGTCGGCCACTGACCCATGGCATCCTAGCTAGCTAGAGTCTTCCAAATTCCAATCACTTCCAAGTGATTTATGCTTTTTATTATTTGCATGAGGTTGCATGATGCAAATCCTACTTGATCACATATTATTCGGGTTTTTTTAACTTATGCGGCTATTTTAAAAATTAATTATTAAAAAATAGAACTTTTGAAAAAAAATTCTTAAAATATGATAGTTATAAACTTTTTGATAAATTTACGACACTTTTTACCACTTTAAAAATTATTTTTTAAAAAGATACCTTCTATATTTTTCATATAAACTATATATGTTAAAGGTGTCTTTTCAAGAGATATCTTTTATAATTCTATAAAATTAAATTTATACTAAAAGTATTTATTCAAAATAATTTTTTGTAATTTTTTATTAGTTATACCCGTTAAAAAAAATTGAATTTATGTGTCTTTTCAAGAGATATCTTTTATAATTCTATAAAATTAAATTTATACTAAAAGTATCTATTCAAAATAATTTTTTGTAATTTTTTATTAGTTATACCCGTTAAAAAAAATTGAATTTATATTAAAAAAAATATACTTTCCACAATACCATAAAATCAAATTTATATTAAAAGTGTCTCTTAAAGGACATTTTCCATAATGTTCATATTAATCACACATTAAAAAAAATTTTGAATTTATGTTGAAGACGTCTTTATAATTTTATAAAATTGAATTTATAATAAATGTGTTTTTTGAAGAAACATTTTTCATAATTTTTATATTAGTCACCTATAAAAATAAATAAATTTATATTAAAATTATAAAGAAAAACATTTCAATATAAATTTAATTTTATGAAATTATGGATGATGTCTTTTAAAAAGACACTTTTAGTATAAATTCAATTATTTCAATTGATGATTGACACAAAAATTATTGAAAAATACACTTTTAATATAAATTTTATTTTATGAAATCGTAAAAAATTTCTTTTAAAGAAACATGTTTAATATAAATTCAATTTTTTTATTATACAACTGATATGAAAATTATAAAAAGTATATCTTTAAAAGACATTTTTAATATAAATTTAATTTTATAAAATTATAAAAGGTGTTTTTTGAAGAGACACTTTTAATATAAATTCAAAATTTTTTAATATGTATTATTGATATAAAAATTGTGAAAAATATTTCTTAAAAAGATACTTTTAATTTTTTTGAATGTGTATGATTAATATAAAAATGATGAAAGATGTTTTTTTTGAGACTTTTGAAAGTGGCAAAGAGTAACATAGATTTGAAAATATTTTTTAATGTGCCGTATTTTAAAACATTAATTTTAAATTCGCCGCACAATTATCAAAAGTCCATCGAGTGTCACCACCAAGAAGTTAAAAAAAAAAAAAAAAAAACCTTCTACTAAGATGCTTTTCTTTCTAATCTTCTAGTTTCTTATTAATTTATTCTATTGTGGGTAGGCGTGACGATTTCTTTCATAGGCAATCAATTATCAAAAGAACGTTGATTTAGTTGTAGCCAGCCTCACTCAGAGCCCACGTGATTCATACTGGGTTATACAATTGAATTTTAGTTTATTTATGTGAAAAACGAACAAATAAATAAATAATGGGTTGAAATAATATCAAGAGATTATAACTTGGAAATAATTAAATTTAAAATTTAAAATCTTAAATTTAAATAGACACCACATTTGGTAATTAGAAAAACATTTTTTGAGAATAGAAAATATGGACCTATTTGATAATTATTTTTAAAAATAGTTTTTAAAAATTATTTTATGATTCTTGTAAAACAAAAGTTGGTTTGATAACTTAAAATATTTTAAACTTGTTTTTAATATTTTTAAATATGTTTTAAAAATAATTTTTATGTCTAGTGTTTTATTTTTAATTATTTTATATATTTATATAATTATTTCTTAAAAAATCCTAAAAAATTAAGTGATTTTAAGATTTGAAAACAAAAAACAAATTAAAAAAAACACAAAAAACATAAAACATGTTTGATAATAAAAAAAATTATTTTCTGTTTTTTTATCTTATCTCAAAGAATATCTTTTAATTGTTTTCAATGTTTTTTTAAAATTGTTTTAAAAAATAATTAAATAATTAAATAATTAAGTAAAATAATTAAAAATAAAGCTCTAAATATATAAAAATAAAAAATGTATTTGAAATATTAAAAATAGATTAAGAATATTTTATATTTCCAAATAAAATTTTATTTTATAAAATATTAAAAATGATTTTTAAAAACTGTTTTCGAAAAAACCGTTATCAAATGATAACTTAATTTCTCCTTCTATTGTTAGTATAATTTTATCAAAATCATTACAGGTTGGCTGGTAGAATGGCCATCCCGTATATAGTTTAGCATTATCTTTCCACAGAAATGATAACGAGGCCATGTGAGGAGGCCCTACGTGATCGGGTTGGTTGGGAGTTGGTGTGGGAATTATGGTGGGTGTTGGGTACCCTAGCAATCAGTCCACGTTCTTCAATACGGCAAAGGCTGTTACAATATTTCATTACCCTTGCATTTTTATAATATTCTTTTATAGCATCGCAGCGTCGATGAAAAGTAATGGAATTATGCCTCAGGAAGGTGATCTTCAATAGTTTAGTGAGCATTGGATCCGGGCCATCCTCATTCACCTTCTCACATTCCACTTAATTATTGACTCTAAAGTAGGGAAATCATTCATGATCTCTCGATTCCAAACCATCCTCATTCACCTTTGCTTTTACTTGCAAGTTGGACTTGAAGCACTTGAAATGGTTCATGATCTCTCCTTCCACAACCTTGAAAGTGATTAACTTGTTTTCATCATCTACTGATTCCACAGTCTCTTTAAGGCTCATAGAAGTCCCTCCTAGTAATTTCAAACCAAAACAAGGGGTTAAACATAGTATTTTGAAACTACTAGATTGCGAAATCTCAAGCAAATTGACATGCATCGTCACTTCGTGGCCCAACTAAAAAAACATCTTTTCATAATGACTATATTTGATTCTCAAAAAATTTAAAGAAAATACAAAAGAAAAGAAAATGAAAAAACAAAAAAGAAGTTAAAAGAAAAATAATAAATTTAAAATTAAGAAATTAATTATTTTTACATTTTCATTCAAATTTACTTAACTTATTTTAATTCTTCTATATAAAAGTTAATTTAAAAATAAATAAAATTTCAACTCATTTTTATTATATTTGATTTTTTTATATTTTTTTATAAAAACAAAATCATTTTTTATTTTTATTTTTCTTAATATTTTGTAAGTTTTCTTCTGTTGACACAACCTTTTAAAGCAATCGCCAATCTCTAAATCAATATGGTAAAAGTCAAGTAAGGTCATCCTCTTTCTAGGTAATATCTAAGAAGATCAAAACCTTACAACTTCACTGATCATTCATAATCCCTCTTCTAAGTTCTAACTCGGGGGACCTAAACTTTAGGTTCATAATCCCTTTAGTAGCGGGCAGTCACCTGGGAGAGCCCCATGCATAGCGGTCATGAAAAAAGGGTCCCATAGACTTTGACCATCAATTCTACATGCTTTAGGTTGAATTAAACATAAGGAAGACATACAAAGCTGAATTCATAACAGAAGCATAAACTTCCACATGATGGGATCAACTCCGAATTAATGCAGTTAAATTAATATTCTAAAGGGGAAAATGCCAAACAAAAAAACAATCAAATGAAATAGAAAAACTAAAAAAAAATCATTTTTTTTACAGACTAATAGTGCTAGGGTTTTGGGGTTTGAGTTGTGGTTGCCTTACCAAGAGTATAACCCCAGTTCTTGACGGAGCCTGGAGTCTCCCAGTCACCTTCATGTACATCAATTTGGTGTACTTTATCTGAGCAGATATTAGGAATGTGGTGTGCTTGCCTCCTGAAGATGTTATAGAATTTATCCGCAGGTGAATTGATCTCCATTTCAACCTCTAGCTTGCCAGTTAGAGCCATATTTTTCTAATAATAGTAGTAGTTGGAGTTGGAGATGGAAATTAATCAACTATATATTAACTAAGAAACGATATCCTAATACGAGGCAGTGGGCAGTGGTGGAAGGAAGAAGATACCTATAACACTTGAAAGCAATAGATATTTTATATAGAAGGATTATGAGTTAGCTAGGGAACGTTGCTCTCCAGTTCCCACTTGAAAGCAATAGATATTTTATTGCTATGAGCTTGGCCTATTAGCCTAGGTAATTACAAGTGGGTCAATGTGCCTATCCATGCGCTTGGCCTAGTCACCAAGGGGTAGGAATTAATTACTCTGAGGTCTCATAGACAAGAGATTTTGAAGTTGAGAAATTCAAAGAAACAGTGGAAACTATTAGGTTGTGTTTGGTTACTGAAATTTTGTGGGAGAACATAAAAAAAGAAAAAAAAAATAGATCTAAAATTAATGACTTATTTTTATATATTTATTTAAATTCAAATTATATAATTTTAAAATATATAAAATTCTAACTAATTTTAATTATATTTATTTTTTATAATAAAATTAATCATAAAAAATTATTTTTCTTAACACTTTCACTTTCTCTAATATGTTTTTTGGATTTAAACATAACCTTGTAATTTTGAGAAATTTGGATTTTATATTCTACAATTGGATTCGTATGTCTCTATGTCCCTCACCTAAGTTGCCTCTTATATTTATAGCGGGGTACCTAGATGTAGGTTCTGCAGACAATTAGATGGTCAATACATTTTTCTACCTGGATGAATCTTTGGTGTTCAGCTTCTTCATCACAGAAATTAAACGCTGCTATGACTGGTTCAAATATGCTAAAATTGCATTGAAGTTTTAACCATATATGTTTTACTTTCTATTTCCTTTTTTAAAAAAAATTATCAATTGCTGAGATAATGTATCAAGCAAATTGCTTAAAATTTCATCTTCTAGGCCCATCTGAACTGAGCTTCGTCCTACGCTTGTAAATATTTTCGGCTCTGCAGAAATGTGATGTCTGCAGAACCCACTTTCGAATCTAAATCATTGCCCAACATGCATTTTCATATTCTTGAAGAAGGGCCTAAAATCAAGGTTTAAGGCAATTCTTTATTTTAAAGTCACCGTCAACTGTACAACTCTTTAGACACCATTTGAAAATGGGGTTGGCATTGAATAGGGGGACCATGCCTCCCCCAGGATGGGTTGTCAATTTCTCGGGATTTACCAAATCATAGCAATATCTGGGTTTGGATTTTTAATTCCAATACAAAATACAAAATGATGGGATTGGGGTTATTTTATATCTCTCCGGCCGGCCCCCCGGGTGGATGGATTAGGCATTACGTTGTTGTGTGTGTATATCTAAATTAAAAGATATACAGCGCTTGTATACTACCACATCCGTTAGCCCATTTGGTCCATTCAATATCTGAGATATCTATCCAATTGTTTTAGTATCCATCGGATGCTTGCCATGACATGATTTTATATTTAAGAAATATCAATAGAGAAAGTTTTGTTTGGAAAAGTGTGGCATTGGTTACTTTGGGCGATGTTGAATTAATAATTACTGAAATTGACATATATCAATATATTAGAAAAAAACATAATGAAGTGTAACTAACTGTTGCCTTTCATATGTAGATATTTTCCTCACTCAATCAATCTTACCAACATTGAGACATGCATAAACGATTAAAAGTACCCCAATGAATCAATTAGGGATTGTCTCATTGAATTGTAGGACAAAACACACAAACATCTTGTGTTTTTACCCAATCAACCTTAACAACTTAAAACATGTTTACATGATTAAAAAGACTTTGATAAATTAAATGGATGTTATGTCTCACATAATTATAGAATGAAACACATAAATATTTTTTGTAAAATCAAACAAACTCTTATATAAAAATTGGGGATTGAGTTTGATGTTACTTGCATATAACACGTCATTCCGTTTAATATAGATACTATTTACTTTGAGCTTAATAGATCCTCATAACTTTAAAACATATTTATACATATATTGCAAATCATGGGTCATGGAAAAAAATTTAATACTATATGTATGAGTTTCTTTTAATCATATAAATATATTTTAAAGTTTCAATGATTCATTAAGTCTAAAGTGGATGATATTTACATGAAAGAAAGTAGACCATTACAAATAGTATTAAAGTTAATCCTTTATCCTAATATGAAAATTTGTTTAACCTCACGATCCTATAACTTATAACAAAGATGTTGTGTTTATGAGTGATGATTGCGGTATCTCACATTGAATAAGAGAAAATTATCTAATATTATATATTTATAAGTTTCTCTTAACTATTTAAATATATTTTAAAGTTATAAGGGTTTATTGGACTCGAAACAAGTAATATCTACCATATTGTAATTGAGTCATTAAAGTAAGATTTATAAAAAGGAAATGTAATTTTTAGGAAAGAAAAGATATTTGATCATCAAATTTGTTTGAATAAAAGAATTTAACATTATTCATCCATAAAAGTGGATCAAACTTTGAAGAGCCTGTGAAATTCTTATGACGGATCTCAATGAGGTGGTGAGTTTGAGTCAATAGGATAAGAGTTATATTTCAAAGAAGTGACCATCATGTTTTTGGGAGTGAAGACTAGCTAGGTAGTCATTGGACTTCAGTAGCTATAATTCTTATTATGATATTATGTATAATCTGGCACCATATTTTGGAGGCAATGGTACATGCGTTAGAGATGGGATAAGGCACTCAAGCTTGATGAGGTCTGAAGACATATGAGAAACAAAAGTACTACTTATCATCATCTTTGCTACATCAGTGGTGAATAAGCTGAAACAAGCTTCGTGAAGAACCTAATGGAGTTGGGATCCATGAGAGAAAGTGAACCATTAATTACAAATAACATTACA
Organism: Vitis riparia; assembly: GCF_004353265.1. Lineage (NCBI taxonomy): Eukaryota > Viridiplantae > Streptophyta > Magnoliopsida > Vitales > Vitaceae > Vitis > Vitis riparia. The sequence continues at coordinate 4,808,607 of NC_048431.1, read as the reverse complement.
GTCAATCTTCTATTTCAATGAAAAAATTTGTTTGGTTTTACAATCTTCTGACTTACAACAAAGATGTTGTGTCTACATGTGTGATGATTATGGTATCTCACATTAAATGAAATTTTTTTTTTAATATTATATATGTATAAGTTTCTCTTAACTATCTAAGCACATTTTAAAATCATAAAGGTTTATTAAACTCAAAACAAACAATATATAAATTGATCTCCATCCTAACCTCTAGTTTACTAATTAGTCATATTTTCCTAATAATAGCACTAGTTGGAGATTGAAATTAACCAATTATATATTAACAAAGAAACAATCAAAATATGATGTAATGGTGGGAAGAAGTAAATACCTAATTTGAACTTATAAGGAAGAATTATGAGTTAGCTAGACAACATTCCTCTCTAATTTCCATTTGAAAGTAATAAATATTTTATTGAAATTCCATGAAATTAGAAAATACATTAATAGAATGAGTTTATATAATTAAGTGTGAGTCGTTACAAAGAGTATTGAAATCGAACCTTATATAGGAGTTTATTTAGCTTTGAAAATGATGTAATTTTATGGGACGCGACTAAAAAGAGTGTCTCCTTGTAATATTTTATATTGGATTGAGGAAAAAAAAATTTAGAGTTATATAGGATACTATTTATATGATTAAGAAGTCTTACTCTTTATATATAGCTCGCCGAACTGTCCAACAGTACTCTCGGTACTCTTATTCTTCAGCAATTATTGTACCTTGTCTCATTCTAAGGCCTCATGGATGAGATTTCGATGTAAGAAAATGACCTAAATTCCTACGAGATTCAAAGAAACACTAAAAAACTATCATACTTTTGAAATTTGGATTTTATGTTCCACTCTTTTACTCACATCTATCTTTATGTCCATCACCTGTTATATTTACAACAGGGTCCCTAGATGTGAGTTCTGCGGTTAGTTACATGCTCGATACTTCTTTCTACTTAGATAAATCTTTGGTGTTAGTTTCTTCTACATCAACGAAATTAGACGTTGCTATGACTAGCTGAAATAGGCTAAAATTGCATTGAAGCAAATTGCTTAAAATTTCATCTTCTTCTAAAAATAGGGACGAAACTGTAGAATGTTCAACCACTCTATAGGGCATCCATTTTCATTGCCCCATACGGATTGAATCTCACCCTTAGCTTGAAAATATTTAATTCCAGATGATAAGGCAATTTATGAATTGAAAACATTGTCTAATGTCTCTCATGATGACTAGGAAAATTCGCTTGGCTCTGCAGATTTTCTTTCGTCATAACGATTGCTAAAAATTGATGTGATATCTATGCATGCAACCTGCTCTCGAATCTAGTCATTGCCCAATATTTTCATATTTCTGATAAGAGCCCAAAGTCAAGGTTTAAAACAATTCTTTATTTAAAAGTCACTGTACAACTCTCTGGACCCATTCGAAAATGTTGGCATTGAATGGAACCACGACTCCCCAGCGTAGGAAGGTCGTCAATTTCTCGGGATTTACCAAATCACAGCAAGATCTGGGTGGTGTAGATTTTTAATTCCAAAATGTTGGGGTCGGCGGTATTTCATTTCTGTGGCCCGGCGCCTGGGTGGTGGATTAGTTAAGCATTTTGTCGTTTGTGTATATTTAAATTAAAAGATAACAGCAACAGCTCTTGTATACTATAGCATCGGTTGTCCATTTGGTCAATCAATATCTGAGATATCTAATTGTTTTAGGATCTATCGGATGTTAACCATGACTCCATGAGATTTTATATTTGAGAAATATCAATAGAGGAAGTTTTCTTTGTAAAAGTGAGGCACCAATTACTACGGGCAATGTTGAATAATAGTCCCTGAAATTGACATATATCAAATATGAGAAACGAAGATGATGAAGTATAACTATTTATTTCCTTTTATATAGATAGTGTTTGTATTAAGTTGAATAATTTTTTTTTTAATTTTAAAATACATTTACACAATTAAAAGTAATATAATGAACTTAATGGACATCATGTCTTATAGGATTGCATGGTAAAACATGAAATCATATCTTGTAGTACTAAATAAAGTCTCATAGAGGAATGGAAATCAATTTTAATACCATTTATAATCAATCATTCACTGTTATATAAGTATTACATTTTTCTAAACCCAATAAATTCTATATGAGATATTACAAATTATGCATAAAAAAAATATAAATATGTAAGTTTCTCTTAATTATATAAATGTATTTTAATACAATGAACATCTATTAATGAGCCATTGAAAGTGAATGATTATAATAAATTTTATAATTATTTTTATAAAGAAATGTTATTTAAATTTGAGAAAATAAGAGATATTTGATCATCAAATTTGTTTGAATAAAATAATTTAACATTGCTCATTTACAAAAGTGGATCAAACTTCGACCACACTCTTAATAAGTCGATCCTTGTGGAGGATCTGAAAGAGGTGGTGAGTTTAAGTCAATAGGATAAAGAGTTATATTTCAAAAAAGTGGCCATCATATTTTTGGAGTGAAGACTAGCTAGTCAGTAGCTATATAATTCCTGTCACCATATCTTGGAGGCAATGGTACATGCGTTAAATATAGGACAAGACACTCAAGCTTGAAGAAGAGGTGACACATGAGGTGATAAGGACGCTATCTATCATCATCTTTGCTGTATTGGTTGTGATCCATGAAAGACGAGACATCCTTTTCCAATAATTATTATGCCAGAAATGCTTTAATGTCAGCATCTAGAGTTATGACCCAAAATTATGCTAATACAAATTTGGCCTACATGATGGATGGGCCATGGATAAGTTTGACAAAATTGGCCTACATGATGGATTGGCCATGGATAAGTTCGACCAGAGTATAAATATTAATAATAATAATAATAATAATTTTACTATGTGCTATAATTTAAAAAATTCATGATTTGCACTTGATGGTTAGTTTTACTTTGTTTTTTTACTAGTGGACGAAATAATTTCTAATCAATGAAACCCCAAAGCTAATTACACCCTTATTGACTAAAGATATATTTTATCACTACCATTACCAAGGGTAATGAAAATCAACTTGTTCTCTATTGATTAGGATCACTAATAACTAGTTTTAAAATGATAATGATGGTGATGATGATGATGAATATTATTATTATTATATATTTTTACTATTCTCATAATTAATAGATAATAGAATTCCTAAAAAAAAAAATTATATGTGAAAAACTTACCTTGAATTTTAGAATGGAACAAATGCAAAAATTTATTATTCATTTCTAAGTCTTCAAATCAAAATTTCAAAGACCTTTGTATAGGTTTTTTTTCCTCTTTGTTTTATATTTTCATTTTTTGATAACGGGGAAACTAAAATGAGATAAAGATAGTGAGTGACTTTTAGAATGAAACAAAGGCAAAATCAGAACAGAAAAACACCAAGAAAGAAAGAAACTTCTACAAATCCAAGTTGTCTTTTTTCCTCTCTATTTTATCTTTTTATTTTTTGATAACGTGGAGAAACTAAAATGAGATAAAAATAACAAGTAAAAAAAGTGGGTGGTCATACGAACCAAAAATATTTCATTCATTTTCGTTTTTTTTTTAAAAAAAAAAATTAATTTGTCCTATATCCAAAATTTTCTTTTTATAATTTTAAATTACATAAATATCTTTAAATTCAACGTTGGAAGGTTACATACCTGTAGAGAGAGATATTCTTATTAGATTTTAGCTAAATTATTTAGATTATATGTAAAGTGGGATTTTACCCCTTCAATGATTAAGACTGTAATTTGTTAGGGTCTGATTTTGACACATGTGACTAGAATGCAAGAATGTAGACTTGTGGACATACTCAGAGGCTCCTCATGATGGAGCTAGCCCCTGGTAATTTTCACTTTATTTCCTTATACATCATATAGTCTTCACATAACATGTAGTAATCCCATTACAAAAGACACCAATTAACAATCACAAAGCAACCCCTAGAGTCCAGACAAGCATACAACCGATTACACGCATGCGCTAACATTATTACACAAATAATTAAGGGAAACCTAGTTTATCTTCTCAGCATTAATCACCAAGCCACAGCTGCTAAAAGTTCCCCTAAGCCTTCGCATATATTGAAGGATAGAGATCGTAGATGCCCTTCCAAGTTCCAAACTTTATTTAATAGAGATACTAGCAGACGGTATGTATGGACTTGGTGTTATGCATTGAGAAGGTGACTTTCGATATCTTTGGTGACAGTAACTGCAAACTCCAGGTAATCATGGGGATCTGGCCCATCCTCACTTGCCTTCTCATATTCAATGGTCCATTTCACCAAGCAGCCCTCTCCCTTTGGTATTGCTTGTGTGGTGAACTTGTAGCTCTTGTAGTCGTTCAGCACCTCTCCATCCGAAACCTTGAACGTAATGGACCTGTTCTCTTCATCTATTGATTCCACACTCTCCTTAATGCTCTTAGAATTCCCTCCTAGTAATTGGAATATGTTGAAGCTAATATTAGATGCCATATACATTACTAAGAACCATCGATCATAGTCACTGGCGGCCCAGACTTGACCACTTCTTTGCAAGAAAAAAAGAAAAATTGTACAAAGAGCCATGCATTTATTCTAAAAGAATAAAAAAAATGTGAAGAAAACAACAATGAAATAGGGAAAAAAAATCAAAAACATTTTAACAGAATATAATGCTAGCTAGTGTTTTGGGGTTCTGAGTTCGAGTTGTATATCCTACCAATGGTGTAACTCCAATGCTTGACAGAGCCCTGAGTCTCCCAGTCACCTTCATGTACCTCGATTTTGTGTATTTTATCGGAGCAGATATTAGGAAGGTGGTGTGCTTGGCTCCTGAAGATTTTAAAGAACTTATCAGCAGGTGCTTTGATCTCTGTTTCAATCTCCAATTTACCAGTTAGAGCCATGTTTTTCTGATGGATTAATAAAATCAACTTCAAATGATTCGAACAAAAGGCAATGGCGAGAGGAAATACATAAACTTGCCCTTATATAAAGAAGAAGGGTTGTGAGTTTGGAAAAGCTCCGGCCCAGTACCCACTCTGGTAGTAACTGATACTGACAGTGGTTGGGTGGAGCCCAGTCAATGAACTGAAAAAAAAAAATTGCTATAATTCTGACGTACTTGCCTAGGTAATTACTACGTCGCCTGTAATCTTGGGCAATGTGCTTTAGAGGGAGGATTCAATCGGTGTTTGGTTGCCTGGATGAAATATTTTGGTGTGGAAAACATAGTTTTGAGAATTTTGAATTTTAAGCCAAGCTTTTATTCATTTATGAATGCAGTAGTTGTATTTTTTTTCCTCATGCAATTCTACCTGTAGTTTCAATAATTTCATTTTACATATAAAAATAAGCGAATTGATAAGATTTATAAGCATAAATCATTATTTTTCATGTACATATTGACAAGATTAATTGAAAACGAGCATAAAACACTATTTTTCACCTTAATGCATTTGGATGGGGTGTCGAAGTTCAATAAAGAAAAAAATAATGAATTGTCATCTACTTCTAGTTTTGTATCTTATTTGTGATGCATTTTTTACAACTTGCATTAATTTAAATTTGTAAATATGTTGATGAATATATTATCAAAATTCGTTTTTAAGACAATGACAATTTTATCATTTAATAATCATGGAGGGAATAGTGACAAAGAAAGAGTTTTTTAAGGTGATAAAGCTAACTTGAACAATGATTTGAGAACGAAAGAATTCATATTAAAAATTGAATAATTATGTCAAAGTTGTTCATAATGATATGATGATGTTAATTTGAGGTGGGAGTTACGTAACATTGAGAAATAAGATGAGTTAATTTGAATTCCCTCTTAAAAAATATGCAAATATATGGAATTCATTAAAATTTTGATCTTTTAAAAATCGTCACCTCCTCCTCTCAATCTATGGGAAAGGCACGTGGAATGGAAGAAATTTATAATAGCCTTTACGTTTAATTTTATAATAATGCTTAAAGATAGAGTTCATTGTTACATTGGGGATTTGGGTAGTAGGTAGGCGTTATTTTGTCTAACATGATATATTATTGCATTAAACAAATCAATTGAGAAAAAGAGATAGAAAGAGAATCACAAGCATGATATCTAATAAACAAATCGCTAAAAAAGGAAAATTAGAAAGAGATATGACGAGGAAAGATAAAGTAAATAGGAATCAAAATTTGAGTTTGATAAATGTTTTTGGATGATTTTTTTTTTTCAACATTCTTAAAACCATTATAAGGAATAAGAAAAACTATTTCAACAAATTAATGTTACCCATTTATTAGATCCTTAACATTTAGTCCAATAGTAAAACTTGGAGTGCTAAATGATTCAATGATAGAAATAAAAAATAAAAATAAAAATAATGTTTACAATTCAATTATAAGAAATAAGAAATTTAATGTTATGATTTGGGGAGTATTAAAGAGGCATTTATAAAAAAATACAATCAAACAGATGTCGTGTTTAAGTTTCATTGTTTTCTATTTTAATCTTATTCATTTGTATATTAGTGCGTGTTTGATAAGCTAACTTAATAACTTAAAGTAACTTAATATTTTAATTATATTATTAAATAAATTAAATATTGTTAGGAATATTAGGTTAATCCAACTTATGGTAATCACCCTAAAGGGGGGGGGGGGGGGGGGTGAATAGAGTGATGGTCTCTTTTCGCAAATTTAAACAAGTGAATGCAAAAGACAATTATATGCAAGTATATAATAATAAATATATAGACAATTGCATATAAATTAAAGAGTAGGAAAGAAAGAATGCAAACATAAGAGTTTATAGTGGTTCGGCACAACCCGACCTACATCCACTCTCCTCTAGCTTCAATCTCGAGCTTGAGGTTCCACTAATCCAAGGCTTCCAAACCAAGCCTTCAAGTAATACAATTGGATTATGGTTCCAATTCACTCTCTTGGACTTTGGCTCCAAGCATCCTTTACACTTCTCAAGAGATATCCCACTCTTGAACAACCCCTCAAGTGCTACCCCACACTTGAGAAACTTCCTCTCAAAGATTTACAAATGAATGATCTTTAAAAAATCCTAGTACAAGAACTTTAAGCTCAAATGATATAAGAAAAACTAAGATTGAATGGTGCACTAAAGTATGCATGTTTTGAAATAATGGTGTACTAAAAAATACTCTTCCAAGGCTCAAATATAATCAAGAAAGATTTGGGAAGGTTAAGCTCTTTAAACAATAAAGATTGGAGCCTTTTTATAGAAGAAAAAAACCAAACTAGCCATTGGGGGTTTGACCGGTCGAGCTAGGGGTCGACTGGTTGACTAGCCATTAGCATTTAATGTTTGGCGAGTGACCGTTGAGCCTCAACCGGTTGAGGTTCAACCTTGATTGGGAAGAGAAGACCACTGGGAGAGAGAGAAACTTTTTGGCCTCCCCCAACCGGTCCTCGATCGGACGAGCACAATCGGTCGACCGGTTGAATCAGTTGAGCTATTTTTTTGCTCAACATCCAACCTTTTTCAACTTAAAACCTTTTAACACAAGTTTGAAAATCATTTAACACAAGGTTTTAGTTGAAAACATGAAATCATCTAATTCTTAAGATATTTAAAACAATATTACTCTTGAATGATTTTGGTGCATAAATAAAGAATGAAATACATGAAAGTCCTAGTGCACCAACAACCTTACAAAGAGATCTTATGAAGCTTTGGTCTTGAAAAACTCTTCTCTTTGAGGTGGTCTTCTTCTTCATGATTTCTCATTGGCTTGATTTGTCTTTGTGATTGTCACTTTGGAAATCGTTTTGCCTAATCACACTTGAAATATGATCATTAGTTCTAAACTTTATTTTGTTATCATCAAAATCAAGATTAACCAAACTTTGGTTTCACAAATATGTTTGATAAAATAATTTAATTGTATGCCTTAAAATAAAAAACTTAATAAATAAAAATAATTTATTTAATTTTAAATCAATATCTTCATTTTATTTTTTTATCTTCATTTGTCTCAATTACATTTATGATCTCTTTTGGATTCCACAACCTCTATTGTTATTTAACTTTATTTGTCTTAGTTATAATTTATTAGGATAAATATTTTAATTTGATGATTTAAAATAAATTTTAAGTTAATTTTTTCAAATAACCTTAATACTTAAAATAAAAATTAAGTAATAAGTTTTAAGTCAACAACTTAAATATAATTTAACTTTAAATTAATTTAAATTATTAAATAATAAATATTATGTTTTATCAAACATCTCTTTAATCTTATTTTGTATATTTGATTCCATTATTTTGTACGTTAGTTTGTATACTTTGATTCAAGGATCAAAAGTTTTATTCATATACTTTCAATGATAGAAATTGGATCAATATCGGAAAGATTCGGCTTTTATGGTTTAGGTTTTTCTTATAAGCTAACATCAAACCTTTAAAAAAAAATTATCCCCTTAAAAAATATAAAACTAAAATATATCACTATCATCATGTCAATGTTGTACCAACTTTGTTTCGAGGCAACGGAAGTGTAAATGCAATCTAATTAATCTAAATTAGTCTAAATCCTATCTTAAATAGTTATCAATCAAGTCAACTAAGATGTGGTATGTACCAAATTGCTTTTATTAAAATTAAAAAATTATTAATTTATGCCTTGTAAGCAGCCTAACGGGGAAGTATTATCCCCACTAAAAAGTTCTAAAATTATTTTGATATTTTTATCTTTAATAAAATAAAATATTAATACCGAGTATCATCATAGATTTTCAAAGAGCTAAGCAAAGGATTGCAATCTCACCCATAATTATTTATAATTAGATATTAAAATTGGAGTAAAATGTACAGTTTGATTTGTACCATAATTTAACGGGGAGAATATTTTTAAAAGTAATCTGCAACAGAAAAGGTAAAATATGAAATCACTATTTGTTAATTTGTTTTAAAGTAATGTATGAAAAGTTAATTGGCTGCAGGAAAAATGCTTCTTTTCACAACTCTCCTCTTTTATTTATTTTTATTGCGAAATTTATTCGATGATAGAGCAAATGTTTGATTCTAAGAAGGTTTCCATTTTCAATAAAGCTTGGTTTGTCATTCCAGCATTAATTCAGGAAGTTCATATAACTAAGTAGAGCAAGATGTTACATAGAGTAAAGCAGTAGCCAACGGATGTCGATGATATGGTAGTTTTGGGGCAAAATAGCCTTTTTATGTAAAAAAAAAAAAAACATATAAGCTTTAACTATTTTATAAAACTTATGTTCAAACTAGCTCATTTATTGTCATAGGAGTCATGTCATATTTTTTTTTTTTTTTCAAAATTTAAGTTGAAGTCTCAGTTGCCAACTAAGACTTAATTTTTTAACTGAAATATCAGTTATCAACTAAGACTTATTTTTTAAGTAAAGCCTCAATTGACAATTGAGGTTTCAGTTAAATTTTTTTTATTTTAAAATTTAATTAAAAAAATAAATTATAAATTATTATTGAAATTAAAAATATATATTTTAATAATAATAATTTATATATTTAAACTTAAAGATCTAATATTACTTCAATAAAGATAAATTGATAAATATAATAATGAATAAATATTTTATTTATCAATAAATTAATAATCTTAAAATAATAAAGTTATATGAAATCTAAAAAAGATATGATAATTGAGGCTTCAGTTTTTTTTTTAAAACTTTAAAATTGAATTAAAAATATTAAATTTTAAATTATTATTGAAATTAAAAAATTATACTTTAATAATAAAAATTTATATATTTAAACTTAAAGATCTAATATTACTTCAATAAAGATAGTTTGATAAATATAATAAATAAATATTTTATTTATCAATTAATTAATAATCTTAAAATAATAAAATTATATGACATATAAATAAAATATAAAATTATATTATTTATTAATTTAAATTATATCACATGTAATATTAGGGAGGGGCATTTTTTTTCCATTATATAAATGTTTAATGGGTATTTTTTGTCACTTTGATGAAACTACTAAAAATTAAATTTTATAGTAGACTTTTTCTAATTAATTTCATTAACTAATTTCAAAATGTATCTTTAAGGCATATATATTGTGTGTACAAATAATAGTATTTTTTTTTTTACGTAAACTATAAATATATGATTTAAAAAAATAAAAAAAATCTACATATGAAACTTAAGAATATACTATAATTTTAATAAAATTTGTCAAAATATAAATAAATTAATATCTTAAAAATATAACAAATTAAATATCTTAAATTAATAAATTATATAATTTTATATCTTATTTAGATTTCATATAACTTTATTATTTTAAGATTATTAATTTATTGATAAATAATATATTTATTTATTATTATATTTATCAATTTATCTTTATTGAAGTAATATTATATATTTAAGTTAAAATATATAAATTATTATTATTAAAATATATATTTTTAATTTTAATAATAATTTATAATTTAATTTTTTAATTAAAATTTTTAAAAAATTAACTAAAACCTCAATTATAAATTGAGGTTTTACTTAAAAAATGAAGTCTCAATTAACAACTGAGGTTTCAATTAAAAAATAAAACCTAATTGGCAACCGAGGCTTCAACTTAAATTACAAAAGAAAATTATGACATGACTCCCATGACAATAAATGGACAGTTAAATATAAGTTTTGTAAAGGGCTAAAGCTTATATTTTTTTTTTTTTCCATAAAAGGGCTATTTTGCCCCAAAACTGATGATACGGAGGTCATACGTTTAGCAATCCCATACCCAGGAGGACCAAAGCTAGGATGCTTTCAGACCAGGTCAAGGATATAGGCCTTCTTGTTATGCGGTTTATGCCTCGAGAAGGTAAGCATATGGAGGAAGGAGCCTCTGATTTGACTTCTCATATTCCAAAGTCCATCTCACCAGGCTGCAGTTATCCTTTTCAGTCACTCCAAGAGTGGAGAACTTAAAAAAAAACTCATGTGAGGAGGCACCCTTCTTAGGGATGGCAACGGGGCGGGTTTTTTTGGGTACCCTCGCCCTGCCCATAATGGGACAGGGTTAAAATTTATTAAACGGGTTTGGGATGGGTTTGGGATTTTTTTTTAAAACCCGGGGCGGGTTCGGGTATTGCCCCACCCCGTCCCGCCCCGCCCCGTTTACATATAAAATTAATTTTAAAATTTAATTTAATTTAATTTTAAAATTAATTTAATTTAAAATTTAATTTTAATATTTTTAATTAATATATAGATAATAATAATTTTTTTTAATAAAATAAGTTATAAAAAATATAATAATTTTATTATTTATAAAATATATTTATTTTAATGTAATTAAAATTTTTTAAAGTAATTAAAAAAAAAAAAAAAAAAAAAGCTAAACGAGGCGGGGTGGGTATGGGAAATTTTTAAATGGGACGGGGATGAGAATTGGTTTTGCTAAACGGGGCGGGGTTGGGATAGGGGCGACCCGTCCCGAACCCGCCCCGTTGCCATTCCTAACCCTTCTTTTAATTTGTTATTATACATGTTTTGAAAATCGGACTGGACCGATCTATCCAATCGATTCAATGTCACATTTTCAATCCGATTTACTCTATTAAACCGTCTAAGCATTAGATCGGTCACAAATCATCTAAATCAATCATCGGATAACCCAATGGAATCGGGCGATTCTGAGCGAACGAAACGGTAAATTTTTTTAGCAAAAGCCCATTCTAGGCCTGTCTTGATGTGACAAAGCCCACACCCCACCCAACCATTTTGTGGGCCGAGTCTTAAGCCCACCAGATGAGGTGATGCCTTTGCCCACAATGAGGCTAACTTTTATAGGCATCCTTATTCCATTCGATGTGGAATTGCTAACCAACCTAATCAATTGAAAAAAAAAAAATTAACAAATCCACCAAAGGATTTCAACCTTAGACCTCAAGGTCTGTAACCAACCTAAGACCACTCAGCTACACGCCTTTTGTTATTTAATATGCCAAACAAAATAATATATATTGAATTTTAATTTTTTTATAATATTAAATAAAAATAATATAATATTTTTAAAATTATGAAATTAGTTTAAATTTTCATTTTTAATATATTCAAATTTAAATATTATACATATTTTATTCAATAAAATTTAAAATATTAATATGATTTAATTTGATAATATTAAAGATATAAAATAATATTATTGATTTTTAATTTATTCATATATATTTAAAAAAATTATAATTATTTTTAATTTCAATAATATATAAATTACATATTTATGACGTCACCGGTTCAACCATGATTTGATCGTCGGTCCGATTAATGAATCGATAATTTTTTTTATTGGATGACTATTCTGATTATGAAAACATTGGTTAGTATTATCCTCCACTGTGATAATAATTAAAAACAAGAAGTGCCATGTGCTGAGTGTATGACTGTGCTTGATTGAGGGTGGCATGGGAATAATGGTTAGTTTTGCCTTACCTATACAAATAAGTCCGGAGCTTGACATAGCCCACACTCTTCCAATCACTTTACGGCAGGTATGGTGCACTGTCCATATATGGGCACTCTATCTCTATCCTAGTGAATATCAAGGTTGGACAACGAATGTTTGTGATTGGCACTGAATTTCACGTGGCTTTATATATATGGGAATTTAATTTTCAATAATAATGATGTGGCGTTTTTGTATCTGATAATGTGGCGTTTTCAATAAAAGTTGGATAATGTGGTTGCTTTTTATATACACGCCAAAAAAAAAAAAACAAAAAACAAAACAAAAGGGCCAAAAATGGTAATGTGATAGGCCAATGGCTTGATTTTGATTTTAATTTGCATGTGGAGAAGATTCTGAATGTGATCCCCCATTATGACGCACAAAATGGGGCATTTATTTACTGCATAGCTTCAGATAAATTTCAGTATTAAGGGAAGGAGTCTCTTCTTTTTTTTTAGGTACCACAATGGTAGCGATTTCTGTGACACTGATTTGATTTCTCCTACATGATTAGAAGCAACTGTTAGAATCCATATCTGATAATCTCGAATTGAGGCCCAAAATGTTTTTTTGAAGACATAATAAATGAAGCGTCCATTTGATCTTAAATCACAAAACCATATTGCATCCTAGATTGCTTTGAAGATTGGTAGGTTGATTAATAATTCTGTAATCTAAAGGCAAACCATTTTTTTTCTCTCTAGTTTATCTCTACAAACCATTTTTTTTTATAATGCAAAGAAACCAAAATGAGATAAAAATAATGGTTATCGGAACCAAAAATATTTCATTTATCTTTGTAAATATCCTTAAATTTTTCTTTTAAAATTTTAAATTACATAGATATCCCTAAATTTAAAAGTTGGGATGTTACATACCTATAAAAAGAGACATACTTATTAGATTTTAGCTAAATTATTTAGATTATGTGTAAAGTGGGATTTTGCCCTTTCAATGAATAAGACTTTAATTCGTAGAGACTGATTTTGACACATGTGACTAGAATGCAAGAATGTAGGCTTGTGGACTTACTCAAAGTCTCCTCATGATGGAGCCCATGGAAGTTTTCACTTAATTTATTTCCCCATGCATCATATAGTCTTCACATTACATGTAGTAATCCCATTACATAAGACACAAAGCAACTCCCAGACAAGATAGCATATAATCAATCACACTCATGCACTAATATTATTGCACAAACAACCAAGGCAAACCTAGTTTGTCTTCTCGGCACTAATCACCAAGTCCACACCTGGAATTTGCGTTTATTGAAAGATAGAGATAGATGGACTTCCAAGTTCCAAACTTTATTTACGAGCAAGATACTAGCAAAGGGTGGATATGGCCTTGGTGTTACGCATTGAGAAGGTGACTTTCGATCTCTTTGGTGATATTAACTGCAAACTCTAGGTAGTTATGGAGATCTGGGCCACCCTCACTTGCCTTCTCATATTCGATGGTCCATATCACCAAGCAGCCCTCCCCCTTTGGTATCGCTTGTGTGGTGAACTTGTAGCTCTTGTAGTCTTTCAGCACCTCCCCATCCAAAACCTTGAATGTGATGGACCTGTTTTCTTCATCTATTTGATCCACAGTCTCTTTAATACTCTCAGAATTCTCTCCTAGTTGAAACCAAAATGTGAGGTTAAACATAATTGGAATATGTTGAAACTATTATTAGATGTCATGTACATTCCTAAGAACCATCATAGTCACTAGCGGCCCAGACTCGATCACTTCTTTGCAAGAAAAAAAATGTACAAAGAGGCAATCTTTTATTCTAATAGAATAATTGAAAGGTGAAGAAAACAACAATGAAATGAAACAAAAACATAATAAATTATTTTAATTAACAGAATATAACGCTAGTGTTTTGTGGTTCTTAGTTTGAGCTGCCTTACCAACGGTCAAACTCCAATGCTTGATGGAGCCCTGAGTCTCCCAGTCACCTTCATGTACCTCGATTTTGTGTATTTTATCGGAGCAGATATTAGGAAGGTGGTGTGCTTGGCTCCTGAAGATTTTAAAGAACTTATCAGCAGGTGCTTTGATCTCTGTTTCAGTCTCCAACTTACCAGTTAGAGCCATGTTTTTCTGATAATAACACTAGCTGGATTGATAAAACTAACTACAAATGATTCAAACATAAGGCAGTGATGAGAAGAAGTAGATAACCTTGTCCTTATATATAGAAGAATGAATTAGGCAAAGCTCCTTCCCGATACCCACTTTGGTAAAAATTGCTATGATTCTGACGTATTTGCTTAGGTAATTACTACGTTGCCTGTAGTCTTGGGCAATGTGCTTTAGAGGGAGGATCCACTCGGTCTTAGGTTGGCTGAATGAAACATTTTGGTGTGAAAAACATAGTTTTGAGAATTTTGAATTTTAAGTTAAGCGTTTTATTCATATCCCAATGCCTTAATTGTATTTTTTTTTCTCATGCAATTCTACATGTACGTAGTTAATAAATCATTGTTTTTGACGTGCATGTTGACAAGGTTCATTGAAAATGAGCATAAAACATTGCTTTTCACGTTAATGCATTTGGATTGGTTTGTCAAGCTTCAATAAGGAAGAAAATAATGGATTATCATATGTTTCCAGCTCGATATCTTCCTAATTTGTGACGCATTTCCTATAACTGGTATTGATTTAAATTTATGAAAAATCTCCCACAGAAATGGCACTCAGCCATGACGATGACTATATTATCAAAATTAGTTAATATGACAACAACAATCCTATTATTTAATAATCGTGTAGGGATCATTGACAAAGAAAAAGATTTTTAAGGCAATAAAGGTAATAATGATTTGAAGTTCATATTAAAATTTGAATAGTTATGCCAAAGTTATTGATAATGATATGATCATGTAAATTTGAAGCGGTGGAAGTTAAGTAGCATTGAGAAAATAAGATAAGTTGATTTGAATTCCCTCTTAAAAGATATGCGAATAGATAGGATTCATTAAAATTATAAATCATTCAATAATGATCATCCCCACCACTCAATCTATGGGAAAGGCATGTGAAATGGAAGAAACTTTTAATAACTTTATGCTTAATTTTATAATAATGCTTAAAGATGGGGTTCATTGTCACGGAGGGGATTTGGGCAGTGGAGGTATGTGTTATTTTGTCTAACATAATATATTATTCCAATAAACACGTCAATTAAAAAGGAAGATAGAAAGAGAAATCATAGCATAACATCATTTATTGTTTTGATAAACAAATCGGAAAATTACAAAGAGACATGACAAGGAAGGAAAGACAAAGTAAATAGAAATTAAAATTTGAAAAATTATTTTATGCAAGAAAAAAAACTCTTTCAACTAATTTTACCCATTTATCATATCGTTATATTAACATTTCCGTCAATAGTTATACATCATGTAAAAATTGGAGCGCCAAATGATTCAATAATGAAAAATAGAAATTTGATGGTGATAATTCATTTATATTTGATTTCATCATTTGGTACCCTAGTCTAATTATTTGTACTTAATTTTATTCAAAGACCAAGATATTTTTTTCATATGCTTTTAATGGTAGAGATGAAATCAATATTCCAAATATTTATAATTAGATTTTCAAAGAGCTAAGCAAAGGATTGCAATCTCATACATAATCATTTATAATTAGATATTAGATCCGGATGAAATAAAATGTACAGTTTGACATGGAGAGGTTTGATGTTACTTATACTGATGATGATGGTTCAATAATAATTATTTAGCGTTGGGTTTGGTGGTTGTCGGCCAGAGACCCATGCCATATCATCCTAGCTAGAGTCTTCCAAATTCTAAACACTCTAAAGTAATTTATGCTTTTTATCATTTGCATTAGGTTGTGTAATTCAAATGCTAGTTGATCACATTTCATGGAGTGTCACCACTAACAAATGGAAAAAAATAAAAAAAAAACCTTCCACTAAGATGCTTTTCTTTGTGATCTTTATGAGGAGACATGATAATTTCTTTCATGGGCAATCATTACTAAATGAAGGTTGATTTAGTTGTCATCGAAAACCCGGCCAAGTGAATCATCCTGGATTATACAATTGAATTTTTGTCTCTTTATATAAAAATAAATGATTAATGGGTTCAAATCATATCAAAAGATCATATCTAGGGAATAATTAAATTCAAATAGACACCCTTAATTTCAACTTAATTTTCCTTCTATTTTTAGTATAAATTTATCACCAACTTTACAGGTTGGCTGGTAGAATGGCCATCTCGTATGTAATATAGTATTATCTTTCAACAGAAATAATAATGAGGCCATGTGAGGCCTTACGTGATTTGGTTAGTTGGGCGTTGGTGTGGGAATTATGGTGGGTGTTGCGCACCCACGCAATCAGTCCAGAGTCTTCAAGGAAAAGGCTTTGACAAAATTACATTACGTCTTCATTTTCATAGTATTGTTGTATAACATCTAAGAAGCATCGATGAAAAGAATTGGAATTATGCCTCAAGAAGGTGACCTTCAATGATTTAGTAAGCATTGGGTCTGGCACATGCTCATTTACCTTCTCATATTCAGCTTAAAAGTAGTGAAATTACTCATGATCTTTCCATTCCAAACCTTGAACTTGATGGACTTGTTTTATTATATTCCAAAGTCTTCTTAGCAGTCATACTGATATAATTAAGCCCTCTTTTCAAACTGAAATAATGCGGCTAGAGGTCAGGTGGATGTGAAGTTGAAGTTATGTTTGCTGAGATTACTCTTTAAAACACTTCACGTCCCTGAAATTACTAATTAGAACCTTCTCAGTGTGTCTAAAATTTGCCCAAAATAATGTCTTCTTTGAATTTCACTTCGAAACAGTGCTACTGGAGGGGTAGGCCTAAAGATGGTCTTTATGTTTTTTATCAGTCTCAAATCGATCTCATTAATAATCAGTGGCAGCTTCTCTCCCTCAACTCCTCATATGCCAGTATGTCAACACAACCCTTAGTATACAATTCTTCTGTAGTTCCAACACCT
The DNA here is from genome assembly GCF_004353265.1 of Vitis riparia. Taxonomy (NCBI): domain Eukaryota; kingdom Viridiplantae; phylum Streptophyta; class Magnoliopsida; order Vitales; family Vitaceae; genus Vitis; species Vitis riparia. The sequence goes on along the minus strand of NC_048431.1, from coordinate 4,791,106 downwards.
TCTTTTTCTTCTTGTTCTGTATATGCATTGTGGCATAATAGGCTTGGTCGCCCATCAAAAAAAGTTGTTAGAAATGTTCTTTCAACGTCTCAAAAACCTGTTATATATCAATAAAATTGGTTCTATTTTTTGGTCATCCTGTTGTCTTGCTCCACTGAAACAAATTCTATTTCAGGAGAAAAGAGGTACCTGCAACCTCTCAAACTCCACTGAAGCAATTTCAGAAACATCAAAAGAATTTGGGGAATAAACAACACCTAAAGACTTCACTAAAAGCAAAATCAAAGTTACATTCTTAAGCAGGAGCAGGACGGTAATATCACAGGAATTTCATAAAAATCTCAATCAAAAGTCAAAAAGAAAGTTGCCTTTATCAGCAAACCCAGGTATAAAGAATGAGATTAAAATATAAACATGTGATATTAAAATAAAAAATAACGGACACAAAACAAAAGGGTGAGATCAAATGCATCCCTGAAACGACCTGATTTGTTTCATTTTCGGTGGAACATAGAGTTGGTTACTGGGACCTGCTGGGTATTGCATTGCCCATGGGCCATAGCAAAGGAGACTAGAGTCTTCAAGTGGTACTTTATATGGTCGACCGGGGTAACTGGACATGAGATAAGACTTTTTAAATCGTTTCCTTGTTTTTCAAATGAAAATATTGTTCAACCAACAATAGAAATTTTGACGCGTAGGAGTTTGGTGGGAGGGCAACAAATGTGGTTAAAGGATGACAGTCATGGGTCCATAATGCAAATGGTAGTCGTACGTTGAGATTCTCAGCAGTGAAGAAAGAAAGAAAGAAAGAAAAGTGTCGAAGGGCAATGCTCTTCATCGTGATTTTCTATTTTTATTTTTAGATAATAACAGTTCAAGACACAAAGTACTTGGAAGGTATATAAGTAGAATAAGAAGTTACTATTAATATTACAGCGATGACCAGTAGAAGTTGAGGACATGGCGTGTAGTACATTATTCCCAAGTTTTTATTGTACCAGTGCTTCATACCATGTCATGACTCATGAATACGCCTTTGTTGTCATGCCTTGAGAAGGTAAGCATCCACGTTCTCAACGATACCCATTGCAAAGTTGAGGTAAGCATCTGGAGCGGGGCCACTCTCATTTAGCTTCTCATATTCCACACTCCATGTCACCAAGCTGCCCTTATCCTTTACGGTTACTTGAATAGTGCACTTGAAGATCTTGAAATACTTCACGATATCTCCTTCCACAACGTTCATAGTGACCGTTTTGTTTTCCTCGTCTACCCTTTCAACCACCAACTTAGCCTCTTCGGTATTTCCTCCTGTTTTTCAAATGGAAAACATGGTGCTAAGCTTAGAACTCATCTATCTACGTATAAATATAGGGGACACACTTTACCTTTATTTGATATTCTTTTGTTTGATAGCAATTTGAGATCAAGATTACGGGGTTTATATCGGCATGAGTAGAGTCACATTACCATTAGTTTATCATTATTTCCAAATAATAGTAATAATAATAGAAGTACAATTGAGCTCTGTGTCCTTGTGTTTGTTGGGGGAGGCGTGGAATGATGGATTTTGCCTTACCGATGAAATAAGTCCAAAGCTGGACAGAGCCCACAGTCTTCCAGTCACCTTCAACTACTTCAATGCTCTTAATTTTTTCAGGGCAAGCCTTGGGTACGAGATAAACTTTACGGCTAGAGACCTCGTGGAACTTACTGGCAGGGGACTTGATCTCTGCTTGGACCTCCATCTTGGCAATTTGAGCCATTATTTTTGTTGTGTTTGAAAACCAAGTGCCTAGTTACTGCCAAGAATATGAAGGCTATTGAAGGAAACACTTGACTACTCTCAGACCTATATAGACAGAAGGGAAGGGATACGAACTCTGAGTCTTTACTTTTTGGGATAAGAGAGAGGCCAAGGTGGAGAATGTAAGTTATGATCGTGGTTAGTACATAATAAAGTGTAAGTGGTCCACTACTTTGGGTGTAGATTATAGCATCTTACAGAAATAATAGGAAAATGTCAGGAGAATATTTGGTAATGATATCTACATAAGAAACAAGTAGAATATAAAATAATTGAATCAAGTTATATGCATGATATGTTACGATTCACCTTGCTTCTTGGTAGACCCAAATCAATATGGTTACTTCAAATTTCTCCTATAATTATGATAGTTGCTGAGTTATATAAAAGCCCAAGTCCAACCAACAAAAGTCTCTCCATTATGGGTCAATTGTCCAGTAACGATATGGCATTTTCCCATTTGATATCAGGAGGTTAGAAAAAGAAAGACTAGCATAACAAAGAAAATCTTCAACTGGCAAATTTTTATATACACCCGACCCACTCAAGGAGACATAAAACAAGAATGTGATACCCAACTGGCTTTACTTCTATAGTGGAGCTAGGAAATCAGATTCTGAAAGTGATGTGCCAAGAAAGGTCGCAAAATGTGAGGCTGATAAATTGCTCTCTCCAAATAAAAAACTCGAGAAAAAGAAGAGTGAACTCTTCTTTCTTATCATAAAGAATGATTGGAATGTTTGCAACTGGCCAATTTTGACTACGTGATTAGTGGCTGCGAGAATCTAGACTCATGCATATATTCCAAGGCTCCTCATAATGGTTTATGACTTAAGTGAAATAATTAAATTGTTTTTTACTTATTAATTTCCTGATCATTCATGCCTAATAATGCGTTTATTAAAGAATCCAACCGATCGCAAGAGGCAACTCCCGTTAGCCCACAACCAAATTATAGGCACTGATATTCATGAGAGGAATAATCCAGGGAAATTTATTAATATCTTCTCGGGATTGACTAAGCCCAGAGGTTATTGAACTACCCCCTAAGCCTGCGCTTATTGAAGAATAAAATGCATATATGCACTTCCACGGTCTGGTCTTTACATGCAAGTTTGAGATTATACTACCAATTAAAGGATATGTTTTTAATGCTATGCCTTGAGAATCTGAGATAGTGACCCTCAATATCTAGTCTCCATTTCACCTAGCTGCGCTTATCCTTTGCTGTTACTTGCATGGATGACTTGAATCTTCTCGAAATGATTCATGACCTCTGCTTCCAAAACCTTGGAAGTCATGGATTCTTTTTTTTTTTTTTCTTGATCTGTTGATTTCCAGAGTCTCCGTGGCAGTTTTAGAAGTCCGTCCTAGCTTTAGACCAAAATGAGTGGTTAATTAAACATTTATAATAGCAATTTTGAAAAGATACCATAGAAGTGCCTGTGGGGAGAACATTTTTAAAAGCAATCTGCAACGGAAAAGGTACAACATAAGATCATTGTATGTTGATTTGTTTTAAAAACAGTGTATGAAAAGTTAATTTGATGCAGAAAAAAAAGCTTCTTTTCATCACTCTCCTCTTATATTTATTTTTATTGCGAAATTTATTCCATGATAGAGCAATCATTTGATTCTACCATAAAGCTTGATTTATCATTCCAACATTAATTCAGGAAGCTCATATAATTAAGTACAGAAAGAAGTTACATGGAGTACAGCAGTAGCCAGTAGGTGTCGATAATATAATATGGAGGTACGCATAGCAACTCCGTTATTCCCAGGAGGACCCAGGCTAATCAAGTCAAGGATATAGGGCTTGTTATGCGGCTTATGCCTTGAGAAGGTAAGCGTCGATATCTTTACTCATACTAATTACAAGGCTGAGGTAAGCATCTGGAGGTAGGAGTTTCTCATTTGACTTCTCATATTCCAAAGTCCATTTCACCAGGCTGCCGTCATCCTTTGCACTCACTTCAAGGATGGAGATGACGCTCTTGAAATCCTTCATGACCTCTCCATCCAGGGCCTTGAAAGTGATGGACTTGTTCTTATCGTCTTTCTTTTCCACCCTCTCCTTGCTAGATGAAGTATTTGCCCCTGCAGGTTAATTTAAAATGAAAATAAGGTCAGATAAGGGATGTGCCTAACGATTGATTTCTACTTTAGTTTGCATGGAGAACTTCAAAAAACTAATATGAGGAGGCACCCGTATCAGAAGGGGTCATCCCCTTTGTTTGTGATTATTCTCTTCCACAGCAATAATAATTAAAAACAAGAAGGTCCATGTGCTGAGTGTATTATTTTGTTTGATTGAGGGTGGCATGGGAATAATGGTTAGCGTTGCCTTACCGATACAGTAAGTCCAGAGCTTGACAGAGCCCACACTCTTCCAATCACCTTCAACCACTTCGATGCTCTTGATTTTGTCAGGGCAGGCCTTGGGAATGAGATGAGCTTTGCTGCTGAAGACCTCGTAGAACTCATTTCTTCTTTCTTTGGAAACCAGATAGTAACTAGCCAAGGCTGTGTTTGAAGAAAATAGTTCACCACCCTAGAAAACTTTTATAGGCGGAAGGCCTGGTGCACCGGGCCCATAGATGGATCGATACTCTATCCTCTTCGGTATCAAGATTGGATAACGAATGTTTGTGATTGATACTGAATTTTATATGGCCGAATATCATCCAATCAACAAAAAATCTGGCATAAGATTTATATGTATGGGAATTTAATTTTCAATAATAAGGATGTGGCATTTTTGTATTTGATGTTAGGAGATTAGGAAAGAAGTGGTGGGAGAGTGGTAGGAGTGTGACAACCAGAGTAAAAGATGGATGGTGTGGTTATTACTCTTTATATGCACACCAGAAAATGGCCAAGAATGGTAATGTGAGAGGCCAATGGCTTGATTTTGATTTTACTTTGCATGTGCAGGAAATTATGGAGCATTGATTTATTGCATGCGTTCAGATAAATTTCAAGAACAAGTGGAGGAATCTCTTCTTTTTTTTTCCAGTACCACATTGATAGCGATTTCTGTGACACTCATTTGATTTCACCAACATGACTGGAAGCAACTGTTAGAATCCATATCTGAGAATCTGGACTTGGGCCCACTTGACCTTAACCCACAAGATCTTTCTGCATCTTAGATTACATTGAAGATTGGTAGGTTAATTAATATTCTGTAGTCCGAAGGCACTTACAAAATCACCCGCGACACCAAGGGAACCACGGTGACTTTATATATCAAACCTTTGAACCAAATAAATGAATCACTTTAAATCACAAATTCAAAACTAATAAAATATTGTAATAATAAGTTTAATGATTCTCCTAAAAACTTAAATAAAAAATATAGAAATTACAATCAAATTGAAGTAAACAATCCTAAAAATAATTTGTTGATCAAATCATGCACACCCGATTAGAAAATAAAGAAAAACAATAGATTTTTAACACGGTTCCACGATTAATGTAATCCCTATATCCATAGAGTACACCAACACTTAATAATTCAATAATTAAAAAAAAAAAAAAAAAAAGGAGTACAATGATGAAACACTCATTATCCTTTCGATTGCAGTTACACACTTTCTAAAAAGAAATTTTAAATTATAATAAGGTTAAATATACAATTAGAACAAACTCGTTATTCTTCGTATTAAAAAAAAAAATCAAAGGATATTCTTTTAACACCATGAGCCGATAGGACAACTCAATCCCAATGAACTGATCAAGACTCTTGATCCCTGCAAGCTCAATGGGACACTCGTTCTCTAGCATTCCTTGCAAAATACAACAAATTAAACCGGTTCACGCTTCACAATCCAACATAATTCAATTTCAAGGTTGTTTATAATTGAAACACTTCTCCTCCCCTAATCCCTTCTCACTTATATCATTTGTATATAAAAAGGGGAATAATAAAGAAGGGTGACTTCAACGGTTCAATAAGAAAAAATGGTTCAATGAAAAAAATCAGGTATCATAGAGAATTAAATTCTAAGAGATATCAAATCTTTATAAAAATCAATTACCAGGTTAATTTATTTAATTCAAAAATTAAATTCACTTTCTTCAAAAAATTAAATTCACTTTCTTGGAAAAATTAAACACTTTAAATTTAAAGATAGAATTAAAAAATACAATTTGCATACTCAATTTATATTTAGAAAAAAATTATAAATAAACTATTTATTTTTGTTTATTAATTAATAATAACGTTGTGCCCAAACATTGGGACTTACATTAGGTGGGTCACCTCACTTTAATACTCTCATTGGTGGACATAACAACTTCTAATCAATAGTATACCAAGACCAATGACACATTTATTGGCTAGTGTTATTCTACATCCCTTCACGGACCAGAGGCAAAGAAGGTTAATAACTTATCCTTGTTGACTAAAACCACTAATAACTAGAGTTTTTAAATTATTATAATAAATTAAGTAATAAAATTCACTTTCATAACAATCAAACAAATCACAAAATATTTTTTTTAAAAATACTATTTGATCCACTTTAAAGAATTTACACATTTTGATACTTTAAAATCAATAAAAATATATAAGGAATTATAAAATGACTTAATGAACTATAACCTTTACCTTGAAAAAATTACTCAAATTTCTAAAAGACTTAATTCTCACCTATCATAAGCATTAATAATAATAGTAATAATAATAATAATGTTATTTTCACTTAGCATATATAATTGCATTTATTATATTTATTAAATGATTAACATGAATATTATTATTATTTTATATTTTTTGTTTTCTATTTTCTATTTCCATGCATAAACTTTATTAATCTATTTTCCTCATTGTATCACCACCTCACAAAAATTCAGTAGAAGCCATTGTCCTTAAACCCTATCACTTCATACTTCATGTCCTCATCAAATTTGCATTTTTAATCATCTTGGTCGATTTTTTATTTAATTAATCTGAGAAAGTTGATTACATAAGTATTTACAAAATTAAGGTAGGTCTTTTAAAAATTTTCAAATTATATAAATATCCCTAAATTTGAGATGGGGATATTACATTACCTTACCTCTTCATTTTTGGTACATATAGATGGAGAGAGAGACTCCTTCTTAGATTTTTAGATAAATTATTTAGATTATGTGCAAAGTGGAATTTTCACATATGTGACTTGAATGCAGGAACGTAGGCTTGTGGGCATACTCAAAGGCTCCTCATGATGGAGCCTGAGTAATTTTCATTTAATTTGTTTCCTCATGGATCATATGTTCTTCACATTACATGCATGTAATAATCCCACTACAAAAGACACCGATTAACAATCACAAAGCAACTCCCAGAACCATACAACTAATCACACGCATGCACTAATTAATATTATTGCATAAATAACTGAGGGTCGGGAACCTAGTTTGTCTTCTCGGCATTAGTCACCAAGTCCAGTACAGCTGGAATTTGCGTTTATTAAAAGGTAGAGATAGTACATAGATGCACATCCAAGTTCCAAACTTTATTTAAGAGAGAAATACTAGCAAACGGTACATATGGTCTTGGCGTTATGCATTGAGAAGGTGACTTTCGATATCTTTGGTGATATTAACTGCAAGCTCCAGGTAGCCACGGGGATCTGATCCATCCTCACTTGCCTTCTCATATTCAGCGGTCCATTTCACCAAGCAGCCCTCCCCCTTTGGTATCGCTTGTGTGGTGAACTTGTAGCTCTTGTAGTCGTTCAACAGCTCCCCATCCAAAACCTTGAACGTGATGGACCTGTTCTCTTCATCTATTGATTCCAGTCTCCTTAATACTCTTAGAATTCCCTCCTAGTTCAAACCAAAATGTGAGGTTAAACATAATTGGAATATGTTGAAGCTATTATTAGATGCCATATACATTACTAAGAACCATCGATTATAGTCACTTCTTTGCAAGAAAAAAAAAAAGTACAAAGAGGCATGCATTTATTATAAAAGAAAAAATGAGAGGTGAAGAAAACAACAATGAAATGAAACAAAAACATCAAAAAATATTTTAGCAGAATATAATGCCAGCTAGTGTTTTGGAGTTCTGAGTTTGAGTTGCATGTCATACCAATGGTGTAACTCCAATGCTTGACGGATCCCTGAGTCTCCCAGTCACCTTCATGTACCTCGATTTTGTGTATTTTATCGGAGCAGATATTAGGAAGGTGGTGTGCTTGGCTCCTGAAGATTTTAAAGAACTCATCAGCAGGTGCTTTGATCTCTGTTTCAATCTCCAACTTACCTGCAGTTAGAGCCATGTTTTTTCTGATAATAACAATAAAACTAACTACAAATGATTCAAACAGAAGGCAGTGGCGAGAGGAAATACATTAACTTGCCCTTATATATAGAAGGGGGTTGTGAATTAGGCAAGGCCTCCTCCAGTCCTCCCCAGTACCCACTTTGGTAGCGCGCTCTCTCTCTATCTTTTCTTTTTCTTTTTTTTTTCCTGTTTAACTGTCAGTGCCTAGGTGGAGCCAACTCAATAAATTGACGCGCTGCTTCCCTAGGTAAATTCCACCCAACCTTCTGGGGCTTGCGTGTCTCTTCTTCAACAGAGTGGACACAAGTTTCCATGGGTTTTTAAAAAATAAAAGTTCTTTTAAAAAATTATTATTAAAATATAATCATTTATAAAATTCTTTTTACTTATTTTTCAATGGATGTTTTATATATCTCTACATATATGAAAAAATAATTAAAAATAAAGTATTAAAATAAAATTTATTTTAAAATACAAAAAAATTAAAAATTAAAAAAAAAAATTTAAGTTTCTAAACTTTATGACATGTTTGGCAATTGTTTTTTATGTTCTCTAAAAAAAATAGAAAAATGCATTTACTAACCATAAAACAAAAAATATTTTTTTTTGTTAAAGATATAAAACATGATATTCTCGGAGAATATCTTATAATTGTTTTTAATTATTTTAACTTATCTTTTAGGGATTTAAGAAATGTTTATTCAAATATGAAAATGATTAAAATAAAATATTATAAATAAAATTTACTTTTAAAAATATATTTTAAAATATATAAAAAAAATTTAAAACATAAACAAATTTTTATTCTCCAAAATATTATAAAATAATTTTTAAAAACTATTTTACAAAATTTATTTTCAAAAACACCTCTCAAATATAACTTGTAATTTTGTATTTTATAAAAGTGCATGTTATGTCGGCGGAAGATTTGATACAAACATCGTTAATCAAGAATACAAAGATAAAATAATCGACACAAATGGATCCACGGGTGAGAGATAATTATTTTACTATACAATATAAAATATTACAGAGGACAGAACTAGAATATTATAAAAGACATAACTAATTCAATTATTGAGTTTATGAAACATCTTATGTTTCCTTACTCTTTGTATTTCTACCCTACCACAAGTCTTCTCGTTCCATCAAGTACATCTCATTCTTCCTTATATCTCTATCTACCTTATATAGTCTTTACAAACTTATTTCCATCTCATAACTTTTTTCTTTCATAACCTATAATATTTATAAAAATATTTTTAGCAACCTTCCTTATTCTATGAGGAAGTTAAATGTTATTTATATAATATTTTTTACAAAAAAAAAAATTTATGCTAATTAGAAATTTGAGACACTTCCTAACAATGCATTTAACAATTATTTTAAGAAGTCTTTTTAACCTAAAAAAACATTTAAAAAAAAAATAAGTTTTTGGTAAAATTTAGAAATCATTTTTAAATATTTGAAAAATCACTTATTTTATTTGAAAATCATTTGTAATTGTTTTTGAAGATATCTAAAAAAGTACTTTTAGGAAAAGCACTTTCGCTTAAAACATTCAAGTAAAAACATGCCTTCTAAGTGTCCTATGCTATGAAATCCTTAAATAAATACGTTTACATGATAGATGGAGCTATTTACATGATAGGAAGGGCATCCCTTTTGTTTCGTTATTACCTTCCAATGCAATCATTATTAAAAACAAGAAGGCCCATATGCTGAGTGTTGTATTTTGTTTGATTGAGGGTGGCATGGGAATAATGGTTAGCGTTGCCTCACCGATACAGTAAGTCCAGAGCTCGACACAACCCACACTCTTCCAATCATCTTCAACCACTTCGATGCTCTTGATTTTGTCGGGGCAGGCCTTGGGAAGGAGATGAGCTTCGCTGATCAAGACCTCGTGGAACTTATTGGCAGGGGACTTTATCACTACTTGGGCTTCCATCTTAGCTATCTGAGCCATTTCTTTTTTCCTTTTAGTGCTTGGAAACCAGATAGTAACTAGCCGAGGCTGCGTTTGAAGAAAATAGTTCACCACCCTAGAAACCTTTTATAGAGGGAAGGTATGGTGCACCGAGTCCACATATGGATACTCTATCCTACTCAATATCAAGGGTGGATAACGAATGTTTGTGATTGGTACTGAATTTTATGCGACCGAATATCCAATCAACAAAAAAACCGGCATAAGCTTGTGGGAATTTAATTTTCAATAATAAGGATGTGGCATTTTTGTATTTGATGTTAGGAGATTCGGAAAGAAGTGGTGGAAGTTTGACGACCAGAGCAAAAGTTGGATGATGTGGTTATTACTCTTTATATACATAGCAGAAAATGGCCAAGAATGGTAATGTGAGAGGCCAATGGCTTGATTTTGATTTTAATTTTCATGTGCAGGAGATTATGGAGCATTGATTTATTGCATGCGTTCAGATAAATTTCAAGAACAAGTGGAGGAATCTCTTCTTTTTTTCCAGTACCACAATGATAGCGATTTCTGTGACACTCATTTGATTTCACCAACATGACTGGAAGCAAGTGTTAGAATCCATATCTGAGAATCTGGACATGGGCCCTGAAGTTTTTTTAAAGACATGATAAATATTGAAGCGCCCACTTGACCTTAACTCACAAAATCATTCTGCATCTTAGATTGTTTTGAAGATTGGTAGGTTAATTAGAAGTTTGGTTTCAATGATTTTAAGAAGTGTGTTCAGCTTAAAAATGTTTTTGAAAAAGTTTAAGAAATATTTTTAAAATTTTGAAAAATAACATGTAATTTTAAAAAATCAATTATAATATTTTTTGAAAAAATATTTAATAGGTGACTTTCTTAAAAACATATTCAATAAAAACATTTTTACTAAAAACACTCAGAGCATGTTTGGACTGTTGGAATAGAAAATGGTAATGAGAAACCAATTTCATTATCATTTATTAACGTGTTTGAATTGTTTTTTTTAGAAAGAGAATAAGAATAAAAAAATTCAGTGTTATGAAAACCAAATACCCCCTCTAGGATTTTGATTCTTCTCTTGTACGTGAGATTATGATTCACTTCCATTCTCATCCTATTTTTATTTGTATTCCTGTATACCAAACACATCCTTAAAATAAAAGTAACGAAACATACTCTAATACTCTATAATAAAAATACTTATAAAATCACCCACGACACCACAATACCAAAGAGTAAGGAACACGATTATTTTGTATGTCAAACATTTGTTTCAAACACATGAACACTTTAATTAACAAATTCAAAACTAATTAAAAAATCTTAATAATAAATTTAATGACTCTTCCCACCATTTAAATAAAAACTCTAGAAATTATAATTGAATTCAATATTAAGTAAACAATATTAAAAATAAATCAATTCCAAAGTTATTAAGTAAACAATTTTAAAAATAAATCAATTTCAAAGGTGTTGCTAATAAAAACACTTTTCCTATCATGATCTCTCCTGTAGATACCACTTTTACCTTAAAATAATAATAATAATAATATAGAATGGTGAGTCAAATAAGGTAGTGTACAAAATTAAATTATAAGACATTAACAGGCATCTATAAAAATCAATTAGCAAGTATATTTAATTCAATAATTAAATCAACTTTTTTCAAAAAAAAAATTAAACACTTTTAATTTAAAGATATAATTAAATAACACACTTTGTATACTCAGTTCATATTAAAAAAAAATTATGAACAAATTACTTTGGTCCATTATTAATAATGTGGTGTTCAAAATTGGGACTTGTACTAGGTTGTTAGGCTCCCTTTGTTCCTCTTACTGGTGGACAAAACAATTTTTAATCAATGGTACACGAAAGGGTAATAACATCTTTATTAACTAGATTTGCATTGCATCACTACCCCCACCAAAGATAATAAGGATTAACAACTTACCCTTATTGATCAGGGTCAATAACAACCAAAGTTTTAAAATAATAATAATAAAATTCACTTGCATAACCATCAAACAAATCATAATATATTTTTAAAAAAAATATCACTCGATTTATTTCAAGAGATTTAAATATTTTGATACTTTAAAAAAATAAAAATGGATAGGACAAATTTCTAAGAGACTTAATTCATTCGTATCATAAATAAAAATAATAATAATAATAATAATAATAATATTATTATTATTATTATTATTATTTTCATTTAGCATAATTGTATTTATTAAATGATTACTATTAATGTTATTATTACTTTCTATTTTCTTATTTCTATTTTCTATTTGGTTGCATGAACACTATTAATCTATTTTCCTCATTGCATAATTTATAGCTGACCACCTCACAAAATTCTATAGAAGTCACTAGCCTTAAACTTTATCACTTTATACTTTTATGTCCTCGTCAAATTGAAGAGAGAGAGAGAGAGAGAGATTCTTAGATTTTTAGATAAATTATTTAGATTATGTGCAAAGTGGGATTTTGCACTTTTAAGATTAAGAGTTTAATTTGTTACAGGCTGATTTTTCACTTATGTGTGGACGTACTCAAAGGCTCCTCGTGATTGAGCCGTTGGTGATTTTCACTTCATTTATTTCCTCATGCATCATACGGTCTTCACATTACATGCAATAACCCCATTAAAAGAGACACCAACTAAAAATCACAAAGCGACTGCTAGACAGGCATACAACCGATTACACGCATGCACTAACATTATTGCACAAATAATTAAGGAAAGTTTATCTTCTCGGCATTAATCACCCAGTCCACAGCTGGAATTTGCGTTTATTGAAGGATAGAGATCGTAGGTACATGCACTTCCAAGTTCCAGACTTTATTTACATGATAAATACTAGCAAACGGCATATATGGTCTCGGTGTTATGCATTGAGAAGGTGACTTTCGATATCTTTGATGACATTAACTGTAAGCTCCAGATAGTCATGAGGATCCGGCGCATCCTCACTTGCCTTCTCATATTCAGCGGTCCATTTCACCAAGCAGCCCTCCCCCTTTGGTATCGCTTGCGTGGTAAACTTGTAGCTCTTGTAGTCTTTCAGCACCTCCCCATCCAAAACCGAACGTGATGGACCTGTTTTCTTCATCCATTGATTCCATAGTCTCCTTAATACTCACAGAATTCCCTCCTAGTCGAAATCAAAATGTGAGGTCAAACATAATTAGAATATGTTGAAGCTAATATTAGACGCCATATACATTACTAAGAACCATCGATTATAGTCACTTCTTTGTAAGAAAAAAAAAATGTAAAAAGAGGCATGCATTTATTCTAAAAGAGCAACAATGAAATGAAACAAAAACATCAAAAACTATTTTAACACAGAATATAACGCTGGTGTTTTAGGGCTCTTAGTTTGAGCTGCCCTACCAATGGTGTAACTCCAATGCTTGACGGAGCCCTGAGTCTCCCAGTCACCTTCATGGACCTCGACTTTGTGTTTTATCAGAGCAGATATTAGGAAGGTGGTGTGCTTGGCTCCTGACGATTTTAAAGAACTCATCAGCAGGCGCTTTGATCTCTGTTTCAGTCTCCAACTTACCAGTTAGAGTCATGTTTTTTTTATAATAACACTAGCTGGAGATAAACTACAAATATGCAAACAGAAGGCAGTGGCGAGAGGAAATAGATAACCTTGCCCTTAAATGAAGAAGGGTTGTCAATTAGGCAAAGCCTCCTCCACTTCTCCCCAATAACCACTTTGGTAGCCTTTTTTTTTTGCCTGTTTAACTGACAGTGCCTAGGTGGAGCCCTGGAGCCAAGTCAATGAACAGAAAAAAAAAATGCAATAATTCCCGCTTGCTTGCCTAGGTAATTACCACATTGGCTGTAATCTTGGGCATTGTGCTTTAGAGGGAGGATTCAATCGGTCTTAGGTTGGCTGAATGAAACATTTTGGTGTGAAAAACTAGCCAAGATTCTGCAAAAAAATTCCAAGAAACCCTGGGAATTACTGTTATAGATTTGAGAATTTTGGATTGTAAGTCAACCTTTTATTCACATCCCGTGCGTTCGATCCATAGGTCCCATTGTCTGCGCTTTACTATGAGGCGGTGCCACCCAACTGTTATGGGCCTGCGTGTCTCATCTTCATCAAAGTGGACACAGGTTTCCAGGGGCGAATCCAACGTAGGTTTCCAGAGGCGGATGCAGGTTTGATGTTTCCACGTACTGCCTTATATTTTTTTTATACCAAGAATGGATAGTCTTATACATATTTAGAGAAAAAGTTCTTAAATCTTAGAAACTAATGGCATATTTATTAATTGTTTTTAAAAATATTTTTTTATGTTTAAAAACAAAACGATTGAAAAACATGTTTGATAGGTTAAAAAAAAACACATTTTTAATTGAAAACTAAAGATAGAATCCTTTTTAAAAATATATTTTAATCATTTTCAATTGTTTTATGAGGGGTATTTTAAAAAAATAATGAGATAAATATAAAGAATAATTGAAAATAAAGCATTACATATCAAAATTTATTTTTAAATCAAAAGGAGAAGAAAAAAAAAAACCAAGACTACATATTGAAAGTTTCAAAGGAGATATTGACAGAAATAACCCACAAAAAACTACAATATTGAATTTATTAGTTTTAAAGTTTTAAAAAAATATTGTAATATGATATTATCATGTATGAAAAATATTGTAAACTTTCAAAAGATGATATTATCATAAAAGGGAGTAGATGTATAATAAATGTTAAAATGTTTTGTGAAATACATTTTGTAACGATTCACTTATATTATCGTGCAATCGTGTATAGATATTATTTGTTTTGAGTCTAATAGACATTCACAATTTTGAAACACATCAACAAAATTAAAAGAAGTTTATATCATAAGAATTTTTTATATCCCATGTGATACTTATATAGTCTTAAAAACTTTTTCTTACATCCAATGTGAGACATCACAATCACTGCTATGCAAATAAACATTATTGTTTTATTCATAAGATTATGAGATCTTGTGAGTAAAAATCAACTCTAATACCATTTGCAATGATCATTTTCCAACATGTGGATATTATCCACTTTTGAGTTCAAACTCTCACAACGTTAAAACATGTCTATAAAATTAAAAAGAATTTATACTTATACAATTTCAATAACTTTTTCTTCTGTCCAATATAAAACACCACACATTTTTTATTTCTCTTTACACCCATTAATATTTTTTTTATTCTTCAAGAGATGTGGGAGAAAAAGTCGGATTTAGTGATAATCTATTAAAAATTGATACAATGAATTAGTTTTGAGTACAAGGATTGAAGTTGTCATACTAGAAAAATAAGGGTTTTTTTTTATATACCTATTGTATCGCCGGTGCATGGATCGAACTTCTCATTATCCATCAAATAAAGCGGGTCGGCCCGTCAAAGTAGCTAGCCACATTGGGCCGGGAGTCATACTTCATTTATCTTGGGCTGGAGTTAATAAAAGAAAAAACCTGAGCTCTACAGCACTTCAAGAACGGGCCCTCTACGAGAAGAAATCAACCCAATATGACACACACCTCAGGTACCAACTATAAATTTTTACCGCAGATGAAAAAATTGAGCCATAATCATGTAATTTTAATATATTATGTGAATCATATTCCATTTAGCAAGGGTCCCTCCATAAAGAGAGGCGGGGACGCTAAACCCAAAACATTTAAAATACCATAAATTCATAGACACAAAAGCTCAAATAATATAAATCCCCAGGCACAAAAGCTCATCAGCTTTTATTCGAAGATATAAACTAGTATTATAAGTGAAATTAAGTAAGAGTGTGTTTGACAGTATTTTTATTCGAAGTATTTTTAGTAAAAGGTTTTTTTTTTTTTTTGAAGTGTTTTTAGAAAAATTATCTATCAAGTATTCATCCAAAAAACACTATAAGCAATTTTTCAACACTATAAATAAATTTTCAAATTTTATAAAGTACTTATTTTTATTTTTTGAAAAATATTTTTAAAATTAAAAACTTTAATTGAAATTACTATCAAACGCACTCTAAGCCTTATTTCTTTTTTATATCTTGAGAAGGTATGCATCCACCTCCTTAGAAACATCGAGTAGAAAGGCAAGATGAGACTCCGGGGAGGGGACGGTTTCATTTGCTTTCTCATATTCCAGACTCCATTTCACCAAATTCGTATTTGCCTCTGAAGTAGCCTCGATGGTGGCCTTGAAACTCTTGTAATAATTTGTCACCTCACCACCTATGAGGTCGAACGTCATGGACCCTTTTTCCTCGTCTATGGCAACGATCTTATCCTTGGCAATTACGGCACCACCTGTGTTGGATTTTAACCAAAAGAAAACATCAGAATAATCTTGCTCCTTTAAACTACATATATAAAGAGGGAGTCATGGACTCCTTTGGTAATGAGGTCAGGTAGTATGTATACATGCATGTGGCAGAATTTCTTACCCATGACATAGGTCCAGAGCCTGACAGAGCCCACACTCTTTCCATCTCCCTCGAGTACTTCAATGCTCTTTAGCTTGTCAGGGCTGATCTTAGGCATGAGGCTGGTCTTGTTCTTGTAAATGTCGAATATCCTGTCTGGAGAAGATTTTATCTCCGTTTGGAGTTCCAGCCTACAAATTTGAGCCATATTTTCAATGAAAACAGGGAGAAAATGAAAGAAAGAGAGAGGTGGATGTCAGAAGGGAGAATGTGGAGTTTATATAGGATAAAGAAGAACATCAGGTACATGCTCAGGCTGGGTATTAATTCCTTTAATGCTAAAATAGTGCAAAACAACAAGAGAGATCTAAAGGGAGAGAAGAAAAAAAGAAGATAAAGTAGTCGGGGTGGGGGTTGCCTCTTTATGGACTTTCTAGATGAGGAACTTTAGACAAAAAGAATCCATTAAATTGCAGGCGGATAATTAGGACCACATGCCTTTCAGCAAGTAGCATCAATGTGCTCTCCTTTCATGACAGAGATCAGTCTTATTGACGGAGATGCTCTTGGGCCATTGGGGCGCAGTGAGGGGTGGCAGGGGCTGCCCATATTAGTTCTCTATTATAAACAAGTATCAGCATGCCAAAGCTTTGTATGAACAATACCAAGGTGGACCCTTTTTACTTCAAAAACCAGAAGTCAAAAGAGACAATAAATAACGGATGATAGCGTGGAAACAAAGCCATACTCAATTATGAATCTTGCAGAACTCATCAACTTATCAATGGAAAGGAAGATTCGGTGCATTTTACAATATGTCATTTTCAGAAAATAATTATACTATGCTTGAACTTATAATGAAAATTGCACTTTTTGGTTACCAACAAAATTTCCTTATCGTAAAGCTTAATTTACAAGAGTAGAATGAATGGGGTGGTTACAGGTCCAGTATCTTGGTTAATGAAGATGGCTCAAACACATTAACAACTGCTCAGACACCGAGCTATTCGTCATTAACAACAACATTGGAGCTTTTTTCAGAATACAAAGGTCCACTAAATACTAAAGCTCTTCCAGCTTTCCAGTTTTACAATTATTTAAATGTCTATATGTATATCATATCTACATGTAAAGGCAAAAATCCTTGACGCCTTCAGTGGCTGTTCATAATTAGGACTGTTTCTGATCCAGAAGGGAACTATATGATTACAAGATGTCACTAAATCAACTTTGTAAGAAGGGGAGAAAAAAAGTATACGTCTCATATATCAGAAGCATCCTTTCTAAACTTGGCAACAACAGGAGAAGTAGAAAAACCACTTTGTTTATCTGGAACCAGCAGATGATCATCTTTCTCATCATGCTCTTCTTCTCTAGATTTGTTGGGAGATGATGATCCAAGTATCTGCACTGTTAAGCTTCCACCTACAGAGAGACAAAGGCCCCAAACATTTATATACATTTTTAGCACAAACACTCATGATAAATGATATCATCAATCATTAAATAAGATGCATGCAGATGAACCCAACTCAGAGAATCAAAGGTTAGATTATTTTTCTTGGTTAGAGTTTTAAAGGTAGGAGCTTTACATTCAGAACCTTAGGCTACCAAATTGTCTAATTGGCAAAATCTAATAAGGGGAGGGGTTTACTGCTTTTTCCCATCTTTTTGTTTTTACCTTTTGGCACCCTTGCATACAATTCATGTACTTTATGCGCCCTTTTGACAGGCCCTATTTTATTTTATTTTCCTTTTTATTTGATATGTAGGAAAACTCTATCAAAGCCTTTGCTAATTTTTTGCTGCGTGTAAACATAGAATTTTTAATATTTATTTCTACCAATTCTCACCATGCTTTTCTTTTCTTAACTTCAACATACTAAAATAGAAAATCCTAACAAAATTAAGCAAAACTGACTCTTCATATAACCTGTACATATTTTCTTGAACATGAAAGGATGAACAGCAGTATGTCATATAGTATGTTTTTGTTATCATTTTCTTCCTCTAGAATGGTTTTTTGCTTAATTACTTACTACTATTGCTTTTGCTGGTGTTTTTGCTGTCACTTGGGGTTGGAGTGAAAGCAAGTATGAGCCACACTGTGCTCAAGCTTAAGGCCACATTTCACACCTTGCATGGCTGCATCTGGGCAACAGGAAAAGCTTAGTTCTCTAAGAATACCAGGAGTCTTGATCTGGAAAAGCTAATGTCTGATCATCATTCAAAAGGTAGCTTCCCTTATAATGATCAAATACCACAAAGCTACTGATAAGCAGTTGAAAGGCACAGAAATTTAGTGTGAGGGTCAACCTTCAGTAAACCTCATGGAAAATGAAGATAGTCAGATAGCAGATAATAAGTCTTAGAACTTGACCTATGGCAGCAATTAGGTATCAGCCATATCTCTAACATTCCTGGGGAAGCCCATCATAATAAGCCTGATAAGCAAAAAGATTCTCTCCTTTTGTTTGGTAAGAAAAAGGTCATTTCCTATCATAGACCATCATGATTAGGTTTCTGTAAGCTAGTTAAAGGTAAAAGATTGGATTCCCATCTAAACATTTTCCTTCCCTCTAAAACCCACAGCACTCTTTTGGTTTTTTCATGTGCATGAGTGCCTGGTGATGTGTTTGCTAAAGGATCTTAGTTGATCAATGAAGCACATAGAAGGTAAACATAAAGTAAAATTGGAAAGAGAATAATTCATTGTGAGCCCAGAGTTCATGAGAAATTCAACATGAAGGTCCACTTCTCCCCCCCATTTCTTGTGTTGAGTTGGTCTGCAGAAATTTTATGATAAGAAGTAAACTAAAAATAGAGGGACCCCATAACCACCATTCTATTACTTCCAAAATAGACATTAAGACTTCTGTGGTCCAGTTTGGCAATTCTGCATTGAAAAGTGTGGTAATGAATGATAACCAGAAGACAAAAAGTTAATTTACTTAGCACAAGAGCAGCCCCAATCCAGCCAAGGGAACCCCATCTTTCACCAAGGAGAAACCATGCAAAACCAGCACCCCAGACAGGCTCCAATCCATAAATTATTGCAGTTTCTGTGGCTGATACATCACGCATTGCATCCATCTGTATGAACATAAATAAATTTAAATTGTAAGTAATTCCCAGAAGATTTTCTTTCGAGAATATGAGATTTATAAAGCAAAAGGGATTTCCTAAGAAAGTCTAGTGTGTGGGTTTGGAAACCCTGACCCTAAACCCTACCCTCCCCATATAATATAGACTCTGTTCGTTGCTAACTTTCTTATTAGAGAAGTTATATATAGAAATGGCTATGAAGTCAGACATTTTCATCAACAGGTTGCAGTACAGAAGAAGATAAAATTAGAAATGCATACATTAAAAAAAATAAATAAGGAAGAAAAAAATGTGATCATAGCACAAGTGGGGGATGAATCCAAAGAAAGTCAGCTGAAGCTCCTCAGTCATATAATACAAAGACTAAAAACCAGCCAGCAAACAAAGGAAAAGGAGCCAAGGACCAGTAGATAGAGATACGAGGACTGATAGTTCAAGTCAATGAGGCTACAGGGAGAAGAAAAATGCCAAAAGAAAATGAGTAACGCTATGTGAAAAGACAGACGGCCGTTTATTAACCATAAAATTATGTTGCACATGGTGTGATGGTGTAATAAAAGGAACTACATTGATACAGGGGGGCGCAAGCAGAAGAGGGGGAGAAGGAAAGAGTTGGAATCCTAATAAATATTGTTTGTCATCTGACAATGTAAGAATCTTACCTCTATCCATAAGCATAACCCAGTAGAGATTATGCCTGTGTAAAATGCCGGTATCCATGGAAATGCAACCATCCAATCCCACAACATTGTCCATGTCCATGATGACAGGTCACATCCTTGGATGGCACCAAACGAGCCTCCGACAAAATACCAGATGGTTGAAAATAGAGCAACGACGCATACCTAAATAGAAACTTAGAATTATTCAAACCACACATTAAGGTAACGAACCCACAATTTTCAATATGATCGAATAAAAGTAAACCAAGACAGGTAAAAAGCTCACTCAAGATCAAAAAACTACCTCATAACCAAGGAGAGGTAAGAAGTTTTCTCTACTTGTACTTCTTGAAATATGTTCAGTTCTTAGCATATGAACACCAAAAAAAACTGCACTTAAAAAGTTTAACAGATCTCCAACCTGAAATAGATTAGTGGAAAATGATAAATATATTAAAAAAAAACGGTTACCTTTAACACCAACATAGTGGCATTCGAATTCTAGTTCTTATACTTTCTTTCAAAAGGCTTTGTACCACAAACACTGCAGGAATGGAGAAACAACTAATAAGTATCTACATGATACATACACTTGGAGGAGATCCACTGGACTCCAGCATAGCAACCCCCAAGATGGACATCAGAGCTCCAAACCAGGTATGAGCAGGAACTGTTGCTCCTAACATACCATCAAGCAAGGGAACCACAATTACCTGATAAATTCACCCAGATAAGTCAAGATTGTTCCTTGTAAGACTCACACATATAGATCTATTGGAATTTAAATCAAGGGGCTTACAGTGAACATAGAGAGAAATGAAGCTCGCCCAGCATCCGATGTGAGCAGACCAAGTGACTGCATAAGGTATCCTAAACTGACCCAGAAACCCAACTCTATCCCCGCATTACGGGTCTGAACATCACCTCGTGCTCGTACTACAAAGGGGATAAATGGTATGGCAGACACAACAAAGCGCACAGCAGCAAAGGTTGCTGGGTCCATGATTGCTTCAACCTCTTTCACAACTGGAATATTACTAGCTACAACATGAAATGAAAAGCTTTAAAATCATAACCCATGTGATGAACCAGTCATTTGGGTATATCATTTTGATAACACTGAACCAACCAAATTCACCAAAAACCCTTTAATTTGCAGCCATTATAGCAAAAATTAAGCAAACCCATTCAAGAGAACTGTGTACTGAGGAATTAAATTAGTTATTTCTATCTTAATTTTTCGCAAATAGAACCAAATACAAGAAAACAATTTTCTAACGAAATATTGAAAAATTGAAAGAAAACAGGAAAAAGAGTGAGAAGCATACCATAGACAACAGTGAGAACATTGAGCAAAATGATGCCCCTGACCTTTCTAGACGCGAATAAGATCCTCCGCCACAGAGACCGCCTTCCGAACAAGGACTTCAGGCTTAAGGTTGGTGGCTTGGTAGCACCATTATGCCCAAATGTAGTGGGTTTTTTGTTATCAGGAAACACCGGTAATTGAACTGATTTTATCGGTCTCCTTTTGGGAGTGATAGGGGTGCAAGAAAAAGAAGAGGATGAAGATGAGGATGAGGATGAGGATGATGATTGAGAATCCTTCAGGGAGGAAGTGGTGAGACCAGCTCTTCTTCTTCTGTGAATAAAGCAGTGTAGAGAATTGAAGGTCGAGGGATTGCATATGGCAGAGTGGGCGGTGTTTGGCTTCCGTGACAATCTCCATGGTGATGTGGAAGCCATGGAAGAACACCCCCCTCTTCCTCTCTCTTAATGGGATCCTTCAGAAAATCATCTATAGATTTCCAGTGGAGGACACACTAACGGGAGCTCAACACGTGGGCAAAATTTTAGTGCCCGAGTGTGTATAAGTTTTAAGAAAGGGTTGTGATTTTTAGAATCATGGATATTTTATATTTTGAATGGCCTGAATCGCCTGATCTCTCTTTAGTCTTTACGACCATCTATATGATATTTTTTAAAAAAAACAAAAGCATCCTTTATGAAAAAATTAGACTGTCCTCCTAAAAAATACACCTTAATCTTCCCGATCCACCGCACTAACATTGTACATTTATATGATGTCAACCTCTTTAGTGTCAAGCTTTTTATGTTAAGGTGGTGTTTATTTTTTTGATTTTTTATTTAAAATAATTTATTTTTAGAATTTAGGTTATTTATTTTCCTAATTTTTTATGATTTATTATAAATTTTTTATTAAATAAAAAAACAAAAATATATAACTTTTTCTAAATAAAAATAATAATAAATTAGTTTTTTTTTACTTTTTAATACTTAATAGAAATAAAATACTATAAAATCAAACGACCTAATATTTAACATTATTAAGTATTAAAATTCTATTTAAAATTAAGTAAAAAAATAAACACCATCTAAACTCTTCCCAATGTACAACACATTAAGCTCAAATATTTGCATGACATACGACCTTTCAAGTTTGAATCCCATAAAATGAGTTTTTTTTATTCATTTTTCTTATTATCCTACATGATTTCTTATTTTTAAATCACCTCTAACTTATTTTTAAATATCTTTCAATTATTTTTATATCAATTAATCATTTGTATTAAGATTATACATTTATACGATATTCGACTTTCCATATCTTAATTTCTTTTTAGTGCCTAACTTTCTAGATTTAAACTATTCTCTATGTTTTACACATTTAGCTCAAATACTGCATGATATACGACCTTTTAAGTTTGAATACAATAAAATAAGTCCTTTTTTTTCGTCTTCTTCTTTTACATGATTTCTTATTTTTAAATCATTTTTAAATTATTTTTATATCAATTAATCCTCTTGATCCGTCGTATTAACATTTTACATTTATACTTTTCATGTCTCAACCTCTTCTCAATGTCTAGCCTTCCAAATTTAAGTTCTTTCTAATATTTGACACATTAACATCAAATATTTGCATGATATACCTTTCAAGTTTGAATACCATAAAATGAGTTTTTTTTTTCTTGTTCTTCTGCATGGTTCCTCGTTTTTAAATCACTTCTAAATTATTATTTTCTCTTATTTTACCCTTTTTGGTTGATAGGAGTTTTGAACTGTTTCCCGCGAGTCTTGGCTATATCACGCAAGCCATATGAAGCAATTGGCAAGTGGTGGGCAGCCTCCCATGATCCGCGGACTCGCATTTACGATGTTACTTATTCGACTATTAAGGTCATGTCTATTTCACGAAAAATATTAAGCAAGGAAAAAAATGTTTAGAAAATGGATTTTCTCATATTTCGTACCATTATAAAAAATATATGAAAATATAACTCAATAAAATTAAAATTGATTTGTTTTAAAATTATTTAATATTTATATAATAAAGAAAAATAAGTATAACATGTTTGAATAAACATATACAAAAAAAAATCTCAAAACATTTTAACTCAACTTGTTTACATTTATTCAAAACTCGTTTTATTAGAAATAAGATTTCAGGAATATTCAAAACAAAATCTACTGAATTTTTTTTTCTTTCTTTAGGTTTTTAATTTTTTAGTGATTTAAAATTTTAAAATAATAAAAATAAATAAATAAATTAAATCAACGTGGAGAAAAGTTTATTTCAATATACGACTAATCGTGTTGTTTTTACTTAAACAAATCAAACTTTCTAGGTAGGTTATTCAAAATGTACCATGAAAATGAAATTATGATACAGAAGTAGAACGAGGAGAAATCTGAAAATTTGCATTAACACATCGGAAATAGAAATACACAGTCGTTTGAAATTTTCCGAAGCCTGTGGAGGAAGCATGCTATCCAGAGAGCGATCCACCAAGGTCTTCCGCTTGGCACTCAATTTCTCAAATCTTCTTCACGCTCATGGTTCCTCCACTGGCCAATCACTGCCCATTACCAAACAAGCCTTGACAACCCTCCTGCAATCATGTTCTTCACACCCAAGCCTCCTCAAACAACTCCATGCTCTCCTCCTCACAACAGGCCTTTCCATCAAGAACGCCCTCATCACCCAGCTTCTTACCTCCCTGACTCTCTTAGGGGATATGTCATACGCTCGTCAACTGTTCGACGAAATGCACAAGCCAAGGCCCTTTTTGTGGAACACCATCATGAAAGGGTACGTGAAAAATGGCATTCCCGATAAGGCAGTCTCGGTTTACGGGAAAATGCGTCATCTTGGTGTTCGTCCCGACCCCTTTACGTTTCCTTTTGTGATCAAGGCCTGTGCTGAACTGGCCGAATTGTGGGCAGGTTTGGGTATGCATGGCCATGTTGTGAAACATGGATTGGAGTTTGTTGCTGCTGTGAGGACTGAATTGATGATAATGTATGTTAAATTCGGGGAGTTGGGTTGTGCTGAGTTCTTGTTTGGGAGTATGGTTGAGAGAGATTTGGTAGCTTGGAATGCTTTGATTGCTGTGTGCGTGCAAACTGGATTTTCCAGCAAGGCTCTCCAGTCGTTTCGGGAAATGGGCATGGCCGGAATAAAGCCTGATTCTGTAACTATTGTGAGTGCTCTTTCGGCTTGTGGTCATTTGGGGTGTTTAGAAACTGGTGAGGAGATTTATGAGTTTGCTAGAGAAGAAGGGATTGATAGCAATATAATTGTTCATAATGCAAGGCTTGACATGTACGCAAAATGTGGGGACATAGATAAGGCCATGAATCTATTTGATGAGATGCCTCAAAGGAATGTAATTTCTTGGAGCACTGTGATTGGAGGGTACGCAATTAATGGGGAGAGTGAGAAAGCATTGGCTTTATTCTCTAGGATGAAGAATCAAGGAGTACAACCAAACTATGTCACCTTTCTTGCCGTTCTATCTGCTTGCAGTCACACTGGACGAGTGAATGAAGGGTGGCAATATTTTAATTTCATGGCTCAATCAGATGATAAAAATATCCAACCTAGAAAAGAGCACTATGCTTGCATGGTTGATCTTCTTGGCCGGTCAGGACATCTTGAAGAGGCTTATAACTTCATTAAAACTATGCCCATTGAGGCAGACCCAGGAATTTGGGGTGCTTTATTGGGGGCCTGTGCTATTCATCAGAATATCAAATTGGGTCAGCATGTGGCTGATTTACTCTTTGAATTAGCTCCTGAGATCGCCTCATATCATGTTTTATTGTCCAACATGTACGCTGCAGCTGGTAGGTGGCATTGTGTTGAGAAGGTGAGGCAGAGAATGAAAAAGAAAGGGGCAAGAAAAGTAGCTGCTTACAGCTCAGTCGAATTTAATGGTGAAATTCATATCTTATATGGGGGAGACAAGTCACACCCACAGTCAGCAAGTATATTGGCGAAATTAGAGGATTTACTTAAACAGATGAAGAGTATGGGTTACATTCCAGAGACTGATTCTGTATTCCATGATGTGGAGGATGAGGAAAAGGAATCCACACTCAGCACTCACAGTGAAAAGCTTGCCATCGCATTTAGTCTTATCAATGGAAGTCCCAAGTTCCCCATTAGAGTAATGAAAAATTTGAGAATTTGTGGTGATTGTCATACTTTCTGCAAACTTGTTTCCAGAATTACAATGAGAGAGATCATCATGAGAGATAAGAACCGATTTCATCATTTTAAAAATGGCATTTGTTCATGCAGGGATTTCTGGTGATTCCAAGGGATAAAAAATACTTTGAAGCGGGCCCAAAATTCAAAGCATATTGGATAATCGTTTCTCTAAATTGCAAGGAGAGGTGTAAGAGGAACTAAAAAGAAGAAATTAATCTGGTATGGCTGAAGGCTAGCTCAGTTCTTGAACTCCCATTGAAATAGAAAACAGTGTTCTTATAAGCTATATGAGCCTTCTGATTGAGCAGATTCTTCAGGCAGTGGAAATCTATATCCCCTGGATGAGGACCAGCAATTAGATCTTCCATTAAGTTTATAAATGGATAGTGGAAATCTATAAGCCTTGGACAAGGACCATCATTTTGATTCCTCTGCACGGCCTGGATGGCAAGCTAACAAAGGCAGAGACTAACTGATTCACTTTATATTAAGTTAAAACTATTATCTTGCTTTATTTTTGCATCTTACATCAAGCTAGAGGATGCAGTTGTCCATCTCATATGCGTTGATATCAGGCATGAAGTGGCAAGCTTCTTGTCAAGATTTTTAGGCACCCATAATCGATCTCAGATATTCTTTTTACAACACATTCTTCTACTCAGTATAATTTTGCTTTTTAATAAGAAGCACTAAATTATGCTTTGAAGCTGTGGAGCATGGTTACTCCCCATGCCAAAGGTTCGGACAAAGAGCATGAACCACCTGCTTCTATTGTAATAGATTTCTTCCCCACCGAATGTAGTAGGAATTTCCAATATTAATGCAATCCAACCGGGCAAACAGTACTGGATTAAACAGGTCATTCCCTTTATCCACAACCTCCTAGTTTTCATTTAGAGAGATCTGTCATCCATGAATGACAAAATGTCAATATTGAGTATTAAATTCCATTAATCTCTCAATTTGAAGTGCTCTACTCAGTTTCCTGTGGTTGTAATTGATTATATCTGCTCTCTACTTTTTGAATTGAGCTTTCTGGTTCTGAATGCAGATTTTGAGCGAGTGATTGAAGAATATTATTCCCAACAAACATGTACTTAGCATAGAATTTTTATTTCTGGAACAAATTAGAATTGATATTATTATTATCCAACCATATTCAGTATGCTTATTAATCTCCTTGGCTTATACTACATAATTTCCTGACTTAATATGGATCAATGTCCATTAGTAAGATTACTTGTTACTTTGTGTTGAAGTTAGGATGACACCAAATGTAGCTGCCTCCTAGAGGCACTAGAAATATGAACTCCTGTATCTCCTTAGCCTATCTTAACCTTTTTTTTTTCCTCATCTGTTATTATTGCCCTCTTGCTCATGCCACTTAAGTTTGCGTTCCCATGATCTCAATCTCAGAAAGTGGTGTCCTAGACTCATAGAAGCTGATTGAATGCAGAAAATCTGTTGACTATTTAGTGGACTTAAGTATGGAGATTTATTGTGCTTGTCCTCTTGGCAGCCATGTTATTGCAGTTGTGTAATTAGGATTTCAATCAAATACTGAATCATTTATAGGCATTTCTTGTAAGATTGAAACAGCATAATTTTGACTTGAGGAGAAGTTAGTTGAAACCCTTTAATGTTATTATGTAAGGATATGGAAGGCAAAGTTTTCCCTTTCACTAGTGTATTCGCTGGACCATATGTTTTCGCTCTTAGCATATGCACTGTACCAGTAGATGAAGTCTCGAGATCATCTGATTATTTTTTGTTTTTTTTTGGGGGGGGCGGCTTTTATAATTCATGTTTCTGCAGGATATTTATTTTTGGTGCCTTCAAATCATTGTTTGATGGCTCTTCCTTGCAGCTGCAGCATATGACCCATGTTTGCTTCCACAATAGCTCCTTCGATTTTTGTAATTATTATTACTTTGTTTGAAAAAGCTATGAAGTGGGTGTTGTGATATGCTTACAATGAAATCCCCCTGCCATCAGTATACTTAAGCAAAATTTAAATTTGGCCCTACCAGTATAATTTCAGCTCATCATTGTATTTGGTTGTACATGCATGTCAAACTTCAACTTATTTTCTGTCAGTTTTGCATCTTTTACCATGAATGCAGTCTGACCAAAATTCAATTGAAGGTTTACAGGGATTCACGTGTTGGGCCCATGGAATAGGCTAAACGCATTTCAGAGAACGGGTCCATACACAATTGTACTGTTACAAGGAGAGCTGCTAGAAAAGTACTTGTTAGAGCTTGTGACTTTTCAAGTTAGAAACAGATCATAACAAAGGGAAACTGTAATTTATCCTTCTTTTTACTGAATTCCCTTCTCTTGTTTCCCTCTACCCCAAAAATTTTCCACCCACCCATCTCAATTCAATGAGCTATAAAGATGAGCATGCCCTTGTATATCTTTTTTCCACAAAATTTGTTCCTGCGTTGACGCCCTGTACTTGATCCATGAATTAAGTCAGGGTAATAAAACCTCCCTCACCAGTTACCATGCCTTCTTGTTTCCCTGATACCGAGATACTCTGTTCCTTTGGATCGCTTCAACAGCCCTATAAATTCCCTTTTCTCGAGTTACTAATTGTAGTAGTTGTACTGGACTGTGGGTTGTCACAATAACCAAAATGTCAAAAATCACCAACGCCCAACCCGGAAGTGAAGGACCCATATTCTCCTTTCAGAAGGTCATATACACTTGTATTTTCTTCCGAAAGACCCATATCCATTATACCTCAAAAGGGTTTTAGGAAGTTCCGAATATTTCATCTCCAAATGCTTTGTTTTACTTGAAATTAATAACATGGCATTTACTCAGTTTGAAAGTCGTGGACCCCAAGAACATCTCCAAACAGTCCCTGGCCAAGGAAAGAAATCCGGATGGGGCTTTGTGTTTCCTGCAATATATTGGCATCCTTATCCACCGGACCCTTGTGAAGTCGGATTCAATTCTTGGGTATACAATGAGAACATTCCCAGTAAACTCTTCACAACATTTGTGGAGGACCAGCAAACTTGAATATCTTTTTTGAATCAAGCCATTAATAAAATCAACTACCTTCACATGGAGGGATGAATATGACCTACATTGATTAACATTAATACAGAGGTGTTTGGGTGGTTGATAACTTTAGGTCTTCTAACCAGGCTGTGAAGCAGTGTGGGACCTTTTCCATTGATGCATGGTTTCCATATCGGTGAAGAAAATGGTGACGATAAGGCAATGAAGAAGGTAATGGCCCCCAGAGAAAAATGCAAGCTAGCATAGGCCAGACCAGCAAACAATGGCAATGACTTAGGGGTGGGTGGCAGCAATAAAATACAGGTTTTTATGAGTTCTCAACAAAGAAAGAGATGAGGTAGTTGACACCCTCTTTAACTCCCTCATTTATAAGCTCTATAATGCCTCCAAGCAGACATTCATTTCATATGGAAAAACGACTTGCACAGAAACAGAGCCTTCCACCTTTCTTCTCACTCTTCAACCGAATCTTTTGAACTACTCAAAACCTTACTCTACAACCAATATCTAACCCCTTCTCCACCCTTTTCTAGACCTTTTTCTGTGTGTATTGAGAAAACCAATTCCAAGGTAGTTTCTATTAGCTTCTATGCGAATCTCGCCTTCACAATATGAACTTGGTTTTGGTAGAGCTAACATCGATACAACAAATATGTATTATTTGATGGTTATAGTCCCCACGAACAGAGGACATACCCACAAAGTGTAACGTTATTTTTCTCCAAACAACCATCAGGTTACACACAGTGGCGGGCTTCTGGAAAAATTGGTGGCAATAAAATCATTAATTTAGACAATTTTGGTTATGGGTGTACACTGAAGAGTTGAAGGAGGGAAGTGTCCCAAGCCTTGAGAAAGCGTGTTGGGCTGGCGAGACGGGCATAGTGATTGAGGAAATGAATAAAAAATAGGGGATTGCATTTAAGTCAAAAACAGATAGGACTTCTAGGAATAATCAATCGAAGACCCCACACCCACATCCCCACCTAATAATTAAAACCCGGGACAACCCATTTCGCCTCTCCACGTTCCATGCTGACCCGCCCTTCATCTCTTCCATGATCAATGCATTGGCATTGATATTATGCACACCCAACGGCCATGATCCTCGGCATTTTGCTAGGGTTTTATGACTCGGGTTTGGTGTAAGGAACTATCAATCCCACAATCATGTGGATTGCACATTGATTAGATGGATACAATGACTGCCATACATTCTGCATCATTATAACTCGGCTGGTTAATTACCATTTATTCCTATTCCTAGGACACCCTTCTGAGCCTCCTCATGAAATATAATATTTCATTCTTTAAGATACAAGGGTGTATCATTTATTGATTCCTTTTCTTTTAAAATCTAAGTAATCATAGCCACACATATTTGAAAAAGCATTTTCGACAAGACTTTCAAAGATTATAATAACAATGATAGTGAAATATGACTACAAGCTGATTATAAATTTTAAGATAAGACTTCTTTTGTTAATAGTACAACACTTGGACTTGACTTGTTCATACAAATTTTGAACACAATAATTTATCTATCATGAGAGGCTGCCTTTTCTTTCTTGGAAGTTGCGATAGGAGACGAACCGAGATTTTGAAACCAAATGAAAATAGGTCAAAAGCACACATGCTCCCTACTCTTGTTAAAAGAAACTGAAACCCAAAAGCGAAACCAGAGTCTTAAATCTTAATTAATGTGGCACCTCCTTGTAAGTAACGCCTCATTTTATTTACCCTACTTTCTTTTCCTTTTTCTTTCTGCAAAAAGGAGAAAGAGATTGAGAGAGAGAGGAGAAAATTAAAAAAGGAATGACTGGGATTTGGGGCCCAAGAGAAGATTTTGATAAACGGTTGTCGCCTTACAAGTTACAATTGAGGAAGGTTGGTTGAAAAGTCTGAACTGCCCATCACTTCCTAGGGCATATTGTCTTTGGTTGAGGAGCATAATGTCAAAGCCCCACATAGGGAACCCTAGTGAATCAAGGGTATGTAGTGCCCATATCAGAGACAAAAGAAAAGATGAAGTAGATGAACAAGAGTAACTACACCAATTAATACAGAGACAATGAATTTTTAACAGAAGGTACAGAAGAAGAACACTGCAAAAGAAACAAGAGCATTAAAGCTAGCCTAATTATCAACCTTTCTTCATTCTCACCATTGCAACACTGCACATAACCTCATTAAACATTGACTGGAAAAGGCTAAAGTAATGCTCTCATTGATTCTAATTCAGAGAGAAAGGAAGGGAAGAAAAAAAAACAAGGAACAAAAGCTGATAACAGAAAGAACTTACACCGTCTTAAATTCTTCACTTGACTTCTACCACTACCACTAACCATTAGCATGAACAGTAGCAGTGAGAACCCAAACCAACCCCACCTCTGATTTCATATCACTAGTTGTGAAGAGGATTTGGGCCAGTGTGAATTAGTCTTTTGTCTTCTCCATATAAGGTGTTGGAATCACCAACGGTGCCTGCAAACTGAGCTGGGCTTGAAACCACATGAAATCTAGTCGCCCCGTTGAAAAATCTGGCTTTTCTTGCCGTAGAGCTAATGGGTCGACCGGTTTGGTCATGGAAAGCAAAAAATAAATCCAACTGAGCGAAAATTAAGATAACCCACAAGAAGAAGACTGCAGTTCTGGCTCCAGGATGCCTCCTCCTTCTTGTTCTTCTTGCACCTTCTGTGGGAACCGACATTGCACCAACTGCAGTGGAGGGCAGCAGAGTATATACCGCTATAGAGAAGGCTAAATGAGACCTCCAAACTCTTGAACTACAGTCTTTAAGTGTAAATGGAAACAGGTGTTGGATTATTCTTGTGTATCTTCTCTTTGGAACTTCAAAACTCTGTTGAACCTGAGTATAAGAGCTGGGAAGAGAAGCACTCTTGCTCCTTGTCTTATGGGTCTGGTCACATGATCTTGACCCTTGATTCCTGGAACCTTCTTATATTTCTTATTTCTCCTCCAAATCTTCGAACTTTGAACCTTTTACTTACTTACTTACACCACTGCTTTGCCTTTTGGCATCTATATTGTGTAGTTTTCTTTTATACATAATTTTTTTCTCATGTTACTTGAAGAGGGTGTGGGTCTGTCCGAGTATTAATAGCCGTTGTCTCCGGAATATTCAAACTATATGAAAATAGAGGGACCGGCATTGGTAAACTTGATGCTGTGCCTTCTTTTGCTTGTGGACAGCAAGTTGGTTCTATGAGAGGGGTTACTTAATTCTAAATCTCTGCCTTCAAAGGTCTCTGCTCTCCCTCTTCAGTCTTCACATTTCCAGCTTTTTCCTTGCTGTGATGACTGAATTGCCCCTTTTGTTTTGGGCTTCTATTCTGCTCTGACTCCCTTACTCTTATCTCTAGGGAGCTGTAGGGTTTGACTTTCATATGACGCCCATTTTCTCCTTCTCCCCCATCTCCAGGCTTGTCCCCCTCCACGTACAAATATCACAAATCATTGATTTTCTGATGGGGACGCTTCCTTCCTCATATGACGAGCCCACGGGTGAATGCCTCGCCGATGCCTCCTTGAACAAAATCACACATGCATTTTTCTCAACTTTGATTTATTTATTTATTTATTTTTACATTATATACTTTTCCATGCATATAATTCAGTTTTCAGGTTCACTAAGGATCTCTAAATTTTAATCACCTCAAACAGTGAAGAAATATTGTGAAAGGTACAAGATAATTCCACATACATGATCTTCATATGTTGAAAATTGCAAATATACCATTAGTTTTTTCAGAAAAATACTTGAGTGTAACATAGGAATCAATAAAAAATAATGGAGGGTATTTTTGTCCAAAAAAATTATATTTCCTAGAAAATGAAGATTAATATACGATTGTTTATCCTTATAATCAAACAATCTAAAAATAAACGGTTTGGGATTGTTAGGGTACACTTGTTGAATTCCCAGCACTGGGATGTCTCCTTCAGAATTAAGATCGATGATAAAGTCCCGTGCGAGTGCAACGTTGACGGGTGCTGTAGTGCAGCTGCATTGACAAATGACAGGTGGGGAACGACAGCTAAACATAAATGCTGCTTAGGTATTATACACAAATCAATTGAATCTAACTTGCTCAAGAAAATCATCAAGTTCCTTGTTTTGGAAAAGTCACGGTCTCCATTGATCAGCTGTTCTTACCAATAAGAAGGTGGGTTCTTGAATTAATCCGTTGTGGGTTGGGCCCCAGTATTGACACTGAATGATGCTACAAGTTCAAGTCGGCATGCCCCTCGTCCTCTTAATCATCTTCCTTCCCATCTCATAGTTTGTTACCTTCCATTAATGCATCCAAAACTGATTTGTAACAAGTAGACATTTTTTTTCTCTGACGTAACGCTGCAATCCCCCAACCAAACCGAAGTAAGTAATGGAACCAATATTAATTGTGAATTTAGTTGTGTCATCACACTGAGTATGGTCGCCTAAATTAAGCCTGCAACACTTCCGGAGAAGATGAAACAAAGGATGAAACTATAACAAGGGAGCAAAGAAGGTGACTTTATGAAGAGCCAGCCAATCACAAGAGCAGATATAAAGAAAAAGATTAAGAACTTTAACTTGGTTTGCCTGTCAACATCATCCTTACATTAGCTTAAGAATACGCTAATCGATCAAAAGATAGGAGGGTTACAATAATGAAAACTCTTTTTATCCTCTCAATTATGGATGAATAATTCTTTCACTATCCTAAGTGAAAAAAGGACCCGGTGAATTAATCAGGCAACTCGACCACCGTGAGCTCAATGGGAAGCTTGATCCCAAACATCCTCTAATTAGAGTAACAAGATTGATTCAAACTTTACAATCCACTAAGATGGGCCGCAGAGGTAAAGAAATGACACCATTTTCAAAAGCTAGGAATCCTATAAATAAAGGGAGAAGGAGAGGAAGAAGCACAGGATGTTTGACAAACAAAGGAATATAAAAAGACAACTAGAGAAGGTAGAATAGTGAAGCAGAAGAACGATGGGATTGGACCTCTACAGGAAGAACCAGGAAAAGATGGCCTCCTCTTTCTAAAACCCCAAAGCAAGGTGGGGACAAAGGATCTTATAAAAGCAAATTTGCCGTCAAGCTGCATGAATGATTGATTATCCAGAGTGTAAAGGGTTTTAAGTTGCGTAAGAGAGACATTATCCAATCAAAAACTTTCCAGGAAATTAAACAGAAAGACAAGGACGTGTTTAGGCGTAATTTTGGCATTTCGATGGGGCCTGTTTCAGTTTTTTGCCTTTTTAGATTCCTAAGGCTAGCGTGGAAAAACTTAACGTTAGTGTTTCTGTCATAGTTTTGTGAAGCGAGGCCTCCATTTGGGTTCTGGAGTGTTGATCCAGGGAAGTAAAAGATACTAGAGAGTGAGTTATTTGCTCGGATGATTAGGCGTTCTTTTCTCGGTCCCCTCCGGAATTCTACCTGCCATTTTCCTGGAGAACAGACGGATAAAGACGTCACAGGAAGACGAAAACAAAAAGCGACATGGTTTTGGGCCTGGCTTCCATTGGATTTCGCATTTCGTAGAGTTTCTGGAAACGACATCGTTTTGTGTTCTCAGCTTGTGGGATCCTTTTCCCCATTCTGATGCTGTTTTGTACAGCTTACTCCCGCGGTTTGAAATAAATCTCAATCAGCAGTTGTTTGCCCTTTTAGTCCATGTACATAATATAAATTTGATTTGAATTAATTTATTTAATAATTATATTGATTAACATATTTGTAATTATAATTTATTTAACCCATATTTAATTTATTTAAAATTTAATTTTCAATAATTAGGTTAATTCAATCATAAATATAAAGTTAATTATATTCACTCAAATAAAATCTAATTATTAAATAAGACTCGATAATTAAATAAGCAATACAATTTATTTAATAATTAGATCATATTTAGATTCATACTTAAATTTTTAGCCTATTCTTATCTATATTATGTTTGAATTGATCTATTTGGATCAAGTATTTGAGTTTTAACTTTTAACACAACATAAACATTCATCCATTGATACCAATTGTAACCTTAATCCTTAGACAACTTTGTATAAAACATTCCTAGAGTTTGTTTTCCTGCCTTTTCTAAAATTTATAGGGATGTGTGACCAACTTTTTCTTCAAAATGAAGAACATAAGGTCCCAAATGGTTGAAAAATGGATTTGATACATTTATCGTGTTAATGAAATATTCAAATTTTATTTTGATGGATCAATGATAGAAGATAAAAGCATTTTAGGATGAGTGACCAAAGACACTAATAGAATTGGAAAATGGTTGCAAGTAGACATTTAAGTAATGCATCAACAATTGTTGTGGAATATACAATTTTAAGAGATGACATGCTATATTTTAAGAATGATAACTTTCTTAACCTAAAAACTCGAGACAACTCAAACACGATGATAGATTGTCTAGTTCTATTAGGTTTTTAATAGAAGACATTTGAAAGATAACTCAAGTCGAACATATCTACAACTATCATCATATTTATCGAAGATAAAACAATAGATTGTTTAACTAAAAAAAAATATTTGTAATACAGAGTCTACATTATGAGAGTCAATTTTTCTTAAAGATGTCATAAAATTTAGATTTAAAGATTTTTATAATTCTTGTAATAGAATTTATAAATATTTCATCTAAACGGTTTTTTGTACCATTTTTTTTTTACCAAAAAACAAAAGTTAATGCTACCCAACTTCTCATGTTCGAGAGTCCATTTCACTAAGATGCACTATTTGCATTTTAATGTTTTACAATTAGTCAATTAATGTCACAATAAAATCAAAATAATTCTTGTGTTTGTTTGGATAACGATTTCTAGTTTACATGCATTTTCTATTTTTATTTTTTAAAAATATTTTTTATTTTCTACTTTTCTTTTCCTTGAAAATATGTTTGGTTACAAAAAGTGAAAATTGATTTTTAAAAATGAAATCGAAAACTTTATTTGGTGTTGAAATTTTAATACATGAAATATAATGAAGATAATCAAATTGCATTTATTGATTATCCTTTTTCACTTTCTATCCTCTATTAGTTATTTAATATAATAAAAAATATAATAGGTCTATAATTAAGAAAAGAATTGACCATTTGTACGTGTTCTTTTGTTTGGTACTAATTTTTTTTACAAGAAAAATAATTAAATAACTAAATATATTTGTTCATTATTATTATTATTTTGTTCTAAACATAAAATTTTAATAGATCTGTAATAGGAATGGATCAATTACACATATTTGTGACTTATTAAAATGATTTATTTTCTAATATAAAAAATAATATTATTTGTAAAAAGGGGAAAATATTATAATATTGTAATATTATTGGTAAGTATTGTTAGATATTTTAAATTATTTTATTCATCTCATATTTTAATTTTTTTTAAAAATTTCACCTTTTTAAAGAAAATTTTGGGAACACTATATTAACTCAGAAAGACACAACAATTTATTTGGCCCGTTTGGTGGTGTTTTTTAAAATTGTTGGCAAAATAAAGAACAAACAACAGTTTAAAAAAAAACTAAAACAAACGTGTTGGGCAAAATGTTTTAAAAAATAGTTTAAAAAAAAAACAAAAAATAAATACCTTGTTTGGATGAAAGAATTTGTATTGTTTTTAAAAATAATGTTTTACTTTTATTTTATAAATTTAATTTATAATAATACGAAATCAAATTCAAGTTAAGTCTTATTAAAAAATAAAAATTAAATTTACAATTATGTATGAGTTAAAGATAAATCATTTTTTAATTATGAAACAGTTTTTTTATTCTAATGAAACAAAAATTTCTATAAAATAAAAATAATTTTAATATTTATTTTTAATGCAAGTCAAATAAGTACTTTAATTATTATTATTTTTTATTTCTTGTTTAAACAATTTTCAATCTTTTCGACCTTGGTTCCGTAGGAGCAAGTAAGGAAGATTGAGAAATAAAACCATCTAATTTGATTCTTTCTCAATAGCCATGAGATGATCATCTTAGGGTGATCATTTTGTCGACGGATGCTCTTATTACACTCATAGTATTTGAAGGATGATAACCAACTATGTAGCATCTACATTCTTATTATACTCCTGAATATGAGACCAAACCTACTGATATCTTGGCAGTGGGTCGTGTCTCAGTCTCAATGTGGCTGATCATCCTCTCGAACCAGCTGCTGATCATCGCTTTGGTAAGCTATTGCCTCACCAACTAGCTAGTCAGACATGAGCCCCCTTTCTCCTTGGTCCACAGAGACAAAATGTAGGATTGGTGCCAACAGTTCATCACATAAGAAAGGTCCAAATAAGAACATCCACGCCCAGACTGATAAACTATTCATACCAAAAGGGTTATACCCATTGATAAGTTGTGAAGAGTTTAACCATAGATAATCTCTTAACCATCCCATCAAATAAGTGGAAGATTCATTAAACTGTGAAACGTTACCCTGCCATAATGTG
The DNA here is from genome assembly GCF_004353265.1 of Vitis riparia. Classification (NCBI taxonomy): domain Eukaryota; kingdom Viridiplantae; phylum Streptophyta; class Magnoliopsida; order Vitales; family Vitaceae; genus Vitis; species Vitis riparia. Next base: position 4,753,805 of record NC_048431.1, on the reverse strand, counting down.
ATGTGCTTCCAATGCCAATAAAAAGTAACCCATCCAATAGTATTTAACATCCAGAAAACTGCCAAATAAAATGCGTCCCAAGCCGAAATATCACAAGTACCGCCTCGTCCGGGACCATCGCAAGGAAAACTATAACCGAAATCCTTTTTATCTGGCATTAACTTGGAACCACGTGCATCTAAAGCGCCTTTTACTAAGATCAATGTAGTTGTATGTAAACCTAGAGCAATAGCATGATGAACCAAGAAGTCTCCAGGACCTATTGTTAAGAATAATGAATTACTATTCTCATTAACAGCATTTAACCAGCCAGGCAACCATATGCTTCGCCCCGCATTGAATGCCGGGCCAGTTGTTGAAGATAAAAGTACATCAAACCCATATGAAGTTTTACCGTGAGCAGATTGTATATGATTTCTTATACTTGTTTTTAGAAATTGTTTTTAAGTTGAAGAGCCAAAAAAAAAAAAAAAGTTTTAAAATATTTTAACAAACTAAGGATATTTGGAAAGTTGGTTTTATAAAAGGATTTTAAAAATAAAATAAAATAAAACTTTTTTGGATAAATTGTTTTTAAACAAAAAAAAATTGTTTTGATTTTGTAAAAACATTTTAATTTCAATTTATATAATATTAATTAATTAAATTTAACTGAAGTCTTATTGCAAGTGAAAATAATTTTGTAATTACAAATAAATTAAAAAAATAGTTTTTAATAAAATATAAATAGTAATATTATAATAAAATCATAAATTATATTTTTAGTATTATATATTACAAAAATAAGGATATTAGCATATTTGCATTTTATTTTATTTTATTAAAAATGAATAACACTAATTGTCAATAGTATTTTATTTAAAATAAATAATTAATAAAGTTTTAATTTTTTTAATATATAAATGAGTCAAGTTTTTTTATTACATATCCATACATTTGGTACTCAATTTTGAGCATAATATTTTAGAATTTTTTATTTAATTTAGAATTAATTAGATTGATTTTTTTATTGTAAGTTATTTTTAAAAATTAAAGGATTTATTAAAGAATTTAAATTATTAATTATGTCTTAATTTATAATCTATTTACCGAGAAAATTTTAAAAACATACTTACAATAAATAGTAAAGTCATGACTCATGATATATTAGTTTTCCTCTTTTCTTTTTTCTTTTTTTTCTTTTTTTTTTTGTTTTCAACCGTTAGATTTATTTTTGAGTTCCAAGTTATTTTTAAAAATTGTTAAACTCATTAATAAATTCAATTAAAAAAATGTTACTCGATTTGAAGATGATTGTTCTAGTGGAAAAATTTATAAAAGTATAATTATGTGTAGAAAATAAATAATAGAATTATTATAAACCAATTTTTATACGTAAATTTCTGATATTAATGAGTTTATTATTTAAATTTTAAATTATTTTTAAAAATTAATAGACTTGTTAACAAATCAAAGTCATTAAATCTTGTTTAATTTAGAATTAATTTGCCTAGAAAAAAAAAATAATGATTCCATATAAAAGAGAAATATAGAGTGTGTGTTTTATTATTTGAAAAAACAGGTAAAAACAATTTTTATTTATTATTTAAAAATTATTCTGTATTTCACTTTATTTTTAAAAACTGAAAACGGAAAAAATAACTATAGAGTTTTTTAAAAACTGTTTTATGTTTTTAAAAATAAAAAACTCCTTAAAACGCTCTTTGTAATTTTACTCCATGAATTATATGTACTAGTACTATTATGACAAATAAATACATAAATTAAAACACAAGCTGTCAAAATTAATTCAATATACCAAAGAAAATAAAGGGGGAGAAAAATTAATGACATAATAAATAATGTAATATAAAAACTTTATTTCTTATTTAATGACAGAATAAATAATTTAACATAAAAGATTTATTTATTAAAAAAAAACTATTGTAAAAGTGTATAAAAAATCTAGGAGAATCATTTTTATATATATTCTTTTAAAAAAATAATTATAAAAAAAATATCTATGACTATGGATTCTAAAATCAAAGAAAAAGAGGACTTAATAGATTATAGTGTGAACAGAAGTCATAAACTGACAGCAAAAGTCCATGTCACGTTGACGGTAAGATGCAATTGGTGGTCTGCGAGAGAGTCTGCAGAGGAAGGCAACTTTACTATTGCCAACGCTACGCGGAATATCCTGTGTCTTCCAGGAAGATTCGTGGCTCTAATGCGAATCTTCCTTCCCCCAAATTCTCCCACACCTGAGTCCTCAGCCTTTTATACTCTCCCTCTGCTCCCATCTTCTTGTTTATTTTCGCCAACCTCACTTCGATTCTTTTGCCAGGTTCTCTCCCTTTCCTTCTCTCTTGTTTAACGTTGCCGTTTTGTTTATTGCTCAACTGCTTTCTGTACTTTTATTGTTTCTATATTATTGATAATTAGAAATGAAGAAGTTGGAATCCCGAGTTTACAAAGGAAAATGGGATTTGGTTATTTTCTTCTCCCCTTCTGGTAGGGCCCCAAATCCGGGGGGTTTTGGTAATGCTGATAAGATGTTTGATAAAATGCGACTTGATGATCTGAATCGAGTGTGGTTTCCCAAATTGTATTGGAATGGCGAGTTTTCAAATGGGTTTTGCACTGCCACAAACTTCTGCGAATTTTCTGATTGATTAGGGAGGTTGTAATACAGATGAATTTTGATTTGGGGTTCTGTAATCAGCTTTATAGACAATAGAACAAGCTTGATTTTGAGTTTAAACTTTAAAGTGTTAACTTGTCCTTAGCCGGTTCCTAATTGACAGCAATGCAAATGTATCTGTTAGTAAGATATAGATCCTATCTCAATCTTTCTGGTAGAGCACACCACTTTCACGAATCCAATGTCTTATGATTTTGTTTCATTCAATTTGAGACAGATATATCTAACTTATTCCATGTTAATATTTCTTAATTATGGTACAAAAAGAGAAAATAACATTTTTTGGAGCATCATAAAGATTATGTAAATACAACAACAAAGCCTTATGCACTAGTTTCTTGGATTTTAACTCTTGTTCAATCTAAGATTAAATCTTCCATTGCATCCCAGGCAATCATATTTTTCCTCACCACCTTGACTCCACTTTCCTTTTTGCCATCTTCTTATCCTAATAGCTGCTTCCACTTGAGTCAGCCTTCCACAGGTGTAGTTGGAGGGTTCAAGCATCTTACAGCAGCAATAAAAACACAAACAATAGGATCAATGATGATGTGGTGTATACATAAAAAATAAAAGTAAAAATAACACCCACAAACTTCAACAATTTTTTACTCACCTCTGCCATCATCCTTGAGTTTCTTTAAGTTTTCACTAAAGTCATGCCATGTTAACTAAAAAAAGACCAAGACCATCATTGATATGTCCTGCTTAGTACTCCAAATGTACAAAAGGAAAAGAAATGTTAAGTAGATTCTAATATTCTTTTTCTTCTATGCATTCTCGTTACTTGTGGATGTGGAAGATGAGGTGGACCAAACCCATTTTCAATATTGAGTGCTCGTTTGGTGTCCAAGGAGCCATATTTTCCTTGACAACCTTCTCCTAAATCATATGGATATGCTGATTGGATATAAACTATCTTTATTCTATTGGATATTATAACTCTCTGTATCATGAAGGCATCATTCTTCTGACTTTTATTGGTTCTTAATATACTTGAATTCTGATATTCTATTTGCATGTTAATAACTATAGCACTTCTGCTTGTAATGGTACAGTACTTGAGCATCACTTCTGCTTGGTGCTGGCACACTTCCACCAATTTGTTTGTGCAATTTCTTGCTGCAAGTCAATCTAATTCAACTTACTATAAAATAGCTTATGAGTCACCAGAGCAAATCAAATCCTAGTAGAGCTCTAGATGGTGTACATGGAGTGCGTGTGGTGCCTCATTCACCATTTGCACTGGAGGAGATTACTAAACCTGGGGCCTTTGATCGATCAACTTGTGAAAGATCATCTATTGAAGCTAATCAGCGGCTATTAATGCAGTGAGTTGATGGGCACTTTGTCTACACAGATCCCTATGATGATCTCAAAATTTTGAACTCTGTCCCTATTTTCATTCAATTTTGCATAGTAAAATAGGTGCAAATTTGTTCCATGCCACTTACAATATCCTATCATCAATTTGTTCTTCCAGAGTATGGCAGCAAAGACCAGCATGTCTGAGACCCGTTCGATGTTGTCTTAATGGTATTGTAGATCAAATTCTTTTTCTTGTTTGATATGTCATCTTTTCCTATCCATTGGTTCCGATTTCTTGAGCAAAACTATATGTTTACTCACAGTTTTTTTCTCACTTCTGTTAGGCGATGAGAGTCTTGGGGAAACAGTTGCTAATGTTCTTACTTCACTTCCCTTTATTGCTCTTGGAATTCAAGCCCCAAGGTAGGTTTTTTTTTTTTTTTCCATAATGAGCACCATTACCATCTAGTATTCATTTCTTGCATCTGATTACTTGCTTTTACTTATGGCACAGGAAGAATCTTAACTGCAAGTTGTATGCTAATTCATTAATTGGAGTTGGGATTGCCTCAGGTTTATACCACTCTTCAAGAGGAAAACTGAGGAAGTATTTGAGGTGGGCTGACTATACAATGATAGCCACAGCAACAGTTGTAAGTTAGAACTTGTTCAAAATTTTAAGTAACAGATGCAGAAGGTTATTTATGTATGTTGAAACTTTGTCATATATAATGAATTTGATGATACATGACATATTAGAATCATAATTTGTCAGTGTTAAACAACACAAATAAATTAGTCCCGACTAAATTTTTCTTTACATAGAATTAATTTTGTCTCATTCTCTTTACGGACTGAATATTTAGCTTCAACTTGTTGTTAGATGATGCCAAATTGCTTTTTCCAATTTGATATATTTGTGAAGAAGTGATGGATGTGCTACCATGCTGTGTCCTGGAATAATTGTTTGGTGTGCAGAAAATAATTTATTGATTAATATTTTGTACAAGGGAGACAAGCTTTCCATTTTTGTGTGTGCTTGGTGGGAGTACTTATGTCATTCTATTTGCAGGTAGTTGAGTGTGAATACTCATTGGAGTTTGGAACTTTGTGGTCATTTAGATCAATTTAATTAAGCTTGTCCTAATTATTTGTGTTGTCTGTCTGAATTTTATATTTTCCTTTTGCTTTCTCTAAGACCTTAATTTTTAGCTAAAACCTAGGTGAGCAACTTTATTTTTTACCTTGATTCCAATTGGGCACTGACTGTCACAATTACATGCACAATAAATAATTAGTTATAAAAGAGTGTCATTTTCAAGGCACTCCGATCAAACAAATTCTAAAAATTCTTTTTAATTAATTCTTTCTTTGCCTATCAAGAAGTTTTTCTAAAATATTGTACTATAGAAAAGTTTTCTACATGTTTCATAGGTTTACAGATCTTCCTTCCTAAATCATTAGTTCCACTGTTTGACTTTTGCTCCAAGATCTTCTTGTTGCTCAATTGGACATGTAACCCAAAATTGGAATCTTTTGGCAGTGTCTATCAAGAGCTATCAGAAATGAGAATCCAAAGTTGTTGATGGCAGCATCGGCCTTTTTTCTGCCTATCCAGCCTCTGATGGTTTCAGCCGTTCATACTGGGATGATGGAGGTAACCATCTGCCTTTTGACCTAATATTTTTAAGGAAATTGAAATCCAATTGGCCTTTTAAGCCTACTATTTTTTGGTGATTTAAGAAACCATACATACTGCAGTGGAAATTCACTCTGTACATTCCTCTTTTGATGATTTGATGGTTGTTAATTGTTTCCATCCACCATATAATGACCGAGTATGTCATTCCTTTTGTACTATGTGAGCTAATGAGCACTGTTGGATGATGTTCTCCAGTATTTGGATAGATAATGCATTGATGCCTGAAATTTGGAATATCATTCTGCTGGCACAACAACTGCTTTTGCTGTGCATATCTGTATTTCCAGACAGTAGCTATGTATATATAATTTCATCATTTTGTTGGTCCTTTTGGTGGGGACATCTGCTATTTTACCAATGCAATTGAATTCATGTTTACTTGACTAGTTTATGAGTCATTGTCATTGACTGTGATCTGTGATCACTGACAATCTATTCATCACATGGTTACAGTTATATCACTATGAAGTATTAACATTTTATCTTCAAAGCTATTGAAATGTCTGTGTTTGCTGCTAATGATGAGGGTTGCAAATAGAAGCTTGACAAATGGAATACACACCTTTATCCATATCAAGTGCCTCTCACTTGCAGCTATTCTATTCACTTAGTTTGCTGTCCTGATGACAAATTAAGTTAGCAATGTTGTCCAGAGTGATCTTGTCCTCAAAATTTGGGGTCATGATGTTCTCTTGCTGGAATGACTTCTCATTTTATATATTCCTTCCAGGTCGCATTTGCAAAAAGAGCATTAGATGATCCAGACCTGAGGATGGTCCACAATGTCCATAAGATGTCATCACTGTTGGGGGGTGCTCTTTTCATTGCTGATGACGTCTTTCCCAGAACTCCATTCATTCATGCTGCTTGGCATCTCGCTGCGGCTGTTGGTGTAGGAACCTGTAATAAACTACTTAAATAGTGCAAATATTCAAGTCGATTGTGCATTTAATTGATTTTTCTCAAGGACCTGCAGCCTTCATTCAAAAGACCAACATGGCTATGGTACCCAGATAAACAAATACAGAGAGGCTTGGAATCTTGGATCGGCTTACTTCAGTTCAAAGATCTGAATATTGGGTTTCCTGGGATATTTTTCTACAGAAAAAATGTAATGCTCTTGTTGTCCAAAATATTGTATAAATTGGAGATGGGCCATTTTTTTTTTTGTATACCAGTGGCAACATTCATTAACTGGAGTCTGAAGGAGCAATAGTAACGGGATAAATTTTCCATTGAGTATAAAATTAGGCTTTCTTAATTACCCCTGCAACTATCCTTCTGTGCTACCTGATGAAACAAAAGCGAGGGTATCACAAAGCCCAATGACAACAGTCTCCTTTGACCATGCACGAGGAGACCTAATTGAGCATATACAATTCCATCTACATTTTTTTTTTTTTTTTTTTTTTTTTGTTTCTCTTTGAAATGAGCAGTCCATCATTGCAGTACACCAGCTCTTGGAATCCTATACTTGCTTTTTATTTTTAAATTCATTTTACTTCACTGCAATCAGATATCAATCCTTTTATACTAGTTTGAATTGCTTGGTTGTTTATGTGGAAAAGATCTAAACTGACTGAAATTCTCGAATGTTGAAAAATTTAAACTGCCCCAAAACTCAAAAGAGTAAACATTGTTGGCACATGGACAAAGTTGAGCAGAACTTCTCAACTCAGATGCAGAATCCTTGAAACTGTCTAGTTTTAAAGAACTGCCAGCTTTGAAGTAAGAAGTAAGATGAATTTAACAACATTCCAAAGTCTAGAAATCAAAATCATTATGCCTCTAATGCAGAAACAGACCTCCTCTGGAATCACAATTCTCAGCTCCTACATCTGGTGGCAGGTGCTTCATGTATCTTGTCAATCTTGTTGTGTATTCAAACACAGATAAAACAATAATCTTCAGGGCTTCCATTTTCCATAGTTCAATTGTTTCAGGCATGGGACTTGAACCTGAAAACAATGCATCAGATAGGAGAATCTACCTGGCATGCATGGGCCAGTCTGGCCACAGTTTCAGGGCATGTACTGGCCACAGCTTGCTTCATAGCAGTAAACATGTACTCAATTTGCCAGTAGTCTGAACATGGCATTGCACTTTTGAATTTATTTCAGACAAAAAATAACAATGCCATGCTCATTTCTTTTCCCCCATTTTTTTTTGGGCAAACATATCAACACCTCCAGTAAAAATAGAAGCAGAAATTAATAGTGATATTTGTCACTGCCATAATCACTCATGTCTTTTTTAGGTTTTCTTTTATATTCTCCCCTACCCAAAAAGAAAAGTATGCCTGCTTGTCTGATAAATAATTTTCCACCCATCTGTACTGAAAGCTCATCACCATATACAGACTGTCCTGGATTCCCCCGGGATACCTTAGGCCATAGATACTTAACTATGAAGAGATGGATCAAAACTCATGACCTCTGAAAGTTGAAGTCTTGCAGCTGATATATGTGGATATATTAGTAACCACAACAAATTGTTATAAGTAGAGATTATGATCTATGATGTCTAGATTCGCTATATATTCCGTTCATGGGGTTGCCGACAGCAGTAGCAAGAAAGAGTAGGCATATGGAACCAAAAATATTATCGTCCCTCAATAATTTTGAATAAGAGTAAAGCAAGGCATGCATAATTCAGCCTCTAAATGTCTAATCCACAGGTTGGCCAAAGAGGACATTTTTGTTCCCATGTGTTCCATGTCCTAGAGAGGTTAGGCCATATATGACCGGTAGCACAAGCTTCACAACATAATGATAACCAGTTGGACCGCATCCTGATAAAATTTCCAAATTCTATTATCTGCATTTAATTCAACAATAATATGTTCCAGAATGATTAGCGGGCACAAAAAGGCTAGAAGTCTCCATTTTCAAATGGGAACAAAAAAAGAAAGAAAAAGGGGGAGGAAATGAAGGAAAAAGGATAAAGAATGAGAGAGAAAGATGGGGTTGTGTCAAGGGTTGAAAGGAACTATACAGAGTGAAGTAGTAATAGTGTAGTGTGGGAGGAGAAGAGGCAAAGAAGCAAACAACTACAGGGTCATAATATGGTCACGTCGTTGTTATTCCCCGCCTTCCAATAACTCCCAGAATTCCACGCTTCGTATGCTCCCCCTCTGCTTTTGCTTTGTCCTTGTTACTACATACCCCGTCTCTCTCACAATTCATAAATAAGAGAGCATGGTCAACCTACTATATTCCTTGTTCCCTTTTCACTTTTCTTCTGTTTCAAAACCAGAACTCTTCTTTCTCCATTTAATCTCTCATTCTTTCTTGTCCACTTTACACCTCTGAAGCTCTCAACGCCCCCTCTTCTTGTCCACTCTACTACCCATTTCCCTACGAAGCACACTCTTAGTACCATGTGGACGATGGATTCTAGTGATAGCAGCGACCTTACCATGTCTGATTCCTTCCATGGTCGGAAACTTCGGCCTCTCGTTCCAAGGCCTAATGCTTCTGTCCTCCCCAAGATTACAGTGAATTCTACAGTGGCAATCTCTCCTTGTATTAGTCACCTTCATGGCACTGATCTTTTTGCATTGAATCACCATCTGGGTATATGCATTATTCTCTTCATTTTTAGTCAGTTTCCAATCGTTTTTTTTCCCCTCTTTAAGTATTTGAAGTTTGATGCCTGGATGGTGCTGTTATGGCTTCCGTAGGTGGTACATCTGATCAGCAAAAAAAGACAGATTTCAACACACAACCCTTCGGGAGCTCAAGGTGGAATCCAACACCAGAGCAGCTACAAGCCCTGGAGGAGCTGTATCGACGAGGAACGCGAACACCCACTGCTGAACAAATCCAACAAATTGCTGCACAACTTCGTCTGTTCGGCAAGATTGAAGGGAAGAATGTGTTTTACTGGTTTCAAAATCATAAAGCGCGAGAACGCCAGAAACGCCGTAGAGAGTTGGAGTCAGATTCTGAAGAACAACAGCGTGATAATGGTAGCCTAGAAAGGAAAGAATCAGGTACTACACCCACACAGTGATTATAATCTGCTCCGACCATACTTGTTTTTTCATCAAATGTAATCCATGTTGAAGTAGAAGTGGAACACTACAAAAATCACAACAGTGACGAAGTTTTGGAATGTGTGTGCGTGCGACAGAGAGAGAGCTTTGTTGCTTTCTCACCTTTTGTTTGAATCTTTGAGATATAAAGTGGAATTTACTTTGTTTTCTTCATGTCTACAGTGATGAGAAGGACATGTATTGAAGTTGAACAGACAAAGAACTGGGTGGTGCCCTCTTCAAACTGCAGTACACTCTCTGAGGTCTTTGTAGTATCATCTTTGTCTTTGCTCATGCATTCAACTTGGCTCACCAAAAATGTGACCTTGGAGACAAAAGTTTCCTTGTTTGAAAAGATAAAAAAAAAACAATACATATTACGAAGAAAATTAGAAGCTAATTATTTGATATTCAAAAGGTCAAAAGAAAGTTCAGTAATGGAGATGGAAGGAAGAAAGGCAAAAGAGTGAGGAGATGAGCAAGGCTTTTGTATATTGGAAAAAAGAGAAGGGTTCAAAAGCTGCCTTCCTCACTTTCTGTTGGGGCTGTTGTTATGAAAGCGTTAGGATTCTTTGGACACTGTAGGTTTAACTCGCTTTTATTATTTGTAATTTTTTCAGGAATCTGTTTCAATACAGAGAGCAGCGGTTGCAGAAAGTAGAACAGATGTGTGGTTTCAATTCGAGGAGAGAGAATTACAGCAGACAAGAAGCACAGTAGAAAGGCAGGCCACATGGCAGTTGATGGGGCTCACCTCTTCTCCTCCTTCCCAACTTATAGACACCATAACCACAACCACCGTAGCCGAAGCATTGAATACAATATACCCAAAGCAGAAGCCATTAAGCCCTCAAAGTCTCAGACCCAACACACACCTCGAACACGAAACCAGGGAGTCTCAAACCCTTCAACTCTTCCCAGTTCAGGGGGGCCAGAGCTTCAATGCTGCTAATGAAATCATTAGCGTGGCTGAGATGGAGAATGGATTACCCATCACAACCATAGACACCAACTTCACTCCAAACCAGTTTTTTGAGTTCCTCTGAACAAGTGAGAAGAAAGCAGGTCGGACCCATGTGGTCACAGTTAATTGCTTTGCTGTTTATGTATGACGATAAATCCGACTTAGGTTTGCTTTTTCCGTTGGAATCTGCTACTGTTCTTAACCGTTTATATCATGCCAAGGTGCAACACTAGGATAGGGACATGTAGTTATGTTTTGATGGAAGACATTGCCCTAAATTGCATTTGGACCATGTCGCTTACACCAATGTAGTTCCTTATTTTAGAGGCCATGGCAATCAATATATCTTCAAAAAAATATTATTATTTCATGCATGAGTAACATTATTTTTTTATAAAGGACAATACTAAAATACCCCATCTTATAGAATTCTCTATTAGCTAAGGAGAAAGAAAAATGGAAAGCTGAGAAAGGCTGCATTATTCCAACTCAGAAAAACAAAGAAAGCCATGCCAAAGAAGGAGAAAGAAACAAATTAAGGGTCCATGTACAAAATGGGAAGGCTTGTTCCAAAGCCCTAGAATTAGAAAGACAGAAATTCTACGGAGGGGGATAGGGTGGAACATTAACAATGAGGAATTCAAGAATGATTTTTGTACATGGATGCCATTACATCCCGTGACATACGGATGACCAGCCATCCTGAAAGTTCCAAATATTTTTGAAAAGAAAAAAAAAAATTTCTGACAAACTCACACTTTTTACCTATTTTACATGATGATTATAATTACCAACAGAATGTTGATTCCTTTGATTGCTGTCCCATTACACACCCATGTGAACTTGTAAGCCATCAGTTGAGATGGTGCGGAGAAAAGTCATGGATGGAAAGGAGAGGGTATAAACTCAAGACTTTTAGGCTTCAGGAAGTGAGTGAAGTAATAAGAGATTTGAGATCATTTGACCGAACCTCCCAAAGAAAATCAAACTTGGGAAATGCCAACCGGAAATCATGGCTACAATCACGACCACTGTTATGTTGGGGGATGCTCCTGGGGGGGACCAAGTGACATCACCAAGGGGGAGAAATGAAACGGTTGGTCACATGTCCCATAATCATCTCAAGGCCACAAGTACAACCCACCCCACCCTTCCAAAGTCAATAATAATGAGTTGGAAGACATCAGTCATCAATGATTCAATGGGAAATGCTTTGCTCACCCTGTTGTTACATGAGTCCCATTTGAAGATTCCCAAAACAGAGTTGGATATTTATTGCTTATTGCAAGTAGATATGCTCCCACCCAAGCCTATATATTTTCCTTTTGCTCTTTCTATTTTCTTTTGTAAAGAAAACATTTAATATCGCAAACAAAGCGTTGTCTTGCAAGAAAGTATGGACTCGATAGGATAATAGATGTGAGGGATGGAGAAGCAGAGGAAGGGGAGGGGAAATGAACAGAGGGGGGAGATTGTAAGGGACCGACCACGATCTAGTGAAAATCTAAGTGGCTCCTTAAAACCCAAGCATTTAATGCCCTATGGAGAAAGGAGGGAGGCGGGGCTGAGTCCTTCACCCTGACCTACACCGTCCTGCATTGTCTCAATAAGACAATAACAAACTAATTCTGTCCACAATTTCCTCTGTACCCCAGACACCCTTCGTTTTATAAACAAATACCCTGTTTGAATTTCAAAATTTTCCGACTTAGGACCTGTTTGGAATAATCTGCATGTAATTACTCCTACTATAAAGCAAGAAATAATGAATATTGACTAATGTGTAACAAAACACCACCACAAAGGCACAAACATCCTAGATATGAATATGATATGGACCGCCCCCGTCCCATCAAAGTCCTTTAGTGACAAAGAAATAATGCATGAGATTTAATAATTCCTAAAGATCTGCTCGGCTGCCTGGAGACCCACCTTTCTGTCCAGGATTGGGATTTCATCACACTAGGAGAAAAAAAAATGACAGGAAAGATAGACTGGGTAACATTTTAAGAAGAGTACTGCTATGCTTACTACTACTTTCACTATATTCTTTATCTATATTTACATGGCAAATGGTAATTGAGTGTGTTAAAAAATGGATACAGGATTCTTTGCCATCTAATCGTCACTTGCCATGTAAATAGGTAGTTGATGGAAAGAATTTTAATTAACATTATTCTGTTAAGAAATTGGGTCGTGCTCAATCTCTGCCTCTTGATTACCAAAATGATTCAGGACTGGAGTTTGCCTGCAGTTGCGCTACATGGTTGTACAGATAGATCCAAATGGGCAACTGTTTGGAGGAAAAATTTATTACACCAGAGCATCGCTTGATGACACAGTACAGATATGTAGGACAACAATTATTAAATAAAAAATAGTTATCACACATATTTTCATGCACGTGTTGTATCTCATAACACAGTAAGTTTATGTTGTAATTCTTTATTTCACAAGCAGGGATCCTATTGTACAGATGACTAAGAAGAAAGAACACAAAGTTGCGACTGAATGACAGACATGGGCAGCCTTCCGAATGACTATCAACTGATGGACTGCCGGGCTTCGGATCAAGATTCATAGAGAGGCTCAGGGTCCACTTTCCTTCTGATCCTGATAACAGTTTCAACACAAACAATGGCAGACATTAGAAATAAACCAGTAGGCTGGTACAAAGAAGTTGAATCACTGGAAGTCCAACATCATACAATTTTCTGAGAACAAGACTAAGGCTACTAGTATAGCTGGCCTGTTCAGATTAATTTAAGATAACTGACTCAAATCAGTTAAGTTTCTTGTTCCTCCGATAAGGTAAATCAGATCTATTTTTTCTTAAAAGAACTTCTAAAAAATGCTGAACAAAATAACTAGGTTCAAACTAGGAACTCTACTTTCCTGCAAAAAGAACAGATTTTCGTCCAACCATAACCTATAGGTGTAGTATTAGACAACCAACCAAGCCTAAAATTTGAAACAAAATACCACTACTTTAATAGAAGTACATAAATTACAAGAAAACCAGCAGGAGAACCAGATATCAAATCCTCTCACAGCAAGTACACAAGCCAACTTTTTCAGAAGATACAAATATTGTAGAAATAAAGCAGAAAAAAAGTTATTGAATATGAGATACTCCTATTCCCCCACAGAGGAGTCAGTTAAGTTATAACAATTTTCAGAGTACTATAATCAAACACAAAATAAAGAAAGATTCTATCAAGGGAAAGGGATAAAACAATAAAAAATTCTTGCATACTCACCAGTTCTCTTGGGCCCATTTGCAGCCATCCGTATCCACCACATGCAAGCTGTAGGCATGCCTTGATTTTGGGGACTGATTCTCAAAACTAGAATCAAGAAAACAAAAAAAAAAGGAGGAAAAGTTTTTAGCTTAAAGGCTATTTCAGCTGTAAAGAAAACTCCTTAAGATAACTTACCTTTGATGAATAAGATCGCCATGAAGGACAACCAAAGAGCCAGCTTTCACTTCAACAGGCACAAAATCTTTATCATCATATGATGGGGAAGGCTGGTCAAAGTAAACCCCTTCATCACCTCTGATGAACCTTCTCACAAGTCCATCTGGAAACACCACAAAAGAAGCTAAGGTTAAATTACACCCGATGTCATGCATGCTTCCTTGCGCTCAAGGGAAGAAACATTAATGAGAAACTTAAGGGAAAGATAGCTACTTTTATGGGATCCAGGAATGGCCCAGAGGCAACCATTTAGAATTGTTGCATCTTCTAGCGCCAGCCACAGGCCCGTGCAAGTTGGTGGTTCAGTATAAAGGAATGAGTTATCCTGGTGCGGCACCACTTCACCTCCAATGCCTGGTTGCTGACAAATAAAAACTACTTCAGGCAAATAGAACTCAAGAGGACTATGACACAAAACATTTACATTTGAAGATTGGTTACCCAATTACTTCACTAATTAACAAATTAAATCTGTGCAAAATTTCTTGCAATACAATTTACTTGGACGCAGATACTTTTACATGTAAACATGATTTTACGGTACTGTGCAAAACATTCCTCTAAACTAAACCCATTAAATCATAAAAGTTAAAAGAGTGTGAATCTTTAATCACAAATATTTTCACTGATCTAGCCTTTTAAGTACTTAAAATGATCCAGCTTTTCTCCACCAAGGTATTGTGGATTGCATGTATGATTGCACTCTTGTGATAGGAAAAGGCTCCAAAGGAACAGTGGCAGTCACAAGATCAACATTATCATTAGAATTTTAAAATCTTCATAACCAATGTCATAGTTAAAACTCACACAGAATGTTTCCCTTTTTTGATAGGAAAATGGAGAAACTAATTCAGAATGTTTCCTTAAGAGACTAGAAAGCAAATTTCTAACAGAAACACAAATTAAGAATCAATTGCATTGCAAAAATATGAATTATTACTAAAGCTTATGAAGAGCAACAATATTCAAGTATTAGACAAAAATAGGTTGAACCAGTGTCTAGAACATTAATGAAAGTGAGCACATTTCAATTTTAGGCTGCCAAACTCTGAAAAACTTCAATAGTTAAGCACATCATACAAGGTCTATCATTAGTGCGGCATTTCACATCATTGCATTTCACTTTGTTTGACATGTATATTTAAGCACAAATAAGAAACTGTAATTATAACAAGCATATAATTGCATGCTTGTCAAATAAGTACTCCCAAAGCCAACACCCAATAGTATAGAGACCTAACAACAACTCCCTTTGTAGAGAAACAGAGAAGAAGTAGAGAGGAAATAAATGGGTATCAGTTTATTCAAAAATAATAATTGTTTTTGGGCTCTGGGCTTCCCCTGTTTTAATACAGAGAAGGGGAGCTAACCAATACATGTCATTTTCAAATATAAAACAAACTCCAAACAACCTGTATACGAGCCACACTCCTTGACAATAATTCACTACCACAACATTTACGCATTACCAGCTTCAATCCTTCCCCTCTAGCTAATCAAGGTCAATGAGACCATGTTTAGCTTGCCTTTTAGTCTATGAAAGTGTGAAGCTGATAAAGCCTTTGTGAGTATGTCTATTGTTTGATCCAGAGAAGGAACATGATGAACTTATAGTTTTTTTTCAATGACTCTCTCTCACAAAATACAAATTGAGTTCAATGTGTTTTGTGCGTGAATGTAGTATTGGGTTCATGTTTAGCTTGCCTTTTAGTCTATGGAAGTGTGAAGCTGAAAAAGCCTTTGTGAGTATGTCTATTGTTTGATCCAGAGAAGAACATGATTGACTTGTAGTTTCTTTTCAATGACCTTCCCTCTCACAAAATACAAATCAAGTTCCATGTGTTTTGTGCGCAAATATACTAGTAGGTTCACTGACAAAGAGATTGTGCTGAGATTGTCACACCATACCAATGGTGGCTTGGTTTGTTTGACACCCAGTTCTTCAAGAAGACTTTGTAACCATAGGATCTTTGTAGTTACATGAGCTAAACCACAATATTTTGCTTTTGTTGAAGACCTTGAAACAGTTTGTTGTTTCTTGGAGCTTCATGACACCAAATTTCCACCTAAGTACACACAATAACCTAAGGTAGATATTCTATCATCAGGGTCAGAGGCTCAATCAACATCGGAGTAGCCTGTGACAAAGAGATTGTTGGGTTTGTGAAGCAGCAGACCATGATGAGTTGTTCCCTTCAAGAATCTCAATATTTGTTTGACTGTCTTCCAATGAATGTCGAAGGGATCTTGCATGAATTCACAAACTTTGTTATAATATGAGATCTCAAGTCTGATGATGGTGCCATAATGCAGAGCTCCAACAATGCTTCTATATAGTGTCGGATCTTGCATAAGATTGCCAAGTTGAGCTGAGAGGAGAGTGCCTATTATCATAGGAGTTGGCATAGATTTTGTATTGAGCATTTTTGCTCTTTCAAGTAGATCTGTCACATACTTCCCCTGACTGAGATGAAAGTTGCCATCATGGAGTTTATGAACTTCAATCCCCAGTAAAAAATTCAGAGGACCTAGGTCCTTGAGAGCAAACAACATATGCAGGTGACTAATGAGGGATTGAACCTCATAAGATTTTCTGCCAGTGATGATAATATCATCAACATAAACGAGAAAGAAAAATGCAGGATTGGGCAGTGCACTTAATGAAGAGACAGACATCAGCACAGGAAGACTTGAAACCAAGATGTTGTATTTCAAATTTAAGCTTTTCAAACTAAGCTTGAGGAGCTTGCTTCAATCCATAGAGCCTTATTAAGTTTGCAAATTGTAGTGGAGGAATTACCTTGCTTAATCCAAGAGGTTGAAGCATGTAAATATCATCTTCTAGAATGCCATTGAGGAAGGCATTATTGACATTTAATTTTTTTTTTTTTGATAGGAAACCACACAAGAATATATTAATAAAAAAAGAAGTACACAAGGAGGATGAGGAATCCTCCCTCAAAAAAACTAAACAACATGAAAAAATAACAATACACTAGGCCGTCCCATTGGAACTATTGGAACTACACACTGATAGCCAATCAAGTAGTAATACGTTAAGGGGGGTGCCCTTAAACCCGCTGAACAAAAAGCCCAAAAGGACGCAAGGAAATGAATGGAATCCCAAAGATTCCCTGAATTCCTAGCCTTGTCCTCAAATATCCTAGCATTTCTTTCCCGCCACACAACCCAGATTAACGCTATACTCGCGTTTTGCCATAGCAATACCCCTCTCTTGGACTTGCCGAATCCTTTGTAATTGATGAACATCATGTCTGAAATGCTTTTCGGAGGAACCCAATCCATCTTGGCTAGCTGAAAAAGTCTGTGCCACAACCCCAACGTCACTGAACAATGGAGAAAGAGATGATCTGCTGATTCTCCTTGTTCCATACACAACTTACATATGTCAGGGCTAATAGCTTTGTGGGGTCTCCTCAATTGTAGCAAGTCATTGGTATTCACCTTCTTATGTGCCACAAGCCAGACAAAGGCCTTAACTTTGAAAGGGACTTGAGATTTCCAAACAAACTTAGTGGGGAACAATGGAGATGAATCCGGCATTTGGGACATGGCTGTAAAGAAAGATTTGACTGTGAACAAACCTGAAGAACATAAGGACCATGATCTCGCGTCTGAAACGGAAGTGGATAAGTTCATACAATCTAGGGATTGCATGAGGCGTTCTAGATCTTCTATCTCAAAATCGGTTAGATTACGACGGAAATTAAAGTTCCATGAGAGAGGGCGAGACGATCCAAAGATTGAAGATATTGGAATATTTTTATCCATTACTACTCGATATAGTCTTGGATATTGGTCTTTTAAAGTTTGGTTCCCCCGCCACAAATCTTCCCAAAAGCGAATTCTTTCCCCATCTCCTACGATAAACCGAGTATACTTGGAAAAATCCTGAAAGCCTTGTGCTATGGCCTTCCAAGGACAACGGTGTGACCATCTAACAATAGTATTGGCATCCCAACCATTTGAGTGTGTCCCGTATATGCTAAGAATGACCTGATGCCAAAGAGTGTTCTGAATGTACTCTCCCTAGGGAACCTCCACAACCATTTCCCTAGAAGAGCTCGATTCCTTAAAGGAATCTTCCCAATCCCCAAACCCCCTATAACCCTCGGCTTGCACACTGCTTCCCACCTAACAAGATGATCTCTTTTACCTTCCCCAACCCCTGACCATAGAAAGTCCCTTTGCATCCTCTCTATTTTTGCAGCCACTGAAGCTGGAATCTTAAACAAAGAAAGGAAGTAGCTAGGGATATGGGAAAGGCAAGACATTTAATTGGCGAATACATTCTAAGTTAGGGCCGTGGTGAGAATAACCCGCATTATTACTGGTTTGACCACAAGGTTGAAGGTTTCATTGAAATCAAGGCTAGCGGTATGATGATACCCTTTGGCAATCAAGCGAGCTTAATACTTAGCAATAGTGCCATCAACATGTCATTTAATGTGAAAGATCCATTTGCAGAGCACAACTTTCCTATCAATAGGGGTTGGAACCAAGGTTCAGGTATTGTTGTGGGGAAGGGCATCATACTCTTCTTGCATTGCATTTTTCCAAGTCTTATCAGAGAGAGCTATCTGAACATTGGGAGGTTCAATGACTTCACATACAAAAATGGCAAATACTTTGGGTTTGTAGATACCATCCTTGGCATGAATAATCATGGGATGAGTATTCAACTCATTGACCAATTTTAAAGAAGAAGGTGTAGAAGGAGTGGGAAAGGAAGAATGAGGTATGGAGGAAGCAGTAGGAGGTAGCACTAGAGTTGTGGTAGATGGAGTGTGCAGGGAAAGTGTGGGAGAAAAGGAAAGAGAAGGTGCAAGGACTGGTGGTGCAGCAAAGGGAGTTGACAAGGGAGAAGATTGACAAGACTGTGGTAAAGAGGATGAACTAAACTGGGCAAAAGGAAAGGAGATATAAAATTTACCATCATGAGATATACACTTGTAACCTTTGTGATGAGTGTTGTATCCAAGAAAAGTGTAAGGAGATGATCTGTATTCAAGTTTATTGGCATTATAAGGTCAAAGATAGGGAAAAGAGGTGCAACCAAACACTTTGAGTTCTAAGTAATTTGGCTTGATATGAAATAGAACTTCCATAGGACAAGTGTTGTTAAGCACTGGAGTTGGCAAGCGATTTACGAGATACAATAGTGCCAAAGGCATGATCCCAATATGTCATAGGTAGGGATGCATGAGCTAAGAGTGTAAGACCTTACTCAACAATATGTCCACGTTTACATTCAGCCACTCTATTTTGTTCAAGAGTGTGAGGGCAGGAAAGTTGATAAATGATGTTAGAATTTTGTAGGAGTGTTCTCAAGGAATGACATTTTCCTCCCGAGTCAGTACTTGAAGTTTTTAAGCGGCAGTTGAGATGCAATTCAACTTGTGTTTTGAAGTGTTCGAAAACATGAACACCTTAAATTTATTTTTAAGAAAATAAATCCAGATGAAACCAGAGTAAGCATCAATGAATGTGACATAATATCTAAAAGTAATTGTGGAAATTGAAGGTGAAGGACCCCAAAGCTTGTATATTGAGTTCCAGAAATAGGGAAAGGGAGCTTACGACTTTTACCCAAATGATAAGCAACACAAAACAAAGATTTGTCATTAGATGAGAAAACTTCATTACAATGAGAGAGAACAAGTTTTACAACCTTGGCATCCGAATGACCCAGTCTTTGATGCCACAAAGCAAAATTGTTTTCATGTTGTGAGTTACAACTTGATTGAAAAGAACCTGAGCTAGAAACTGCATAAGTAGCAATTGAACATATAGGAATGGTGATAGTAGGGATGGAATTGGGAGAGACTGAAGTTGTGACTGGTGAACTGAGCTGATATTTTGAGCAAGATAAGTTGAACTGGTACAAGCCATTCCTAAGCATCCCTTGGAGTAGAATTTGACCCATTTCCAAATCCTTGACAAAACAGAGAGAAGGGTGATATTCAAAATAAACCTGATTTTCCCTTGCAAATTGAGATAAACTGATTAGATTTTTGGTTATATGAGGAACATGAAATTCAGATACACTGAATAGATTTTTGGTTATATGAGGAACATGTAAGAGATTTCGAAGAATGAGTGGATTAGAAGAAATGGGTAAAGAGAAAGTAGATTGGCCAATGTGAAGGATGTCCAAACCTGCTCCATTGCCCATATTCCGCTTGTTGTTGCCTTGATATTTAGTACCAATGTTGAGATCGTTGAAATCATTGGTGAAATGGTTTGTGGCTCCAGAGTCAGGGAACCATGCTTTATCAAACATGCCATTGTTTATTCCAAGTACAACAACCATAGCTCTCATTTAGTCTTTTCCCTCCAAAGAATTAAAGCCATTACTAGCAATATTGTGTGAGGAACTGTTGAGTCTGGTGAAAACAAGGTCAAATCGATGATAGCATTTTATCACTGTATGACCAAATTTTCCGCATAGTTGGCATTGAGATTTAGACCCACCACCAAATTGTCCACCATAATTTCTACCTTTTCCTTTCCACTTATTTCCTTGATTGCTTTGAAGCCGATTTCCTAAGTTGGGAAAGAATTTCTTTTGTTATCCTTGAGAAGCCAAGTTAGCAGTCATAACAGATCCAACGGTAGCAGTGTTATACTGTTCAATTATCTTCTCATGAGCCAGTAAAAGAGTAGACATAAGAGAAATTGTATGAATCCAGGTGTGAAGTGATCTAAACAACAACAGATTCATATTCTTTGTCAAGCCCTATAGTAACAACACGGATCTGATCACATTTGGAGATGATATCTCCAACTGAAGCTAGTGAGTCCATGAGGGTTTTCTCCTGATTAAGATACTCTCTCATTGTGGATCCTCCCTTTTGAAGCTTTTGCAAATCAGATTTATATTACATTATTTGACCCCATTTTGAGCAGCAAAGTAAGATGATAAAAAATCCCAAATGGAGCCAAGCAACCAGGAAACTATCAATTTGTCTTGGCTATTCCACCAATCAAAATTCGGGTTACATTTGAGCTAAGAGTTGCTACCAGAAGTGATGGAGACAAATTCAGGTGGACACATGATAGATCCAAATGTGAATCCCTCCAAACCTAATCCTTCTACAACAATAGAGATTTGTTGCTTCCATAGAAGATAGTTATGGTCATCCAGTTTTATGGCAATGGGTTGAGTGGTTGGATTAATATTGTTGTCAAAACTATTGTCGATTGTTGTTGCAGAATACTTGAGTAGCTTGATGGTGTTTGGGAAGAGGATTGGATTTCAAGCTCTTGAGAGCTCTGATACATGTAGAGAAACAAAGAAATAGAGAAAAAGTAGAGAGGAAATAAATAGGTATCAGTTTATTCAAAAATAATAATTGCTTTTGGGCTCTGGACTTCCCCTGTTTTTATACTGAGAAGGGGAGCTAACTAGTACATGTCATTTTCAAATTTAAAACAAACTCCAAACAACTTCTATACTTATCACACTCCTTGACAATGATCCACGACAACACAATTTACACATTGCCAGCTTCAATACCTTTCAAGGCCTCAAAACTTTATTTATTTATTTATTTATTCTCAATAAGCCTGATGAGCTCAGCATTTTTTAATTTTCTCTAATTGCACTCCTCCCAAATGCACCAAAAATTTCAAAAACAAGCCAAGTCCTAAGTTTATGAAGCTTGATTACTGGATCTGATATTATACCACCATCGCAAAGGATTACCCCTTATTGCCATGGGCACACAACTAAACACAAAAAATAGAAAAACAAATTTTTGTGTATTTCAATATGTCATTTTAATATTTCTCCCTTACAAATTTTGTTCATCGGTTTTTATTTTTTAAAACTAAATCCTGTTTTTTTTCCTTTAATTTTTTATAGGCGCTAATTCAACTATGCCTTAACAATGAAAAGATGTTGAACTATATAGGGTAATAGATTAGAACCACAAGTAATAAATCATCCTAAATGACTCCACATACAACTAAGCACAATATAGGCAACATGGAAGAGAGGAAGTAACAACAAGAAATGATTTTTAGTTTTTAATTCCTTTGCTTTGCTTATGTGTAACTTGTCTAACTTATATTTCTAAATCATCTCAAAATTTTCCAAATATTTTATTGTTTTTCAATACAGAAATGAAACATTTTTTTATTCTTTGCCATTTTGAGGAATCTTGTGATTATTGACACAATCCTACTGTTCTATCTTGGCAACCTTATTTTCAATCCTATCTAGAATCCGAATGCCAACAACCACGTTTAACCTAAGTGACTGGAATATTAAGTATCAAAGAACTTTTGCAAGTATGTCTGATAAAAAATATTCAAATACAAGGAAGACGTAATAGTTTCTCTCAAGCCCAACCCAAGTCAGTCTTGAAATCCTCAACAATGATTTTGCAACTCATGCAGTATAGCAAAGTGTTTTTCATTCAGAAAGGGAGCAACTGAGTGCAAAGAGGTGGGATTCATTTCAAACGTTTACTGATAATATAGTGTATGTCTTCCCATTCACAAGTCGATACATGACACGAATGACGTGATTGCCCATGAGGCCTAGCTCAAGTGGTAAAGAATGGATGATGTGATCATCTTCTAACAACCAATTTCTGTATGCAAACAGTGTAATTCCAAAGCTATAGAATGCAAAAGTTATAGAAGTTTGTCATAGTTGTGATATAGCAGAGCCTTTTCATAACTGAAGCCACAATTTCCACAAGCAGAAAGGGAGGGTCAAAAGAAATTGTAAGAAGAAACTAAAATACAATTATAAAGAAGATCAAGTACCTTAAATATATACATTGATTGGATGATCACTGGCCTCTTGTACCCTAAAGAGAGCATCAAACTTGAGAGTTTCTCGGAACAAGAGAATGTTTTAAATACTGGGTCGATCTCATGCAATGCTGCACAAGTAAAACCCATGAGTTGTAAGTTCAGTTCCAATCAAAATGCAAAGAAAAATGCTAACTGAATGAGCATCTCAAAACCAATCATCAAAAGACCATACGAATCACAGCATACCATGGCCAACTTTGTTGATGGAAAGTTGTTTTGCTTGCTTCAAGTTGCCATCCTCACCGAATGCTTTCTCTGACAAAAATCTCAGGTATTAATGTCAGCACTGCGAACTACAAAAGCCCTTCTAGCAAGTGGCCTAAGTAATCAAGAGTACACAAGTAAAGTAAGATTGCTAAGTGATCGACTGAATATACTTTTCTAACAGACAAAACATCAGTGACCCTCTGTGATCTTGTCATGACAACACCAAAAAGGAATAGGACCCATTTTCCGATGGGTTCCACCTAAGAGTTAAATGCATCTAAAACTATCCAGGGATCAAACATCCATATCCAATCAAAATCTCCAAATTCCATTGACAGTTAATCCGTTAACTTGGACCCACCAGGTGGTAGGCCCCTTTTTTCCTTGGCTGAACTTAGGTAAAACAATATACCACTAGTTCATCTTTATAAATACAAAAGCAAAACATAGTACAAGGTAAGCTTGCTTTCCCGAAACAATAAGTAAAACAATACCCTCAAAGAAAAAGGAAATCTTCTCGGCACTCTCATAGAAGTAATCATCGGTCAATTTTTGCTGAAAAAAAAAAATTGAAACAGCGAAATAAGTTAAGAGAAATGGAATAAGTAAAAGGAATGAGTTTAGAAAGGGGAGAAAAGAGAAACCTGGTTTTTGGTAGAGAAGATGGAGGCAGCAGTGGAGCAGTCAAAGCCGTCAAGCAATTGATCCATTCTCCTTCTCATGTCATCAATCTCTTCAGGGCTTGAAAACGATTCAATCACAAGAAACCCTGCAACATTTTTTTCCGTCCTTTTTAAGGGAAATTGATTGAATACGGAGCAGAGGAAGAAGGGAAGTGTGATAGGATACCTTGAGAATGGAAGGAGTGGAGCTGTTCTGGACTCAGTTTTCCTGAAATCCCCATGGCTACCGATATGGGTGGTTGGTAATCCTATGGAATATTAGGAATCAGTGTTCTGAATGACTAGGTCCGATTATGGCGGTGGTTATTTCCATTCGCGACACTCACATATCCTAATGTACGAGATATTGAATTGAATTTGAAGGAGATGAAATAATTTCCAAGTTTAAAAAAATTACGATTTTTCATCTGTAATGTTTTTAATCAATATTTAAAAAAAGGAAAAAAAAAAACATAAATGATTTTTTTTTATTTGATTTTACTATTAAAAAAAATCAAATATAATTAAATTAATTAAAATTTTATATATTTTTAAATTATTTAATTTATAAATAAAATAAAATTTAAAAATATATGAAATAATTTATTAATTTTAAATTTGTTTTTATTTTTTTTTCACTTTTTCTTTACGTGTGTTTGGAAATGCGTTCAAGGAAAGCAAAAACGCTCCCTAAATAGGTGGGTCAATTGTCGACGTGGAAAAAAAATGTTGAAATGGGATAAACCCTGAATAGGTAGGTCAATTGTCGACGTGGAAAAAAAATTTTGAAATGGATAAAACAATACAAAAAAATTGAGGTTTTATTGCAGTTGTGTCATGTGTGTTAGCTAATTTTTGTTTTTTTTTTTTTTTAATTTCCTTTTTGAGTGGGGTTTCGTGTTGATCCCATAAACTTGACCTGCCAATATTAAATTATTATTTATGATATGTACAACTTTTCTAACACTTGGCAAAACATAATCTCCATTCCTACATTAAAAAAGTGACAGCGTCATCATGAATCATAGCATGCTCAGATCCAAAAATTCCGCCCATGAGTTGCACCTGCCTAAAATTAAATATCTTCTGTGTTGGCTTTCTAAAAAATATTAAGAAAGCAAAACAAAAATTAAGGAAATCAACTTTTTTATATTTAAATGCTACCCAAAAAAAAAAAAAACAAAGGAAAGGGTTACTGGGAAAAAAATGATAAAACATTACCATTTCTAAAGAAGAAAAACAAGAAACAATCTGGGAATTTTTTTTTAAAAAAAAAAAAATCAATCTTTTAATTTTTCCTTTTATCAAACAAGAAAACCTTCCTAAATCCGAAGTTACTATTGCCAATGAATATTGGCAAGTACAATGCAAAGGAAATTACAGTGCACATGTCTTACAGAAGAGGCGTGAGCCTAACATAAAAGAAATGAAAAATGAAACCCAAAACAAGAAAATCGATACCCTAATTTTGACAATGTACACAAAAGTTCGTTTCCTTTCTCCCTGTCTTACACTTGCAAATCAAAATCAAAATCATGTACAAAAACGTGGCAAAACCAACTGGCTAACGAATGTGGTGTGTCATATCACAGCTTGTTAGATACAGCAGCTGCAACAAGAAATATGAGCCAATCAAATATGCTCGGTCAAGGCCCGGGCAACTCCAGCTATGAAAACATTTCAGTTTTGTGATTGTCTTCCAGCATCATTTACAAAAAGATGCAACTCCCCCTTCTTCACCAATCCCGGGAAATAATCAGATCAATCTCTTCTGTCCAACAAAACTCTCCAAGCTCCAAAAATTTAACTGTGCACCCTCTCTCTAAATTGAAAGGGTTCAAAAAAATGAAAGAATGACGACTCAGAAAAGGGGGTCAGCAGCTATCTGTGCTCACAAAATTACAAGGAACTAAAATCACCCATCATTGTCTCTATATATGCAAATCATGTCGCTGATGATGATCTTGAATCTTCTGATTTATTCATCCGGCACATGCAATCTGGGCATGGGAATGTATATATGGAATCATTCGGTCTTTTGAGCTCAAATCCCTTGGCATCACTATGAGCTCGCATATTCAACATTTGCCGCTTGAAGGATTTCCATCTGGGAAATTAGAACAAAGAAAAATCCATCAGTATTTCTTCTATGCATCATTCTCTTTGCTACACAGAGACCATTCTGTGATGCCACAATGAAAAGAAGGGGAAAGGGGGCGGGGGGAACTTGCTGTCTCAAGAGGGATCCTAACAGTTTTATTAATTCCATTTCACTCCACCCAGCACTTGAGCCAAATGGTAACTTACAGATATGAGATGGATGCATACCCAATATTAGGATTGTCAAACAGTAATGCTAACTTTCGCTTGTCCGGCCTAACTGTTTTGGAGTGTCCGCCATACAGGTACCTTCTGTGGCCCATTAGAAAATGAGGGAAGTTTCCACCTTGAGTTGTCACAAATACTTCACTGTGAAGACAAACAGTGTAGTCTATAGCAGCCATCCTGGAAGAATAGTTCTAGAAGCAGCAACCCAAGTCAAATCAACATCGGTGAATCAGAGATCCCAAACTGAAGATTGAATAAAACTGGCAACACTCGTACCTTAAACGGAGCAAGTTCCTCAGCAGATGCCAACATCTCTTTTGTTTGTAAAAGGGGAAACATCTCGAAGAGCGGAGCCATAGTTTTCTCAGATTTGTATATCTTTCCAGATGCCAAATAGATAGATGTGCTTTTATCAAAGCCCATTCCTCTAAGCATCAAGCCAACCTAGTAACATGAAAAGGGAAAAGGAACAGGTTTATTACAATGCATGTGCAGATATACACAGAAATTTAAGTGCACCTCAACAATGCAATACAACCTCGATAAATTTTTATCCATTGGTTTTTGCAGGCATGATGAAAACAAAAAAATTAGCCCAATGCAGAACAGCAATGTTTGCATCACCAAACAACTATTATTGCGTGTACATAAACTAAAGAACAAATTCTGTGGAAATGATTTAAAAAAGAACACGAAATAAATTTGAAAGTTTAAACACATTATCATTGCAAAATAACAGAGTTTGAAAAACAGAAACCACAGAAATAGAAGTTTAAGCATCCCAATAAAGAATAAATGGAACTTAAAAAGGTGACAGATATTACCTCTAAAGGAGTAAGAGGGCATTTTCCATTAATCCTGATTGCTCCAGGTCGTATAACCCGACCAGGTTTTGTAAACTTTCCCCTCCAACCTCTTTCCCTTGCTGCATTCATGTCTTGTA
Organism: Vitis riparia; assembly: GCF_004353265.1. Taxonomy (NCBI): domain Eukaryota; kingdom Viridiplantae; phylum Streptophyta; class Magnoliopsida; order Vitales; family Vitaceae; genus Vitis; species Vitis riparia. The sequence continues at coordinate 4,726,643 of NC_048431.1, read as the reverse complement.
TTTCTTCCTCTCCACCATCAAATACACAACAAGAGAAAGCAACCATATCCTGTAATGAGAGAAGATATGATGCACAAGCTACCAAGATTGAGATAAGGATCCCATTTTTGGCGCTCAAAGTAACAAAGAGGAAAGCTAAACACTTCTGAGTAAAACAAACCTCCTCAAACCGAAGGTGCACAGAAATGTATTTGCCACTGTTGTTTGCACTCAGTTTTTTCATTCTTGCAACCAAACTTTCACCCAAAGTTAATATGGGACTTGAAAACCTTAAAGCTTCATAATTAGCCAAGCATCTAAGCCGTTGGACTGCTGGAGGAGCATCAAATGACAATCGATTCGCAAAAGGAGAAATCCTTATGAGCCTGGGTCATTGAAATACAAAACAGATACTTCAACAACATAATGAACACAGCTCACTGTTAAGGAACCACTAAATCCAAGTCTCTAAGAAATTTTAAGTTACAGCACTTGATTGTTCGAGATGGAACTTTTTTAACATTAAATAATCAGTAGAAAAACAAAAATGCTGGTACTCTTAACTCACTTTTCTTCAAGTAGCTTTGGGAGGACTGCATCCCTATAATACTGAATGGATGACCATGCTTTTATTCTGAAGTTGTAAACATTGCTCATATTGTGGTCAAATCGTTCCATAATATATTCAGGAATTGTGTTGACCACCTGTACGTCATTTTCCAATGTAGTAATAAAATAATCTTCATCGTAAATGTCTTTAAATTTGCTGGACAAGAAAAACCCCTAGTCAGACATTCCAATGTTAAAAAAAAAATGAACTCTTTTGTATTATATCTATGTAAGAAAAATCAGTAACCTCTGATCAACAACTTTAAAAAGCATACTACTCTCACATGCTTCTTACACACTAATCACAACAAACCCATGCAATATGAACTGGTAAAAAAAAGAACAAATCAAAAGATGAAAAATGAGTTTTTCAGTTTTCCAGGCTCATTTAGTAAAGGAATAATGAAAAACACTGGAATGAACTTTATGCAAATGGTTTTCCATTTTAGCTGGAGGTAATTCTGGATTTCTGTAATATTCATTTATCTGGAGCAAACAGCAAAGTACTACACATATTCATATTCCAAATATATTGTTTAAAGCTCCTGTAATATCGGTCTTATTTTGATTGGCAGATTCTGAGACCTACTTATGTCATCAAGTGTGTTGTCATTACGTAACTTAAGCAAGAAATCAATAACATAAATATTAGGTACTAACATGGCATAAAACTGTTTTATCACATGGTTGATTCATTTGGTTGTCCAATTCAAGTGAGAAGCTATTTATCAGTAAAAAAGGTTCCCCTTGAGAGAATCAGGTATCATGGCTGTACGAGGAATTCTTAACATCTTTTTCAGTTCAAAAGTTGTGGTATTTATAGTTCTTAAACAAGTGCAGTACCAATTGGCTCTGCACAAACAAAATATTGAAGAAAAATGAAAATATCAACACACCTGGGATCTCTCCAAATGCTATGATAATGAAAATGGGGGATTATAAGTGTTGCATTAAGATAGCCCGCCACAGCAACTGCATTGCCTATCTACAAAGTATTGATAGTAATCATGTACAGAATATGTGTCAATAAAGCTACAAGATGGACATCTTTCCGAGGAAAAAATCTTAAAAAAGTGTAACAAGACTAAAATGGAGGGGGAAAAAGAAAACAACCGATGTTCTCTGCTGATTCAAGCCACCATTTGCCTCAACATATATGTAGCCATTTGATTCGGGTAAGCCTACATGGATAAACAACAACCTCATGTTAAAATCATAGCTATTGAAAGGACATTTGTGCACATAATACTACTAAGATTTTGCAAAAACAAGAAAGGGTTAGACAAAATAATTTCAATATGTATTAAAAAATAATAATAAGTTTTTGCAAATATGAGATGGGATAAGATGATATAATTTCAATGTGCATTCAACAGATGCCTAAAATGATGTAACAATCATGAAGTCAATAACATAATGACATATACAATCAATTTCATAGATAGGGCAAAATATGCTTGAAAATAAGATAGTAGCAGAAAACATGCTGAAAGCAGTGGTAACATATTTATGGTAGTGCGGGTTGGTGCTGATGATAGGAATGGCAGCTAGAGGAAAAGCCAGAGTTGATGATAGCCAGAAAAAAATTGGCAGCAGTAATAATGTTCTAGCAGAGCCAACCACTCTAGCTCAAATGATACCAACAAAGGTGGACGGGGTACCTGAAGATAATGTTTGTGGTTGTTTAATATCTTGTACAGTTATATTTGAGTCACTGGTGGAAGCGGAATTATGATGATGCCAATGGCTTCAAAGAAAGTGAAAGTGACAGACTACACTGAAAAAATCTTTACATTTTTTTTTTCTTTTGGCTTTTTCTGATTCCAAAAAAATGCTTTCTGTGTCTGTTAGCAAAATGTCCTTTTTCTGCTTTCCATTCTTCCTTTCTTACATTCTTTCAAAAAGCAAGAACATCACTTTTAAGTTATTAATATTGTTTGACTATATTATAAACTCCTACATAGCCATGAACCAACCAAAAAAACTTCTTGGCCAATTGAATTTTCTACGACATATAACAATTAAACATCTAATATCAAATTAAAATCACCAATAATAAAACCTAATTCCTAACTCTACAATTTTTCTTCGCCAAAATGAAAATATGCATATGAACCGCTGATCCTGCAATGAATCGGTATCAGATCCTCAATAGGACCTAATACATTCACATCATCTCAGATGGCGTGAAGTTGTGGTTTTAGGTTAGTGAATCATCTGACTATCTAACAACAAGAAGCAAGGATTTCAGTCATTTTCATATAGAAAAACCAGATCCTTAAATAAGTTGGAAACACATTTGGTACCCTTAGGCGGCCAAATGTTTACAAGATGAATGCAGTTCCCAACATCAAAATGGACCTCTGACGAACTAGCCTAAGTCATGTCAAAAATTGAGTGAACCAAGACCATGGCATGACCAAAATATCACAGCCCAATGATATCAGGTAACAATCGTAAAAGATCCCTTCACTCACCCTAGAGCAATACTGATATTTTAATACCATGAAAAGACATGTGCAATCCCGCCAATGATCTATGTGTTAGAATAAATTACAAAAAAAGAAAGTGGGAAGAAGAAAGAGACAGCAATTTCCTAATTATGCAGGCAAAAGTTTGGAATTTTGACATTTTTGCAGCAGAAGAAATGCAAACAGAGTGTTGCGATAATGTTCTTCTGTAAGTAGCCTAGCTCCTCATCCAAACTTTCCACCTATTGGAAATATTAAGTAGTGTTCAGGATTAAGCATCAATTCTCCATTAAATTGCTACATTCCATTTGAGCACTTGGTATTTTGATTTCTTTTGTGCTGGCATCATCTTGAATGGCAAGAGAGCAATAGACAGCATACACAGAATAAGAACATTCTATATATACATATACAAAACACAAACATGCCCATACATACAGACATATAACTTTTACACAGAACAATAGCCACCATCACAAAATGACGCAGGAATATTTATTAGCACAGAACTTCCAAGAACAACTGGATCTGGTCAAGCCCTACATGATATTTAAGATGTCCACAAAACTTTATCGGTAAACTAAAAGAGGAAAGACCCAAACAATTAGAAACTAGATAAAAGAAAACACCTTCGAGGACATAGTTCATACCTCCTGAGGACCTGTTTACACACGGTTGCCACTCACCGCTTTTGTAAGAGTGTTTCCATACAGTCGATATCTAACATAAATTCAATAGCAATGTCAATAGTAGGTAGTGACACAAGAAACCAATAAATCAGAATCCCAAATTTGTCGGAGGACTATAAAAAGATATAAGAACAACCTGACAATATCTTAATAGAATAGACCAAAATTGGACAATCACATCACAAAATTGTGGTTAATTACCAATTTAAGTTGGCAAATAGAAAGGTCTCAATCGATGAAACCATTTGAGCAAGGGCATTTGGATGTAGGTCAACAATGTGATGCAAATCCGAACCCTTTCATTTCAATAAAAAGTAAATGTAGAACTTCAATTTTTCGTTTCGTTTCAGGTTTCCTCGGTTTTATAAGCTTCCAAATACAGCCCAAGGAGGAAATCTCTTTCCCTATTGTTTCTGATTTGAACACATGCAATGCCAACAAAACACTGCATTGGCTAATTCCCCTTAATATCAAGATCACAATCTCACCAATCCAAAAAATGCCCTAAGTCCGAATCAAACAAAATGGATCAAATCCACTTCAGAAGCTTAAAATTTCTGCCAAAAAAAAAAAAACCAAAATTGGACCTAACACTGACCGTGTCGCTGGTCGAATTATCAGAATCCATTTCGGGGCGGAGCTTGGCGTAAACCTGCGGGCTCCGGTAGACAGAGCCGGGAGCCGGGCGGTGCTTGATGACGGGAACGACGTCGAAGGAGACGGTACCCATGTAAAGCAACATGCCGGAGATGTAGATGAGGGGAGCGAAGAGGAAAATCCCCTGGCGACGGAGGAGTACCGATAGGATGAGCCAAGCAAGACGTTGGGCGAAGGTCCGACCGGGCTGCTGGCCAGCGGCAAACCTCCCCTGCTTGGAGCGGCGGAGGCGGGGAGAACGAAGCGGCGAGGGCGGTGGCGACGGAGTAGATTGGCCGCTACTGGGTATCCTATTGTATGGGTGCATCGCGACTCTTTTCTACGTCATATGAGCCCTCCCTCTCTCCCTCTCTCTCTCTCTCTCTCTCGACTCTCGTTTTCCGGAGAGAGAAAGTTGGAAGAAAGAGGTGGAATGGTGTGGCGTGTACGAAGGTAGTGAGAGGGAAGGAAGGGGGATGCACGTGGGTATCACGTGGAGAGGGTGGAATGAGGATGGCTGGATGGCTGGATGGCTGGATGGCGAAGGTGTTTGTTGTTTTGGTGTCAAGTTCTCAACTCAAGGAAAGAATTTTCTTTTTTGTTTATGGCGTCGCACGTGGGTTGATGGGCTGTCGTGGGTCTTATATTGGGTCTGTTTGGGCCCTCGCACTCCTTCCTCCTTCCGTGGATGCCTAACCTCCATTAGGAAATGTTTTTCTCCTCCCGATGAAATATCCCAATCTCTCAACTTCTAATTTCGGTCACAGCTTTAAGTTTCATATTGAAAGTTGTGACGAGGAAAAAATGGAAAAGTGTTTTGATATGCTAATTTTTAAAATAAAGAAAGAAAATCCTTTTTTAAGAAAATAATAAATTTTAAAATACATTTGAATCCGATGCATTTTTAATATGTCAAATAATTGTTCCTAAACGTGTTGATTATTTGTCATCTCTCCAAAAGTTAAATGCCAGGTGGACTCTTAGTTGGAAGCCCTAATGTCTTACTTCCCCGCCTGTAACTCGCCAGACTTTTATCATTTTGGTTTTCTAGAAATCTTTGTGATGATGTAATAAAATATATATATATATATATATATATATATATGATAAAGAGTTTGGAGTAAATCTGTGAACCGCTAAAACACTGGGAAGGATGTGTACCATAAATTTCATTAATTTAATCCACTAAAATTTTTTATGTTTATAGACGAAAAATTGAGATACAAAAATAGTAATTAAGGATGAGAATTTATGTTAATGAGTCATATTCGTATTGTATCAAAGTGTAGATAGTTTAATACATAGATTAACCCAAATCCGATATGGATATAATATCGTAAAAAACAAAAACTCAAATACTATCTAATTATTAAATAGGTAACACATTATATAATTTATTTAAAACAATTTAATAATTAGATCATCATATTTAATAATCATATTGATTTAGGTCTTGTATAATTCTATGTGAATCATGATTAATATTTCAATCAAACATGTTTATGACTCAATCGATTTATTTATTTAAAAATAAATTTAAAAAAATTTAAATATAAGATTTATTACACTTTACCCCAACGTATAATGTGTTTTTCACATTATCCCCTCATATTTAAAATCCAACCTTGTACACTTCATATTTCATAAAAAACATACAATGTACATTTGTTGTGTGATAATTTTAGTTGGGGTTGTGTGATGATATTAGTTGTAATAAATGGAAAGTGCGTGTGTTGAATACGTGATGTGTTTGAGTGATGGTAAAATTGTCATTTCAATTAAAATACCCCCAAAACCCCAACCCAGCTCTTCCTCGTTCGGTCGTCGTTCATTTCCTTGGAGCCTTAGATCCCAAAAGCTAATATAAGCATCAAAAGGCTAATATTGAAGACATTGAGCTCAATAATATGTTTTTTTGTGTTGCAATGTTAAGCTTGTTCTTTAATGGCTACAAAAATCTTGACAAAGAGGGTTAGGGTTAAGGTTTCATTTTGATGTTTCAGAAAAATTGAGGAAAATTTAATTAGGCGGAGATAGATGAAAATTTGATAATATGCATTTATACTTTAATTTTAGGGTTAAGGTTAGGATTTCATTTTCTTGACAATAATAAATGAAAATTAGACGTTATGCTTTCATTTTAAGGTTAGGGTTTTGTTTTGATGTTTGAGGAAATTCGAGGAAACAAACACATTATTACCTTGTATTTATCGCATTCCATAAGCTTTCTACCCGAATTTAAATTAGTCTAAGATGTCAAAATACGAGTATCATTACCACAATAATAATGGACTGGAAGATCCATTGATCTTCCAACTATGTTTTTTTTTTCGGGCCACGTCGAGTAATTTCGAGGGTTAGGGTTTCAACTATAATTTGGGTTAGGGTTTCGACTATAATTTAGGGATTTAGGAAAATTCCAACTGAGGATCGAAGGAGAAGGGCTGGGTTGGGGTTTTTAAATTAAAATGACAATTTTACCTTCACTTAAACACGTCAAGGATTCAACACATACGATTTTCGTTTATTACAAGTGACACTATCACATAATAAATGTATATTGTTGAATTTTAAATGTGAAAAGACAATGTAAAAAACACATTATAGATTAAGGGATAAAGTATAATAAGCCCTTAAATATAAGTTAAATAATTTAAAATTATAATTAGATTCTAAAATTATTAAATGGGTTCATTCACGCCATGCATATTACACGAAAAATTATTTATTTATTAAATGCTATTGTGGTATGGTAGGATACCAATTTAACTGAAACTCAATCGTTGTTAACCTAAACCCCATCAAAAACATGTTAGGTTGAAATTGTACTACGAAAAGTGTACTGGGTCCAACCAGTGTTGGGGGATCGCCTCAAACCTTACAACCCCTGATAGAAAAAGGATAATGATGATCGGGATCAAATAGCGTTGGGGGATCGTGTCAAACCTTAGAACCTCTAATAGAAAGGATAATGATGATCGAGTAGAATAGTTTGAAGTTGGGCATTGCATTATGAGGGGGGTTGTTGGCTCTAGCTGCAGCCTGAAGGTACCATGGTACAATTATAAGTCTGAGAATTTTTTGGATGGATTTTGCCTCCTCTTTGAGCTCCTCAGCTGGTCGGCAGCTACTGCAAGAAAATATTCAAAGCAAAGATTTGTCTATCTGTGGACCAAAATTCATTTCACAGCCGATGATTGTATATGATCAATGTATACTTCAATCAAGATCAAAAAAATAAATTGAATTGATTGTTTACAAGTTTTGCAACTTAATTTAAACCTACGTCAAATTGGTTCTTGAAAATAATTAAAACCAACTTAGGATTAAAGATTAAATTCCATTTCATGATGGATGCGTTATGTGAAGCACAGGAGTAGGTCAGGTGGTGGGGAACCCTCAGAGGTTGTGGGAATCAAATGTTTGTACTGAATTGATAAAGCAGATTGGAGATGTTCTTAGGCGGCTTTACAACCTCCATGGCTGCATCCATCCTCATCATATGAAGCAATAATGGCCAACAAACAGGCAAATTCTGTGATCTTAGCTCTTCACCCAGTAAAAAACCTAGATTTATTTGTCTGTCTTCTCAGACATGAAGGGTTGGGAGACCCCAGAAACTAATTTCTAAAGAAAACAGCGTTTCATGGAACAACCCCATCACAAGTCTTTAAACCAATGTCAATGTTATGCCTAACCAAAATAGTCTCCAGTTCAGAAAATTTGAAGGAAAAGAAAGAAAAGCGAACACAGAAATGGCGAAAATGTTCTCCTTTAGCATATTCCAATGTCCCTCACAGCATCCATAGAAAAAAAAAATGAGTTACAGCATCCATCGAGAAGCCTCCAGACATGAAAAATACTCAATCATGCAGAGTACCCAGGATGTCCTCATCCCTATACAAATGAAACCTGCACAATACCCACCACATATAATTAATACAAATTAAAAGAAGTAAACAGCTGTAGACTTGAAATGAGAAGAGGGCAGAGACACGTACTCTTTGTCGTCAAGCTTGATTTGGGAGCCCCCATATTCAGGTAAAAGAACAGTGTCCCCTTCCTTCACACCGACTGGAATCACTTTCCCTTCTCTATCACGTAGACCAGGTCCTACTGCTATCACTTTCCCAGAGTTCAGCTGTCCACAATCATCGAACACATCCATCAATCACAACCCTTGATCATAGACATATAAAGATACGGAGACAATAGGGTACCGTACCTGGGGGACTTCTCCGGAAGAAGAATACCAGCTGAGGTTTTGGATGGAGGAATGATCTTCTCCACCAAAACTCGGTTCAGAGTCGGAATCAGACGCTTCGCCATTGCTTCAGACTAGGGTTTTTCAGCTTTCCCACAGATGATTTCGTCTTCTGTTCTTAAAGCCGGGGTTCAGACTCTTGAGGGTAGTAGAAGGTTCTAGGCTGTAGGGTTTTGGGGTTTCTAGGGTTTCTAGGGTTTTACCTTCTCTGATCTGGGCCGTAAATTTGGGTGGGCCATCTTAGGGTGCGGTTGGCCCTTTTGTTTTTTAAACTTGTGTAGGCTGATTGATGAGTGGATTTGGACTGGGCTTTGAATTTAAATTAAAGCGTCAGTCGAGCCTGCTTCAGTGCTCTCTTGCGTCGGACATCAACGTAATGGCTCCGTTTGTACCCAAAAAATATTTGGGCCCCTATTTCTTCAGCTCGATCTCAAATTGGGCTTAGTGAAAAAACATGTAAAATGGACCGCGCAATCTCTAGTAATTGTTCGTCCTCAGACGGGCCCATAACTTTTGGTTTATCACAGGACTAGATTCACTTGAACCCAACTTTTTGTGAAGCTAAAGTTTTGTTTGGAAATTATTCTTAAAAATAGTTTTCTATCTCATATTCACAAACTTTTAATAAAACAGTTTTTCGAAAATTTATTTTAAAAATATGTTGTTTTTAAAAATAATTTTAGGGTTTTTCAGTTATTTTTTAAAATATATTTTGCTAGTAATTAAAAATATGAAAAATACTTCTAAAACTTTTGCTTTGTACATAAATCAAAAAAATGTTTTTCATATTTGACTTTGCAAACTAAATTCTTTTATCGGATTTAAAAATTTAAAAAACCCTCGCTTTCACCATCCTCAAAACCCTATTCTCCAATTTTTATTTTTATTTTTAAATTTTTTGGCCTTGACATAAAATTGAAGGTTAAATTGAGTTTGACTTAGATCATTTGCATGCCATAACATGAATACTTAATGCCATGACTAACTACTTGAAACCCCTAGGAATAAATTTAATTTCTATGCAACATATAAAAGTAGGAGAATCAATTTCAAAATCAATTCTAGGATAGGGAGTTGTAAGCAGAATACTGCCCTTCATCTCCACATTCCTTTAATTTACAAATTTTGTTTGTGCTTATCGCTTGATACAAATTTGGTCACAAAATCGATCCATGTGATATATGGTCAGACATGAACGATTTGACCCTTTAATATCTCCATATGTGTAGCTACTGATTACATATGCCACTGACAGTGACAAAGAAAAAAAGGTGACAAGCCTCCATCATCTCTCTGATAATCCAATTTTATATGTTGGAATTAGGACCGGATAATTTCTACCCGATCCAAGGGATGGAATTAGTCCTGATGAGTCCTGACAGAATAATTCCTACTTGGCGGATGGGATTTGATTGCAAAAGTGAGGGCAAGCGTGATCAACCTTTCTAGGTGATATTGTTAAATATTTGAGCAGCATCGTCTGTCCCTAAGGACCCTGTGTTTATGGGTTAGGCTTATTGTTCCCTTTTAGGCCTAAAAAACTTACACTCAACTTCTTTAATGTATATCCGATTTAGGTATGCATCTTTATGAATGAATCCATGTATTAAAATGGCTTAGGGGTGGAAAAGTGCCTTCTTTAACTAGACAATGCAAAAGAAAAATGACAAAAAAGAAAAGGTGCATCTTTTTTAGCTTATTCCTATAATCAATAAAATAAGATGCCATCTTTCCGGCCCTCGACGACCCTTCCCTATCAGCATTAAAAGATCTGTGTTGCTTTGAAGGACCCTCATTGCCACTACACAAACCATCAGTGAAATGAATGCAAATTTCTCCTTCAATGGATTGAGACAAAAGAAGTGAGAGGTAAACCCCATAACCGATGCACCACAATGGTTTGAGTGGAAGATGAAGGTGCATGTCTTACTTTTTTCTCTTCCCAAGTCAAATGTAGAGTTGATAAGGCTGTACCTGTATGCCTTGTGTGAAGCATGGTAGTTTGAAGCTTGTACTTAAGAGGTATTGACTAGAGACACACCAAAAGTCCCATTTTTTCTCAGGGACCCATTGCCTAATGGCTTATGGGTTTATGGGTCCAAGCCCGTGAAAAGGACGGGGTCACAGGGGCACCCCACTTGAGCATTCAACCAAACTACATTGGCATAATGAATAATGATCATTGCACTAGTTCTCATGTGACATGTGTTGTGGCGCCGAGTCATGCGACCCTAGGCCCTAGCATTATATCAAACACATACATGCCTGCCTTCTCCACCAATTGTTTGTCGTGTTTGATAGGTATGCCGGAAAGAGAATCTTCAAACACCTACTGCTTTTGAAACACGGTTGACATTCATAGGACCAGACCATTATTCTTTTAAACTCATCATCTCTTTAGGCACCCCAAAGAGCATGTGACCATATGGCCTGTGTTTGCAGATCAAAAGTTGCCCAAAAAAGAATTGGCTGATCTGCTTTAGGACCATTACAAGTAGGCTGAAGGAATGGTGCACATGAGCTTGGTATCTTCCACAAGCAGCACCTTTTAATTTCTTCATGTGGGGCATGCAACCATTTTCTCATATCCACTTCCGTCAAATCTTCTCTCGAAAACCCCACGACCTTAATCAACTAATGATTTTCCTTAAGAAAATTTTGAGGTATACAAACCATAATTACAGGTAGATGGCAAGTCAATTAAGGTGCAACAGTCGATAGGACTACGCCATGTCTATGGTGCAGCAAAAAAAGAAAGCCACTGATTAAGGCCATGATATCAGATAACTACAACAACAGTGGGATTCATATATGGCCAAGGCGATGAATCTTAGCCAGAAGCTCACTGATTCTTCCTTTTTTTTTTTATATTTGCAAAAGGTTTGTGATAATGTGAAAGCATACTGGCATGCATATATGGAAGCTGTCCAATCCATGGTGGCTGTGCCGCGTGTATGGCCATGGTATAGTTGGAGGTGCGGAAGTGATAAAATCACCAACTTCCTTATCGGAGAAAAAGAATTCCATGCCAGAACATTAGTGTGGAGTCTGTCCTTTTTCTAAGAAATTCTCGAACAACCTCGCAGCCTACCAGCAGGAGAGATTATTACTGATTGGTTAAGTTTTACAGATTTGATGAGATTAAGACAAATAATTTTCCCGAAGAAGTTTCTTAATATAGCAAGGTACGTTGTTTCTGTTCGTTTCTATATCTTGGACTCTTTAATGAATATGAAAAAGATGAGCAGGTGAGAGCAACACGTGGGCGTGCCGGAGTGGTTATCGGGCATGACTAGAAATCATGTGGGCTCTGCCCGCGCAGGTTCGAATCCTGCCGCTCACGCGCAATTGATTCTATTCTGCGTTATTGGTCACATTCATTTTCAGACGCCTCTATCTCATGTTGCCTTTGCCCAAAACTTGCCTGTCTTCTTTTATTATTGACGGGGTGGTGGTGGGGCTGCCATTCCTGACAATGAGTCGCTGGTCCAATTACCCTTTCTTTCTTTCTTTTTTTTTTTTGTTTTTTCCTTCTTTCTATGCGTTATGTTATTTCTACTCTTGAAATGAATCAAACCCTTTAATATACTGCATCCATGTATACTAGGCTGGGACGAAATAGGCTAGCAACTTAGCTAGCTAGGTTGACAAAGTTTTTCAATTTTCTACTGCACTGAATTTTCATTCAGCAAGAAGACATTCCAAGTGGGTAATGTTTGATTTAGCAGTTTCAATGTGGGATTTTTGTGCTCCGAAGATATATCATCTCATGAACTGAACGCTGATTTTGGACGGTGAGTGAGTGGACCCTTAATCAGTCGACTTGGTCTAGGACGAGTCTTTTCTTCTGACCTAAAAATCAAATTACCATCATTGAGGTTTTTAGTCTTCGTTATTCCTTTTTTCCTCTATTGATGGGATGACGTCTTCGTGTCAATTCAGTCTTCAGATCCCCATTTTCTAGTGAATATTTGCGGGTCCCTTTTAAATTCCAGAATCTCCCAAAGGGAAGTGGCTTTAATTCTTCTGTCCTTATCAACAAATAAAATTTTTATCTCCAATTAAGCATCAAGTGGGCGTGCCGGAGTGGTTATCGGGCATGACTAGAAATCATGTGGGCTCTGCCCGCGCAGGTTCGAATCCTGCCGCCCACGTTTTGGCCTTCCATAATCTCCCCTTCCTTTTGCTTTAGTTTTGCGCTGATGAAGTTGGTGAATGGATGGGGCATTTACAAAGTTGATACCCACTTCCATTTCATCCTTCAATTCTCTTTTCCCCCATCACCTTCACCCTGTCTTTATATTGGATTTCCTTTCCCTCCCCTTTCTTCGTATTTTATCTAGCAGAAAAGTTCACCTTCTAAGAGACTCCACAGGAGCTTCTGTCAGTTTAGGAAAAAGGAAAAAAGAAGCATTCATATTTTGATCATGAAGGAAAAAGAAGCATTAAGATTTGGCATTATTATATTAAGGCCATTTCTATGTACTACTATTATTTATATTATGATTAATAAAAATAAATTTTAGTTAAATAATTTTATTATTTTGTACTAGTACTAGTACTAATGTTAACATACCTATTATTATGATTATTATTAGTATTATTATCTATACTATTAATATTATTATTCTTATTTTAATGATGATTATTTTATTTTTATATTATACCCTATCATTGGTACAAGTCATCATAATTTTACTTCATTTGTTTCACACATTAAAATATTAAATGCATTCATTTATTTTTATAAGATGCTTAAATGCCATAGGAATATTTAAAATATATATATATCTCTAGGTGGCTTGTGGAGGATGCACAAATGTTGACTTATGCTTAAAAAAACACTATGTTTTTAGTGTACTTGCTTCATTCATATTTTTGTTGTTTATCTCGTACATGAGCGTAATCACGTTATAGTATGATTTTTATAAGAAATTTAAATTTCTTGATAAGGCTAAAAAATTTGCTTCTAAAGTTGGTCATGACACATAGTTAATGCATATAGTACAAGAGTTATGTATAAACATTAACTTATATTGGATTATATTGGGGATGGTAATGGGATGAATTTTTTCATACGCCTACTTTACTTTACCCTTAAGTGAAATGGTTTTAGATAAAAATAAATGGATTTAGAAAGTTTTTAAAAATTTAGGACAAGTTTAGAGCAAGTTCAAGAATAATTTTATCTCAACTTATCCCTCGATTATATATAATTTAATTTTTTTTTTCCATTTCTCAACTTTTTAAACATAAATAAAATATTATATTTCATAAAAATAAATTATAAAAATTTATAATACATTTTTATTTATAAATTATATTTATTTTAAATAATTTTTAAATTTTAAATAAGATAAAATGGAACAGGTAAGTATGAGAATTTTCTATACATCTCCCATGCCATTTAATTTTTTTAGGTAATGATAAAAATATATAAAAATAAATAGGACTAAGTATGAGAATTTTCTATACTTCTCTCGTGCCATTTAATTTTTTTTTAGGTAATGGACGGAATTAGGATGGATGAAGGTAACTCATCCTGAACCTATCTTGTTGTCATTCCTAAATCGTATATATGTATTAAAATTTTGATGATTCATAAAATGTTTATTAAATATAAAGGATTTACTTTTAATTTAATATTAAAATAAACCTTGAATAAATAATAAATTTGTATAACATTTTTATATCTCAATTTTTTTTATTAATATGGTAAAAATCAAAAGGAAAACTTTAAACTTACAAATCATGAAAAAAAAATTTTGGATACTTATTTATTCTTTATTTTTTTTAGGATAATATTATAAATATAAAAAAAAAAAAAAAAAAGTGGGGAAAGAAACGATGGCTAAAAGAAGAAGCATAGGAGGGAGATGTGAAGCCTCCACTCACACAACCCATGTTTAGGATTAGATCAATCCACATTTTTTTTCATGACTAGACCCTTCTTAATTATATCGACCTCCAATCATTCCAAAAAAGCTACCCATCCTTATTACAAAGCGTTATTTCAACGCACCTTCCATACGCGCGTGAAACCCATCCACATCTTATGACACTGTTCACTGCCACGTGGCATTACGACCCATCACCATGATTCGGTGTGGAGGTTCAGGCAGCTCGCTGCCCACCTCCTCCCTCACCCTCCTCTGCCCACCACGATACATTGAAGCCTCTCCAACAAAACATCAAATAATCCAAGTAGAAAAATTCAAAATTTTAAGATGGGAAATTAATAAATCGGCTATGATCTTATTTCCGAAAACGTTACTTAAGGCCATAAATTTGAATCCAGGACAGAGAACAGAGATGGTCAGCGTATCGGACTGCCATCATTGCCTAGTAAAGCTGCCATTTGATTGGATAGAGCCCACTGATTGAAGTGGGTGCCTTTGGCCAACCGCTAGCTGTATCATAATTCATAAGCTGGTGAGTTATTTATCTCTCTTCTTCCCTCCCCTCCATGCGTCTGAAATGTATTAAACACTTTGTATCTATATATATTTATCAAATTCATAACCAGCTTAGAGAAGTGCACCATCCATGAGTGAGAGAAGTGAAGAAGAAGCCGAATATTCTTCATAATATTCCATATTAACTTCCATCTGCACGTGCCCAATTGCCATTTTGATGGCACACTCGTTAATGTACCTTCAGCATCCTATCTCTGTCTCTCTACGTCTCTGCTGTTTTATGTGTATGGGCGTGGTGTTTGCCGCCTTCATTTCCTTCCGACTGTTGTAGTAGATAGATAAAATAACTTAATTGATACCGATAATAATTGTCTTCTTTTTTACAGTGCGAAAGTGGGTGGGTTCAATCACAAAGCCAAATCGATAAGGTTCTCATCTCACCATAAATATTCAGTCTCTCTTTTGTAGCTCCCACTAGCTCCGCTTTAGCTTTACGAGTTCCACCTTGTAGACAAGTACTCCTTTGTTTTATTGCGGTCTCTGGGGAAGTTGATTGATGTGGGGACTGGAGCTGGCTTAGATAAAATAGAAGCCTACGAGGCTATAATACAAGCCCACCAGACCAATAATCCTCTCATCAATGGAGCCAAATGCGAGCAATTTGCACTCTCACTGCGTGGAGATAACCATGGAGGTGCATAAGGTGGTTCCACCACCCCATAGGAGCACCTTTCAGAAGTTCAAGACCAGGCTCAAGGAAACCTTCTTCCCGGATGACCCTTTGCGCCAATTCAAGGGACAGCCACCCAAGAGGAAGTGGATACTTGGAGCTCAGTATGTTTTTCCTATCCTTCAATGGGGTCCCAACTACAGTCTCAAACTCTTCAAATCTGACATCGTTTCTGGCCTCACCATTGCCAGCTTAGCCATTCCTCAGGTTTTCCTCATACATTTCATTTCCTTCTCATGCTTCTCATCAATTTATACATACTCATTTCACTTCTCAACTTCTTTAATTTGGGTTCTTCGTCAGGGAATCAGCTATGCTAAGCTTGCTAATCTACCTCCCATAGTTGGCCTCTGTGAGCACTCTTTTTGCTTTCAAATTAAGCTTTCCTATTTTTAAAGCCTTTTTTCTTAATATATATACATACCTTTTAAAGCATGTCATCACCTGATTGAATTTTTTTCTCCTATTTGTTTATTCAAATATGTAGATTCAAGCTTTGTTCCTCCTCTTGTATATGCGGCTCTAGGAAGCTCGAGGGATCTCGCAGTGGGTCCTGTTTCTATTGCTTCTCTGATACTGGGATCAATGCTTAGGCAGGAAGTCTCTCCGTCCAAAGACCCAATCTTGTTTCTTCAACTAGCCTTTTCTTCAACCTTTTTTGCTGGTGTTGTTCAAGCTTCCCTTGGAATATTAAGGTCATTTTTTTCTCTTTCCCCTTTACTCCTACAGCTTTTAATATTCCTCTCATCGTTTTATTGATTAAAAGATAAATCAAAATAGATAATACATGGGAATATCTGTTGCTTCTGCAGACTTGGATTTATTATTGATTTCCTTTCAAAGGCTACTCTTATCGGATTCATGGCTGGAGCTGCTATTATAGTCTCTCTGCAACAGCTGAAAGCCCTCCTTGGCATTACGCATTTCACCAAACAAATGGGTTTGGTTCCTGTTCTGAGCTCTGTGTTCCACAACACAGCTGAGGTAACTTGCCTTGCTAAAAGCAACGTTATACATCCTAAGATGGGAAATATATGTTTGTCTCTCTCAATGATTCCCCCACATTTAATCCTGACTTTTCCTTTTATGTCAGTGTTGCTGGTCTCTTCTTACCGTATAAGGGGTTGAATAGATAAAAGGAAAAAAGAAATCATAAGCTAAATAGAAAATCCTAGTGGTAATCACTACAAGATTTAAAAGGCATTAAGCCCATCAACTAGACCATTCCACCCACTTATTAGATGTTATTTTTATAATGATTGGTCTCATCCAAACCTTTTACCGTGCATTCACGTGATGTCATAACATCCAAACCTTAAAACAACAACATTAATTTTAAATATTATTCAAAAATATAATCATTAAACATTTTCTATCATATGATTGATTTTTGAAATTTTATTTTATTTTGTTCCTTCTCCCCAGTAATTTTATACATAGTGTTACTGATTGAATTATTTTGTGGACGTGGTTGTCATAAATTGGGAAACCAATTTTAGGTGGAGTAAAACAAGAAAACAAAATTAGTGATGAATCATAGACCAAATATTTTATTTATTTATTGATTTTCTGAAAAAACGAAATTGATGTTATGTGCAGTGGTCATGGCAAACAATAGTGATGGGGTTCTGCTTCCTATCGCTGCTTCTGCTGGCAAGACACGTTGTACGTTATTCCTTTCTCCTCTCTCTCTCTTTCTCTCTCTTCAACCATGGTCAAACATATCAAACAACCCATGACCTCATGACAACATCTTCATCTATTCCCTATTTAATATTTATTGCCGACAGTGGGACACCCATGGTCCTCTACACACGTGCTCCTACGGTCTATATATATATCCCCAATAGCCGATTTGTTTCTGGATGATCATAGCCGTTGCATGATCGTGTACGGTTATGATGACATACGCATACTGCCCTCACGCCACACAACCACGTCATGTATAGGACTCCACAATATTCATACTCCTTAGTCTGATGAAACCCGTCGGTTTGGATTCTAGTTAAAGCTTCCATGGTATTTGAGAATACCAAATTGATATTGGGTTGTGTGCAATGCAGAGCATGAAGAAACCAAATCTGTTCTGGGTCTCAGCCGGTGCTCCTCTTGCTTCTGTCATCATCTCGACCCTATTGGTTTTCGCATTCAAAGCTCAACATCATGGCATCAGCATAGTAAGTTTTCTGATCGGTCTGTCACTAAGTGGTAATTACCATATGCAGCTCTCAATCCTCATCCTCCTTTCACTGATTACTTTTTATGGGTCTGTCATCAGATTGGAAAATTACAAGAAGGTTTAAACCCTCCCTCGTGGAACATGTTGCATTTCCATGGAAGCTACCTGGGACTAGTAATGAAAACTGGCCTTGTCACTGGCATTATTTCCCTTACTGTAAGCAATTTCCAGTGCTTTGGATTGTGCAAATTTAGCTTAACTAATGTAGTTATATTGAGCCACACCAGCCATGGCTTATATTGGTTTCTGATGGTTCAAACAGGAAGGCATTGCAGTGGGAAGGACTTTTGCTGCTCTGAAGGGCTACAAAGTGGATGGGAACAAGGAAATGATGGCGATTGGGCTGATGAACATTGTTGGCTCCTCTACTTCCTGCTACGTCACAACAGGTTCAAAGCATTACGAGAGATCCCAATTGTTGATGCAGAGTAAAACATGAGTTTCTAACTGAAGTTTAAATTTGCAGGTGCTTTCTCTCGGTCTGCTGTGAATCACAATGCAGGAGCCAAAACTGCAGCCTCTAATATAATAATGGCGGTGACTGTCATGGTGACTCTCCTCTTCCTCATGCCTCTGTTCCAATACACACCAAACGTAGTGCTGGGCGCGATCATAGTCACAGCGGTGGTGGGCCTCATCGACCTCCCGGCTGCTTATCAAATTTGGAAGATTGATAAATTCGATTTCATTGTGCTGTTATGTGCATTCTTGGGTGTCATCTTTATCTCTGTCCAACAGGGTCTTGCCATTGCAGTAAGTTCTCCTAATTCCTTTCATTTGCAGAGGAAATAAACCATTCGATTTCTTTATTTAATCATTCGTTGAGATGCTGATACTCATTATGATGATGATCAGGTAGGAATTTCCATTTTCAAGGTCCTCCTGCAAGTCACTAGGCCAAGAACAGGGATGTTAGGGAATATACCAGGGACAGATATATATCGCAATATTCATCATTACAAGGATGGTATGAAAGTTCCAGGCTTCCTCATTTTAAGCATTGACGCTTCAATCAACTTCGCAAACACCACTTACCTCAATGAAAGGATTTTGAGATGGGTAGAAGAATATGAAGCACAAGATGCAGAAGAGGAGGGGAAAAAGCACTCATCCCTCCAATTTGTGATCCTAGACCTGTCAGGTGAGTTGTATTATTCGATATGCTCATGTTAGTTTAAAACCATAACATAAACATGCTCTTATATATGTATTCGTATAATTTCCAGCTGTGAGCACCATAGACACCAGCGGAGTCTCAATCTTTAGCGACTTGAAGAAGGCACTGGAAAAGAAGGGCCTTGAGGCAAGTACACATATATATATTGTTCATCTCTTTCAAGTCTGTTGTTACTGATACAAAGTTTGATACTTAAATGGTTCCACAGATGGCGTTGGTGAACCCGGTGGGTGAAGTGATGGAAAAACTGCAGCGGTGGGATGAAGGCCGTGACATTCTGAGACTAGATAGTGTTTACTTGACGGTCAGTGAGGCTGTAGCTTCCCTCTCGTCCGCCGTCAAGTGTCAACCATCAAACCGGGCATAGATGGAATGGTTCTGGCTAGGAATCATCATACTAATTCCTCCTTTCACTCTAGGCAAAAATTAAAATTTTCGATTGTGTAATGAAGCTTTCTAGTTTCCAAGTTTTTATTTATATATGGAGCACTACCATTTGCTTGTCACAAATCTAAAGGGATGGAATGGAAATTACGGAAGTGAGTGAATGAGCAATGAATTTGGTGCTACGACTTCTTATTTATTTCTTTGTCCCCCAAATCCACCGTTTTGTTATTAAACATATCTAAAACTAGAATTGAAACGGCAACACATTCACTGGAATTTTTCTTACCCACTCTTATTTAAGAACCCTTTGATAGTAATTATAGCAAATATTTTTAATATTTAAATTTTTTTATTATTCAAGTATTTGAAATGTTAAAAACGTTTTCTAAAATCACTATTAAATACACTTTTAAGTCTTTTTTTGTTAACCGTCAGGAAATTTTCACGAATTTTAAAAAGTGTGAGGGAGAGTGTCAAAACACTTGAAAGGAAATTGGAAGGATAAAGAATGAAAAACAAAAAAAAAAAACTTCAAATTTAATTAATTTTTTTCTCATTTTTTCCTTTTATAAGAAGACCATGGAATTTTGAAAACTTATTATTTTCTAAATAGTTTTTATTATTTTTAATTTACCATTATATTTTTCAATTAAGAGATTTTAGATTATTTTTAATTTTTTTCTGTATGTTTGGTTCTTAGAAATTTTAAGAAAAAGTAAGCGGAAGGGAAAATAGATTAAAAGAAAATATAATAAAAATAAATTTAATAAATTATTTTATATCTTTGTTAAATTTATTTTACTTATTTTTCTTCTTTTTATACAAAGATTAAATAACTTGAAAATGAACAAATTAACAATTTAATATTAATTATATTTTATTTTCTTTCATATTTTTATCATAAATCAAATATTAAAAATCATTTTCTTTAATATTTTTTTTCTTTTTCTTAATATTTTTTTTGAAATCAAATATAGGGTAGTATTTTCATGATCTAAACAAAGGATTAACCCAATGTTTGGATTTGAGAGAAAATACTATGGAAAAAATAAAAATAAATTTAAAATTAATAAGCTATTTCATTTATGTTTTCTCTTCTATATAAAGAGTAAGTCATTAAAAAAATTTTAAAATGTATAACTTTGAACTAATTTAAATTATATTTTATTTTATTTTTAATATTTTTTATGGTAAATCAAACATAAGAAAATTATTTTTCTTAGTACTTTTTTTTGAAATTAAACATAACATAAAAATTCAGTCTTTATCCTTAGCTACAAAAAAGAGAAAAAAATGCCCAAAAGAAACAAAAAATCAAACACTACTACAATCTATGGAAAAAAGAACATATGCAAACTAAAATGTGTAGAAATTTTAGGTAACACTTATTATTTTACTGTTGTTTTCGTTATAAAGAAAAGTAAAATGGGCTGGGCTAATAGGGCCCATATTTGCCAAGCAATCAAGTCTATGGGAACCCCTCCAGTCTCTAAGACACGTAACCAGGCCTGACCCACCAGACTCTCAAGTTTCAACGCTACAAGTCGAGCTCAACGCTGAAAATTGAGATCGACAGAAGGGTAAGCGAAGGCGAAGGTGGGCTAGGGACTATGGGGAAGGCCAAGAATCCAGATCCTCCGAACTACAAGAAGTACGGTGTCCCTTTGTATGGAGCTGCGTGGGCGCCGTCCACCATCATCAACGACGCTCCCCAACCCCTCGATCAAAAGCAAGAAGCTGATGAAGTTTCGGGAGAGGGATCCACGCCGTCGCCCGCTGCTCCAACCTATCTAGTTTTCTGCGGCGGTGGGGGCGAAGGCCGCAGCGGCATCCCCAACGCTCTTCTTCTCGCTGAATTCGATTTCGCCTCCAATTCTCTCTCCGATATGCCCGTGAGTTAGATTTATTTTTCTTTTTATTTTGGGGTCAGATTTGATTTTTTTTTTTGTTAATTCGATTTGTTGTTTTTTTATTTTGTGTTTACATTGAATTCGGAATTTGATTGATTTTTGGAAACGCTGTTAAATAAAATGTTCTTTATGCTGCATGTAGGAGGTGTAATGAAATAGTAACATTTTTAGTTCATGTTCTTCATGTTGAAGGTGCATGTAGGCAAACATTAATGCTTGCAAATAGCTCCTATTATCACATTGTGTCTGGATTTTCCGAAATCGAGTAGCACCAAGAAATCCCTTTTTGTTTTGGTTTTGGCTGAGCAACAGAATATTATTTTAACCCCAAAAAGAGAGAGAGAGAAAAAGAAGAAGAAGAAAAAAAGCCTTAAAAGGTTTAAAGCCCTTCCTTCTAATCGATAATGGATGAATGGGATGATGAGGATAAGAAGAAAATATCCTTGAAAGGAACCCCATCCTGGAATAACATCCCAACAAATAGACCCCAGAAATCAAGAAGGAAATAGGGGTGGTGTCTAAAGTGCATGCTTGCAGGAGCCTCACTCTTGGCCAAAAAAATCAGCTTCTATTCTGGATCTAACCAAAAGTTACTTGTATTGCATTAGGATTTTGGAAGTCTGGTCTCATAATGTCATCATATGTGGAGTGCCATTTCTGTTTTTGTTTTTATTCAATCTGAGGATTGCTGATTAGTTGCCCTCAACTGTTGCCTTCACAATCCCAAGGGAAGCAACTTTGTTAAGGCCGTCTTATAGAAATCAATTCTGCGTTATTTGCATCTTGATTTCTGGACAGCTTTATATGGTTATAAGGATGTAGAAGCTAACTGGCATGTATAGTGAGGTTCAATGGTGCTATGTATTTCCCCATGATATAATGTGAAACAAAGTCAGTCTGGATTGCTGAAATTTATTTGTAATTAAAAATTTTTTCTAGGAGGACAAAGACAAACTGATTGTGGGCACAATTTTAGTAAACTAGAAAAGAAGAAGTTAGGAAATAGCTAAGATTAGTGATTTGGAGATACCAAAGAGTATCCATTGATCACTAATGCTACTTGAGTGTTGTCATCCAAAAGGAGGCAGATGTTGAACATGATGTTGCCTACAGAACTAGAGTGGAAAAGAGTGGGGTGGATGAAGTGGAGGAGTATTTCTTTAGCTTATGTGATTGACTCGTACCTGTAAAATTGAAGGCAAGGTATTAGAAAATATCTATGAATCTAACAATGTTGCAAGTGCCATAATGATCAATTAAGAAATAATATGTTCATAAAATATGGTGAAATGCTGTCCTTTTTTTTAGAGCCTTTTGTATACCACTTGTGTACATTGAGTGTGTGTTCTCTTAATATATTTTTTATTTTCCTATAAAAAAAGGGGTGAAATGCATTTGTCTACCAAAAAATTATAATAATAATAATAATAATAATAAGAAAATAACACAACTGTGGCTAAAATATGGATATTGAGATGGATGAGTGGGAAGGTGGGAAAAGGTAGAATTAGGAGTGTATATTAATGTGGCAGGAAATAATTTGATGCGCTTTTGCTAATATATACAAGGTTGTGTGCTTATTAAAAATATTAATGTGGCAGGAAATATCAGGAAGAAGACTGCCATCTTAACCTGAATAAAGCATCATATCCATGGGGTTTGGGAGATGCTTAAATACACAAGGAAGATGGAACCTCTAGAACCCACTAGGAAAAATAGGAGAAGTTTTGTTGGTCAATCAATCCATATTGTTGTATGATTGAATGCCAATTTAAAGGCTCTATAAAATCCCAAAAATAAATACCTAAGATTGGACCAACCTGATGTAGTAACTTATAAATACTCAATTTTGACAGTTAAAACCATAAAGCCCTCACATAATTTAAAAAAAAATTGGAAACTCCTAAAATGAAAATTACCACAAGACAGAGGAGTTTTCCAAACAATGTTAATTTTCTGGGGCTATCTTGTCCTACATCAGCCCATGCCATTTGTGGAACCTGTCCTCAAGGTGATCTCTAGGAATTGATCCCCTCTTTGAGAGGAATGGATATTTGGAACATCCTACCCTCTTGCTTTCTTTCCAGACTTGTTTTTCACAGATTTGGAGGCCCAAAAATCCTACACAAAAACATATTTATTAAGCTGGAGGCACATTGTAGCTAAGGGGAAACAAAATTGGTCAGGATAAAATTGATTAAAATGGTTTAGACATGTGCTATGAAGATAACTACAGCCAAGAGTGCTTGAAAGATGGGAGAAGGGCCAGTTAGTATATGATCAAATAGTTGTGCTCTTGGATATAGGAGAATAGTGAAATAAGATTCATCCGCCGACCTTAAATAGTTGTGACCAAGGCTTTGTTGAGTTGAGTTTTGTTGTTCAACATCACATGGTGTGATCTGTATGCTATAACAGCTTAATGTTAACCCTGCTCTCATATTGCATTTATTTTGATGAATTATCTTATATGAGTCTGAGTTGTTGTGCTGGTCCCTCTGTATACTTTTTATGTACTAGGTGTGCACCCCCTTTTTGGGTTGGTGCTTTTAATATATTCTTATTTGTGTAATAAAAAGAATGATTTCGCTATTCTTTTATTTCAGGTGTTTAAACTTGGAATAGGTGCTGATTTACCTTATAGAATGGCTGTGCATCCAGGTGGAGAAGGTCTTATCTGTTCGTTGCCAAAAAGTTGCAAGTATATCTTCTCGCTCTTTTCTCTTTGACAAGTAACCACAGGGTTGTTTGATAACACAATTCATCACTGAGCAGTGCATTCCTTTTTTCTTTACCTCTGCCACCATTGACTAGTATGTTATAATATGATTCAGTGCTGAGCATCCCATCCGTCTTCTAAAATTGTTCTTCTTGGATTGGAAAAGTACATTCTGTAGGATCAAATTACTGAAATTAACAGATTCACTGAAACTGTGGCTGAAAGTTTAAGCTGGAGTCCCGGCTTGAAACTTCCAATTTTATAGATTTGCACCAAAGCTTCTTTTAAAATCCAGCAGAAAAAATGAATTGAGGAAAAATGGAGAAAACTATAGATGAAAGAAATGTTATACTAGGAATTGATTTTGGCAGGCAGTTCTGCTTTCTGATTATCGCAAATCAGTGGAGTGATATTTGCATATGAGAATCTATGAGCAGAGGCAGAGTTGGTTCATCATATTGAAATTGTCTCAGTAAATTTACGTATTACATTACAGAATTGTGTTAATGTTATCACAATTATGTCACAGAGATAAATTAAAGATTAAAACTGATATCTGAAAAGTATTCACATGATCCAAGATTATTTTACCCAATTTTGTTATGGTACTAATACCTTCTAAATGATTTTTTTCCTAGCAAAGGTGGGAAAAAAAAAAAATCTACCAAACAGTATATTGGATCATAGAATTTTGTATATATCATTACAATATACCAATTCACTGTATTTCTTCTTTATTTTCAATAACCTAAACCATCAATATTCTGTTTTTGGGGAGTTCTTTATGTGCCCCTTTAAGATCCTCAGTTGAGAACCGTAGGTAGCAGCTAAGAACAGGAATGCTGTAGGAAGCAGTAATGACTGCAGAAGATAATAGGCATTTGCTTTGGCCTGGTCTGAAACTAACCTTAGGGATCAGATGAGATTTAGTGCAAATTGAAGAATGATTATGAAGGAGAGGGAATGAGGACAATAGTGAGAGCACATGAAATTGTGACAATAATACAAAGGTAGAAACTTCTTAAGAGTTGATTTTGTGGAAACATTCATTTCTAAAATTGTACTGAAGAACACCCCTAGCATTTTGCCCTTGATATTTTTTATGTTTTTGATGTCTTCTTGTTGTTTCTTTTTTTGTTCGGGTGCTACCTTAGTATACTCCTGTGTACATAGGGTGTGCCCCTTTTTTTATGGCGCTGTTTATTATTTATGTAAATTTTTTGTTGCCTATTAGAGAAAAAAGAAAAGAAAAAACACTAGTGCTTTAAGATGGATGTTCAATTTTATCCTTACTAGTTATTAAGGATTATTAATTGATTATTTGACCTTTTTGTGTAGATGGTTTCAGTGGGATGAAATTAAGACTGAGGAAGTCCATAAACAGGGTTTAAAACTTTCTGAGAAAGTTCTCACCCACTTGGAAGACGTTGGACAACAGTTAGCACTGACATTCAATAATGATGGTTCAATGCTTGCTGTTGGTGGCGAGGTAGAGACTATCCTTGATTTTTTTTCGCTGTTCAATTTAAATTCATTTTGGTAAATAATTATAATACTCAATATGGTTACTAAGAAAATAGGAATAGAAAACAAATTAAAATTTTGAATTTAGTTCTGCATTTTTTAGGACCCATATGAACAAATTCGCTACTCAATTGAGCTTTAATATATCAATTTGTCTTAGTTGAAGTAAGTTTTCTTTTTTCGTTTTTTTCTTTTTGAAACAAAACGTCATAAAATATATATTTGAAAATTTTCTTCTTCTCTTTCCTGCATTTTCCGTAGCAAATAAAAACACTGACAATTAATCCCTATGCTTGTTTAGGTCCATAATATAAAAGCACAATAATTATGTATGCATGTTGTACCCTTCTCAGATTTTCTATACATATATATATACATTTTTTTTGTTTTGAGCAAAGATTTAAATTTCGGAGAATTTCTGAGAAATTTGGGTCAAAATATTGGAAATCTAGCCTGCCTGAAGCAAAAAACAGCAGGGGAAGTCGGATGGGGCAAGTTTTGGCAATTTTGCAAAAAAAATCAATGACCACAAGGCTCCAGCAGCTGGGAGTGAGTTTCAGTGATTTATTACCGATTATTTACCCATTTTTCAGTTTCTTTTCTTTTTTTTGAAAAATCATCGATAATTATCCTTGTATTTTAATTTAATTTTTTTAAGTTTTAATTTATAGTGCTTTTATTTTACATTATCTTTTTTAAAGAGACTTTGAAAATGAACTTTTAAATAAAATATCCGATATAAAATCTTATTTAAAAATTTTGAATGATTTAATTTTTTATTTAAAATGTAATAAAAAAATATTTCAATAAAATTAATAATTTTATTGTCAGGGTTTGTTTTCAAATAAATGAATATAAATGAATTGAAAGGAATTTAAGATAATTTTAGTAGAAAGTAAGATAAATATAGATTGATTAAAAATTTAAATAAGTTCTAATTAATTTGAAGTTATTTACTTTCAAGACATTATGTTACAATATTTTTAAGTTAGTTTTTTTTAATATGAAAATATTTCTTGTCTAAAATTTAAATTATTTTATAAATATAACGTGTTTTAAATTTTGAAATATTATATGTTTTCCTATAATGCAATTCCATAAAATAAATTTTTTATCTCCACATTAGTATTTGTTATTCACTAAACTCAAATTTCTTGCTAGAACAATGACACTAATTTTTTCAAACTAGTATTATTTTGTTAAAAACTTTGTTTAGTTTTTTTAAACTTCACATTAGTATTAAGTCTATACTTTCAAAATTCATATTTCTGATTAGTGCACATTATATTATTGCTCAATGTCACAAATTTTATCATAAATGGATTGTTTTCTTAAAAATAACAACTTCAATATGTGTTTTATTGCTTATTTCATCATTTCTTAAAGTTTTTCCAATATTTTCATGAGTTTTGATCAATTTCCGTTCTATTGGTTTTTTTTCTTTGAATTCTTATTCAATATTTATGATATCTCTGAAAAAGCCAACTATGGATATTCCACAATTTTTTATATTTTCATCCTTGGTTTTGAGTTAGCCAAGAGTATCTTGGTCCATGGAAACAGTTCCTGGGGAAGAATTTTGTCTAGCAAGGATTTGAGCTGGTTATGTCTGAAACTATACTTAGTTTTAAATAAGTCCACATGCAGCATAGAGTTTTCCTACCAATTTCTGTCAGATACATTCTTGAGGGGGAGTTTTGGTGGGCATCTGCAGCCATAGATTTGATCCTCTGTTGATTTTCTTTGTTGAGTTTGAAACTTTATCCAAAAAGCAGCTTTTAGTATAAGGTTCATTGCAGGTTAGCCATGTTCCATCTCCCAAAGGTAGACAATCCTTGGTTTGAAGGTTCGAAATTTGGTGCAGATGGATCTTTATTTTTCGCTTTATGCATTTGGTAGTTTTGTGCATCAGTTGTACTGTTTTAGGCTTTATTTTATTTTATTTTATTTTATTATTATTTTTTTTCTGTCAAAAAACTTTTTCTGGAAAGCATTCAGCATTTTCAGTTGTTCACTGCAGTAAGAAAAATCTGATAGTTTTTCAGAGGGAAAACAAAATGGCTATATGACGGACGCCACTGCCACCAGGACTCACCATCACAACCATGATGACTAATGCCACACTATCAGCAATTCTACTGCCCATCAATACACTGCCTAGCTGCCACCAGTGCATCCCAGCTACTACCTCCTTATCCATTGCCAGAATACCATCATTGCCCTTGTCTAGGGATTAATTTGGATTCTTCATCAATAGGCAACTTTAGGGTTTACTTTTTCTAATCGCCAGTGCATTTTAAAGTCTTAACCAAAGGCCAGAAGATCCATAATCACTAATTTATTTCTAAATCAATTTACTTAAAAAAATCTTTCTGGTGTGAAGTTATACTGAAACAAACAGAACCTTGTATAATGAAATTAAATACTGTTTTAATGCTCAATAGCATGTTTGTTTTTAATAGGTCATGCTCGATAGCATGTTATATGACACTCCAATTTTGTTGCAGTACAGGACGGCAATTTAAGGGTGTTCAAGTGGCCTAGCATGGAAAATGTTCTCAGTGAGGCTCAAGCTCATACAACCGTGAAGGATTTAGATTTCAGGTTCATGATGGTAGCAGCATTAAATGGGAATGTTACTCCTGAAGCTGCTAGCTTGCAAAAGGAAAATAAATAAAAATAAAACTACATCTTGCTTTCTACTTCATTTGATGTTTTTGTGCTTAGATGTTTGGCTCTGTTATGTCTTGCAGTCCTGATGGAAAATTTCTCGTCTCCTTGGGATCTGGTGGTCCTGGTAGGGTTTGGGATCTAACATCATCAACGGCTGTAGCTTCACTTCCCAAGGAAAATGTAAGAAATTTTTGTAATTCTCATATCGAGGAACTGTCCTGGATTAATGATTTGGTGGAATGGCAGGATCCTTGACTTTCTAAGTCTGTCCATAATCCAGGTGCCTCCATGATCCACCACAAGAGTTCTTGGTTAGTGGATATAGATCGGTTTTTTGTTAACATCCAGGGCGTAATATTTTCAAACCTATGTTCCTTGAACCAAAAACAAGGACAGAGCATTTACCACCATAGAGACTCAGCTTTCCTTGCCTTGTGAGACCTACAAATCATGATCCTACCTAGTGGCTGTGTGTATGGCAGAAATGAAAATATTACTCTCTTTTGGAATTCTCTAGCTTGTACTGCTATTCAAGTTGCTCATACTATTACATGTTTCTGAACTAATTGGATTTGCTCAACACATCCAGGATGAGGTTTTTGCATTCTGCAGATTTTCTCAAACTAACGTCAAGAATCAGGTTCTGTATATTGCTGCAGTTCGAGGTGAATATTCAGTTTTGGATGATGTCCTCTTTATCTTTAGAAGAAAGTTCTTTCTTTCTACATTACTGTTTTATGGGTTAACCATTATGAGTCTTATTTTATACAGACCGAGGTGCATGCATTGTGACATGGAACACCACCACATGGAAGAAGGTGGGATCAAAGCAAATAGTCCGTGACTCAATTTCTGCTTT
Source organism: Vitis riparia (assembly GCF_004353265.1). Lineage (NCBI taxonomy): Eukaryota > Viridiplantae > Streptophyta > Magnoliopsida > Vitales > Vitaceae > Vitis > Vitis riparia. Next base: position 4,697,361 of record NC_048431.1, on the reverse strand, counting down.
CAGTGTTTCAGCTGATGGAAAGCTCCTTTCAGTGTATAAGTTTTCACCTTTTACTTTCAATTACTCAAGGGAATATAATTTCCTCCTTTTTTTTGAAGATGATCCCAAAATTCTCTATTAATAAAAGGGGATTTATCTCACTGTTATAAATGATCCACACATAGGAAATCTCTAATGTAGAGAATTTATTAATATCAACATATTTGTTTCTATAGCATCTGTAGAACAGTGGCAAATTCTCGAGAGAAAAAGAATTTTGTAGATCAGATCTTACCATTGTCCTGTCTCTCTGATTTACTGTTCTTTGGATACATTCACGAAGGCAACGATTAAACAATGATTTATCTGTCAATTGGCTTATGTCATAGCTTTGCCATGACTTATGCCTGTTCTGGAGTAACCAAAAATATTTTACCTGGCTTTTCTAACTGAGCCAAATGTATGCAATCTTGGGATAGTATACACTTTTGCTTCCTAGGGTGTTTCCATATTTTTGTGATAAGGGTTTCCTCTTTTCCATCAAGGGGATACTTAACCAACTCTTTTTTTCTTTTTTTGGTGACTAGGCTTGTTTTACCATATAATAGAGTGAACTTTTAGTTCTTACAAGCAATTCTGTTAATTTTTTTCCTCTGTGGTTGGTTGACATGCAGTGGGACAATCCAGGGAGACATTGTGATTGTGAATTCTGCAAGTATGCAGGTGCAGGCAGTGGTTAGAAAAGCACACCTTGGCATAGTGACAACAATGAGGTTCTCCCAAGATTCAAGGTTCTCTCCAACTTGTCTAAGTCCTCATACTGAAAATCTGTCCTTTCTAAGAATAATTGTTAATAGTTAACCATGCAACTTCTACATCCAGGGCTTTGGTCTCTGCATCCATGGATTCCAGTGCAAGGGTGACAGTAATCAAGGAGATGAAGAAAAATGGTATGTGACTTCCACAATCCTCTGACTCAATAATGCAATTATTCACCCTGTATGTCCAGGAAACCACCATGGGTTAATATCAGAAGTAGGCTACGATTAGAAGCTAATCATCATATTGTTTCTGGTCAAATAATAGGACCAATTAGACAATGGTCTAAGCTCTAGTTTTGCCAGAACTTGAAATGTATCACTTACTACTCCCCATATAGAACTTAGAGAGTTTGCAGGGATGACCTTCATTATTACCCGCTAGTTCTATTATATCATGATTCCCAGTTGTGGTTACTTGAGTGCATAATTGATGTTCTTTAAGCTAGTATGTGATTTAGGCTATATTATATATTTGATAGGTAAATTTTTGTCCATTGGGACTTGAACCTAGAACCTCCCACAAACCCTCTCCATCCTTTTACTACTTAAGCCAGGCCTCAAGGGCACATGATTTAGGGTATATATAATTCTCCTATCATTACGAAAATACTGCTGACTGGTCTTGGGTTTAGTTTAAATGAATAGTTCCCTAGAGGAAACGTAGGTGTGTATGGACATGGTGAATAGTCCCTAAAAATTTGAGAACATGAAGAAATTTTCGTTGAAAAGAATTCTCTAGGGAACATGTTTGCTTGCGTAGAAGGGTGGGAAAATTAATTGTATTGGAGAAAACACTAGCACCAACCATCAACTTTTTGTTTCTTCTTCATTTCCTTAAACTTTTATAGGCTTTCCCATCCTAGTTTTGTGATATCCCACATCGGATAGGGGAAAAAGTTCCCCACGCTATATATGTATAGTGTCACAAGATGCTCCACTTGTCTTAGTGCTGCACGAGCTTAGGAAAAGACTAAGTTCGTGACAATAGACTCCTCTTAATCATGTAAACGTGTTTTAAATCCACGAGAGTCCCTTGGCTCAAACTAGACAATATTTACTTGATTGGGAGGCAATCATTACAAATGGTATCAAAACCGATTCCCAACCTTGATGTGAGAGTTTAGTTGGCCCCTCAAAGAGTATTTATTTGTTTAACCCCACAATTCTGTGAGACGCAACAAGGATGTTGTGTCTGCATGAAAAGGTTATTGTGATATCTTATATCGGATAAGAAAAAGGGTTTTTGTTTTGTATTTGTATAAACTTCTTTTAACCATGTAGACACATTTTAAAGCCTCGAGAATTCCTTGAACGTAGAGTGGACAATATCTACAGGATTGGGAACCAACTATTACATGTTTCCTAACATGTTTGCCATTTATTTTTCATTTTAAGGGAAACCACTTCGTATCCAGTTTTGAGACCAGTTCTGGGACAAGTTTCCTGAGAAACCATGTTCTCAAGGAGAATCCGTTTCGTGGTTACTATTATTTTAGAAGTTTTAAAGGTCTTTTTAAGGGATATAGAAGGCTGGCCTTCAAAGAACCATGTTTGGCTCTGTCAGAACATCCTTTGTGAAATTGGCTTGGAACTTTTAATATAAATTTTGTTCAGCACATTTAAAAATTAAATACTTCTTCTCTATTTGTTTTTTATCTTGCAGGATTTAGCTTATGGATCATTATCTTCATCATCATAGTTGCAATTGCTGCTTACCTCATGAAGACCAAAGGGATCGTTCCTTAATTAGAGAGTTATGTCTTTTATGAATAGGATGATGAACGTACTCTTTAACTTTGCATAAGAGAGCTTGGAGGTTATCAAAAGTGTTAAATTTATTTTTGGTGATATGGGTTAGAGATGCGATGGTGAGGGACCGTTGGTTGGTTGAGCTGATTCAAACAGGCTTGAGACAGATTGCTTTTTGGTCATGCATATTATTTGTATTTTGTGAAGGACTTTGATCCCTGGTTAGAAGGCTGTTGTTCCCCGTTTCTTGGTTAATTTTACTGGATGCAAAAGTATATATCGGCATGTTAAAGAATCCAAGTTAAAAGAACATAGCAGAGGGATAAGTAGGGCTTGTTTGGCAACTTTCACAAAAACAGTTCTTCAAAAATGGGTTTTAGGAACAGTTTTGCAATTATTTTCAGAAATAAAATTTTGTTTAAATAATTAAACATGAAAAACAGTTTTCTCCAGACTTATTCTCTATAAAGATATTTTACACTTGCGTAAATGTGAAAGCTTTTGAAATATTTTCTATTTTTTAATTATTGTTCAGAAAACTCTATAAATTGCATGGAAATCAATCAAATCATCCTTTTAAGAAACCCTTGGCTCAAAGTGTTTTATATTTGAAATTGCTTTTCAAACCATCTTTTTGGGACACTTTCTGCGTTGGGCAGTTGTTTTTCCTATGTGATTAAAATTTTTGATTTGGTAACTACATTTTAAAATTGATTTTATTCAAGATGAAAATAATTATGATATCTTTTCAAAAAAATAATTAAACAAAACTTTGGAAATGTGAAGCTCAGGGTTATAATTTTTATTCAAACTCATTTAAAAGTGCATTTCACTTTAAAACGTTGTTTTTAGCCTTAAGATTTAAGCTTCACCAAATAAGCTTTTATAAAAAATAAAAATAATAAAAAAATGGAAAATTTCCTGTAGTTGTGTTTTAAAAAAAGAAATAATATTTTTGATTTATTTCTTTGGAGTGATTACCTAAATTCTACTTGTATCCATCTTTCTTTTTCCTCGGCATAAGAAATAAAAAAAATACAAGTTGTAGCATATGAAATTGCATTTATGAATGATCCAAGTTTGAAGGTATTAGACAACTAGTTTGAGAAATGATTAAAGGTTTTAGTTGGGTAAATCTTTATACTCGGTTAATTTTCTTCATAATGGAAGTTTTTTATTGCTTATATGTGTATGATTTTTTTTTTTCTAAAGGTTTTCCACGTTAAATCAATTGCTTCTACTCCAATTTCATCTCATTTCCTTAATCAACTGGTATATTAAATCAATTGAAATTTCATAAGCTAAAATAAACAATTGAAAAGTTGAGATAGAGATGAGGAGATAATAATAAGAAGATTTAATGTGGAAAACCTCCAAAAAAAAAATAAATAAAATCATAAGCTTATAAGCAATAAAAGACGTTCACTACAAAGAAAATTAATTGACTATAAAGATTTTCCTAACTTCAATCTTCAATCCTGTTTTGGACTAGTTGTCTAATACCTTCAAACTTTAGCTACCTACTTTCTTTTATCGAAATATGTTTTGGAATTCAAACCAAGATTGATTTTGATCTCTTCTTGAATCCATATAAGAAAAAAATTGGGTTTTACCATAAAGATAATAAATGTGAGAGTAGGAATGAAATCTACGGTGAACAACGAACAAATTTTGAAAGAAATTTTCTCACTCAAAAGATTTTTAGCTTAAAAACCCATCAAAGTTTCTTTCAAACCAAAAACCCCTAAAATAGGTAAAGAACTTGAAGCCCAAGAAGGGTCACATAGCTCTCACAATTGTGAAACCTTGTTCTACAAATAAGACTTAAATACTAGGGGTTTAATCTCCATCCGATGACTAAGATTTATTTGACAAAAAAGGAAGATATCATAGTTATTGAATCCTGATTGATGAGAATGAGAATGTAAAATTCTCATTAGAATAGAAATTGTTGCCCTTTACTGTGATCAATTAACAATCGATCTAAATGTTTTAAACACAAATTTTGACATCTGCAAGTCTCAATTCTAATTTTCCACAAAAGAATAAAAATTTAAAATTTGGTTGAACAATATTTGATATCATTATCACAACACTTATCATCAAGCAATTAAGTTAGGAGAACACAATGAGAATTTTGGTATGGAATTACCAATACACAATGATGCTTACAATCTTCTTCTAGCTAGGCATCCGGAATGTATGGAAAACAACTTTGTAACAAACAGCATGTGTTCGGGTTCACCATGGGTGAAAAAACTGTGGTGTTAATGAAAACAAAAGAAACCCTAGAATTTCATGCATGGATGTAAGGAAAAATCTGCCTGCCTGCAATAAACCACTTGACAAAGGCACCCTTCTCTGCTAGAGTCTCTTCTGACCCCTCATTTTCATTTCCATTCAAGTAAGAGTGTGAATGGAAAAACACTATATAACCCACAATTTCTTATATTGTATTCTATCCTGCCAAAATGCACTCAGCATCAAAGACAGACCTAAAACCTAGCTAACAGAAACAAGTTAAATGCGAGCATTTCCTTTGGTTCCAGCTATTTTCCTGTGCTTCACAAAGAAATCAACTTGAGTATGAGTTCCACATTTAAATTAATTATTAAGTTATTTTATTAAATATACTTAAGCAGCTTACCAAACCCCACCTCCAGTATACTCACACTTAATCAACCCAGATACAATTATGGAAATCAATAAATTATCGTGGTTGGCAAATTCAGACATGGTCATACAAAGCTTTTGGTTGCCCTAAACGGACTTGATGGTGGTTAGATTATCATCCAATCATCCAATCAATTCCAATAACTAGGTTCCTTGAGACCATGTCCTCCCTCTAGGTCAGCACAAGAAATGCTGGGAGCTCACATTTCTACTCTTTAGGCTATGAAATGTAACTATCATTACCAATTGTGGTTTAAATCATCAAAACAGCCCAGGGTGACATGTAACAGTGGCTAGCAAGTCTTTGTTAGGATCAGCATTTCAGTAGTTACTTTGCACAATTTTGAAGGAGGATAAGGGGCTCTCCGGATGTGAGGCAAAAGTCTTCCTTGTGGAGGGGCTCTCCGGATGCTCTCCGGATTAAAATCATTATTGGCGTTTCCTTTGGTAGAGTGAATAACCAACAAGGGCAGACATCACAAAAGTCCATATCACCTGTCAAGAAATGACCGCATAAATGGACTATGACATATTTGAAGTCGAAAGAAAAAAAATTACAACATGATGGTTTGAAGAAGATGGAACAATATAAGAGAAACTCCAAGGGAGTACTAAGGAAAAGTAACAGTTTAATGGTTTAAAGACCATTAGAGCAGTTCAAGAGAAACTTTGATAATTAAGGATTAAGGAAAAGGGTATTGGAATTACTGTATTGATTGTATTCCACCGTTCCAGCCTTCTTATCCTTAACTGCATCTCATCTATAATGCCTTCAATTGTGACTTCCCTACTTGGTGAGGATTCTGAAGCTGAACAGCTGCCCTGCTTTTGCACCTCAGTATTACAACAGAACAATAGAAATGCCAAAACAATGAAATAAAATTCATGCTTGGATAAGTGAGTTCTCACAAATGAAAAGAAATATGAGATCTTCCTCGCTTTTGAAGTTACATGGTTTTCAAAGAGCTCCTGATTTGTGGCTTTCTTATCACAACTCAGTGGGGGTGGATTGGGACAAAGGCATCTCATAGTTACAGTAATATCATTCTTAAGTGATGACCAGTAGAATTGCGAATGGGATGTCAGCGAAAACAAGGTCTTGCTACTCTATCTGGAGGCTTGAGTTCAAGTGACATAGTATTGCAGCTATTGCCACTCACTCAACAACTTTTGGTTTATATCAGCAATAAAGTTGGAAAGATTCCTGCAGAGAAATCCTGAGATTTGTATTAAAATGTTCTGCTCCAGCCAAAACCTTGTACAAACAGATCAACATCTTGATTCTATCTTAAAACTTTTGAGTAAGAAAAGGGCGCTATTTTTGGGTAAGTGGGGATTCAGGGGAAGTTACTAAAGCCTACTTTGCATGATGTTCAGATGATAGTATCAAACATTTATGGCCATGCTAGCTCTACGACTGACTGCATCAATAGAGCAATTTCCATATCAGAATTCGCCGAGTTATCACAGCCAGATTCACTTCCAAGGCCCCGATAAGTGGTTAAAAGAGCATTAATAGTAGCCCTTGACCTAGAAACAGAGTTTGAAATTGTATTTGAAATCCATTGGGATTCAAATTTTTATAACATGAGAATGACGTCTAATGAACAAAAATAGACTGTTAGGAGGTGCAAATGCACAGGACAAAAAAAGGTCATGGAACTTTAACCAAATCACCGTTTCCATGCAGAAACCAGGACCTCTGCCACTACTTTACAGCTACTGATGGTCAAAGGAAAGTGAAGAGGATCTTGGTTTTCTCTTAATTGGTTCATTTGTTCATATTAAATATTATATGTTTATTTTTTGGTTTACAGGAATTTCTAATCATCATTTCATTGCAACTGCCTAGCACAATACAACATTGTGGGATCCCAATGAACTATTCAGTTAGGTAGATTCTTTTTATTTCAGTTTGAACTTTATTAGATAACCAATTTTCATGAAATACATGCTTATAATCCCCATATAATGAAAAAATACCTGAGATTGAATAAATTCCACAAGTTCCTGCAACCTTGCAGCTTGGTGTGAGTGAATGCCGCTGGAACTTCTTTCAGATGCTGGCAAGCTTTCCAGAATTATTTGAAGATAACTCTAAGAATGCAATAAAATAGTCAGCTCTATTGACTTAATGATCATATAGTGGAAACAAAGCAAGCAAACAACCACCAAAAATATCATGCAAGCATAAAACAACCTTTGTCGTATATGACCCATCCAGCTTGAGTGTTGACCCAGCAGCTGCAACGGCTTCTTTGTTAACCCCTTTGATTTGTAGGTAAGGGCTGACATCTTGTAGATTATCAACCTCAATAAGAATCTAAAAGAAAAAAATCCAATAAATTTAATTTCATTTCAAAAAATAGAAGCATATTGATTTAGGACTTTAAACACCTATAACTAATTCAAACATGATAAACAAAGTTGCATGGGCTACATAGATTACCAACCAAAATGATAAAAAATTTCAGAAGGGAATCCAGAAGACAACCACAGGGAGTTGATCATCATGGGAAAATACATCAAGCATTGTTAAAAAGTCCAGGAATTACAGTTGAAACTTAATTTTCATTAATGTTGTGGAGCACATGCATTTTTTTTCTCTCCTCTCTTATTTTCTTCATTTTTCTCCTCTTCTTGTCAAACAACTAGATCAAATACTGCATATTCTAGAAAATCTATCATAAAAGTTTGAATTACAGAGATATTTAAAAACAATGTTCCATTCTCATAAAGAGTTTATCAGTAGTTCAATGTCAAAGTAGGATATTTGGTCAAAGAGAGCAATTAAAGGTTGTCAAGAACCCAATTTAGGAATATGTGGAAACATAAGAAATAGACACAGATGACATCGCAGATGAGACAAGAGAGAGTTGAACTGAGACAAGATTTTAGCCATCAAGAATTGGATAGCCATAGTTAATGATTGGTTCTTCATTGGAATAAGGATAGGATCAGAAAACATTAGATAGGTTGAGACAGGATATCCCCAATCCTATGGATATTTATATTTCATCTATTTGAGTGGAATTTTTAAATTCCATCTAGACACCAATATTTCATCCAAACCTCAGTTTCCTCCATGATGCTTCTATCTTCTGGGGGAGAAACCACAGGCCTAGGAGCACAAAAATCTCCACTCCAACACCCTGTTCACCTTTGGTGAGATCTTCAGAACTCCACCAAACCCTACACCTTACTACCCCTCCTTGAAACTCCACCAAGGACTTCACTCTTCTCCATGAAAAGGAAACAAACAGATCATGATGATAAGACAAAGTGTTTGATTAGTTGGTTTTTCAAAATCTCAATGAATCTACAATGGAAACCCTTGATTTTTAGAACCAAAAATCCAATAAGAGCAAAAGTTGTCTCATAACTGACGGGCCTCTCTTGTGAAAATTGTAGCTTTCCTTCCATTTCATGGACTTTGAAATTAAGGAAACCGAGTTAATGTCAAATTAGGAAACTTTTACCCAAGAAAAGTTTCCAAATAATTTCCCAAAACCTATTATAAACATGGATTCCCTCAAAAACCCTTCTTAATTTGTAAAAGCAATTCTAGAAGCCAATTTGTTATTAAAATCTTAAGAGTTTTGACTTTAGGAAAACTTTGCAAAATTCACCCAAAAAATGCCCAATTGGTCAGAAATGTGAATCAATAAGCCATTGCTTCTTATTAAACCTGCTAGATGCAAGCATATTGCCAATCAATCCACATGATATGCCTGGTGCAACATGAACTAGGGAAAACCCAAGTTCGAAAAACTATGTGAGTCTAGAAAAGTCGTTTTCACAACTTCAAACCATTTTTCCATGACCTTTTTAAACAAAAATCACCAACTTATACCCATCACAACATTTGAGATAGAATAGCCAATCCAATTCAGATGATGCTTCACTCTCCATAATTAAAAATCCATTATCTGGAGTGAGGTACTTGAGTAACTCAACCATTATTGGAGCTGAATTTCCATATACAACAATTTTGGACAAAACCCAAACAATTTGAAAGGTACTAGGGAGTAGGGACAATAGGAACAAAACTATATGCATTTGAATGCTTATAGGTATTTCAGAAACAACTCCTCTGTCAGTTCCTTGCAGTTGGGAAACTGCCAGTGCAGGTAGATGTGAGCACATTGCATATATGGGCAATGTGCCTCCTTTTTACTTAAAAAGGTCCACACCTTACCTAGGCAAAAGTTAAGCAAATTTCATATCAGATAAGATAGCAAAAAAATAATTAGGTGAGGAAGTTTGTTGGAAAAGAAGGTACGGACATTGGGTTTTCCTGACGATCCACAGCCTTTGAATCATGTAGCTTCGTTTACCAATAATGCTAGCAAAGCTTAATTTTTTATTAAGAAAACAAAAACCTTATGTAGCATCAGAATCTCATATACAAGCAAAAATAAACAAACACAAACCAAACCACCCAAACACCCCATGCCACCATTCCCAAGACACACCAACATTTTCATGAATGCAGAAAAAACAGGAGTACAGATATAAACTCCTGAAAATGGCTTAAGTTCCAAGAAATAATGCACAAAGTGTAATTTAACAAAGTTTTGGATAAAAAATGCATGCTCATTCTTTGTTCAATAGGTGAGCTTGATTAAAAAAATGTAAATCCTCTCAACCAAAAAATATGCATGAAAAAAATAATATAACCTTTCCATCTTGATAGATGAATGCTGATGCTTCAATATAAGCGACAGCTTGATACCTATCACCACAAAAAGGATAAAACATAGCACTTAAACAGAAAGCAAAGAAATCTATCAGGTGTGAGGCATGGAAAAGAAGAAATATAGTATAATATAACATAATATTTTATATATATAACACAAGGCTATCACAAAATTGATATCATGGTATGCTACATTTACTGCAAGCTCAGTGACTGCAAGCAGTTCGACAGAATGAAAAATATTCAAGTATATATAAAAATAAACAAGCATCAGTTCTTCCAATTTCTGCGCTCTATAGAAACTTCATCTCTTAACTAGCCATGGAACAAAGTGAAGATCATTAGTGAAAACAATTATCATTGAAAAGTAACTTGACCAAACAAGAGTTTTTTGTATTAGGTGAGAAAATCAATAGAATGCAAAACTGGAGTAGCTAAATCCGTCACAAGTAACAAGGCACTGAATCACTGTGCTTTTGTCAGAGAGGATGAGCAATTAACTATCTTCTATTGCTTGCTTTTATCATGAAATAATATTGTCAATTCCAGTGATCTCTCTGCAGCTTTACATATATCCTTTATTCTACTTTTGACCCATGGCAAATTGGTGAGCACAACATGGATTTGTATTGTATCTGAAGTCATGATTGAAAACTAACTTGACCAAACAAGAGTTTTTAGCATTGGCTGAGAAAATCAATAGAATACAAAACTGGAGGAGCTAAATCCATCACAAGTAACAGGGCACTGAATCACTGTGCTTTTGTTATGAAGGATGAGCAATTAATTCTCTTCTATTGCATACTTTTGTCTCACCTCAACAAAGCCTTAAACAATCTGTACAGCTTTATTTATCTCCTTTATTCTTCCAAATGAAATGTTTTCCCATCATTCATCTTGCTTTTCTTGATTCTTCGAAGTCCATTAAACAATTTCATTGACCATGATACAACATCATTTCCCATATTCTCTCTCTCAGAGCAACCCACCTCAACAAAGCCTTAAACAATCTGTACAGCTTTATTTATCTCCTTTATTCTTCTATGCAGGCAATGAAATGTTTTCCCATCATTCATCTTGCTTTTCTTGATTCTTCAAAGTCCATTAAACAATTTCATTGACCATGATACAACATCATTTCCCATACACTTCCAATTCTGAATAGAATCCCCTCCGGTCATAGAGTTTTCAAAGCTTCACCTTCTTAAAGCATCTGTAACCCTGAAAACCCTTATTTTAAACACACTCCCTAGACCTAAGCTCCTCAAACCACTCTTCCTCTTCCTGCACGAAAGCTCTGCAATATCCACTTGATGCAGTAAAACAAATTAAAGATTCCATTTTCCATTTGTCTTAGTGTAGCAAGTGTTATTAGACCATTCTACCATCAATGCTACCTGCATTACTATTAAAATCACCTCCTATAATAAAGATTCCACCCCATTCTCTTACTGTAGCAAGTTCTGTTAGATCATTCAACTATCAATACTACCCACATTACTATTAAAATCACCTCATACAATGAAGACTCCATCTCCCCTTTCTCTTACTGTAGCAAGTTTTGTTAGACCATTCCACAATTAATGCTACCTGGATTACTATTTTTTTTTTTGATAGATAAACATCAGAATATATTAGAAAAGGCTGAAAAGCCGCATGTATACAGGGGGTATACACAAAAGCCCATTACTACCTGGATTACTATTAAAACCACCTTATACAATACTTCACCTAGCTCATTACTTTCCTAACTTTTCAACAATGAATCTAACAAAGTTTGTAGCTTTATAAAGAATCTAAGAACACTGTAATCAAGTTCAAGTTCTTTTCTTTGGCCCTAGAAATGAGGAAAACCCAATTTGTTTAAGTTCGTATCAATATCACTATGTTTAACCTCCAAAATTAGTAGCACAAAACAAGAAACTCATCAATCCAGTTAATGAACTTAATGAAATATGCCGTAAAATAGCTATTGTCTTCATAACCAGGAAAGGAAACAAAATTGCATGTTAGTGCTACAGAATTCCAAATATGTTGCTTACCCAAGATTAAGGAGGCCAGAGACTGTACTAATGCTAATATCAAAATCCACTTTGGGTTGAATGATGAAGTTCCCTTCTCTAATTGGCTAATAAAAACAAGTTACAAGTACATAAGAACCATGAATTCACCATGATTTGAAAGAAGAAAGTCTTCAGTATTACAACAAGAAAAAAATATATCATAAATACATTGAACTACAAACCTCCCGTATCAGTAATGCAAATCTGCCCTCGCAAATTCTGACTCGTATGCAATCACTCTCAGTCAGAAACCCATTAGCAGATGTTCCAGGAAGCTTCAAATATATATCAATGAAATTTTGAACAGAACTACAGAATTTTGCAGGGTCAAGAATTTTTAAAATATCTTGATAAGCCACCTGTAATTGGTTAGAAAAAGTGTTAAGAATATCACAGGGGGAGGGAACCACCTTGAATGGGCCAGGGATAGTAGCATTATAATGAACTCACTTGCTTGTTACTCTTTAAAACAAATAATGAACTCTCAGGGGAAAGAACAGGATCAAAGTCATTTCGAATTTTGAGCTGCAATAATTTAAGAAAACATTAGCACTAAAATTACAAGTCAAAATCAAATAGTTTGGATGAAGAACGATAGAATATCAATCTTACTAAAAGGACAAAAAAAAAAAAAAAAAAGAACGAAGAAAATGTGTTCCATCTGCAGGGATAAAATAACTTTCAAGTTTCTTATATTTGATCCAACATCCAATAATTTGTGGTCAAAATCTTATAAAGTCAAAAAATCAGTTCTTCAAAATTTAGGCTTTATTTGGATCTCACAAGAAATGAGAGAAAGAATATGCTAAAAACTGCCTGAGAAAGGCATCCATCTTTAACCAATATTCAGGGTCTCTCATCTTTCTCTTGTTCTTTCCAATATAAAAAAGGAGCCTCAATATACTGTATGGAAGGTTGACATTTTAAAATGACTCAGAATGAAAAAAAATGCTGAAATGCTCTGAACTGGTCAATATTTAATAGAACCCTAGCAACTTTTGGAATATCCTTACACATAGAACATGAAAAACAAGGCTAAAATTGTTGGATGACTCCATTTCTACTAACATGTGCATGAACAAGATGTGGTTCAATGTGCTGCTGAAACATTGGAAAAACCGTCATCATGATTTCATTTTGGGACATAAAGCTTCTTGCCCTACTTTTATCCCTTTGAACACGAGAAATTAGATGTGAATGAACACCTCCAACCTGGTTGCAAAGAAGAAGTAAGTTAGTTTTTTCATCATCAATTAAGACTGACTAATGAAAACATGAACACAGTGATAAAAAGGAAAGTAAACCCAGATGGAATGAGAAGTCATACGTACAACAGCAATCCACAAGTCAAGTGATTTTCGGATCTCAGGATGCAAAGCATAAACCCCTTCAAAAATCACCTGGCCAATTGAAAAAAAATAAAATTTTCACGGATCAAAATTTTCAACTGAAGTTAGTTAATTAGCACAATTCATAAAAAAACTATAAGCCAAGGAGTTCTCTCTTAGAGATATCAGATGCTCAAGAGACCATTCAATCCATGAACATGTTGTATCCAATCCATTATCCTCCAGCTTAACTGCATCACCTAGAAAAAGCATCCCAGCTCTTGGAAAATAACTAACCTGACTATTATCAGGCACATTTTGTACACCTACAAAAATAGAAAGCTGACCATATTTCTTAAGTTGCTATTTCTTGGCCTTCTTTGAATCTTCAGAGTGCATTTTCCTACTCCAAATTATTCCCTTAGGCCTTTATTCACACCCACACAGGAAAATTTAGAACATTCTTAAGACTCGGTTCTCAATATGAAGCTGTGATTAGGATAGCCATGGTAATGGAGCAAGGCATCTCACAAAATTTCAAGAAAGTAATTGCTCAAAGGAGGCATTAGCCGAAAAAAATTTCCCTTTACTTATTGATTTTTGCCTCTTTATAACACATGTTAATTTGCAGTGAATCAGTGATTCAAGGTAAACTAAATCCAAGAGAAGGAGGCCCTGAGAGTGATTTTAATAAATGTAATAGCATACCACTCCACAATCTTCAGAAACTTCAAGTTCCTTGAAGCCACTCCGAGCACCAGTCTCCAAGTCAAATATAGGAACTTTTGTTCTTCGGCAGTTTTTTACATCATCAATATTCTGCGAAACAAGTTATAGAACTATGATATTAATATGATTAAAATAGTTGTTCTACAAACTAAACATAAACAAAATGACAAAAAATGATAAATGCATTCTCTTTTATATGCAATTATAACTGCCATTAAATTTGAAATTATATTACTGTTCATGGACAATTTAATCAGTTAAAATTACAGCAATAAATAGTTAATAAGTTAAGATGTGGTTTGCCAAAGGTTTAGAATTTTGACATGCACTATAGGGAAAAAAAATTCAGAGAAGAGTTAGAATAGTCCAGTTGCTCAAATGTTTTTAGGGAAATCCAGAAATTATATGTATAGCAATACTTCAACAGGGTGACATAAGGATTCTTTCTTGCTCTGCTGCCTCCAAGTTTCCAACTTCTATGATGGGCAGCCTGCGGCCCTATAGGTTCTCCCATTAAGTATCTTTGATAAATGACCAAGGCATGGAAATTTTACTTCCAATAACTTAGAATAACTCCATTAATACTGCCTGTTATAAAACTTGTTTCCCACTCAGTATCATCATTTGAAAGTTTGGGGGGTCAATGGCACTGCACAACAAGGTCCCAGCCCCATAGTGCCAGCATGACAAGTGGATCAGGAAAGGATAAGTGAAAAATTGAAATCAGGAACAAACTGATAGAGTTTCCTTGGGAGTGAAAAGTTGGATTGGAGCAGAAATGTAAAAATCAATAATATTCTTGTTATAACTTTTGTTCATCAACCTACCTTAAATCATAAAAAGGTTGGTTGACTGTTGTGCATCCACTAGACCATAAAAACCTGTTATTTCATCTGCTTCTAAGAATATTTTGGCTTACCATTTCTAAGTCAAGTTCGTTTATCTGATTAGCCATCTCATTTAGCCCAAATTTATGACAATAAAGAAAATAGTATCAAAACAAAATGGTCAATTATATACAAGATGTGTTACCTTTGAAAGCAAAGACAGATCAAGAGAACTAAAATCATCGCACTTAAAGTCCTTTACATGTTCAGATTTATAATAGCTTTCAAGGGAAACTACTTCACAGCCAACAATATTTGCCATTTTATGAGCCAAACTAGTTTTTCCAGATCCACTTGGACCTCCTGCAATAACAATTACAAACGTAAGAGACCATTTCAGAGCTCAAACAATTGGAACAACTACATTAGCGCATGTACCAAGATGACAAATGTCATTGTAAACCATTGAAGACATCGGTTCTAAATCTTTTTAGGGCCCTCTTTTTTTATTATTATTTTTCCCTTTTATTCTTGAATAATAATATTAAATATATTATGGCCCTCATTCAACAAAAAGGACAGGATAATTGAGAGTCCCCTAGAAATAAGGACATAAATGAGAATCGGATATTAAGTTTTTCCTAGCTTCATCTGTGTCTATGTAGCATGGTTGAGTTGGTAACTTCAATAAAGCATGGCCTCATGTATAAAAAAATTGGGTATACAAAATTGTCAATCATGCATCCTAGGATAGCAGCCAACCCTGCAACACTGGATTGTAAACAAGCTAGCTACAACTCTTAGTTGGGACCATGTATTGCTGGGTGGGATCCTACTCTACCTGAAAATTGAAACTTACGTAAGAGGTTGTGTGTTTGAATAGATATGAGAACTCACCAATTTATTTAGACTAGTTTCATGCGCATATGTTAAAAGTAATACTGCTTTATGACATTTTAACACGTCAATTTCTATTTAGTATAGGCCCAACTAAACATATGTTATCACAAACTTGAATAGTTGATTAATCCTGACAATCCAAGTACTTAAGAAAAATGCAAGTATTGGTAAGAATATCCTGAAACATGCAGAGTGGGAAGGAGGGGAAAGACAAAGAAAGAGCTATTAAACTCCATATTACCGATTCCAACTATGACTGGAAGACCTTTATTCTCCAACAGAGCCTGAAAAGAAGAAAAAATAGTGCATGAAATGTGGATCTGACAAAGATATTAATGAACTCTCTTGGATTTGAATGTCACAGAAAGGGAAACTCTGACAATTTCCTATCAATTTAATCTTCTTACCTGTATTGCCTGAACGGAGAGAAGCAATCCTCTATCCAAGTCATAAGAATCAGGCATTGGAGCAAGACGCAGGGTATCCCTGAAAGATGAAGGATCTGTGGTTGCTTCATGAGAGAAGTCTAAACCTATGAAGTGATCACACAAGAAGGAGACAGCTACCTAGCAAAACTACTGAACACAGAAAAAATATATCCTCTCAGTAGAGTACCCATACCTGTGACAGAACTATCAGCATGCAGAGGATCTGGTGATATGAAATGCCATGTTGCCAGCACAGGTTCCATTTTGGATTTGGTTGGGGACCGCGTCCATGGCTGAGATAGATCTTCAAGCCGAGTAACAAGGTTTGGTGTGATACGAATTGGCTTTGGTGCAACAACCACCTTTTCTTGATTACTGGTAGGAGATATACTGGACAAGAGTGGTGGTGTATTAAGACGTGGTACACCTGTAACAAGCTTAACGAATTGGAAAGAGCAATGACTAAAATCTGAAAGAAAATAAACCAAAAGGGACATGTATAGGTGGGGAGAAATGAAAATGAAAAAGAAGCCTTGATCTCAACCCTTTCTCTCAAGAATCAACTCTAGATACGATTTAGTGATCCATGGTCCATTGACACCCATCCTCAACACCTCTGCACCAACTGTCTGCAAAAATGAAAAACAACCATGGTAAAAAGAAAGTACTAATCCACATTCCTTCCTGGTTCAAGGGATGAAACAAGACACTAGACTGCCAAGAACAAGAAACAGCATACAAGAATCCAAATTTTGTAAAAAGATGGTGAAGAGAAGCATATAAAACTAAAATTTTAGCAAACATTTGATTCATACAAATCCATGAAACATATATAAATACAAAATATATCATGTAGAAAGATACAACCAAATCAAATAAGATGAAAATAATAGAATATACATCTGGCTTTCGAGTCTTCCCAAAAATTCAACCAGAATCCTAATCAGAAATACTAGACAACAAAGAAACCAATAACTATGAAAACTCAGTGTTGACATTAAGTTCCATCTCTAACAAAGAATCAAGTTGTGGCAATAAATATGAACTTTTGAGCCTTTTTCCGCATCTAACAAGAAGTCCAAGGTCCTCACAAGAAGATGAAGAAGAAGGTAGTATTAGATTCATAGCTAAGCCAAGAGTCATTTGAACTTTCACACATTCAAAAGGCTATGCTAATTTATGAGGAGCACAGCAACATTTCACTTTTTAAATAAGAAAACCACAGAATAAGCCATCTATTTTTGGGAGAGTAGAACAGCTTTAGAAAATTGTTAAGGACAAAAAATAAAAATAAAAATCAGAAAAGGTCTTCCTTGTTAAAGGTGGGGAAGTATATGGTGAAATAAAATTTTGAGATAAATCTATCCTGAGACATGGTTAAAAGTATGAATTTAAAAATTAGGATGCATCTCATGGATACATGGTGCTATCACTGCTATGTATCAAAGTGAGTTTTTGGTCATCTCTTGTTTTGGTTGTGTTAAAAATTAGCATTCATTTCTGTTCCCTTTCCAATAAATTATAGAACTTAAACAAAAGCAACTTTAAGAAGGGGAAAAACAAGTCTCTCATACATTATCGTGAACAAATAATAATAAACTCATGAGAATAAACTGATCTTGTAGGGCCTCATCTGATACTTGATTGGTAACAACCATATGTCAAAAATATTAGACAAAGCTATCCTGACTAAAATTCTTTAGCAAGATCAATAAGTCCTTACTTTCCTATCTGTGCCCCTGAGCACCATGAATGTTTCACCAAGACTATCAATAGTTTCAAATGACATGGAAAGATGTCCATTACTGACTGATGTAGATGCCCGTTTATAACTCACTACAACTGTGTAGCCCAAAGCTAGCAACCCGCCCAGTGTCATCCGCCCAACCTGTTCCAATATTGAAGAGATGAAACAGATAAGTAAAATCAACTGAAGTAAAACAAAATTTATTTTAAAAAAATACAAAACATTTGACATGGCTCATTTCACAGAATTTCCTGCAGCATGAGGAATACTTAAATATACGGAGATGGAGGAACAGATGCAAAAAAACATGATACCTTGAAACTTCAACACAAGGTCAGCACAATATTTTTTTTGATAGGTCACTATATAGGAAATATTTTATTCAATGAAGCAAGAAATTATTGTTCGATCAATATTTCAATCAACTAAATTACATTAATTACTTCCAACCAGATTGGTTCATCACAACAACACAAATAAATATTTCAACTTTTCAAGAAAGTTTGTCCCTCAAGGATGGCTGAGTGAAATTACCCAATTGCCCTGCCTTCTTCCTCCTACCACATTTACACCAAAGCTCTAATCTTAATCTTATTTTCTTCCCGTTCCACTTTATTATCTTGTTCCCCTTCCCCGCTTCATCTTCTTTCCCCTCCGCTTCTCATTTCCATCTTCAATTAATAAATAAATAAAAAAAGATACCAAGGGCAGCTGTTATAGCAACAGTGCCATGCCTGCTGCTCCTCTTTTTTTCCCCTTAATTACAAATAGAGACAAGAAGAGAAGATGAAAAGGTGAGGGAGAAGAAAAAGAAGATGCGACCGGGGTTAGGCTTTTCGGTTGTGTTGGGTGGAAGAATTAGATTGGGGCTATGAGGTAGTTTCAAATGCCAGTTTTTGTTTCTTTTGCTTTCTTCAACACCCCCCCCCCCCCCACCACCACCTTTTTTTTAATCTAGGGGTATGCAGACAAAAGGGTGGGGTCCAAATGGGATCCCCTGCATGGGAATCAATTGACCAAGGGAATGGAAGGCTTCAAAGTTGTTATTCACTACCTGATAAACACACAATTCATCAGGAGAAAAAAGAAAGGAATCACTCATTGGTCACTTCAAAGCAAGAAATATCTAGGGACAAACTTGATTGAAAACCAGTCTCTCAATCAGGCTTGTGTATCTATTGTAGGGGTAGGAGCAGGGTGGGATGTTATATGGTATCTATTGTTTTATGTTATAACAGGATGCTGTGTATGAAGGCGTAATATAACATCATGACATATATAGAAATTCCTAAAACTGTTGCTTTTCCTCTTCACTCTTCTTCTAAGTTATTTCTCATTTTATTTTATTTTTTTGTCTAGCATTCAACAGTGTTACTCAAAAACCAACTTAATATCAGAGCATTCAACTGCCGAGGCCAGTAGAAGGGTTTTACTTCTAGATGAAAGTTTCCAGCAAGTTGATGACATTAGCAGCCATAGTCTAAAGTAGGTATCGAGACCTAATATCTATTAAAAACTTTGAGAATTGGCTTACATTTGATTTGAACAATCCTCAAAATACCAGGAAAAAGTCTTTACCTCAAACTCAGCTTTTGGCCTAATAATGTAATTTTTGTCAACGATCCTCTGGTCACCCAGTGATAAATAATATCTGATACCAGATTGCCGCACTTTAATCCAATCATTTATCCGTGCTTCTTCATTTGCTGATGGAGGCCTAAGGTACATCTCTATAAAACTGAAAGCAAAATGAAGGTTCTGATACATTAGTTGCAACCAAAGTTAATAGAAACCAAAAGAAAAAGGAATGTAGATTTATTCAATATTACTGTCAGAGATAGGAATGAATAGTTATCAACACACTTACTTATCTGTTTGTGCTTCATTTCCGTGAAAAGAGTAAGCAGAATGTCCATTTGGCGTCTGTTTCAATTGCTTAACATTTTAGTTCAGGAGGATAGTATAGCAGGTATCACTAGAAGTCATGAGAAATGAAAAATTTAACATCGGTCGTTTCATTGAGAAAAGCAGTAGTGGATGGGGAAAGCAAGTGCAATGAGAACCATATTCCTAGCATATCATCATCAAGGGAAAAAGGCAGATTTGCATCAAGCAGATCTTGAAGCTATATGAGTTGTTCAGGCTCCATCATGAGATATATTTTACAGTAAAAGATCAGGAAATTAAATGAAACAAGACTATGAACTTGCAAAGCTATGAATCAGGGCACTACATGCAAAGTAGCGTTCATTGGTTGTACACCACAAATTACAAAGAACCTTCCAATGCCTTCGAAATATGAAAAAGATCAATTCAGCCCTCTTATGATGATAAGTTACAAAAAACTCATAAAAAAACTCACCTTTTACCAACTTAAGCACACTTTGGGTTCATTATATGAGAAAAAGGATGACTATGCTAGTGTGTGTGAGAAAATATCAAAGAAGCTAAAGCTTAAATAAGCAAATGATTAAAAAATTTGAGTAGAAGCAAGATTTACAAACTAATTTAGAAGGACAATTAAATTGAAACTATACATTTATATTGTTAACTTGATAGACATTGTTGACCCACTAATTTACAATTTAAGCTTTTAGGCAAATTGGCATTGAACATCCAATCAAAGCCCACTTTCCCGGAGGTTTGAGGCAGGAACATTTATTCCCTAGTTCTTTTTCTCTCTATTTCTCTAGATTTGTTAATTCACTGTTTCCCATTCTATGTGCAGGTTAGCACAGCACAGGGTGGACATGAAGGGGGATTTAGCCTAATATACATTATTAAGCCAACACTTAACAGCATAAGATTTTGAGCAAATTGGTGGTTTAACATATATCAAGGATAGGACTTTGTGAAGTTTCTATCGAAAATGTCTGAAAGTAATAAAATAAATAGTTGCTAGCCATAAACACAGGAAAGAAAAGTGTAGATGCATTTCCTGAATATGTGAATTGGCCATAATAATCATTAAGAAGAACTAGAGAATATTTACCAACCTCACTTTTGCATTTTAGCTTGTAGATTGCTTCTCTAAATGATGAGACAAAGCTGTTATTTATTCTAATCTGCAGAAAATTTTAGAAAGATTAAGAATCAGCAACAAGGTTTACAAGGTGAGGGCATTTAAACACTAACCTGAGCATGATGAAGGTCTGGCTCAATATGCTTTCTGAATAATGGGAAAATGCTGTCAATAAGGTAGTCCAAAGAACAAGAATCTCCAATATCATATCGAACTTTGGAAAGAAGGCTAAAATGAACACCACCAACCTGACTCACCAAACAATTTTCACTTAACATTATATTGATATTTTCTTAACAACCAATGATTTAAGTTAACAAAGGGTCATAAAAAAACAGAATGTGACTCCAAGGAACCAAGGAAAATATTACCACTGCAACCCGAATATCAAGCAAAGATCGCAATCTTGAATGTAGAGCATAAGTACCATCAACTATTACCTATAAATAAAGTGCAAAGTCATGAACCATATATAATTTCCTATGAACAAACTGGAACATAATGAACCAGACAGAAATTGTGTTTAATCATAGAAACAGTTATATACACATACTTACCACACCAGATGAAGCACTCTTTATGGCTCTTGAATCAACACGTCTCTTTTCTTGGAAATCAAACACTGGGATCAATGTATCTTTACCTCTTATCAAATCCTATTTCAACATAAAACCCTATTTCAGAATGTGCAAACACAAGAACAACTTTACAAAAGTTAAGATTCAGGATTCAACATCATAATTTTCTAAGGCCACCGTTGAGCAGTGAAATATTGGAAATGTGACCATCCTTATTTTGAGCTCATGTCAGGTTTCAAAGTTAACTTGCAAAAGAGCGAGATAATTCCAATTGGTGAAGTGGAAGAATTGGACACTTTGGCTTCTTTGTTTGGGTGCAAGGTTACATCTCAGGCTGCCATTGGGAGCATTTCACAAGACTTGTATAGTGCGTGATTTAGTCGAGGAGAGGCTTAAAAGGAGATTTACCCCCTTGGAAGAAACAACACTTATCGATGGGAGGACGATCGACCCTCATAAAGAGTACCCTCTAAAGCCTTCCCATATGTTTCATGTCCCTTATTATGATGCCTAGGAAAGTGTGGAGAATGTTAGAAAAATATCAAAAAGGTTTCTTGTGGGGGAGTCATTCTAAGGGGAGAAAGATGCACCTTGTGAACTAGAGCACAGTGTGAAAAATATAAGAGGAATGAGGGATTGGGAGTTAGAAAGTTGGATGTCCTTAATAAAGCGTTGTTAGGCGAATGGTTGTGGAGAAATGCCCTTGAGTGTAACAAGAGATGAAGTAAGGTAATCCAACACATATCTTATTAAAAAAATTCCAAGGCAAATATGGCAAGGTGGAGGGAGGTTGTTGTACTCTAGATGTGAGAGAAGCTTTTGGTATGGGTTTATGGAAACCAATTAGAAGAGGATGGGAGGAATTAAGTCTTAGGACCCCTATTCTACTCAAGAATGGCCTCAAAACCAAATTTTAGTTGGATAGATGGGTAGGTGAGTGTCCTCTAAAAGAGGAGTTCCCTCAACTGTTCAGAATTGCCTCTAATGGAAATGCAACAATAACTGACTAATGTATGGCAAGGAAGGAAGAAGGCTCTTCATCCCTCTTGTTCAAAGGACATTTCCAAGACTAAGAATTGGGAGTTGTGATGCAATTTGTAGAGCTGACCCACAAGATGAGAGTGTTAGAATTGGTCAAGAATAGTTGACTTTGGAGGAAGGAGAAGAAGAGGACTTTCCAAGTGAAACCTTTCTATAACTCTTTTTCTTTTCGATATTAGATAAGATGGGTTTTGGTGAGAAGTGGATCAGATGGATTAAATGGAACATATCTACAGCAAGATTCTCTATCCTCATGAATGGCACTCCATCTGATTTTTTTAAAAGCATTAAGAGGCTTGAGGCAGGAGGACCTGCTCTTGCCCTATATATTTATGCTTGCTATGGAGACTCTTAGCCACCTTGTCAAGATGGCTAAGGAGGGGGGTTTCTTGTCGGGGTTTAGGGTGAGAGACAAAGGTGGTGCAAGGGTGGAAGTATCTCTCCTGTTGTTTGTTGTTGATCCTATTTTTTTCTGTAAGACTTCTTTGAACCAAATGACTTATTTGAGTCGATTTTATGTGGTTTGAGGCTATATCTAGGTTGTAAATTAGTCTAGATTAGAGCAAATTAATTCCAATGGAAATGGTGGAGAACTTGGAAGAGTGGGCTTTAGAGATTGGTTATAAGGCGGGTGGTCTTCTGTCTACTTACTTAGGTCTTCCTCTTAGTACCCCTTTTAAATCTATGGTGGCTTCAAATGGAGTGAAAGACAGGTTCCACAAAAGACTAGATATAAGAAAAAGGCAATATATCTTTAAAGGAGAAAGGCTCACTCTAATTCAAAACCCTTTATTTAGTTCTTCTATCTATTTTGTGTCTTTATTTTGCATGCCAAGGACAATCAAATTGAGGTTGGAGTGGATTCAAAGGGATTTCCCTTCGGAAGCCAGGGGCTCTTGAAAGAAAATCACATTTACTAAGGTGAGCAATTGTTTGTTCAGATAAAAGGAAGGAGGCCTTGGGTATTAGGTGTCTCTCAACACTTAACAAAACACTACTTTGCAAATGAAGTTGACGTTATGCTGATGAAAAAAGGGGGGGCTCTATGGAAGCAGGTTATAAGTGGAAAGTATAGGGAAGAAAATGGGGGTGGCCATCTCTTGAAGTGAGAGATGGGTACAAGGCTAGGTTATGGAAATCCATAAGGAAGTATTGAGATGTTTTAAGTAGTAAAGTTTCTTTCTTAGTGGGTAATGAGCAGAGGATAAGGATTTTCTAAGGATAAGTAGTGTAGAGATGAACCTTTGTATGTTATTTTCCCTTCTTTTTTTGTCATTGATGATTCGAAGGAGAAGTGGGTGACGAATGTATGGAATCAGTCAAATGAAATGGGGGATTGTTAGACTCCTCACTTCTCTAGGCTTTTTAACAATTGGTAGGTGGAAAATGTGGAGCAACTCCTTTTGAGACTACAAGGGAAGAGAGTGTATAAGGAAGAAGAAGATAGGTTGATTTGGATAGAGTCAAAGAGTGGTAAGCTTTTCGTCAAAGCCCTCTACACTAAATTAGAGCCAAGAAGTTCAATATCTTTTGGAATTCATGGGTGCTGCCCGAAGATGGGTTTCCTTGCTCATGAGGCTCTGTGGGCAAAAGGTATTAATTTTAGATCAACTTCAAAAGAGAAGATGGCCTTTGGTAAATATATATATACATTTGTCATAACAAGGAAGAATTCATTCATCACATCCCTATTCACTGTGTCAAGAAAAGATTTTTATGGTAGTTGTTGTTTTTATTTGTGTGCCATGGGTACTTTCCTTATCAATTAGAGGAACCCTCTTAGGATTGCATATCCCTTTTGTGGGTAAAAAATGAAAAAAGACAAGGTGGGCAGCTCCCATATGCATTTTTTTTTGGACAATTTGAAGGGAAATGAACAGAAGATTGTTAAAAAACGAGGATCAATCTAGCCAAGGCTGAAATACACTTTTCTTTGTAATCTTTGGTCATGGACTAAGATGTTTGTAAATGATGGCATAGTTGTAAAAAACTTATGATACATGATATGATACAATAATACAATACATTTTTTTATGAAAATCGATACATATCACAATCCATATCTAATTTTAAAAAGTATTTTATGATAGATAGTACAGTACGTGATATTACGATACAAGAATACATACATCTTCAACTATTTTTTATAATTTTTAAGAAAAATCAAATTAATTTTTTTGTTTAAAAAATTGTTATATTAATTGTTTAAAATGTACTAAAAGATTAAAAATTGATCATAAAAAAGAGAAATAGGTAAAATAATTTTATATGAAAAACTATACTCTTGTTGTCAAATGTTATATTAGAAGTCAAGTAAGTTTATTTTTACAATAAATATTGGAAAGTTTTCATTTGAATGATTTGAATGTTGACAATAAAAATAATGGTGATTAGTGAACAAAAATTTCTACTTAATATATTAGTTTGTTTTATTTCTCTTTTGGTGGAAAAGGAATAATGATGAACTTGAAAGGCTAAAACTTTAAAGATGACACATAAAATGTTATATACATATATATATCAATGAACAACACAATAAGTGCATATGCCTAGTTAGAATTTGGAACTAAAAATCATAGATAAAAATTGAAGAAGTTTATTTTTGTGAATTATGTGATGAATCTATCTATTAAAGTCATATTTTATTAATTTGAACTTGTCAAAACTCTAACATTTAATGTTTTCATATGATATAATATAGTTTAACTCTTTTGATCCTATTATCTTTCATAAAATTTGTTATATATTAGTTAATATTTCACACTTTCAATAGATATACACGCACATATACATACCTTTTCTATTTATCTTTCACTATATAAAAAAATTTACAATACACGATACAATACACAAAACAAAAAAAATAGAAAAAACGATAAACGATATGTTTTACGAGTTAACAACTATGGATGATGGTCCTTTGTCTTTAATGACTTTGTTGATTGGTTAGGTTCTTATTGTGAGTGTAGTTTTTTGTAGCCCTTCTATTCTTTTGGTTGCGCGTTAGGTGACCATTCTATTACTTCCTACGTACTTTGGGGCACTCTTTTTTATGCTTTCTTTAATATAATACTCTCTTCTTTTATCTATTAAAAAGAAGAGCCATGTTCCTTACCAAAGAAATTTGGGCCACTTGTGCCCCTTCCAGAATATTTTTTTTCTTAGGAGGTTGCATGGAGAAGGATCTTAACCATTGATGTTCTTATGAGGAGAGAATGGTCGACGATCAATAGATGTAGTCTTTGTAAATTCAATGAGGAATCAACAAACCAATTCTTATCCATTGTGACGGAATTGGAAAGATGCGGGACATGTTGTTAGCAATCTTTAGGCTGCCATGAGTATTTTTAGATTCTATAAAAGAGCTCCTTTTGGGTTGAAAAGTCAAAGGCATGAAAAAAAGGCAGAGGGGGGTGTGGAGTATGGCTCCTCTTTGTTTGTTTTATGTGTGTGTAGTGGAAAAGAAATAGAAGGATATTCTATAGGGAAGAGCTCAACAACCCTAAAATGAAATAAACCCTTGTTAGGTTTTTTATGAAGTGGTCTAGAATTGGGAAGGGAATGTGCTTCTCTGATTGATTTTATTGATGATTTGAATTGTAGATCTTGCTTTCAATGTCACTTCTTTTATCTAGGTGGCTCCTCTTGTTTACATAAGGTGCATCCCCTTTTTTTTATTGGTGCTTTCTAATATTGTTTGCCTATCAAAAATAAAAATAAAAAATAAAATAAATAAAAAATAAAAATAAAAAGGAGGGGAGAGGAGTCTTTACTTCAGCAAAACTGAAGGAGACCCCTTCTTGGCAAAGAAAATTGTTCTCTCCCAAGGAGTGGACATCCACATGGCGGTGCTTCTTGACAATAGCACCTTAGTATGGGAAACAACCTCTAAGATAATTGTACATAGATGTCCATAGGCATGAGATGAGTGAAATCACATGAATGGATAATCATAAAATCTACTTGTCAGCAAATCATCAGCCATGTGTTGCTGCTTTATAGATGCTTTGATGTGAATCTTAAATGTCATATTGGAACCTACGGTGTGGGTGGATAGATCCACTTGGTAAACTGGAAATTGGGGATCAAGTATCAACATAACTTGACTAGGTTTGACACATGATCAAGGCAGGTATTACCACAACAAGTGAAATGGAAATTGGAGGTCAAGCATAGGTTTGACACATGATCAAGGTAGGTATTACCATAATAACTCTACCCAAAAGTTAAGTGAGAAAACATAAATGTGAATCTAAGAGTTATTCTTCAAAGAAGCCTCATAGAATAACATGGTACTGGCAGCACCTCATAAAAATAGTAGGAAAGCTTCTAGGTTCATTCAAGTCTTCAAAACTGTTTTTGGGCAATATCTTTAAGGTTTGAGCCCAGTCCTGTAACAAGTTTTAAATCCTCTAAGATATAAACTATGTTATGTGATTAAAAGAAGAGCAGTAAATGCAAACCTCGAGATTTGAAACCAGTGCATCAAAATCTATGGAATTCAAATCATTTCCATCATCCACTCCATCACGATAGTTCTCCATGGATACAACAGTACAGCCAATGACAGATGCTACCTTCTCTGCTAAGCTTCAACAGTTGAAGTTGCACAATTAGTCAGAACGATTCAAGAATAAGGCAAGCACCGATGAAGTAGAGATTATTGCCACTAATTTCCTTCCCCTTTTCCACCGAACGGTTGCAAAATAAGGGGACAAAAAATAAACTTCACAAAGCATATTTGTACCTTGATTTACCAGAACCACTGGGGCCGCCAATGCCAACCGTCACAAGACCATCTTTCTTCTCCCGAAGTTCTTGAATGGATTTTACCAATAAATAATACCCATGATCAAAAGACTGCACAGTGCCAAACCAGCAGGAATTAGCCTTCTCAAACGAAAACACAGAATGATTAAAATTTCAATGTTAAGACAATAAAGCTCTGTTTGATTGTGGGAAACAGAGGAAAACAATCATAAAGATCGAAACTTTATGTTGCCTGTTCCATTTCCCAATAAACCCAATTCTTTCCATCCGATTTCTCGGCAACCAAACAGGATATTACATATCATCCACTTTTCACAATGATCGATTTCTACACCCTAGACAAAATTCAAAATGCCAACAACAATCTCAGGCAGACACCCAATTCACCACCAAAATAAAATAATAAAACAAACCCTCATAGATAATTTCCGTGTCCATTTTATTGCAGGGAAATCGTGGCTACCAGGAAAAAAGATAAAATTTTAAAATTTATAACTGGTTGGCAGTTACAAAATTATTATTTTTGCTTTCTGGGCAACCAAGTGGAACGTGAATTGGAGAAGAAAAAAAAAACCTAGGTAATGGGTGATCGTACCACATGGAGAGGGAGGGATTGGAGAATGGAAGAGGATGACGAAGAAGTGGATGGCTGCTGCTGGTAGTAGTCTCGACCTCCTTCTTGGAAGGCTCTCTGCACCACTTCATCATCCATATCTGTGCCTCACCCTCACCCTGATTCTTCCTCTTCACCTTTTTCTTGGTTTTCCTCCCAATTTATTAAAGATGAAAACAGAATCAAAAATGCGTTTGCTTTGGTTGCTTGTTGGCTTCACACTTTTAATTTATACTTTCCTCCTCGCCAAACGCTCTTATCTTTTTCCCCTTTTATTTATTTATTATTTTTTTCCTTTTGAGGACAGAATTTGCACTCCCCATGTTCTCGCTACCATTCCCATGTTCTTTTCCTTTGGTTTTTTGTTTCGTCCTTTTACAACATGTTTTTAAAAAAGAGGGGAAAATAAATAAATTATGCCATGTTGGATAATAATTTTAAAAAATGTTTTTATAAATAGTTTTTAAAAGCTATTTTATAAAGTAAAAATCTGAAATATTTTTTTTAAAAAAATTATACTCAATACCTTATTTTTAATCATTTACATAATTATATGATTTTTTTTAAAACAAATTTTATAAAACAAATAAAAATAATCAAAAAATATTATTTTAAAACACTTTATTTTCTGAAAATATAAAATATAAAACAATTTATGATTACTAAAAATATTTTTTTTCTTAAAAATAAAATATTATTCTCAAAAACAGTTACGAAACATGTCCTAAAAAATCTTATCAACATGAATTGAATTGATTGAAATTAAACCATCAATTGCATTTTGAAATATTTGGAACCGAAATGAAAGTAAAATGATTGCATTACTTGCACAAACTTTTCAATATTAAATGAGTGCTCCATAAATTTCATTCAAAATCTCAATAAAAATGAAATCCGTTGTTCATATTGATTATGTCTCATATATTATGATGATGCACAGATATGTTTAATAAAATTTTCAATTTTTTAATAATTTGAGATGTAGAGCATGATGATTTCTTGTCATCGTCTGATGAATTTCGGTCTGAATTTTGATGACATGTATACAAATATAATTAGTTGACAGAGTAGCCATAAAATAGTAGAAATTGAATCCTGTGCCACCTAAAAATAAGATTCATAAATAAGAAAAGGTAGAGAGGCTTACGTTAAGAAAAGTTAGGTGAGAAAGTGTTGGTCCATGCCATTTTGCCTTAGAGGTGTTGACTACTGAAGCAATCTTAATTCTGAAGTACTTTAGCTTTCAAATACACCGTGGCACCCTCTTCTGTCAAAGGTTTTAGGCAGAAGATCACCAAATATTTATAAAAATAATAATATTTATTTAAAATGAATTCTTTAAAGTTAATATTTTTTCAAGCTCGGTGGGAATTTTTTACACTTTTTTTTTGTTTAATAAATTTAGTATGAAAATCAATAATATATATAAATATATATTTGGTAGAAGTTTTATTTTGGTTAATATAAAAAAAATTCATATTTAATAAAATTTTATAATCCCGATATTTAATGATTTATAAAAGTGAATGATTAAGTGGTGCTGACAGGGTTGCCATTGGTTTTTAAAATAATTAGCAAACAATTTAAAATAGAAAATTGAGAGTGTTGGAGTAGTAGATTACTTCGACTGAAAATATAATAAGGAGACCAATCAAATTCAATGAAAGTGAAGTAGATTAGTGCGCTTTGGATTGATGAGATTTTCTTTTAGGATTTTGAATACCGGAGGTCCTCATTATGTTGGAAGAATTTTGGATTTCTATCAACGTCTCATTGGTTGGATAAAGGTATTGTAAGGGCACAAAAATTAATAGCGGTGACACGGTTGGGTTGCACATTAGTCTTCTTTCCTATTTTTGGTTGTTTTATGAGATTATCTCTTAAAGAACGATACGTAGACTTGTCATTATAGTGTAGTCAGATAAGTAAATGTATTAGAGTACTTTGTAAAAGATAAATCTACTCATCTATTAAATTAGTAGTTCTCTTTATTTACTCGGGGACTTTGAAAGCATGTGATAGAACTAGTAGAAAGAAGAACAACCCACTCTTTCCCCATTTGATGTGAGTTGTTCTTTTAACATGTTGTAACTTAGACGACAAGTACTTTCTCTCATTCATAAACTCTCGAGAGGCATGACTCCTTAGGAGTGACTATGCTACGTTATAATTCAATATTCAACAAGTGGGTGGTGTATTTTCCCAAAGTATTTCAATATTCAAAACAACATAATACCTAGAAAGGATGAATTATCGAAAATCAGGTCATGTGTCATTCAAAATCTTGGGGATTCCAAGGTGCACTCAAAAGGGGAAAATTTATTCACGAGCATGCCCTTCCCATAAACTACAACACCATGGCTGCTAAGACCTTCATTCTTCAACACACGGGTAAGTTTTGCAACTTTCCTTCCAAATCCTTTGGTTTCATATCAAGATCCTTTCACTTTTCCTTCTGATGATGGCACCTCGAAACCTCAAAAAATCAATAGAGATTTTTAGGCCTCCCATTGATATTGACTTTGATTGGGAGGGAGAAATTCATGGTGCCCATTTTAGCATATAAGTGACTCAACAATGTGCCCAAAAGAAACAACAATAATAAATCCCAAAAATCTAGTTTTACTCAACCAAAAGAAAATCTAAGAGCGGAAAAATGAGCAAGGATAAAACAATCTTCCATAGGTGACCAACTAGACTCCTCATAAAGAACAATGATAGAAAATTTAGTTCTCAATGCCCTAATAAAGATTGAACACTCTCATCTTTTACCCTTATGTCAGTTTGGTTAATTTTTCCTATAAAAAGCGATTGAACTTACACTCTCACTTGTTATTGTTCCATTCTCTTCTATAACGTATTAAGTGGGTCCTTTTCCAACACATGATCCCCTTCAACCAACCATTGTCATTGCTCCAGATCTTGAGACAAACATCCTTCTAATTGTCATTCCCACAAAAGATGCCAAATATAAGAGCATAAAAATTAATGATAGTCCAAGGTCCTCTTTCTTTTCATCATTTCTAATATTTATAGTTATATTGTAACATAATCACATTCTTGCATTTACCTTCTTTCTTATTTTTTTAAGAAGTGACAATGATAGGTTGTTGCTCTATGAGAACTTTTTTTAGAGAGCAACATATGGTTACATAATTTTATACTAAACTTGCCATGACAAAATACTCAGATTTTGTTTAGTACTTTGTAAAAGGCAAATCCATGTAAGAACTTTACACTTTCCTCCATTAAATCAACAGTTCTCTTTATTGACTTAGAACTTGAAAGCATGTGACTGAAAAAGTGAACAATTACATGGAATTAGAAAATTTATATGACCTAAAATAGTGATACTTAGGTGAAATGTTTAAAGGAAAAATACAAGAAAAGTTATAAAAATAATAATAATAATAATAATAATGAAATAAAAGAAAATAAAAATTAGTTTTATAAACAAATAATAAAAAAGATTGGAGTAAGGGATACCTTTGTTAAATTTAGATTTCCAAGATTTGAAGAACATATTGAACTAGGAGAAAGTAAATGAATCACAAAGGTTGTTTAAATCAAACAAAACTAGTCCAAACTAACCTTATTAGATTAGTTTTAAATTGTAAAAGGCTTGGTTCGGTTTTCGCAAGAGAAAAAACAAATTCAATTAATTTGGTTTTCAGTTTGGAAATATTAAAACAAAGAAGATCGAATAGACCAAACTTTGTATGTGTTGGCCTCCATTTATACACCAATCCATCTCCAATGGGGTTGAAGCTTGCCAAACATGCCAAGTGTTCATCTCTAACGGGGATAACACTTACCAAACATGAAAAAAAGTGGTCTTCAGAAGCAAATGACTGTCCCATCTTAAAAAAGAGAAGAAGATGGACCACCCAGTCACTAAGGGAAAAGAGAAACACTTGAGTTTTTTCTCTTTAATTTTTGTCAACACCATGAGGCCTTTCACAGGAGCAAAAGGAAATCAATCTGAGAAATCGACCATCATTACCATGACATCTACATCCTCACCAAGATCATTTTCATGACCATACCAAATACAAGCTACAACTTCCCCTCAACATCCACACCATAGACCTTTAGCCCAATCACTATCTCTACCCAACTCATCTCCACCATCATCCCTACCAATCATTTTCACTCCACCATCTTAGTCCCCATCGATTAAACCATCTTCTACACCTTCACAATTCTGAATTCATACCCTTTGGGTACCCACGAACTACACCCAGTGAGTGTTGTAGAACGAGTCGAGGAATGAGGTTGAAGTCTAAAATTAGGCTCATACCAATCCTTTAGAACCAAATCAAATTGATCTCAATATGCTTGGTTCGGATCAATTTTTCTCATTGCATAGGTACGATTCGGTTTACTTCAAACACAAGCTGATCAAGTCAATTAGATCACAATTTTCCCTAATAACCAACTGAACCAAGCCTCCTTATACCCCTAATTACAAGTCTCCCTTGGAATCAAGGTTTTTGATGTTTGAAGTATCTTGCTATTAGCCTATTATAATCGTTTATAAATTCGTTTGGAAAAACTTATCACAGAAAAAAGCAATCCACAAGTCAAATGTGTAGTATTTGTTTTTAATAGTAAATGATACTAATGAAAATAAAGGTCTGTACTATGATTAAAGCGATGTGATATCTTGTTGTATATTTTTATCTTGTCTATTTCAACTTTTGATTGTTAGAAATGTCGGAAATAACCTAGATATCTCAATTCTCAACCTTGGATCATTAATGTACATGCAAAACTATCCTAAGGGCTTTCTAGATCTAACAAGTAGAAGCATAATAAATCTTAAAACTTAGATCTAGAGAAAATGGTATTTTTCTTTTGATCTAGATGTTCTAAGATCAAATCCAATTGGTGAAGAATCGATATGGATCTCGCAAACTAGCAAGTCTTCCACCCGATGTCACTTTCTTGGATCTTGGCATGCAAGGAGGTGGAATCCTCTCTTAGATGGGTAGTGGTTAGAGCTTTCTCCCTAGAAATATGAATAACAAGAATGTTGAAACCCTAACTCCTAAGAGGGTTTATATAGACTTCCATGTGGGTTTAAGTGATTTCAGCTCATTTTGGGCTTAGGTTTCTTAATCCAACTCACTTTGGTTCTAAATAATTAATTAGCCTTAACATGCTTCAATTAATCATATAACGTAATCCAGATATAACATTCATAAGCTCTTATGCAATATCATATATTTACCAAAATATCTTTATGCATACATGTAAATAAAGAACTCCACTATCCCTCAAGTAATGTCCCCTAAGAATTTGAGTTCAAGCAGGGATCAGTAGGGCTCATAAGAAAATACTAACTCCTTTAAAATTTAATTCTAAAGTTGACTTAACATTTCACTATAGAAAATGATCTATACTCTAGTATCTTATGATATTAGAGCAAGATACTAAAACTCGAGTTCGTAACCTACTATCCACTATATGTAGGCTTCTCATAAACTAATGTTTGTAATATAACAAGATAAATATTATTAATATGTTGAAATTACCCTCATACTTCTTAAGTCTCATATCATCACATTACGTGATCAACTAACATACTCTTAACTTTCTACGAGTACATATTAAATTCCACTTAAAAAATTATTACAACCATAGATTCTCTTATTAAATGTCTTTAGGATCATTTAAGGGAACACATTGTTTCAAATTCATAAGATATCATGATGTCTCTCTTGAGTATACATATTGTCACTTACCTTAATCAATAATGACTCAATCCTTAAGGAATATATTACCATCTTAGTGTTTCACTCATAGGTCAAAGTCACTAAAGACCTTAGCAATAGCTCAATATCATCTCAAAATTAAAAGTTTAATATAACATAATGGTTTGGATAAATTATGACTACTTGATAGCCAATGCCATGACCTACCATAGTTTTTGTCCAATATGTAACCATATGTACTAATGTACCCACCATAGGAAATCTATCTCGATAATCAAAACAAGTCATTCCTCCAATTAAGAGGTAGTACACTACAACCTCAAATGGATTGTCT
Organism: Vitis riparia; assembly: GCF_004353265.1. NCBI lineage: Eukaryota > Viridiplantae > Streptophyta > Magnoliopsida > Vitales > Vitaceae > Vitis > Vitis riparia. Next base: position 4,663,343 of record NC_048431.1, on the reverse strand, counting down.
AAGTTCATAAATCAATTATGAACAACCCATCTACTTGTAATGCACCAAAATTATGTACAATACAAAAGATATTATGCTCCGAATATAATAGATAAATTAGGAAACAAAAATCATATTATAAATAATAAAATCTATTTATTGTTACGTCATATCATACTTTTAAGGGCTTTATCTTAACAAGAAACTTTTTCAATCCATTATTCTTAAAGACAACGTTTGGTTGATAGGATAAAATTTGCATATTCTAATATATCATATCCAATTGAATAGGAAATACATATCCTATGATATGATTTCTAATTAAATATGATATTTATATATATATATATATATATCATGTGAACATGGTATTTTAAGGTGGCATATTCAATGAGATCTGTTATGTTATATCATGTTTATATTTAATTTGTGAAATAAAAAAAATGAAATATATATTATTTTCAATTTTTAAAATAAAAATTATATCACTTTCCAATATTTTCTATTTAAAAAAAATTAAAATTTCTATTATATTTAACAATATTTATAATTAAAATATTTAAACTTTATAAAAAAAAAAATATATTATGTTATTCAATAAATAAAAATAATTAATATTAGTTTATAAATTTTTTTTAGTTTTTCTTTTTTAACCATGAATTTAATTTATAAAAAAAAAATTATTTTGCAAAATGAGTATATAAAAAATGATAAAAATAAATAAATTTATGATACATAGTGTTAGCCCAAGGGTTCTCCTAATCGGGTTTTGATGATAACAAACCATGGTTAAGTAACTAATTGGTTTATATGTTTAAGAATCCCAGGTATAAACTCGAAAATTCATCAAATAACCAAATGGATATAACATCGAGACGTTTGGAAGACTTGAGATCATAGGAAACTAATGTAAGATGAATGCATGAGTGCACTTAGGATTTTCATACGTTTTAATGCATCTTAGAAAACTCGGTTTATTCTTTAAAACGTCAATTTCATTAAAACCCGAGTTTTTAACTAATTTACCTTAGGAAAAATGTTTCAAAATTAGCTTAATAATTTACCTAAAGATCTTGCATAAGTGTTAGAAAAGAAAGGAATAAAAAAATAGGTTTTTCGGGGCCAAAAAGGGTCAACCGGTCGAGACTATGGCCAAGCGGTCAAGACTATGGCCAACCGGTCAACCGGTTGAGGAACCAGTCGACCGGTTGAGGTCGTCCGGTCGAGGACCGGTCGAAGAAGGTTAAAAACCTTCTCTCTCTCCTAGTAGCCTTCTCTTCCCGGTAGAGGTGATTCCTTTACCGGTCGAGGTCCAGTCGAGGTTCGGTTGAGGCAACGGTAACCTATCATGCATTAAATGCTCCAACGGCTAGTGATCCGGTCAACCCTTTGCTCGTTCGATCGAGGCTACTTTCTGCTGTTTTTGTCCCCCGAGCTTAGAAACCTATAAATTGAGAGCTCCACTTCATTTATGACTAAGAGAACCTTTACAATCAATTGTCTACCTACCTGTTCTTGATAAAAAAAAGCCCTCATTTCTTTCTTAGTGCATTAAACCATCACTTGCATATTCTTAGTACACTCTTGTAAATCATCCTAACTTTCTCTTGTACTTGAGTCATCCTTAAGCTAGGTTGAGAGTTTCATCTTTGTGTAAATTGAGTGTGAAAGCCTTCAAGTGGTTCAAATCTTGAAGAGATTGTGTAAGAGCCTATTGAAGCCGAAATCCAAGTGTAAGAAGATTGAAAGCTTGATTGAAGCTTCAAGTTAGTGGAACCCTCACTCGGTTAGGAGATTGAGGAGAGTGGACGTAGGTAAGGGAGTGTCGAACCACTATAAACCCGAGTTTGAATTCTCTAACTTTATCTATTTCCTTTATTTATTTTGTGCATATATTATTGTGTGGAAAAATATTTTGAAAAACCCAATTCATCCCCCCCCCTTTGGGTATTTTACCATTTATCTTATCTCATATTTGGTTGAACATATGATAAGATAAGTGATGAGATAACTTATTTTATCTCATCACTAACCAAACATAAAATAGATATCTCATATTATATCTGGTCAATTAAATATGACCTAAATTTCTTACCCTGATTTCATGCAAGAGTCTCATTTAACCTATATGGATGATGAGAGAGGACACATTCAAGAAATTTAATATTTTTTATTATACACTTCTTTAAATTTATTTATTTATTTATTTTCTCCATTCAAAATATTTGAAAATCTATAAAATTGTAAATAATTTCTATTATATTTGTTTTAATTCATATCTTCTTCAATATGCATACTTGATTTTACTTACCATTTTTCAATGATAAACCATACAAAAGAATTTGAATTATTTTCCCCGTTCTTTTTCATTTTCTCAATATTTTCTATGACCTAAATATAAGAATAATTGTGATATTTTAAGAAATTTTACTTCTTAAATAAGAATTGCTTTCATGCGACCCAAAAACACTTCTTTTTTATTTTTCTAAAACATGGATATTCATATTACATTATAAAGTGAAAGAGGGTTTTATTAAGCACTCTTACAAGTGATATTTTACCTTTAAATTATGCTTTTATTATTCAAAAAAAAGCTTATAGAATTGTAAGTTAGGAGAGCTTCTCAAGGACTAAAAAGTGGCATTTAAAAGTCAAAAGGAGGACTTTCAACTAGAAGATTCATACTCTCAAGCATGATTTTTTTTCATGTTTTTGAAAAAGTATAACATTCATGCTTTTCCCCAAATAAAATGCATGAAGCAGCAAATGTTTTACAAGTATTTAGAGAGAACTTTCAACTATGAGACCCATATCTTCAAACATGATTTATTCATGGTTTTGAAAAAGTAGACACATTCATGTTTTTCCTCAAATACTATGTGTGAAGCAAATTTTTATTTAATTATTTTTTTTAAAATATCATAATTATTCTTCTTTTAATAAAGTAAACACAAAAACTTAAAATAAAAAATATATATTTAAATATAAAATAAGCAATAAATTGTAATATAGAATACTTAGTGCTCGCTTAGATTTTTCCGTTTTTTCAAAATAAAAGAATAATAGTAATTTTTATATGAGATACAAGAATTTTTAGAGGTTTGCTACGAAACAAGACTAATTAATTAAGGAAAAACATCTAAGAAGATGAATCGAGTAATTTAAAACTTTTAAAAAATATTCGATTTAAACTATAAATAAGCATCAATTGAAGTAAATAAGTAAAAAGTAAAGGGAAGAGGGATGCAAGCGCTTTTATAGTGATTAAGAAAACCTACATACGCCCACTTTCCTTAATCTCCTAATTCCAAACTTTCGATATTGTGCACTTGGATTCATGGCTCCAATGGCACTTGAAGTCTCAAACGCGTAACTTTGAATAAGTAAATGAGATTTTAGAACATTCAATCAATCTAGCACAAGTGAGGCTCAATACAAATGAATAGTTAAGATGAAATCAAAAAGGCAAGTGAAAGATTTAATGCATTTGAATAGAGAGATTTAAATGAGAGAAAATTGTTGGCAAGCAAGTTAACACAAATGTTCTCTTATCAATAAATGCCGGAGAGCTTTCCAATTTATAGTTTCAATTCAACCAATTGAGTAGTCATTAATGCATTTAATGCTCAACAAGTGACCATTTGTCATTTTTTAGGCTTAACCAACTCTCGACCAAAAAAGTCAAAGGCTTTATCGGCATTGTCAAGGTTTTAAAAAAGAAATGATATTTTAAGGGAACTTAATCGGTCAGGTAAAGCCTAACTAGTTCAACCAATTCAGGGCTTCCTTGATTGATTAAGTTTAAAACAATCGAAAATACTTCCATTTTTATTCCTAACATTTTATTTAAAAACCTATAAGGGTATTTTTGAAAGGATTTAACAAGAGGTTTTGAGGTAGAACACGTATTCATTCATTTTTAAAAGCTTAAGGTCACTTTTTAAGAAAAAAAAAAGGTATGAATGAGTACATTTGAAGTGTATAAAAAACAGTTCAATCCTAAGAGCACCCATGAGATTATCTTATAATTGTTTTCAGACTTTTAAGTCTTCAATAATTCATCTTTTTATACCATTTGAATTTTTTCAAAGCATATTTTGAACTTTCTTTTAAAATTGTCAAGAACACGTGATATTTTGAACTATTTAAAAATTTAACTACCTCAAATTTTATAATTTTTGAAAGTGATATTTAAACACGGGAACATTATCTTTTGTATAAGAAATTATATTTTTCTTTATACAAAAGATATTACTATTTTTAATTATAAAAATAAAAAACACAAAGCATATCTAAACAAACACTCAATTATTAGTCTAAAACAATTCATAAAGCAGTTGAAAAGGAGCGGGTAAGAACGTAACACATAGGATACTCAATTACCATCCAACTTCTTATCATGTGATTCCTATTTTATTGTAACCATGACAAATAATTGTTTTTGTAATTTCACTCTTAACCATAGTTTTCGATTATTCAACTTCAAACGTAAGATGACATAGTCTACAGACACAGCCGATACCAACTCCAAGCGAATGGAGGATGACCCATTTTGTGATGCACGCATCCCATAAATTCTCAGTGGCTTCATCCAAATCCAAATGGGGAGCAGGTTTGAAAGGAAGACAGAACGGTTTATCATTTTCAAATTAATAATCTACTGCACTTATTTTTTGAAAATATTTAAATTTTTATTATAGAAAAATTATTTTTGTAAAAGGTGATAATTTCATCTTAGCCCATTGATTTATGTGAAACACTTTGACCTTTTTGACCTTTTTGGTTTTCTGCAAAAGTGCAAACGAGATTCAAATTCATTTGTTTATTTACGGTACAAAAGCTTAACGAGAAACAGCTGGCAGCCTGACACGTGATAACAATTATATTTATATTTTTTCTTTCTGAACGATGTTTGACCAAACTGGGCGTAGGACCAAATGTGGGGACCCCAGGAGGGTGCTGTGGTGAATAATACAATTCGCAGATTGGAGCGTGCGCTGCACGCCTCATAGAGGGGCGTTATTTGTTTATTTATTTTTTTGTGATATCCAGCATCCAGGAGGTGATGATGAGATTGATGAAATGGCACAAAAAGGGAGATGCGGTTCCACAATCCACTCTCTTTGGCTCAAAGTCAACGACCCTCCCTCGCCCACTACTTTTTTCCTGCGATCTCTTTTGTTTTTTATGCTCCTCTTCATGTCCGCGTGTCCGCTTCCTGACTACGTCACCATCCTCATGTACTTGCTATTGTGCGCCAGGCCGTTTCCTCTGCGCTCTTTACGGGTAGGAACACCAAGTGACCGCCCTCATTTGCCTTGTCATGTCCCTCCTTTTAAAATTTTTTAACATTTCTTATGAAGTGAAAAAAAAAGGGTTAGTTAAATTGTAACCGTCCATCAAATGGTGCTGGTGGTGGGACCAAGCCAGAGTGATAGTATCTGGACTTATCGGACATGGTGATCACCAGGAGCGCATGAGGAAGCAAGTATGGGATCTCTACCCTCCCATATTTTAGTATTTGATTGTGCAAGTGTGGGTGCGCAGGATAAGGGACGTAGGATTATAATTTATAACACCAGCGCAAAGTCGACTCCGTCATCGTCACCGTCATTCCCCCCTATAAAGGCACCAAATCTCGCTGAAAACTGAGCTTAGAGCAGCTAACCATGGAGGGACTCCCTTCCGGTTACCGGCCGAATGTTGGAGTTTGCCTCATCAACTCCGACGATCAGGTACTCACAGTTTGCTACTCTCAATTTAAGAGTTTACTCTGCTCCATTTGGTTGGTGAGAAATTTCAAATCATACGAAAACGAAACAAAATTATAAATCTACCACACTATATGCGACTTCAACTTGTTATCGGATTTCTTTTAAGTTTTCATTCATTTTCCTGAGGCTTCTCGGTGACCAAACGGGCCGTTGCTAGTAAATGATTGTGAGCGGTGATAATTAAGCTAGGCTTAATATGATCCGGGTTTTTTTTTCCTTTGATTCGAAGCCCTAGAAATCTTTTTTTCTAGATGATAACTGATTTGAGTGTTCGCGTGATCTTTCTGTGATTGGATTGAGAAGTGCTTCTGGGATCGTTTTATTTTATTCTTTTTTTTTTGGAAATTAATGGAGAATTTGGAGGTTGAATTCTAGAGGCTGTTTAATATTTTGAAACAGTTTTCCTTTTTCTTTTCTTTTTTTTTCTTTTGAAAATGAGCAATTTTTGGTTTCAAAAGCAAGCAACTTACGTTTAATTTGTCTGTAAACAGAGGTTTAGTCATTTGTCTGCATTAGATTTTACGATTAAATATCTTTGCTCCTGTTCTTATGCTAGTTTTCTCTGTCTACCTGTAAAAGGAAGATGAATTAGTTAGTTGGCTCCCTGATTAAGCGTTCAAAGCACTCAAAGAAAAAGAATTGAACAGAGGAAGCAACGAGCAGAACGTTTGCTAAAAAAATTTAGGAGGTTATGGCTTGATATATAGGGATGCAAGTAGAAGTATAACTAGATTTTGACTGCTTCAGGCGGATTTGGCTACTTTTTTGGGAAAAAATGTTTGCTTTGTATAATTTTTATTTTATTGTTGAAAACTTAAGATTTTAGCCTTATGATTTGTAAAAGTTGGAAAAATTAGAGCTGAATCTTTGGATTCAAGAAATTTCTGTTTTCTTAACTCCAGCTGATGAAAATCTTGGAATCTGGACCAGTGTTACCTTAAACATTGGCTCTGAGGTACTGAAACAGAATTGTATGGTATTTAATTTGGAATGTGGAATAATAGGGATAGGCATATTTAAATTACTTGATAGAATGTGATAAGCTAGTTGAACTGCAAGCCTACTTGTTTTAGGTGATGTAAGTTGAATAATTGGTCATTATCACAAAATTCCCATTTTCCATTCTATCAGGCTTGCATTTCTTATTACTATTTTTTTAGTTGTCTTACAAAAGATAAAGATACTGTACAATCAACCGAGGATTTTGGAATCCTAAGTTAATGTTTGACTAGTATTTTCGAGGTACCATTTTTGTTGTTAGAGCCTAAACAAGAGAAAAAACTTATCTTTAATGCAGGAAAAGTACTTTCAAAATGTTTAGCAATTGATGCATGAAGTTAACATTTTGTTATGCCAGTTTACCACATCTGGATCTCTGTAATCTGGATGGCAATTTGATTGGCTACAGACATTTCATGGTTACTCATCTTTGTACTGTTGGGTCAAAATCAAGCTGAAAATTGAAAATTGGAACTATAATCATACTGATTTTTAGCTTGTCATGCTTTGTGGCTGAACTCAATCAAATGCATTGAAAATTGTGCTGTTTGAAAGAATTCCTCAACATGTGCAACTTTTGTCTTGAAAAGAAGACACTATATTGTGATTATATCCATAACTTAGGTGGAGTATATTGGAAATAGAGAGCATTTTTCATGGTTAGTATTTTACACTTCAAATAAGCATACATTTACCTTCTTTTTTTTCTTTTTTTTTTTGCAGGTTTTTGTGGCTTCCAGATTGAATGTTCCAGGTGCATGGCAGATGCCTCAGGTTATACCTAGATAGATGCTCTGTTTAAATATAAAAAACCATTAGATCTTATAACTTAAGAATATATTATTGTCTTTGTGACCTGATGGGAACTTTCATACTTATGGACAGATACTGTGGAGACAAATCATCTATTTAATTTTGCTTTATATTCTTTTTAGTTATATAGTAGGCACTTGCCCTGTTTTGGTGCTGATCACTAAAAAAATAGCCCTCTTATACATTGTTACATTGTATTAAGATGCTTCTATACACATACACACACACACACACACACATACATATTAGCTTGGCTTTACTTGTAATATTCTCATTTTTTTATCACCAATATGTTGGCGACATCTCTCAACAAGCTTAATTGCCACTTTTGGGATTCTCAATTTTAGGGGGGTATTGAAGATGGTGAAGAACCCAAGTCTGCAGCCATGAGGGAATTGAGAGAAGAAACTGGAATAGTGTCTGCCGAAATTATTGCTGAGGTTGGTAAAAGAAGAAACTTTTACATGCTCCAGTTTTCTGTTGCATCACACACAAGGGTATGCTGTGCTTAATGCTGACATGAAGTTCTCCTGTAATTATCAGGAGAGGAAAATTATGTAATTCTCTAGTTGGCTGTTCTTGTAGTTCAATATTGGTGTGTGGCACACCGAGTTCATGTGCAACTATATTCATGTTTTAGTGATGACACAACCCCCACCCCACCCTCCACCATCCTTTTACCCTTTAAAGAAACACCCAGATCTTCTAATTCATCCATTCTTCTCTCTTTTGGTTTTTCACAGGTAATTTTTTTGTTCCTAGGCATTGAATCTGGAATATTCCACATCCACATCCCCATCCCCACCCCGTGCCACTTGAGCCAGGCCCCAAGGGCAATTAATCTATTCCTTCTCTTGTGAGAGAGCTGAGGCTCATTTGAGAAATACAGTTAGTTAGTTGCTCCATCACATATTGATTTGAACAATTCTTTGTCCCTAGTTTTAAAATTTTTAGAATCTTTTTTATGGTTAAGAGTCGGGATATTTAACTTGACTTCACTACTTGAATGCTTAGCAGTTCCTTGAACTCTCAATTCTATTACATAATAGTTTCCCTTTTAGTTACTTTTTGAGCTTATGTTTTATCCTTTTAGAGTCATCCTGATGAAGATATTAAATATATATAACATGAGCATGGTATAGCATAATCAACTGAATGCATTATACATCATTCTTTATGATATGCTCTTTAAAGTTGCCTTCCTGTTAATCTAGTGAACTAGTATGCAATTAAGACCTTTTTTTGCTCTATAATTAAGGGTGTCTTTGACAGGTCCCAAATTGGTTGACGTATGACTTCCCTCCTGCTGTGAAGGCCAAAGTCAATCGCCTGTGGCGAGGTGAATGGCATGGTCAGGCGCAGAAGTGGTACATGCTATATCATTCTCAGTTTTCATTGGAATTGCAATGTTTATAAAATAACAATAATAATGGCAGCCATTGAATATGCCTGATTTTTTGTTTGAATCTTACTTTAATATATAGTTTCAACATGTGTCTAGATCATACATATCATGTAGGGATTCAACTTGGTTATGATTGTTATGAAAAATGGATATCTGTGGTATATTGGATGCGCATGTGACAACAAAGAGAAAAATATAATTATCCCTCTTAGGGTACCTGGTTGTATGTTCAGAAAACCTTTGGAAGTTGAGTTTTCAGGCAACTTTTCTGGCACTTTTTCAAATTGATAGCAGTAAAGGTTCAACCTCAATTACCTGGTTTATTCATGATTCATTCACTTGATTATCCCTCCACAATCATTCTCTCCACATGTGGAACTAAGAGAATCATTTAACCCTAATTTATGGATTCCATATTTATGAAATTGGTCTTGGCCATTTGATGATAAGAAAATCATTGTCAACAAGCCCTCATGGAATCAATGCGAGGCCAATCATATCCATAAATTCACATGTAGCAAAAAAAACTGAAGATTTAGATGGAAATTAAGATGAGATAATGATTTTTAAGTCTAGGTAACATTTACCTATTTAAACAGAATTTATAGTATTCTTTCTGATAGATCAAACAGGATTCTAGCATGTTAGTGAAGTTTTAGGCATAATTTGGGAGATTGGAATGAACTTTCATTTTCTCCAAAGTGGAAGTAGATACTAATGTTTTAATTTACAATTTCAAAAGCTTGTGCTCATCAACTAGATATTGTATCCTGTGATCAGTTAGGATATTCTTTCTTGTGTTATGAATTGCAGGTTATGAAGCCTAAATGAAAGGTTTTGATATTCTAACAAATACTGAAAAGAGGGGAACATCCCTGCTGAAATCTAACACTATATTTGGCTTCAGGAATGAGAACCTTTTACTGTCTCTGAAAACAGAATACACTTATTCTTTTTATTGTACACATGTCTTCAAACTTTGTGCTATCAAAATATTTGTGGGATTTTTTCTTTTTTCTTACTATTATATGAGGCTGTGAAAATGAATGAGAAAAAAAATGAAAAGAGAATCTTTAGTCTAAAAGTTTGGAAAATTGACAGGTTCCTTATGAGATTAACAAAAGACGACAGTGAAGTCAACTTAGCGAGTGGTGAAGCAGAACCAGAATTCTCAGAGTGGAAATGGTCAAACCCTGAAGAAGTTATTGAGCAGGTATGCTGCAAAAACTTCAATCACGAATATTCTTAATTTTGGGGTTATTTTGTATGTATTAAGGGCTTAGTAAGCATGGGAAATGATTGGCAACAGGCAGTGGACTACAAGAGGCCGACATATGAGGAAGTGATGAAAACCTTCAGACCTTACTTCAGTGGGAATGCAAACTCTGCCAAATGTAGATCAGCAAAATGGTGAATGCAGTGGGTGTGGGAGGTTTTGCAGCTCTGCAACTTCATCTCTCACTCTATTCGTTTAACTTGGGACTCAAACTTTGTTGGCTGTAAAAATGGATGTGGCAGGTAGACTTCGTATTTAGATGGTTGGATAATTGTAATAAAATGTTTATGCAAAAACTCACTATGTTTTCATGATATCGCTTAGAAGGATGATTGCAACCTAATGAACAGAAAATGTTAAAAAAAAAAAAAAAAAAGAAAGAAAGAAAGGGAAGTTTAGTGAGGTTGGGATATGTTGCAGTTATGCCTGTCTACCTTTGTATATATGTTATGTTATTGATTAACTTTTATCCCATAAGATGGACAAAACCATGGTCTGGATCAATCCCCTATGGAAGTGTTTGGATACCTTCACGTTCCCCGTGTGAGGCAACCGAACAATGATTTATTACCTCCCTTTTTCCCCTGGTGCTGTTCGGTTTCTCCGTGTGATTATTCTGAGAAGTTCTAGACCTTTAATGAATTACAATCCAACTTTTCTTCTGACGTGGTTGTCTAAATGTATCATTTTCGATTTATTTACTGATTGATTCAGTTTTTTAGTTTATTAATTGATAGAATTCTTTGTCCATTTTTTTTTTCTTCTGTATTCAGTTCAAATTCGTATATCAAGATTGCGGTTCTTATTTTTCACAAGAAATCTCAAGATTTCTGGATAGAAAGCAATAAACAGGGGTGGAAGCAGCAGGTTGCAGGCAAATGCAGCCTAAATTTTAAAAAATATATCCAAACCTGGATAATATTTATATTAACAAGTTAAAATTTTGTTACATCTTTTTAATTCAACCAACTTAATTTTTTCTTCATTTTTTCTCGAATTAATCATGCTACAGAAAAAAGAAGAAAAAAAAAAGCGAAAAAAATATTATTTACGCTTTAATTTGCTTTAATGGGAAGCGTTTGTTGTAACGTTATAGTGATCACCTAAATTATCGGGTGCGTACTATTTTCTGGAAAGGGTAGACAGAAATAATAAAAAGGAGATAATTAATTTAGATACATTTTTTTCAGCGGGTACGTGCTCTTTGTTTTCGCTTTAATTTAGATATAATTGCCCTTTAATTTTGGTTTTCCACTTCGAGCTAAGTTTGACTTTGTTACTAATCCACGTTATTAGGTGGTTGATAATTATCTCAAAATATTTTACAATATGCTTGCCATAGTGTTCTTCCTCCTTCACTCCTCTCTGAAATTTTGGTAGATATTTTTTTTCCATGATTTCGATTTTCTATCCCTGATTTCCCGCTGTTGCTTCGCTGAACCCAAATGGATTCTCAACCCCAAAACCCTAATCCTCATACCACTTCCCAAAATCACAAACAAAAACCAAACATGGACAAGTTGAAAAAAGCAGTATTGGGGGCAATGACCTTGGATTCAGCTACCCCATTGTCTGAGGAAACAAAGAAGTGCATCGAAAAGCGTCTTCTCCAGTTATTCCCCGTGATCCGAACTCCTGATCACCCTCCCTACGCTTGGGTACTTTTCTTTTTTTTTCTTTTTCTGCTATTTATTTTATGAAAATGAGGAGGGTTTAAAGTTTTTTGAATCGAGAACAAAGTTCTCCACTTGATTTAATCTAATTGCCAAAAAAAAATTCCCGGGAAAAGAGCAATCTTGTGGTGTGAGTGTATTTATCATGATTGTTTGAAGGAAAAAAAGGGTTCTATTCATTCCAAAGTCATAAAATTTGGGAAACCAGTTCAATGTCTGTATTGATTTTATTGAGTTATAGAGCTACATGTAATCGCATTGATAAGTTTTGATTTCCATTTGTGAAATGGTGAAAGTCTGGTTTTTGTGCAGATGATATTGGATGCGATTAAGACATTGAAAGAAAAAAGGGGTTCAAGTGAGAAATCTCTGTCAGAGTTCATTAAATCAAATTATGAAGTGCCTTGGGCTCATTCAAGTTATCTAAGTCACCATCTTTGTAAACTTGCTCAGAATGGTGACATTGTTGTTACATCTGATGATCATTATATGATTCCAACCGGAAACCCTAACCCTAAGCGGAAAGAAAAGCAGCAGAAGCGGAAGCGTCATCAGGGTAGGGGACGCCGTGGTATTTATGACAAGGAAGCAGTGGTTGAAAAAAAAAATCAACTAGGAGAACAAGAGAAAGTGGTGATTAAAGAATTGAGTCAAGCACAAAAACATGAAAATTATGTCATTGATGGAGCAAACGAACAGGATTATCAAGTGAATGAAGGAAAAAATCAATCACAAGGACAACAAAATGAGGTGAGATCCGAGTTACTGCAATCATCATGCCTCAATGATGATAATTGTGCTACTTTGATGGTCATACCTGTTGAATCCTCTAGCCCTAGGGTGGAAGATGAGGAGGGGGAATCTGTAGAGGAGCTGCCAAAGCAACGAAATAGGAGGAAGAGCCCGTTTGATTCATTGCCCCCAGTCAATACTCAGCATCATTTTGAGGAGCAACAGCCACAATCTCAACACCAAGGCATAGCTTCTATACCAGAAGAGGATACAGATGCAGGGGCATTGCTGCCCATAGGTCCTCCTCAGCATACATTCTCCCAGCATCGAGGCCACGGAAGGCCTCCTGAACCACAACCTGATACAATTACAAGAGATGAAGCATTGTTGCCTTTGCAGCATGAGTCTTATCAACAGCACCCACCACAGAATCGAGGGCGAGGGAGACCTCGTAAGCTAAAACGAGACACAGAGATTACGGTTGGGGATTTTTCAACCTCTCAGAATCTAAGACGAGGAAGACCTCGAAAGCCAAAACAAGATGCAGAGACTATGATGGGGGGTTTTTCAACCTCTCAGAATCTAAGACGATCTAAACGAAAGCCTCATTTTGACACAACTATGGAGAATCATTGTCCCCTCATAACTGAGCAGCAGCAACCAAAGCACATCCATATTGGGGAAGTCCTTCAAAACCTTGATTGAAGGAACCCAGGACAGCTACCACGGTGCTAAAAATTTCCTTTTAGAATTAACAATAAAGAGTGGTGGTAGTATCTGTAGTAGTGTTGCAGTAGATCGTTGTGGGGGAAAGATGAATTGCTTTACAATGGTTATTTTGTAATTAGGGTTTTTCTCCTTTTAGTTTTAAAAAGTTACTACTCTCCATTTTCTTGTATGGCCAAGTCCTTGAATGGGCAAACTATTGGCAAACAAAGTGTTCCAACCAAGTTATAGTGGTAGAACATTGTATTAGTTTTATGGTTGGAAGTAATAGGTTAGTAGAACCGGTAGTTTGAAAGCATACACCTTAGCAGCAGAAGCTTAGGGTGTGTTTGACAGTAATTTTTAGAAGTGTTTTTAATATTTTTAATATTTAAGTAACTATTTGTTTATCAACCGGTTAAGAAAATTCGGCCTCAATCTTTTGAATTTTAATTGTTAGCGCTTCAATAAATTTCTAGTTCCTACATGCATGGTGCCATTGAATGTAAAGGTTGTCAGCAATGGTGCATGTGTAAAGTCAAACTCAGTTGGAAATTAGACATGTTTGGAGAGTTTGAAGGTTGTGTACGTAGATGTGGTCACCCACTATGCATGCATTTGTAGAGCATGGCCTTCTATTTTAGGCATTGAATTATTTGATCAAGTGGATGGCTTTCTGCATATTTGTAGGGCTATGGAGTATGGGCCCCCCGAATTTTATGTTTTGGCTTTAAATGGCAAAATGACGACCCATCTCGTTTCCTGATTTTGACGTTTCTATGGAATGCATAAGACAGTCACTTGAGTGTTAATGGCTTCCCTTCTTAACCATTGTTAAGGCCTAGAGATGTGGTAGCGGGGTTGAGGTCTATTGTCAGCCTCACTCCCATTCAAGTCAAGCACTCTTCATGGCTCTGCATGTATAGTTTGCAAAGCTAGGGACTTGTTTAGTAAATGTTTTTAAAACATTATTTTTGAAAATAGTTTTTGAGAAATTTTATTTTATTTTTATAGAATAAAAGTTTGTTTGGAAACTTAAAATATTTTTAACATATTTTTAATATTTTTAAACGTGTTTTAAAAATAATTTTTATATATAGTATTTTATTTTTAATCATTCTATATATTTATATAATTATTTCTTAAAACAATCCTCATAAAATAAGTGAAAAATAATAAAAAATAATTAAATTATGTTCCTTAAAAACATTTTGTTTTTTTCTTAATAATAGAAAATAAAAAACAACTTTTAATTATTAAATGTGTTTTTCATGTTTTTTGTTGTGAATAATAGAAAATTGTTTTCAAAAACAATTTTAAATCCTAATTTTTTATTTTCTTTTTGGAGGAAATGATGTCCGAATAATACCTTAAATTTCATCAAACTAATACCATTTTTAAGTGCTTTAATTTTTCATCTTTTAAGTGTTTTAATAGAGGGTGTTTGTTTTTTTTACTTAATTTTAAATAGAACTTTAATCCTTAATAGTATTAAATATTAAATTATTTATTTTTAAATATTTTATTTTTATTAAATTTTAAAAAGTAAAAAAAAAACCAATAAAATATTTTTTTATTTAAAAAAAATCAAAATATTTGATTTTTTCTATTTAATAAAAAAAATTTATAATAAATTATGAAAAAAATATAAAAACAAACTATCTTAATTCTATCCGTGAATTACTTTCAACAATAAACTTATAAAAAAAAAATTCAAATGCTTTCCAACAAAATATTCCATAAGTAATTTTTTTAATAATATTTTTTATAAAAAATTATTAAATTTATTTTTAATACATATATTGTCAAACTCATTTTAAGACTTTGATTAAAGGTATACAAAAATTTAGAAAATATTTTTTAAAAGATTAAAAAATTATTTGTAATGGTTCATGGAGAAGCAATTAAAAAGATTGCTTTACAAGAAAAATCGCTTTCTACAGAGAGACTTTGAAATGTACTCCAAAAGTTAAGAACGAAAGACAAAGACTTTGAATTAAAATTTGGAAAAGTGTATGTAAAATTTGGGACATATCTGAGAAGATAATGACAGACAACCACCGTTTTAGACCATGGACCATGACAATCTCGGCCCAATAGTCAAGGGTGCACACGCCTGATGGCACCGTTTCTCCACGTCTAATCCCACAACCCCCTTTCACTGTAGCTATGATTTTTAGAAAGATGAGTGTATTTTACGGACTTTATTATTATTATTGAAAAATAGCTTTTAAATTAAGCAGTAAAGATGTTAGTAGTGAAGAAGAGCCTTCTTTTTAGGCCATTAGCTTCCTCGAATGGCGTAAGGAAACCAACTCCTAACAAAAGTGCTCTCTCCGCTTCCCAGGCATATTTATGATCCATCCGTCCGGACACAGAAAATAGTGGGAAAAAATTCCGACTGAAATGACCGGAAACGTTGTCGGCGAGTCATCGATGATACGAGGGTGAGCCTGTGAGGGAGATGGGCGGAGGAGTAGGAGGTGGAGGGGCTATAGTCGATGGCTTTCGCCGCTGGTTCCAACGTCGCTCCTCTCGTTTCAATCATAACAATAACAATGATAATAATAAATATACTGAAAAGATTCAAAACGCCAGAAACGACCAAGTTTTGCTCAGCGATGACGGCGTAGACTCCACAAGTGAGGAAGTAGGACAACATCTAGAAGATCGGGTGCGGTTGAAGCTCATCAAAGTCCCCAAGCGAACCAATCACAGACTGACATCCATGGATTCTCACAGGAAGGTCTGTTCTCATACGACTCCAACTACTTTATCTCTCTGCAAAAGCTTTGTGCGTGTTGTTGGATAAGATAAGGTTCGCATTTTTAGAACTGCCTGCATTAATTTCGTCCTTTTCCTTGGCTGAAGATTGGGCGAAATTTAAGGTCTTTTGGATCATTCGGTTTGTTTTCGCAGTTTCTGTTTTTTTACAGCAAACTGTTTTTATTCTGAATTTGTTGTATTTACATTTTACACAACAGTCGAGTTGACAAGTTCAATTTTTTTTGTCTATATAACGAAATATATATTTATATATAGACACATGCGTATCATGCCACCGTTCTCTGGGAGCACTTCCTCGAAGATTGGTCTTTGGACTGACTCAAGGTTATTTTTCCCTCGTGTTTATCATCATTTTGCGTTGCTCTGTTTGGTTGTTGAGAAAATGTAGGAAAAGAAAAGGAATTAGATTTTCATAACGTTGATTTTTCATCATTTGGACAGAAAATCAACATAAAGCATACATTAAGAGTTATATTTTCTTTTCTGTTCTTTTCTTTAATTTTTATCACAACCAGAGGTAAGGTTTGTGGTTCGATCAGAATACTTTTCTACGAGTTGGTTATTTCTTCAATGCAGCTCTATATGATCAGATTCACCGTCTTGGTTTCCTGCGAATCTATTTTTGCATTAGAAATTTTGTGTTTTGTATGATATTGAACCTATCAAGTGGGAGATATTTTGGGTTGGCTTGGTTCTTCTGATGCATTAGAACATTGAGATTCTTGGAGAACGTCGATTCACAATTTTTGACTACTTATTTTTTTGGTAGCCTATGTGTCTGTTTCTCCTTGTTCTTTGCTGTACTTAACTCAGTCATGGTCTTTTAGTGTTCCATGAGATTCAAATGGGTTAATCCAGTTTTGCTAGATCATAATAAGATTAAATTTAATTAAAACATTTGGATGAAGCCTACAAAGATGCAATTATGATTGTAAAAATGATACTAAATGGTGATCTGTTGGAACCTATGCTTTGCTTTTATGATGTCTATGTTACCTAGTGCATTATTGTATTCTTGTACATCATTGTCCTATTTGATTCTATCTATTGAAAGTTGATATATTGCACATGAGTGTGATTCATCTATGATCTACTTGCATGGAATCTCTCTTTGTTGAATATCTTGTGCTAGGTGCCTAACAAATTTTTTGTCATCAAACCTATTACAAAGTAGTAATTATTATATCCTTCTTTTGATTTTTTTCCTTTCATGGGGGCTACACTTGGAAGTGGTTCTTCCATTCCCCCTTCCTTTCCTGTTCTGGTTTGTGCTCTTGTGCTGTTATCCCTCTTGCCTTTAATCACTGAAACCTAGTTCTCTCAAAGTTGTTTGTTTTATCATTTGTTGAATTTAAAGTATTAATTAACCTCCATTAACTTGGTGGTATCAAAAGAGGAGTGGGTGGTGGAGGTTTGGGACCCTTCAGTTGAGGGGGCGGGGGGGAGTTGGAGTCTTCATTTTTCTAGGGCTTTCAACAATTGAGAGGTGGACTTGGTGGAATGACTCCTCTTGACAATTCAAGGGAAGAGGGTAAGTGCAGATTTGGAGGATAGGGTGATATGGAAAAAGACTAGCTGAGATTTTTTCTGTTAAGTCCCTGTACAGTGCAGTCGAGCCTGGAAATACAGTCCTGTTTCTGAGGAGTATCATATGGGGCCCTTATGTTCCTCCCAAAGTGGGTTTTTTTGCTTGGGAAGCCTCCTGAGGGAAAGTCTTAACATTGGATTAGCTAAAGAGGAGGGGGTGGACCCTAGCTAACAGATGTTTCTTTTGTCTTGCCAATGAAAAGTCTACTAATCACATCTTAATTCATTGCACAAAGACTAAGGTTTTGTGGGAGTCATTATTTGCTCTATTTGGTGTGACATGGGTTCTTCCATTCTCAGTTAGGAAGACTCTCCTTGGTTGGTATGAGTCCTTTGTAGACAAGAAGAATAAAAAGGCTTGGATGCTGGCCCCTTTATGCCTTTTTTGGGTGGTGTGAAAGTAAAGAAACAGAATAGCTTTCAACAATGAAGAGCTTTCAATTCATAGGATGGATAATTTTTTTGTGTGTAGTTTTTTGTCATGGACTAAATTGCATATAGATGATAGTCCTTTACCTTTAATCGATTTTTTTTTATTAGTTGGGTTCTAGGTGAGGAGGGTGAGGTTTTTTGTATCCCTTCTTATTTTTTGTTGTTTTTGCCTTTTGGCGCTTGTTGTATACTTCCTGTATACTTTGGATTGGCCTTAGGGCTCCCTTTTTTCCTCATTTATAAATTATCTTATGCTTTTACCTATCAAAAAAAAAAAAAAAACAACCTTTACCTAAGCATAATGGAATTTTGTTTCACCTCCCTCATAGGTGCATGCTACTTAGGATGTCCTATCAGAAAAAGGAAGGGGAAAAAAGAGAAGAAGAAGAAGAAAAACCCCCATGCTCTTGAATAGCTCAGGAAGCCAGGATTTTGCTCAGATGGGGGAGGATGAAAAGGACTAAAAATTGAAATATGGTTGCTTCTCAGTGTAGTTGCAGTTGATCATCATCATTTGTTCAAAACTCTTTTTATTTAAAGTGTGAAATATATGGAGATTCAATAACAAGTAATTGGCATGCTTGATGGGCTTTAATCATCTGGCTTTGAATTTCTGTTAAATTATCATCAAATCTTTTCTTTCTAAAAAATGTTTTTGAATACTTATATGCTTCTCGTTTTTCTTTTTCAACATGAAAGGATGTGATTTGTTAGTGGGTTTTAATGGGGAAGTAAAGAGGCACTGATACAGAAGAGAGACTAAAACCATTCCCCTTTGCATTGCTTATGGACTAAACCTTTAGACATGCTTGGTGCAACCTATAAAACACTACCACAGTGCTCTAGTGACCTCAATCAAGTATGATTGAATGACTAAAACATCTTCTCATGTATACATGAAATACCATCTTGTAATCTTCTTGAGTAGGTCAAGTAAATAAATGATCAGTTTCATTGACAATGTTGGATCATTTGAAGGTTGCTGATATTAGTTTGTTTAACACAGAGCATGCTTGACAAAGAATTCTTCACAGAATATGGTGAGGCAACTCAATATGAAATCCAAGAGGTAGTTGGCAAAGGAAGCTATGGCGTTGTTGCATCTGCAGTTAATACTCACACTGGAGAGAGGGTAGCTATAAAGAAGATCAATGATGTTTTTGAAAATGTTTCCGATGCCACCCGCATTCTAAGAGAAATTAAGCTCCTTCGGCTGCTTAGGCATCCTGATATTGTACAAATAAAGCATATAATGCTTCCTCCATCTCGAAGAGAATTTAAAGATATTTATGTTGTTTTTGAGTTGATGGAATCTGACCTTCACCAAGTAATTAAGGCAAATGATGATCTCACGCCCGAGCATTATCAATTTTTCTTATACCAGCTTCTTCGAGCTCTAAAATATATACATACAGGTTGGACCTTTGTTTAAAATTGTGCCATTATCGTATTTCTTTTGGTTCTATATTCTCAATGACCAATAATATTGTCTTTATTTTGCAGCAAATGTGTTTCATAGAGATTTAAAGCCAAAAAACATCCTTGCTAATGCAGACTGCAAACTGAAGATTTGTGATTTTGGGCTTGCTCGCGTGTCATTTAACGATGCCCCATCAGCTATCTTTTGGACTGTATGTATCTATTTTTTGCAATGAAATTATGAGCTTTAGTGTTATTTTAACAGGATGAGTCTGTAACTTATCTACATTTTGAAGGATTACGTGGCAACTAGATGGTATCGTGCTCCTGAACTCTGTGGTTGCTTTTTCTCCAAAGTAAGCTTATGTAATCTAGGGCTTTTGTGACAGTTTGTGGTTTCAGTTGCATTTGTCTGTATGTATCTTTTACTTTGTTGGATTATCCTGTTTTATATTTTTACTTTTATTCTTTTGATAGTCAATGAATTGATATCTTTTAATATGATAATATGCATGTAACCTGGTTACTTCTGTGGTTGCTGCTAATAGTTTATGACTTCCATGCAATTTCCTTTGATTGTACCTATGTACCTGTGTTTCTAATGCATGAATTGATGTTAATCTTTACATTATTTAGAAGTTTGCCTATTTAGTTATCAAATCTGGCTTCAGGAATTTGATTCATGGTTTAACTATTTGTTACACTGTTGTGCAACTGCACATGCTTTTTGGTTCCCACTTCAAGAATGTTAATCAATCCTAGTGGTTCAGTGAACATTTATTTATTACTACCAAGTTGCATGAAGAAAACTCATGAATTCCTGAATTATTCCAGCTATTTTTCATGACTACCCCCTGAATCTCAAACAAATTTCCAATCTCAAGTTGGCTGCCATGTTCACAATCTAAAGCTAACTCTCTAGAGTTGTCTTAGTATTGGTCCTAGGAAGCATTTCCATTGGAAGAATAAATACCTGAATTTTGATGGCCTCTGGTTGCACACAAATTTCTTCAATACAGTAGTTCTCTATTCAGACCAAATCCCTACCTTCTACAGTCAGTTTTTATGGCTTTTCTTGAGGCAAATTGTGGCTTGTACATTCATTTCTAGAATTGTACAGTATTAATGAGATTCTATTCACAGCACTTACAAGAGAATTTTTTACAAGGTTGAACCATACATAGTTTCGTTCAGATCAAATGGTACCAATCATTGCAGACTATGTAATTTGGAGATTTGTATATGTGATAGTAATTTTTATGTATGTTCCTGTTCTAGTAATGTCAGAATTGAATTTACAAAGAGCCCTGATTTTCCTTTTCATTTTTTTTTCCTTCATCCTTTTTCATTGAGGTCATGGTCAATTATTATCCGGGGTGGAGTTGCTGGCAATACTTAAAAGCCTGCATGAACTTTTGTTTCTGATATATGATTTTAGCTTAGATGAGCATGTGACTGGCTGCCCTTGTTCTACCTGTTTTGTATCTTATTTTTGACAGGACGGATTGATCATCTGTAATAATGTATCTGTTGCTTTTGTTTATCAAGATCTCCTAACATTAAGAAATATTTTGTAAAAGCAAGCAAGGAGTTTTATACTAATATCTGTGTTATTTATTTCGATTGAACTGATCATACACCATAATCCCTCTGAAATGGTACAGTTTCTAAAGCTTTTCATCTTTTGCAGTACACCCCTGCTATTGATATTTGGAGCATAGGATGTATATTTGCAGAAATGCTTACTGGAAAGCCCTTGTTTCCTGGTAAAAATGTGGTCCAACAATTGGATCTGATGACTGATTTGTTTGGCACCCCTTCTTCTGAATCTATTGCGAGGGTATGTTCTCAATTTTCAGTTGGTTTTCCTTCTAGGGAAACTAGTCATGATTTTAAGCAGTAGCCACTCTGAGTTTTAATGTTACATTTATTCTAAACTAGGATGTGCTCTTGTTTTCTAATGATTTTCATCTTTTACAATGCCTGCAGATTCGAAATGAAAAGGCTAAAAGATATCTGAATAACATGAGAAAAAAATCACCAATTCCTTTCTCGCAGAAATTCCCCAATGCAGATCCATTGGCTGTTCGCTTGCTGGAGCGTTTGCTTGCATTTGATCCTAAAAATCGACCATCTGCTGAAGAGATAAGATTTAGTTGAACTGGCTATAGTTTTGCATCATATGTTATATTTATTTACATGTGAGATCTCTTTAATATGAATTGATATAATTATGTATCCTGATACTGGCAATTGTTTTGTTTACAGGCATTAGCTGATCCATATTTTCATGGTTTAGCAAATGCAGACTATGAGCCATGCACACAACCCATTTCAAAATTTTTGTTTGAATTTGAGAGAAGGAGATTGACAAAAGAAGATGTCAGAGAGCTAATTTATAGAGAGGTATGACCACAGTGAGTGATATTGTTTTTTTTGGTTATTATGCTTTACTTCTTGTCGCTTTGCCATCATTCTTTCTTAGTTTTACTTGTGATGTTTTTGTTTTGATTTTTATTCTTTTTGAAAGCAAACAGATTTTAGAATATCACCCACAGATGTTGCAGGAGTATCTTCAGGGCACTGATTTGACTAGCTTCATGTATCCAAGGTTTGACATTCAAACATATTTTGCATTGAATTCAGTTCAAGTCAATCTTGGGTCTGCCAACTTGTCCTGGATCAGTACATAATTTATTTGTTTATTCTTTTCTTCATGCTCATTTGCATAAGGTAAAATTTTATATCAAGTTTGCTTATATTATTAGTTAGGGGCAAAGATTCTTGTATCTTTTTCAAAGGATTAATCAAATATGCAAGCAAACACCACAGGTTTCAACTTTCAAAATTATTTTTTAATCAGAAATTTTCAACTAATACAACTGTGCTCAATAAGTTTTTTGTAGGTTTGCTTATGCTATCTAATTAAAATAAAGTAATAAAACACAGGTATATGATCTGTGTTCAAGTTTTTTATTATTAAAAAGAAGAGGAAAGTTGGGCACTCATTGTACACTTCTGGTGTACATGGGTGGTGCCCCCTTTCTTGATGTGCCTTTCCTAATAAATTCCTTCTTACTTAGGCAAATAAATGGATAAAAGAAGGAGAAGAAGAAGAAAGAAAAAGAAAAGAGTAACTCATGGATTTAGGGGAAAAAACAAATTCAAAGGAATAGAAACTGTGTGGAAAGTTCATTAAATATATGATCATGCAATCCTCTTCCTTCAAAGCATCCTATTAAGCTCATTTTAATGCTCTATATGATTAAATGAGGGTGCCAAGTTCCAAATCAATTGTTTTGTTATTATGCATGATGAATGGGAAAGCAAAGCATTAAAGTAAGTGTTCAGAAGACTAAAAGCCTTGCTCCTTTTATTTAGCATCTTTGTTGTTAAGAAAATTTGAGGCACAGAACAGATTACTAGTGTGCTGGAGGACCTTATTAGCAGGCAGTTACAGTCTGCTTGGTTCACCAGGAGAGAGGTGAAAAACATAAAGCGTAGAAATCTTTTGGTTTGTCCATTCAACATAAAGAAGGATCAAAAAACAAAGGGAAAATGGAGACTATGAAAGAAGTTCTCCCTGGGACCTCTAAAACTATTCCCAAAGTTGAAATGTTTGAGAGAGAACCTAAAACTGAAGTTTATTGAAACATTTTATGCACAAAGTACAAGTGCTTTAGAAAAAGGATTTTCTCATCATCAAACAAACTGAAGAAAATCCTCAATCCTTCTCTTCTCCTCTTCTTTTCTCTTCATTATTGTCTCTTTTTCTTTTATTGAAGCAAACTGGCTGGTGGTTTAAGCAGCCTAATTTCAGTGTCATGATTTGCATCTAATGTGTAGGCTGTTACTTCCTGACCGGCAATATTCACCATCTATGGGCTAATTTGAGATTTATGGTTTTAAATTTTGCATTCAACGAGGGGGCATTTCTTTCACTTGGCATTTATTTTAGTTCGCTGTTTTATGTTAAGAGTTAAAACATTTATTAACCCAAAAGAATTCTTTACCTCAACCCAGTGGAGTTGATCGATTTAAGCAACAATTTGCCCATCTTGAGGAACATCATGGTAAAGGTGAAAGAACTGCGCCACGCCTGAGGCAGCATGCCTCCTTGCCTAGGTGAAGTGTTGGATGAAATATATTCACCTTCTTCTGTTTGAATGCTCTATGTTTTTTATATTGATTTAAAACTTTTTTTGTCTGCAGGGAGCGGGTCTGTGCTCCCATAGATGACCCTGTTAGCCAAACTAATGATTTTGAAAAGCGTACTGCTGCTTCTGTTGGTCGCACAACACTTCAGAGCCCTCCAAGGTTTCAGGCAATCAATGTATCAGAATCTGCAAACAAGAAGGTAACCACCATGCAGAATGGGGCTAATAAACCAAACTATAGTGCTTGTAGCTTGATGAAGAGTCCCAGCATTAGTGCTTCTAAGTGCATGGAGGTAAAAGAAAGAGACTGTGAGGTAAGAGTCTTTTAATAGTGTGGCTATTATTAATGTATAAAAAGTCTGCATTGGAATGTGAATAAACACTTTTCCCGACACAAGCTATGGTTTCTATTACTAGGGTTTTAATCCTATTCAGATTTAGTTAGAGAAACAAAAGGCTTCTGCACTGCTATATGGAATCTAATGAGTTTTTTTTAAGAGTAGAAATATGCATCTTATAAATGTCTTAATGTTTCCCTTTGTTGGTAGTGTGTTTTTAAGTCTTTGTTTTACAGTTGACTTGAGGTCCCTTTCAAATTTGATTTGCCAAAGTTTTCACCAAACTTGGATTATCTGACTTCAAATTTCTGAATAATGTTTAAGCTTTCTGTCAAAAAATAACTGGCCTCTCCATTCTAGTTTCATATGAAATTTTTTAAAATCGAACTTCTTCTATTCTAGTAAAATATTTTTCTGTCCACACTCCACTATTATCATAACAAATCTTTACTCACTTTAGGAACCAAGCTTAAAAATGAAGCATGAAACTACAATATATGCCCTGTCATGTTATGTGATATGTGTTCACATTTCCCTCCAGGATGAAGCAATTCCAGAGCAGAATGCAGAGGCAGCTGAAAGGTTATCACAAAAGGTAGCAGCATTGTATGCCTGATGGCCAGATAAACAGTGAACTGCATGGCTTTATTTCTTTATTTAATGAGACCCGATTATTGCTGGTCAAAGGCAATACTAATTGTTGAAGGTTACTAGAAATGTGCTATTGTTTGCTACAATTGAATACCTTGTAGTTACTATTTCATTGGGGCTCATAAAATACATATGGGAAGAGACGCATCTATTGAAGGGGAAACAATTGAAGTGAGAAGGATTACTGATCACTGGTATGATTCATACAACACTGGACAGCTACAAAGCCATTATATTTAGCATTTAATATCTATTAATCCTGAATGCAAGATTCTTGTTTGCTGTTCCAAACTTCCATAGCCTTATTATCAGTGCACTTGAACTAATTACCTTGTCGTTTTAACCATATAACTCGTACATTTACTGTCTAAAGAATATGGTATCATAGTGTGACTTTTGTGCTCGGTTTTGGGATCACATCTTGGCCCCCATTTTTCCCATGAACCTGGCTCCAAGAGCCACTGCATCGTCCTGGATGCTTCTCAATGGCATTCCACCCTAAATGTTTGTATTGTTCGTTTTATCATCATACAAGCTTCATTTGATTGATGGGAAATTGTATTAGAAATAGATGAGAATATGTATTTAGTTGAGTTCTGTTTTAATGGGGCCAGTTTGATTTTATCACCATAGTCAAGCTGAGTTCTATTTTAATCGAAATTGTTTCTATTCAGTTGCTTTTTCCTAGCTATTGATCGATATGCCTTTTATTTTTTTACTTTTTTTTCTCTTCATGTCAAAATAAAAGGAGCCATAGCCAGGCCTTAATGGGCCATTCAAGATTTTAAAGTATCTCAGCATACCATTTAATTGGTGTTTTAATTTTTACTCAAAATTGCATTGCCCATTGAAGGATGCTAAACCATTTTAACAAAGAATCACTGGCTATATAAGCATTTTTTCAGTTTGATATCCATGATTTCAGACCCGCTCATAATTTGGATGACTAATAGGTCATACAAGAACTAGTACCAAAAAAACAAAACAAAAAACAAGAATAATTTCTCTCTTGCTCATTGGCAAACAGTCCCCTCTCTAGAACCCAAACTTCGATCATTGCTTGAGAATACATTGCCTGCCCAGCCACTGAAACCACAACATGGCTCAAGCTTCCCCATTTCTTCACATATCCTGCAAGTTTTCCATTCACTTACGAAACCTTTCTTGCAGCTGCTTGACCCACTTAAGTTTCTTCACCCAGGCTTCATTTGATGTCACACTCTCAAATCAAACTGCCCTTGATAGAAATCTCCTGACTCCATCACTAGATTCACTACCAATTCCACCATGAATTTTACACTGTTCATCGCATCTTCATGCAATGCCTCTCCTACCACATCACTGCATTCCTCCCAAATCAATGAAACTTTGCTTTCAATGCCTTCTTCACCGCTTTGTTACTCAAACTCGTCAGCCAAATTTACTTGGTATGGAAGTCTCCTTCCAAGATCATGGGGTGCGGCCAAGCCTTTCACGTCTTGCAACATATGCAAGACCCTGTATCTAGGATTTGTTGCCTCTCTCCAATTCCCCTCAGTCAGCCTGATAACCTCAAATTGAGCTCTCTCACTGAGGTTTTTTGTTTCTCATTGATCAATCCTGAAAAATAAGCATTTGCAGCATGAGTAGCCACTTGTCTCACTGCATCTGTGAGCGCATTTCCTATAGCAACACCCCTCAAATTCACGTGCTGTGACTGGTAATGGTGCATTCTTTTTGTCCAAAATATAGTACCCAATTGCTGGAACATATTTCCCTGCATAGCACCCCCCCATAACATAAATTGAGCGAGATCTAAACGATGGGTCTAATTCAAAGAATGAACTTATGGCAGTAAATAGATGCGAGGCAACAGAATATTGATCTATTGGGATTTCTTTTGGTGAGGAAGCAATGCTAAATCCTGTTCCTATTGGATTATCAAGAAAAAGTAGGCCATTCCATGCACTCAAATTGGGCTCAAGTTGAAGGTAGTATTTGCTAGAATTTAAGTGCCAAGGAAGTTGCCAATCATGGAGGAGCAACCCAGCCACCTTGGAGCCAAATTTGAAGTGGGGTTTTGGGGAGAGATGAAATGAGGTTCCGGGCTTCATAGAAGGTAGAACATGGCTGAATTGGTGGTGGGATTGACTGGGAAGCAGCCTGATCTTGTGGGGAGGGGAAGGGTTGAAGTGGGAAGTGATTTGGTATGAAAACCGAGGAGGAAGGAAAAGAGGAGGAGCTTGATCAAATTGCATACTGTTGACTCCCATCACTCTGTATGAGGATTTAGTGATAGTGGTCTGGCATGGTTTACTTTATAACATAAAGCCTATTGCTGAATTGGCCCATGATAACGACAGATGAAGAAAAGGATGCAGGTCAAGCTGACCACCGAGCTATCTTTACAACCTTTCAATGCTTTCCTCAAATCACCACTCAATAGAAATAATACTGCCTCTCAGATAATGAGCAGTGCTGAAAAGTTTAGGATCTTAATCATGAGTGTTCTTTTGTAATGCTTAATTCCTTTAAGGTTCAAACCTCTCTTGCACTACGTGAATAGAGAAGGTTGTCAGGTTGCACTGTCTTCTCCAAAGTGCCACCACTTTTTTTGCACAACTTTGTGTTGTAGAACTCCACTACTTCTAAAAACTAGGATTTGAAGTTTTCCTTTTCACTAGAACTCAGAATACAGACCGCTATTCAAAAAGAGAGTCCACCTGACAAGTAGATTCCAGTGTTTAAGTAGGGCTAAAAGCAAGAAGGGGCAGGTGGTCCGGCATAGGAAATTGGTTAGCTGAAAATGGGGAATTGAAGTACAAGGAAGGAAAATTTTTATGAGCTCGCAAACTTGCAGGTTCAGGGCGCCATTCTATATTATCACCCACTGAATGTAGAGGATTGAATCCTTTTCTTCTAATAAACTTACCGATGATGGCTAGTAAAGAAAAATTGTAGCTATGCAGTGGGGAACTTCAATTTTTTATACAGCCTCAAAATATTTAATCACATTGCGATAAAAAAAACAATAGAAACAATGTAGAGTACACAAAAAATCAGAAATTGATGTCATTGAGTTTATTGCATGATAAGCTTGCAGTCATTTCCAATGAGATTGTACAAAATCTCAAAATTATTTTTTGGATATTACTTCTAAATTTTCATAAAAAATTGAAGTGCTCATTAGTGTAATTTTATGAGGTTCTATGCAGTGAGATATCTGGAAATTTTAGTAAACAACAACTTGCTGCATAAGCATTTATTCAATGAAACATCCATGATTCCATACCTGCCCATAATTTGGGTCTCTAACAGGTTATACATAAAAACCATTACCAGTTGAAAAACTAGATGGATTAGCCTCTTGCTCATTGGCAAACAATCCCCTCTCCAAAACCCAGTCTTCAATCATTATCTGAGAATTCACCGACTGGTCAGCAGGCACAAGGTGCCCAGCCCCTGAAACCACAACATGGCTCAAGTTTCCCCATTTTTGCACATACCCTGCAAGCTCTCCCTTCACTTTCCAAACCTTTCTCTCAGCTGCTTGAAACTTATCAATCCCTTCCCACTTCATTGTCTTCAACCAAGCCTCAGTCGATACCACACCATCTCTCAAATCGAACTGCCCCTGGTATAACAACACCTTGCTCTTCTTCACCAGCAATTCTACCATGAATTTCACGCTCTTCATCACATCTTCATGCAATGCTTCTCCCACCACATCACTGCAGTCCTCCCAAGCTATTGACACATTTGCTCCCAAAGCCTTCTTCACCCCTTCGCTACTCAAAAACTCACCAACCAATTCGAATTCATAAGGAACTTTCCTTGTAAGATCATATAGTGTGGCTAGGCCTGTCATATCTTGCAACATATTCAAGACCCTGTTTCTTGCATTTGTTGCCTCACTCCAATTACCCTCCTTAATCAACTTTACGGCCTCCAACTGAGCTTTTTCCAGCTGGGTTTTCTGTTTCCCATTGATCAATCCTGAAAAATAAGCACTCGCAGCATGAGTAGCCACTTGTCTCACTGGGTCTGTCAACCCATTCCCTATAGCCACACCCCTTAAATTTACGCCTTGAGACTCTGACAACTGTGCATTTTTCTTTAAAATGTAATACCCAATTGCAGGAACATACTTTCCTGCATAGCTCTCTCCTGTAATATAAATTGAGCGAGATTTAAATAATGGGTCTAATTCAATAAATGACCTTATGGCAAAGAACAGATGCTTGGCAACAGAATATTGATCTGTTGGAATTTCTTTAGGTGATGAAGCAATACTGAATCCCGTTCCTATCGGATTGTCAAGAAAAAGTAGGCCAAATATGCGGTTCCATGCACCCAAATTGGGTTCAAGTTGAAGGTGTTTGTCACGATTCAGGCGCCAAGGGCCAAGCTCAAGGAAGTTACCGATCATGGAGGAGCAGCCAGGGCCACCTTGGAGCCAAATCACAAGTGGGGTTTGGGTGAGATGTGATATGGGGTTCTGTGCTTCATAGAAGGTGTAGAACATGGCTGAATTGGTGGTGGGATTGACAGGGAGGTAGCCAGATTTTGTGGGAAGAGGAAGCGTTGAAGTGGGTGGTGATTTGGCATGAAAGCAGGGAAGGAAATAGAGGAGGAGGAGGAGGAGGAGCTTGATCAAGTTGGACGTTATTGACTCCATCGCTGTGTGAGAGAGGATTCAGAGATGAGTGGTTTGGCAGGGCTCATTTATTGATATAAAGTCCATTGAACTGACACATTTATGACAAGAGAAAAAGAATCTCTTTGGGCGTCTTGACAAAAGCAGCTGACAAAAATGTCGTTTTCCCGCCAGTCGTATTGGATAACCTTCTCTCAGTCCTCCCTCCCTAATCCTGCAATTTCCAGAGTTCCTGTTCATTCAACTTCGAATCTGGGCAAAAGGTATCATTCCATCTTTGATGGTGTCATTTAAGAATCAACTCAGTATGTTTGGTCTCTTAACGCTCTCTCAAATCAAGATAATAAATGTTCACTCCCCACACGAATTAGCAAAACATCAGGTTAGTAAAGACATGATGGAATCACCCTATAAATTTTCCAGGTCATCATAAGACATCAGATATGGTCAACAGAAGTAATTTGATGCACCCTGCTATATGGATGAAGCAAATATATTTAACTGAGTCAATCCTTTTTCTGCAATTTGCACTTACCTGTAATAGCAGCTCACTGCACTGACCAAGGAACTAAATCCCGGGAAACTGATATTTGACAAGCCAGTCTCTCATCATTCAATCCAACACCCCATTTTCTTCTTCCTTTGTATGGGGTTTTGAGACTATGGTCTTCCTAAATACTCCCTAAATTTTAAGCTTATGGGTTTCCTAAATACTCGATGAAAATCAGGGCATGGATCACTCCCATCATGACTTCTCACCCGTCTAGGAGAATGGGCATTTTCTCTGCAACTACTCCTTTCTCAACAATTCACAGGATTATAGACCGTCCAACTGCAACCAATTAGCCCCCAAAAAAATATAATGTCCCATCGGTATTAGAAGTTAATACATTATCTCCTCATTGTATGGTATTAGGGATCAACAAGAACCGAGCTTGAAGTATTGATACATCAAAATGATGAATGGGCAAACATAATATTCCATAAGATTGTTACAGATCTTGTACATCTAAGGGCTACATTGATTTGGCTGATGACTCAGTCTTGCCCTCCAACTAACCCATGACAATTCTTAAATGCTTGCCTTGATTCAATTTCAAGTAGTTGAGACTTAATAGAAATAATATATACCCACCGACAAGGAGATCAATATTCCTACTTTTTATCCTATAACACCACATAGTACAAGAATAAGCAAGAGATAAGTAGATTCACATGTTAGATGCCTTGAGGAGGTTCTGGGTTTTTGAATTTGAGGTTGATTGAAGCCTTGAGGGAATGAGCATAAAGCACTCAATACTCCTCAAGTCCTCTCATTTTCAGGAAATATCTTTTCAGTGCTTTATATTTCTCATAAAACTAAAAAAGGAACCCATGGAAGCTTTCTCAACCCAACACCATGCTGCTGTCTAGCTTACTTGTAGGCAAGGCAGCAAACCCAGGAAGTCTAGAGTTTAAATGCTCATAAACTCGTAAGCATTAGCTCAAGTCAATTATTTTTCACGCTTAACCAAAACTCTAGAAGGAAATCATTTTCATTTTTTGGTTTATGAGAAAGATTCGCATCCTTTCAAGGTTTTAAGAAGTTTACTAAAGAGCACAGTAATGCAAACAAGAGATTAATCTTATGATTTTTTTTTTATATCCATAAAAATCTTTAGGAGATTTTGTGAGTTATTTTCCACACTTTATCTCTAATTTTTTAAGAGGAATTTAAAAATAAAAATATGAGCCAAAAAGAATGAATACATATCCACTCCGCATAAGGTTTTTCTTAAACTTCGAAAGTTCTTACATTTTCATCTAAATTATAGTACTTATTGAGGA
Organism: Vitis riparia; assembly: GCF_004353265.1. Classification (NCBI taxonomy): domain Eukaryota; kingdom Viridiplantae; phylum Streptophyta; class Magnoliopsida; order Vitales; family Vitaceae; genus Vitis; species Vitis riparia. The sequence goes on along the minus strand of NC_048431.1, from coordinate 4,632,153 downwards.
AATATTTCAAGTTGAGATGCACCCATCGATCTAACGATATTAATAAATAACAAGTGGGTAGATGGATATTTATTCAATGCTATCCATAATTTCAGACCTACTCATAATTTGAATTTCGAACAGATCACACAAGGTCCAGGGACACGAGAACGAGAAGATTAATTTCTCTCTTGCTCATTGCCAAACAATCCCCTCTCCAAAACCCAATCTTCTATCATGATCTGAGAATTCACTGGCTGGTCAGCAGGCACAAGGTGTCCAGCCCCTGAAACCACAACATGGCTCAAGCTCCCCCATTTCTGCACATACCCTGCAAGCTCTCCCTTCACTTCCCAAACCTTCCTCTCAGCCGCTTGAAATTTATCAATCCCCTCCCACTTCATGCTCTTCATCCAAGCTTCGGTTGATACCACTCCATCTCTCAAATCGAACTGCCCCTGGTACAACAACACCTTGCTCTTCTTCACCAGCAATTCTACCATGAATTTCACGCTCTTCATCACATCTTCATGCAATGCTTCTCCCACCACATCACTGCAGTCCTCCCAAGCTATTGACACATTTGCTCCCAAAGCCTTCTTCACCCCTTCGCTGCTCAAAAACTCACCAACCAATTCCAATTCATAAGGAACTTTCCTTGTAAGATCATATAGTGTGGCTAGGCCTGTCATATCTTGCAACATATTCAAGACCCTATTTCTTGCATTTGTTGCCTCACTCCAATTACCCTCCTTAATCAACTTAACGGCCTCCAACTGAGCTTTTTCCAGCTGGGTTTTCTGTTTCCCATTGATCAATCCTGAAAAATAAGCACTCGCAGCATGAGTAGCCACTTGTCTCACTGGGTCTGTCAGCCCATTCCCTATAGCAACACCCCTTAAATTCACACGCTGAGACTCTGGTAACCGTGAGTTTTTCTTCAAAATGTGGAACCCAATTGCTGGAACATACTTTCCTGCATAGCTCTCCCCTGTAATATAAATTGAGCGAGATTTGAATAATGGGTCTAATTCAATAAATGACCTTATGGCAAAGAATAGATGCTTGGCAACAGAATATTGATCTGTTGGGATTTCTTTAGGTGAAGAAGCAACACTGAATCCCGTTCCTACTGGATTATCAAGAAAAAGTAGGCCAAATATGCGGTTCCATGCACCCAAATTGGGTTCAAGTTGAAGGTGTTTGTCACGATTCAGGCGCCAAGGGCCAAGCTCAAAGAAGTTACCGATCATGGAGGAGCAGCCAGGGCCACCTTGGAGCCAAATCACAAGTGGGGTTTGGGTGAGAGGTGATATGGGGTTCTGTGCTTCATAGAAAGTGTAGAACATGGCTGAATTGGTGGTGGGATTGACAGGGAGGTAGCCAGATTTTGTGGGAAGAGGAAGTGTTGAAGCGGGTGGTGATTTGGTATGAAAGCAGGGAAGGAAATAGAGGAGGAGGAGGAGGAGCTTGATCAAGTTGGACGTCGTTGACTCCATCGCTGTGTGTGAGAGAGGATTCAGCAATGTCGTGTGGCAGTGCTCGTTTTAAAACGTAAGGTCCACTATTGAACTGACAGATGATGACAAAAGAAAGGTCGTCTCCCCGGCGGGCTTGACAAAAGCTGCTAATAACATTTTTCCACCCAATGGTATTGGAAAACTTGCTCTCATGTGCCATGTGAAAACAGGACTGCCTCCTCCCTCTCTAATCCTACAACATTCATAGTTTCCTTTGAATCTGGGCAAAAGATAGAGTCCATCTTTGATGCTGCCAGCTAGCTCAACTCTGTTGGTCACCTGACGCTCTCTATAATCAATATAATAAACGTTCACTCCCCAAAATAATTTAACAAAAATCAGGTTAAAAAAGATAGCGGAATTACCCTGAAAATTTTCCAAGTTGTCATCAGGTATAATCACCCAAAGTGCACTGCAATTTGATGCACCATTCTAAATGAATGAAGCAAATCTATTTACCTGAGTCATTCCTTCTTCTGCAATCAACTGAGCGAGTATCGTCACCTCTAATAGAACTCAGTGCACTGACAAAGGAACCAAATCCCAGGAAACTGATATTTGACAAACCAATCTCACTTATTCCAACCACCGACCCTTTTCTACCTTTCTTCTTCCTTTATGTGGGGGGTTTGAGGCTATGGGCTCCCTAAATACTCACCAAGTTTGAAGCCAATGGGCTTCCAAAATACTCAACGAAAATCAGGGCACGGATCACTCCCATCATGACTTCTCACCCGTCTAAAAGAGTGGGCATTTTCTCAGCAACTACTCCTTTCTCAACAATTCATAGGATTATAGTGTCCAACCAGAAAATAGGAAGATTGCTTTATTCTACGCATCTGAAAATGATTTTTCAGGATATGGTGCATTACTATCCTATACCTGTTCCTTTGGTATTAGAAGGTTTGAAACATCCATACATCACAAAAATGAATGGCAAACATGATAATCCATAAGATTTTCACATATGGCGTACATGTAAGTACCAAAAGGTATTAACATGTTTTAGTAAAAAATTAAAAATACAAAAAGAAAGCAAATTAGTATGCATCCAAGGGATACATTGATTTGGCTGATGACTCAGTCTAGCCCTCCTACTAAACTCTGGCTAGTCTTCAACACGTGCCTTGACTCAATTTCAAGTAGTTTAGACCAAATAAAAATGATACTACCTCACATAAGGATCAATATGCCAATTAATTATGTAAATTCAAGGTGGTATTGATTGGTCCTTTTAATTTCAAATAGTACTAGCATAAGTAAAAGGTGAGTAGATTCACATGTTAGATGCCTCATGGATCAGGACGACTTCGACATTTGAGGTTAATTGAACCCCTGTGGGTCATGACTTTGACTCTATGGGAAATGAGCATAAAGCACTCAGCTTCTCAGGCCAACACCATGCTGTTATCTACCTCAATTGTAAAGAGCACAACAAACCCAAGGAAGCCTACAGTCTAAACCTGTGAATCGAAAACTCCATCTACTGAAAAATTCAATGCACAACACCTTCTAGGTAAGTCCCAGAGAAGTCCATGAATTTTTACCTATCTCCATTCAAAAGCCAAAGAAAAAAAAAACTATTCACCATACAAGCATAAAAACTCCAACTAAATTGGCAACATAGTTAGCTCCAGATCAAGATATAACATCTGAGACTGGCCTATAAATATCTGAGAATGAAACTCTTACCATTCTTTCACTCTCTTTTATTGAGAACCCCTTTTCCTAATGTAGAATATCTGAAACTCAGTGGTACAATGAGATAACAAAATTTAGAAGCAGTTTTATATTTCACATATGTCATAGAGGGCACTGGCATCACTAAACTTTTCATTCTGTCGATTATCACCAAATATCTTCAAACATTTCATGAGTATCGTTTCATGTTGATATTAGTAAGAGGTTTTCCACTCATCCATGTGGTGGGAATTTGTACTCTTTGGCTAGCCACTTCCATCAAGTTGTCCAAGAGAGAGAAGGTGAGCCATGTATTGCTGAAAGCATGGAAAATAAAATGAGCGAAAAGAGTGATGGATTAGTAATTTGATGTTGTCTCTTTAACAAGCTTAACTCTCTAGCTTAGTGCATTCAGTTGACTTGATAAGAATTATTCCAGCAAATAAAACTGAAGTACTGATATATGATAAAAATTAAAGGACCAACATCATAATAATTTCATAAGTTAAAGATCTTGTACATTTTAGTTCAAAAATCAGATGTAACAAAAGTCCATATTTAGTTTTTAGAGAAAAAAGTAGAGCAGTTTAGCATGTGTATACCCAAGCAGTAGATTGATAACAAAGATTTTTGTTCCAAAGGTTGGCTTAGTGGGTCGGTCTTGCCATGAACTAACCTAATGACATTTTTTGTAAAGATTTCATCAAAAGCCAATTCCAAGTCGTAGCGACTAAATGGAAACAATTCATATTTCAAATAAAGAGGAAAACCAAAAAGGCTAGAGCACATCTTAATCATGAGTCTTTTTTTTTTAATAAGTAAATAAGAGAATAGATTAAAGAGAACTAGAAAAAGGCACATCCAAGTTCACACAGAGTATACAAAAAAGGCCTAAAGGCTAGCAAGAGAAGGAAGAGGAAAAGAAAATACAAACCACCCTCGTATAAAACTAGGTTGGGCCAAAGCAGCAAAAGTTGAACTTCTAGTCCCCCTTTCCTCCTAAGGGCCCAAACTGAGACCCGACCCATTTGAAAGGCCCACAGCCTCAACGGTCCCACTACTAGACCCAATACCTGTTGCAGTTCCCATCCTATCGCCTTGGGAAGAGATGCTACAGAGAAGTCAGCCTCCATCCTTTCAACTGCAGAAACTTTCCCTCCCCCTGTAGGGTTCCTCAAGTCTTCCAATGACACCTAGAAAGTTGCCTTTTTAGAGGACCCTCCTGCTCTCTCTATGGCAAGTGACCCAACTCACCTTCTTCTCCAGTCCCCCATCTACTGTAACTCAGAGAAGGCTCCACCTCACTCTACCAGGGAGGAATCTCCCACCACAACTAAACCACAAAAACAGAGGTACCCACCACCACCTGCAACGAACTTGGAATCTTTTGCCCTTTAATCCCAACCAGAACTCTGGCCCACTGCAGGTTCCTTCGATTCGCCATGTCTTCATCAACGGCCACAAAACTCCCACAAGCTTCTCCTAGACTTTTTAAAACAGGCTTTCCCCCAAAGATGCAAGGGGAAACCCCTGATTCTCACCCAAACTTCGCTTTTGTCCCTATCCTCCTTGAGACACCCAATCGAGGAGTTTCACCACTCCAAGAATAAACTTTTACCATTGAACCATTTCACACTCGAGTGAATCACCCTTTCAGCTTCACCAATGCCTTCAAACTCAAAAAGGATGAAGGGCCCTCCCAACAAAGCCAAATGGACCTTCCCTGCCAACTTCCAGCTAGACTGTGCCCATTTTCTCAAGACACTAAGGTCCGGGGGCTGCTCAGACAATTACACCACACCCCCCCCCCAATCTTCCTAGAAGGCTTCTTTTAAGAAATTCCTCATTTTTGTCTAGCACCTCCATTTCCACTTCAATCCATACAACATTACAATGCTCAGCAAAACTACATGACCTCACCTCTGCTACCAAACCTTTTTTCCTTTCATTGCCCTCACTGGGGGCCAATACCTTCCTGGAAGAAGCAAAAGGCTCCTCCTCTCTTCGCAGTGCAAGGCTGAGGAAACACCAAGACTTCTCAACTTTGTGAACAAAATCTTCCATCCCCTTAGAAAGCCTCTTCCTTTAGGAAACACCAAAGAAAACCTTTTTTCTTCCGTAGACCACACAGAGCAAAACAAAAGCCAGCCTACTCCATTGCTACGTAACTCTAACAAATAATATCTACCCCCTTCCACCTGATCCTTTCTGAAGGGTTCCCCATCCTTGATAATGCAACAAGTCTCCACCAACAAAGCCAAGCCCTTTCCACCAAACCTAATCCATGAAGAAAAGTTTGGACCCCTCTCACAAATTTTCCCAAGCACCTTCCCTTTAAGCTCCTTGATCGAAATAAGGTTTTTGAATCAACACTGAACCAACACTTACCACCAAGAGAATCCACCAATATTGAGAATCTTAATCACGAGTCTTGTTTTATGGAGATTAGTTCCCTTCAGGTTTAGACCTCATCTCGACTAGGTGAATAGAGAATGTCAGTCAGGTTGCATTATGTTCTCCAAAATCTCACCAACTATCTCTAAGGCATATTGTTCTAGAACATTATTTGTTTAGAAAACTAGGATTTAGAGTTCCCCCTTCCTTCACTAGAACTGAAACCCAGATAGTTATACCAGAGTCACTTGACATGTAGGCTCTATGGTAAGCAGGGATGAAACAAGTAACAAGAGACCCTTGGAGTTCTACATGAAAAATTAATTAACTCCGATAGGGAATTGAAGCACAAAGAATGGAGTATTTTATATTTATGAGCTAGATCCAAAGTGGCACCTCAAGAAAGAAATTTTGAACAAAAGTACAGCATTCCTTCCCACCAATAATTGTCATGGACACTACTACTTTGAATGCTATCCCTAGTTTCCTGCCATTAGATATTGGATATTCTTGGGTGACTAACTCTGCAACATCTTTATCAAAGCATTTCCCTTTTTTGACAACTAGCCAGGAGTGGCTAAAAATATTTATCCAGTTCTAACAAAATCTTGCATTGGTCCCTACAATAAGCTACACTTTAATTGCTTCTCCTTTTGAAACTAAAACCATTGTAAAGCAGGAATTCAGCACCCAGTCCACCTAATCGTCAAGTAGTTCTAAATCTCGATATCAACCATAATCCTGCAACAGGAAGTTTTAACTGTTGAAGTTGATCTTCTAGCCTGTTTTGGTACCATCTTATTCCAAACCCTAACAAAATTTTAGTATTACAGAATGCTATGCCAAACTAAAAACCCAACTTTCTTCTTTAGGAAGTCATTTTACTAGGGTCTGTTTGAATCTCATGAGGAAATTGAATGGCTATGCTATATTGCATACAATGGAAGATACAAGTTCATATTTCTAATACAGTGTTTCATAAAATGCACCATACTATTTCATCCTTATTAAATGTAGATGATGGAATCCATTTCCTCTAAAGCCTTGATGAGGATATATTTGTACAAAAAATATTTGTAACTATGCAATGGAACATTTCAGTTTTCTATGCAACCTCAAACCATGTGCTTACCTCACAACCACAAACAAATGAGAACATAAAATTCAAACAGAGAAAATAAAGAATAAAGAAGGAGTAACTAATTAACGTAATAGAGCTTACTGCATGATAAGCATATGGTGTTTTTCCTTGGCGCTCAAAGTGTTTAGCCATGATGCAGTACTCAATCGGACCCCATTCTTCCACTTCAAAGCAATTGCCAAGTGCAGTTTTATATAACTAAGGACAAACCAAAAACTCAAACATCACATCTACAACTCAAGAAAATCTATCAACCAAAAACCCACATTCCCTCTTAAATGTCTCCACAAACCTTAGTGGTGTCAGTCAACAGCTCGGTTCCAGATGGGAAGGACGCATAGAATTGGTCAGCTCTTGAGTAACCAGCTCTAGTTCTGCAATATCACAATACACACACACACACCAAGAATCAAAACCCGGGCAGATTCCTGAGTTGTACATTCGTTTGAGTAGTAAAACTTACGTATTGTTGGTATAGGCATAGGCTATGACAGCAGTGAAGCAATAAAATCCAGTATAGGACACTAGCCTCCTGAATTTTTGAATCTTCAATATTTCTGTGAAACCATCATAGAGCCTCATGATTGATAATCACATTATTTTCCTGGTAATCAAAATATGTAAACTGTTGTCACTGGGATATTGGATCGAATAGTTCATGTGCATGAAGATTTTATTCATAAAAAGGGAAAAACTTAAAGTTGTTGGATCTTCACTTCTTTAATCAATGTGAAGATTTGAAAATTTCCGTTCATTGGACTTTCTTATGTTTTCCCATCACTTTAATACAAAGCTTCCCCTTTGCTAAAGAAACCCAGTATAGAGTGTAATTTCAAGTTTGGATTGAAAATTTTAGAAAACTTCCAGACAGCAGATGCCACAAATCAATGGGCAAAAATGATTTGGAGCCAAATTTCCACAAATCTTGTCAGAAGTATGTGATTCTGGAAATGTTTTTGAGATTTCATAGCATTGAATGACATAGAGAATATTGACAAAGATGAATAACAATGTCGAATCGGGAACATGGTTCTACCAATCCTGCCCAAAGGGTAAATCTGATACACTTTCCCAACACAGTGAGTAACACTGTGGAGAAGGAGAAAATAAAGTTAGTGAAATGAACTTCTCCTTGTCAGCTTTCTATGTTAATAAACATCACATAGAAATCATAACAAATGAGGTGTTGGGAGATAAAAAAGAATTAATAACACAATAATGAAAAATAATTTAAATTAAGCAAAATTGGATTGATCATTGAAATGAAGTTATCTTTAAGAATAATATTAAATTTAACAATATAAATCATTTATTCTGATTTTTTTATTATTATTCATGTGATGTAAAAATGGCAACCCATTCCTCTTTAGGGTATATTTTTGAATGCCAAAACAAACAATGAGACTGAGAAAACTTCATGCTTGTGAACACTAAAATTCACTCTTACAAGATTCACCTCCATTCTCATTGTTACTTCCATGTATCAAACACACTCTGATATGGCTATTAATTGGAAATATATACTTATAAGAAAATTATATTTTATCAACCATGAAGAGGAGTATTTTATCAACCATACTTCACAAATCAAAAAGAAAAACCAATTTTGATCCAAAACTAGCTTGTCACATTCTAAAACTAGAGTAAGATGTAAGGTAGCTGTGATGAAGATACAGCTGAACTTAACAAGCGTCAAAAGAAAAAGAAAAAAGAAAACAAAAGGTAACCCAAACTCCATCCTGACATCCTGGAAGGTCCAGTTCATCAGGCCCACATTAGGACTATGAAAGGTCATAACTCTTAAGCAAAGCAAAGTTCCCAACCGTGTGGTGCTAAAATGGGAGATTTCACTACCACGGGCAAACATGAGATTTACTTTCTAGGTCTGCCATGTTTTTGGATTTCGATGAAGCATTGATGCAGTAGATTAGTCAGCACTATGTCCAACAAGAATCATTTATCAATGAAGTTACCATTTTCTTTATTGACTTGATTTACATGTTAATGAGATTAATCCTTCAGTCAGTAATTGTTTTCCAAATTTTAGATATGGGTAAATAAGAAGTCCCTTAGATTTCTATTGCTTTAATTTCTAAAAGAAAATAAATTTTTCAGGATTCATTTTCTGATTTCTGTTTTTCTCAACATATTAAATAGTAAAAAACCGATTACAAATTCTGCTTTCTTTCTTTTCCTACGATCTATCCAAAACCAACTACAGGGAGATTAAATTTTGAAAACCAAAAAACCCTAGAAATTTGATAAGGCGCACGAGAGAGATTACTCACCGAAAAATTGCCGGATGTGGAGGCTCAATTAACGTGGTGTAGACTTGCAGTCGATCGCTGCAAAAGAAGTTTTCGAGTTTCGAGTGAAAAAAGATACAATTTTTTTATTGTTCTCTACTGCGCGGACAACGAAAAATTTGGTTTAATTTCCAAAGAAATAGATAGATAGAAATTTCGACTCAACTAAGTAGAGCATTACGAGTACATTGCATTCTAAATAGTAAATAATGAAAAGATTGTACTAAAAATTCTGGTTTCTCCCTGCTTTTCTTTTTTCTTGACATTTTCTTGACAACCAAATAAATATAGAGAAAATTTTTGTGAAACCTAGAAAACCCTATAATTCCAGAAAAAGAATAAAGCACTCACCAAAAAAATCGCCAAACGTGGTCACCTGATGATGGGCCGAGAGGCGGGAGGGAGACGTTGCTATAAACTAGTTTAGCACTGCGTTCTTTCGCTAATTAGATGTCGCCACGTCCAAATCAAGAGCTGGTCCCGCAGCCAACACCAGATCATGAAAGAAGTGAAAATGATAAAAATTTAACTTTATTTAAAATATATATATATTAATTAATAAATTAATTTTAAATATTTCTTCAAATTTATTCAATTTATTTGAATTATTTTATATGAAATTAAATCATTTGTTAGTTTTTTTTATCAATTTTAGTTATATTTGATAATCTTTCATATATATATATATATATATATATATATATATATATATATTTTAAATAAAGTTAAATAAGATAATTTTTATCATTTTCAGTTCTTTCATGATCTGGTATTGGCTGCGAGACCCAGCTCTTGATTTGGACGTGGCGACATCTAATTAACGAAAGAACTGAAAATGATAAAAATTATCTTATTTAACTTTATTTAAAATATATATATATATATATATATATATATATATATATATGAAAGATTATCAAATATAACTAAAATTGATTAAAAACTTACAAATTATTTAATTTTATATAAAATAATTCAAATAAATTGAATAAATTTGAAGAAATATTTAAAATTAATTTATTAATTAATATATATATATTTTAAATAAAGTTAAATTTTTATCATTTTCACTTCTTTCATGATCTGGTGTTGGCTGCGGGACCAGCTCTTGATTTGGACGTGGCGACATCTAATTAGCGAAAGAACGCAGTGCTAAACTAGTTTATAGCAACGTCTCCCTCCCGCCTCTCGGCCCATCATCAGGTGACCACGTTTGGCGATTTTTTTGGTGAGTGCTTTATTCTTTTTCTGGAATTATAGGGTTTTCTAGGTTTCACAAAAATTTTCTCTATATTTATTTGGTTGTCAAGAAAATGTCAAGAAAAAAAGAAAAGCAGGGAGAAACCAGAATTTTTAGTACAATCTTTTCATTATTTACTATTTAGAATGCAATGTACTCGTAATGCTCTACTTAGTTGAGTCGAAATTTCTATCTATCTATTTCTTTGGAAATTAAACCAAATTTTTCGTTGTCCGCGCAGTAGAGAACAATAAAAAAATTGTATCTTTTTTCACTCGAAACTCGAAAACTTCTTTTGCAGCGATCGACTGCAAGTCTACACCACGTTAATTGAGCCTCCACATCCGGCAATTTTTCGGTGAGTAATCTCTCTCGTGCGCCTTATCAAATTTCTAGGGTTTTTTGGTTTTCAAAATTTAATCTCCCTGTAGTTGGTTTTGGATAGATCGTAGGAAAAGAAAGAAAGCAGAATTTGTAATCGGTTTTTTACTATTTAATATGTTGAGAAAAACAGAAATCAGAAAATGAATCCTGAAAAATTTATTTTCTTTTAGAAATTAAAGCAATAGAAATCTAAGGGACTTCTTATTTACCCATAATTAAAATTTGGAAAACAATTACTGACTGAAGGATTAATCTCATTAACATGTAAATCAAGTCAATAAAGAAAATGGTAACTTCATTGATAAATGATTCTTGTTGGACATAGTGCTGACTAATCTACTGCATCAATGCTTCATCGAAATCCAAAAACATGGCAGACCTAGAAAGTAAATCTCATGTTTGCCCGTGGTAGTGAAATCTCCCATTTTAGCACCACACGGTTGGGAACTTTGCTTTGCTTAAGAGTTATGACCTTTCATAGTCCTAATGTGGGCCTGATGAACTGGACCTTCCAGGATGTCAGGATGGAGTTTGGGTTACCTTTTGTTTTCTTTTTTCTTTTTCTTTTGACGCTTGTTAAGTTCAGCTGTATCTTCATCACAGCTACCTTACATCTTACTCTAGTTTTAGAATGTGACAAGCTAGTTTTGGATCAAAATTGGTTTTTCTTTTTGATTTGTGAAGTATGGTTGATAAAATACTCCTCTTCATGATATGAAGTTGTGTTTCATTTTAGGAATTTATTAGATTTGAATCAATAATACAAGAGCATAACATCTCTTGAATCCTATCTACATTGCTCAATATGTTTTTCACCTTGCTTTTGCCTCATTTTTGTTGCCCCAAAATAGCATACTCTATAGTTATTAGATTTCAGTTGGTTTTCTTTAACGACTGCCTGACAAATAACAATCATGATTCATGAGGGAAGATACGAGAGACAGGCTTTCTGAATTGCTAAATTTTTGTTCTGGGAGAAAGGTGTATGGTAATTTGAACCACAGATAGCTGGGGTAATAGAGTTCTGTGGTGACAATGATTAGCCTCTGGGATCTCTGTGCAGTATAATTATTGCATCTTTCTTGGAAATGATTGTTTTTTGAAATCATTTTTTCATTCTCAGAACATTGGGTTCTCTAAATATTTGATATTGTTTAAATATTCAGATGCTATATGTTCACTTGGCCTAGTGATACTCACAAAATGCTGTTTTCCAGGTTTTATGTTTGTGCTTTAGGCATGTCATGCTTGTGCCGTAAGCTCATTGCATATGGCATTGGCAGTCTCAGTTGTGCGATCTTGTGGCATGGTATGAAAATTTTCTATGTAGTCCTCTTGATCCTTATAATTAAATCATTCTCATCAGTTATGGGTTGTCCTTTTTGCTAATCAACCAAGAGAGATTCAACTGTCATCTGAAATTTATTCTTGGAAGTGCAATATTTTTATGGAAAAAATTCTAACATAGACAAGTTCATTTTTTTATCATGGATGAACAGTTATATATATATATATATATATATATATATATATATATATATATATATATATATATATATATATATATATATATATAAAATATGAAAATGATGTTTGGAGAATTCTTTGCATAGGATTTATTAAGCTATAATGATTAGTTCCAAAGGAGCTGCTATAGAAGTGGTATTGATGGGCTTAAGAGTTTCAGACATGTTTGAAAGAGAATGGAATATATGACAGTAGGAACTGAAAGAGCAGAAGATTTGGGAGAAAGTGGTAACAAAAATAAGAGTAATGAAGGCTGTGAGTTGACAATCAAATGGCAAGGGTAACGATGATGAAGGCCATGAAGTAGGATAAAATCGTGACAATCAACTCCACCTAAAACAGAACAGCAATGAAGACTGCTTGTGAACTCAAGAGCCTAAATGGATTTGATACCATGTCAATTTGTGAAAGAAACATGAAAAACTGATTCATTTCTTAGAAAAAAAAATAGATAACAAGATAATGAGATATATAGAGTACACTGGTTGACCTATGGGGTGCTAAATTAGGAAAATATCCTAACCTTCTATACGCAGAAGATATAAATCAATGGTAATAATACAACCAGAAACACACAACCAATTTACTGAAAATAATTGCCCATTCTAACAAATAATTGCCTATTCTAATAGGTCTTCTCACGGAAAGCAAGTCATTGGTGTTGACCTTTTATTTGGCCACCAGCCATGCAAAGGCCTTGACCTTTGTCTGATTAAAAAAAAGGGCCTTGACCTTTGATAGGGCTTTTGATTTCCATATGAATTTTGCCAGAGTTAATGAAAATTAAAGTTTCAAGAAAAGTACACTCTTTCGGCCTTTTTCTCCTGAAACATGGTCAAATGACTCTCTTATTGATGGTATGGGCTCCTTATCCAAAATCTGACTGCAAACTTGGTTGTACTTTTGATTGAGGTCAACCAAGAAGTCAAAAATTTGTTCCATCTCAATCATATCTTTCAGTTTCTACGTATCAGCTGCTGATTCTGCCTCCACATCTCGGCAATTCTGGCCCAAGCCCTTGGTCACCAGTTTGAGTCCCCTCAGGGCCACTGGAGGTTTACCTAGTCGTTAACTTCAGGGCCCCGTGGGATTAGTCGAGGTGCGTGTAAGCTGGCCCGGACATCCATGGTTATAAAAATAAAAAAATAAAAAATTCTGGCCCAAGCCCTTTAAGAATAATGTAATACTCAATGATAGTCTTGGAACCTTGCTTGGTGGAGATAATTTTTTGCTTCAGTTCATATAATTGGGCTGCTACATCTTTCTTTGAGTATGCTTGAGTGACTGCTTCTCAAACATCCTTAGCAGTGTAAGAGATGAGTCTTACTGATTTGTTGTTGCATTGGGTGAATTAACCAGGACATCACCATTAAGTTTTTTGCCTCCCATGCCTTGAACTTGGGATCCTCTATATTCAGCGATGATTCAGTGCCCAATGCACATTTCATTTTCCCCTTGCTTTTCAGAAATAGCTACAGATTGAGATCACTCCATGAAGTTTGAGCCATTCAATTTCGAGGTAGTGATTTGGAGTGTAGGATTTTTTATTAAAAATTGAACCTAGGTTTGGCATGGGATTGGGAGAAGTAATGGCTTCAAATGCTTTTCACATTTTAGGTGAGAGACTGAATAAAAAAATGGTAGGAAAAAGGATGGAACAAGCCCAGATGATAACAGTTAAAGCTGGAAAGAATATCATTATTTCTAAGAGATTATTGACAACAAAATAGCAATTTCTGGCAATGAAGGCCAGACAAGAAGAAGCTTTTCTTGACAATCTAGGCCAAGGATGAAAAGATCTGACATCCACCTGCGCTGATACCATAAGGAAAAGGATGACAAATGATCTTGATTACTTTTCTAAATCAGTAGAAGGCCATAAATTATATACAGTAATTGACCTAGTCACAACCAAATAAGGAAATACAACTATCCTATTCTAATTACAAGAAAATTTACAACTATCCTATTCTAATTACATGCAAATTTCTGGGAATACAACTATTTTACAGGTGTGACGGTTATATGAGGTTATATTTACTGAAATGATAAGAATTTACTCAAATCTTCCCAACATAATCCATCTCACTTGTGAAATTGCAAGCATGATTTTCTGGATAGAGGTGAACTTTCATGAGATTGCTAGTGCCGTCAACAAGAAGATAAACTCTCTTGTACAATAGAATGACAAATGCTCTTGAGGAGTTTGAGGGTCTTTGTCATCTTGCTTGAGGTTGGTTTGACTGGTGAGGTTGTGTTAGCTTGTACATATTCTTTTGTTTTCTGTTTTCTCTAAAGGACTCAATGTCTGTCCTTGTATAGCTTTTCTTTCATTCCCCAGTGATTTCTTTTATTGTCTTATAACAAAAAGTGTCATCTTCAAAAGTGGATCTTTAGAAACAAATTGAAGGGTTTTGTAGGTTCTATAAAATAGAAATAATTCTACAATAATATCTATTTATTTTAAAAATTATAATAATATGGAAAATCCATAAGTTGAGCAAAATATGAGAAAATGTGGAGAGCAATCAGGGGGTGAATTTTTTTTTTAATAGACAAAGAGAAAAATAAATTAAAACACGCCAAAACAGGAGGCGCTCCCTACGTACACATGCAGTATACAAAGAAAGCCAAAACAAGGCAACAAAAGAAAGAAAAAACCAAGAGAGGAAGAAGCTAACCAACAAGCCAATCACCAAAAAAATTCAAAAAAGAGAGAGAGTCCAAGTCCAAAAACTATTGAGACCACTCAAGAAGAGACAGAAAAAAGAGGTTCCTCAAGCAAGTATCGGACATCTCTTCCTCTTGGAACGTTCTTCAGTTTCGTTTTCCCCAAATACACCAAAAAAGACAAATAGGCGCCAATCTCCAAACTGTTCTCTTTTTCTTCCCTAGCCCCTTAACTTTCCATTTTAGAAGCAAATTTCTCACTGAAGCCGGGAACACCCACACCACCCCAAAAGAAGAAAACAACAAAGTTCAAAGCTCCCTTATCTTACCACAATGAATTAGGATGTGGTCCGCTAATTCCTCCTCTTTACAAAGACTGCACCTATTAACCATAGACTAGCCCCTCCTCATTAACATATCTACAGGAGAAATTTTACCCCAAACTACTTCCCATGCAAAAAAACGAGTTCTAAAATGGGCATATAAACCCCAAACCTCTTTAGCTGGAAATAAGGAGCTATTCTCATCCTTTAAAGACCTATAATAAGATTTAACATTAAACTTTCCCCTCCTCTCTATCTTCCAAAATAAAGAATCATCCCTTTCTTGAATCTTTACTGCAAAAATATGATCCAAAAAACGAGTCACCTCCTCCAATTCCCAATCTTGGAAAGATCTTCTAAAGTGCACCTCCCAACCCCCGCCTCCACCTCCTTGTCTCCCCCAAAGATTAGCCACTACAGCAGAATTATGGGTTGCAATTCTAAACAACAAAGGGAAAAGATCCTTCAGCTTAGAATCTCCTACCCAAATGTCCCACCAAAATCTTGTGTGTCTACCATTTCCAATACGAATACTAGTTCTAAGAAGGAACTCTTCCCAACCCTTTCTAATGTCTTTCCAAAGGCCCATATCATAAGACTCCCTCACCTCTCTAGTGGTCCAGCCCCCATCCTCCTCTCCAAATTTACCAACAATGACTTTCCTCCAAACACTCTCTCTCTCTAGAGGAAATCTCCAAAGCCATTTTCCTAGCAAAGCATGATTGAAAATCTTCAAATGCCTTAACCCCAACCCTCCATGCCTCTTATCTTTGCAAATAACCGCCCATCTTACCAAGTGGATCTTCCTTCTCTCTTCCAAATCTCCCCACAAAAACTCTCTTTGAATTTTCCCCAATCTAAGTCTCACTTTCCTTGGGATTACAAAAAGCGACATAAAATAGATGGATAGATTTGAGAGAGTGCTCTTAATGAGGTAAGTTGATCTCCCTTAGAAATATATTGTTTTTTCCACGTAGCCAATTTCCTCTTGAATCTTTCCTCTACAACATCCCAAACTCTACACGAATTATGAGGGGTTCCAAGAGGTAAACCTAGATAAGTAGTAGGGAGATTCCCTACTTTACACCCAAAAACCACAGCTGCTCTGTCCACATCCTCTGTCCACATCCTCTACTCCCCCAATTGGAATAATTTCACTTTTCTGCATGTTTATTTTTAGGCCCGATACCACTTCAAAACAAATAACAACCCACTTCCAAAATTCCAACTGGTCCTTGTTATCCTCGCAAAAAAGAAGAGTATTATCTGCAAACAACAGATGGGAAACTGAAACCCCTTCTCCACGTCTCCCCATTACCTTGAAACCCCTAATGAAGCCTTTCTCCTCAGCTCTTGATATTAAACTGCTAAAAGCTTCCATAATTAGCACAAACAGATAAGGTGAGAGTGAGTCTCCCTGCCTTAGGCCTCTAAATGTTGAGAAGAACTCTATGGGAGTGCCATTCACTAAAACTACCATTCTCACAGTTGAAATGTAGAATAAAATCTAGTTTCGCCACTTGGGTCCAAAACCCATTTTCTCCAAAACTGAAAGAAGATGAAGTTTAGTCTGCAGCCTTTCTCTAATAACAAAGCTCCAGATACTGCTAAGCTCCACAACCATCTCCCTAGAGCCTACAAGGAAAACAACTGTCAGGGGGAGAGAGAGAGAGAGAGTAGATGAATCCGTTTCCCTACAGATCCATGCTTTGAGCAGGATCCTAGGAATATGTTCCCAATCCTGTAATAGATAGATGTGGCTCTGAACAACCTACTGCCTTGATCATGAGCCACTGAGCACAGAGGGCGCCACTCTTTACTACAAGAGAGTATTGAGAGACTCTTTACTACAAGAGATTATTGAAAGAAGTCTTCTATTTCCTCTGCTCGATCTCCCAACCATAACCTCTTGGAATCCAAACTTGCTGTTTGTGTTTGAAGAGGTATGAGGTGAGCAAAAACCTCAACATTCATGCCACTGCTGCAACTGGCTACCTCTGTCACCCCCCTCTAAACTTTCTCACAGACCATCCAGTTGGGCCTTGGAAAGTGATTAGGAAAGAGTGGGCTTCCTTCCATTCTAGGGCTTGTATTTCTTTAGAGGACAGGCACAGGATGAGGTTTTGGGATGATGTTTGGTATGGGTAACCCTTTTTTGAGAAGGTTTTGCTCAGTTTTTGAGTAGTGCTTCTCATACAAAAATTGGGTGGCGGATCTTTGGTTGGGGGGAGGGTGTCCAGGGTCATTGGAACCCTTGGTTTTTCAGGTGATTTCATGTCTGGGGGTTAGAGGCCGTGATGTTGTTTCCTAATTCCATTCAGTCAAGGTGTAGTAGGGTTGGCATGGAGGACGCTCTTGTATGTAAGGCTATAAAGAACTGTTGCTTTTTGTCAATTGTTTTATATCTCTCAGTTTGATGCTTGTGATTCTTTCCCTGAAAATATTTTGTGCTCATTGGCCCCTTCAAGAGCAGTTTCCTTGTTTGAGAGACATTTGAGAGAAGATCTTCACTACCAATCAGCTGATGAGGTAGGGTTTCTCCTTGGTTGATAGCTGCTGTTTTTGTAAGAAGGAAGAGGACACAGTTAAATCTTATTCCATTATTAGATGGCTAGCTTTTCGTGGTTATTGGTGGTCTCTTTGTTTGAGTGCTCCCTTATAAAGTTGAAGAGGTGGTGTTAGGGTGGCATGGAGTTTTATGGTTAAGAGACTATAGAATGTATGGGAAATAGTCTCTCTTTGCTTGTTTTTAATAGTGAAGGATATTTTCTTAAATCTCCTTTCGTGTGGTCTCTTAAAGTGGCAGGAGTTGACAATGTTGCTTTCTTGTATTTGCTGGATGCTTTGTGTAGTGCTTAGGTTTTTATGTTCTTTTTTTGTTTTGCTGCCTTTTGATGCTTTTTGCATACTGTTTGATAGGATCTTTTTAATAGATTTATAATTTATTTTGTGCAATTTAAAAAAAAAAAATCTTTCTCAAAACTCAGCATAGTATTGCTGCTTTTCTATGTGGTGGACAGTCATAGTAGGAGCTTTGCTGCTTTTCTATGTGATGGACAGTTGTAGATCTCATGGGGCCTCTTTATCATGGAGGTCAAATGTCTTGCTCTCCACTGTGCAGAAAGTTTTGTTTCAACCATTTTCAAATTCGAGAACATATGACCTTTTATTCACTCATGGAATATTTAATTTATGATAATCCATCTCTTCTAATCTGTTGGCATTCTTTTGTCATGTCCAAACTATTTCTATCGGATTGACCAAGTGTTCTTGTATGCGATTATTGCAAATGCTACTATTAGTGATATCTTATTCCTAGTTGTTCTACTAATCCATCACAAAACCTCTCATTTATCATATTAATCTCACAAAATATTGTGAATTTCATTTCTTCATAATAAATAAAGACATTATGTCTTTTGGTAATCTTATTGCATGTGTTCAACATTATACATGACTCATGGTACCTAAATTGAATGAGGTCTGTGTCTCAGTGTTGCAGTGAGAAACCCTTGAGAATTGCAATAGCATTTGAAGCTGAGAGAGGATATCAAAATGCTTTGGGTAGAAAAATGAGGTATTGTACTAATGCTTATGTTTGATATTTTTAGTTTATGGTAAAGCACAAGTAGGAATATGAGCATTGTTTGGTTTTTTCTTAAATTTCTCACAGGTTCAGCAATTTTCTCCTTTCCAAAATTTCAAAATTATGCTCCCGATCAAAGCATAAATTTCCAGAAAAACTCTTGGATGAAGTAGATAGTTATGGCAAGGCGAGCATCTCAGATCGGTCAAAGTTGCTTAATAAGGTTTGTGCATTAGGTATTGGCTGTCTATAGCTTGCTCTTATATCAATTATGAAGGAATGAATAATTTCTCACTCTTAATTCTCAAAAAGGATGAGTACATCTTATATGGATACAAGGTTGACTAGGCTATAGCTAATTTAGAACTAAATCAGGGAACCTAATTACATGCAGATTTCTAGGAAAGAAATAAAATATACAACCTTACAGATCGATTATAATATTTACAAACAAATTATAGCCATTCAAATCTGGACATAATTTGTCAAATCTTCCAACACTCCCCCTCAAGCAGGTGCAAAGATGTCTTGCATTCCTAACTTGTCTAAGATTTGATGAAAAACCAGATTTGGTAAACCTTTGATGAGGATGTCTGCCAACTGCCTAGTTGAGGAGACATGGTATACAAATCTGTCCGGAATCCACTTTCTTTTTGATTAAGCGTCGATCCACTTCCACATGTTTGGTGCAATCATGATGGACCAGGTTATGAGCTATATTTATAGCTGTCTTGTTGTCACAGTACATCATTGGCTCGTTTATCTTAATCTTAAGATCTATGAGTATAATTTTCAGCTATAGTAGCTCACAAATACCCTGAGCCATAGCACTAAACTCAACTTCTGCACTAGATCTGGCCACAACAGGTTGTTTTTTGCTTCTCCACGTGACTAAATTTCCTTTTGGAAATGTGCAATGCCTAGTAGTTGATCTTCTATCCACCATTGAACCTACCCAATCTGCATTGGTATAGGCTTCCAACTTGAAATCATCATTCTTTTAAAATGTTATTCCCTTAACCCGAGGTTGTCTTTAGATATCTAATAATTCTAGACATAGCCTCCATATGAGACTTAAGTGGAGAATGCATAAATTGACTTACTTACTAGTGTGTGATAAGTAAATTATGTTAACAATATTAGGCTAATCCAACTTATGGTAATCTTAGAGGTTTGCTTTTCATTTTCTGAACAATCCCTTTTGCGAGATTGGATTCTTATTATTATTGTTTTAGGCTTATCTTAGAGGTCCAAAAGGTGTTAATCTATTTTTATTCCTGAGATGATCCTTCTAAGCCTATGAGAATTTCTTCATCTCATTTTATGAGTCTTTTTTCTTTTTAATAAGTGAATTTGAGTTTTTCTCTGCTTTTTTTAGCTTTCTTCAGGACATGGCCTGATAAGATAGGGGCTAGGTTTGTTTGGCATCTATGCGAGGCACAGGCCTGGCCCAGCCAATTCCATCAAAGTATGCTTTTGTTTTGTTTGTTTGTTTTTTTTTTTTTTTTTTTTTTTTGTGAAGACCTTTTCAATGCTTTCAATATTGAGCCTACCAAATGTCTTTCAGAGTCTGCTAAATGTAATCGAGGGAAGTAGGCAGTGTTGACCAAGCTCCTGTGCTGGGGACTCAGCTTCCAAACCAGGATATGTGATGGCATGAGAACCATGGGAGAGGGATTGGTGGTTATCAAGGATTTTTTTATGGTTGTAGTGTTTTGATTTGCATTGAAATATTTCCCCCCGAAATCTCTATATTCTTGGTCGGAGGGTCTTCCAAGGCTTGAGAATTGGTCCTTTGAGATCTTATTGATAAGAAAAAGGGGGGTTAAGGTCTATTTCATGCATGTTGTGTTTTATTTCCTGTGATTCTATGGCTTTATGTGTGCATTGTATACCTCATGTGTCCTAGGTTAGCACCCTCCTTTTTTTGAGTGCCTTGTTTTACGCACACACCCACCCACCCACCCACCTCGTATTTGCCTGCCAAGAAAGGTATTCCTCTTTTCTGCAACTTAAGACATCCAAGTAGTGTTTTTTTTAAAGAAACTTCTCTTATTGTTGCACTTTGCTTTGCTTACAGGTATCAGTTTTGATGGGTTATGATAGTTTGCATGATCTAATTGAGAATGAGAGAGTTCAAAAGGAATCTGATATGAATCTTAAAGATGAAATCAATAATGTTGATATCTCCTTGGCATGTAGAAAATTTCCATCCATCATCTTGGGTAATTCTCCACCGGTGGAATTGTATGATGAGAATGTATGTCATAGTGATGTGAGGAGCCTTTTAGCAGCTCAAATCTGTGAAGAATTTCTCTCCAGTTCAGGTGCTGAGAAGTGGGATGGTCCAGATAGGTTTTCTGAAACATGGCCTTCTTTATGTCCCACCCTTCCAAATATTAACGCTTCATTATTAAGAAAAGAAAGTTCTTCCACTTTGCCCGTTTCTTCTCAGCCTCTAACTATGGAGACTAAAGAAAAGTCGGATGTCTTGGTCACAGTGGAGGGGCCTCCTGCTAATATGGTGCTTGAATCACAAAATAATGTTGAACCAGTTGAGTTGATTCTTGATAAATCTATCAGTTTCATACCGGGATTACAAAAGAGGCACTGTCGTCAACTGGAAAATTGTGGCTTTCACACGGTGGGCCTTAGTATGTTAAGTGCAACTACCTTTTAGGTTTAACATTCTATAAAAAGCTTAGGATGATATTTTTCTTTTTGTTTCCATGTAGTTGCGGAAATTGCTACAGCATTTTCCTCGGACGTACGCTGATCTAAAAAATGCACTGATTGGAATTGATGATGGGCAATATATGATCTCCATCGGAAAAATCTTATCTTCCAGGTAGATTATATAATTTTTTTTATAACAAATAACTTTTTTCATTGATTTTCTTGACTGGACCTCTGCATGTATAAGTAGATGGAAATTTTGATGTTTTCATCTTAAGTGGTTTAATCTGCAGTATTACAGACACATGCCCTGGGGAAAGGGAAAATATTGATGACCCACCCTTCTGTTTATGAAAGATGATGTGTTAACGTGGTTTTAAATATTTAAGGATGCATCTTGACAATGAATTGAGTTTCTGATATATAGGTTCAATGCTCTTAAGAAGCACAAAGTTTTTGACCAAATGATATTGCGGCAATGGTTGAGGATGGCCTTTTTCTCTCTCTAATTTTTTACAAAAATATGGAAATTCTTGTCTTATATGTTAGTTTACCAAAACTAATTGCAAGGAATTCTTTGATTAATTTTGTGTATGTATCTTCTTGCTTTTAATTCAGTTATGTCTTTTATTTTTCTTAGATTTTCATAAAATATGTTGTAAATTGTAGAGTTAAGTCAACTTCATGCATCAATTTATTTGAGATTATTCGACTATAGAACTTCAAATAGCAACTTAAATTTCCCATTTCCATGTTTATGGTGTTACCATGTTTTTATTTGTGGTTTTGCTATGTGTTTATGATGTCATGTATTTAATAATACAAGCAATTATGATGGTTATCATTGTGATTCATTATTAGGATGCCTATGTTCTTTACTTGTTTGGAAAAATGTTGTGATTTTTTAAAAAAAGTTTCAACTATGATATTGTCTTAGACATGCTACCATAATAGTTCATTTTCAATGTGATCATGCTTGTATATGACTCCAGCATTCGTAATTATTTATTAGACTTATTTTTACATCTACAAAAAATTTGTTTTTATGCTTGTTAGCATTGCCAAACTTTTAAGAATTTTACAAATCAAAATTGAATTCAATACCTTGATAGTGTTGATCATAAAGCAATGTAAAATTCTTTACTTTGAATCAGAAGTCTATTTTGATATTGATTATCTTTATCATTCACCTGCAGGGGGGTTAAAGCCAGTTGTTCCTTTTCGTTTCTTGAGGTAGTTGTGGGTTGTGAGATTGCAGACTGTGAATCAAAGTATGAGCAGATGATTGGTGCTAATGATAGTTGGGGAAAGAAAACAATTTATTTGCATTTGAAAAAATTTTTCCGTGGCACTCGTTTTACAAATGTGCCTTTTCTTAGATGTCTTCAGGAGAAGCATAAAGAAGGGGATATTGTATGTGTCAGTGGTAAGGTAAGCTTTTGGGTTGCTCTGTTGTTTGGTTATTTTCTTTCTTCTTCAATGTCGTTCTGTAAATATGATCAACAATGGTTTTCATAATTTTTTATTTGAAGCATGACACTTTCAGAAAGGTGGATATGCTTTTGTTCAATTGTCATTAGAAACTTTTTTATCATGATGGTGGTTGGAGTGAAAATGCATTTTTAGTCATGCTATAAATGGTACTTTTGCATGATCTTTGGAGGTTTCCTGAGGAGTTCTTTCAGTTTGCCCCCATGGGCACCTTAACTGGAAGCCACTCCCACTTGGGAACAGGAGGTTGATTTATGAATTGTTCACTACAATGTTGTATTTCCTTCATGAATATTATATTTTTTTTTTGTTTGAATTCAAGACCTTCACATAAATGTTTCCTTCTGATTTAGGTGAGGACTATGCGTACAAAAGACCATTATGAAATGAGAGAATATAATTTGGATTTGATTGAAGATGATCAAGATTCATCTGTTTGTCCCAAAGGGAGGCCATACTCTATATACCCTTCAAAAGGCGGTTTGAATTCAAATTTTCTTAGGGACATTATTTCAAGGTCTCTGCTTTCTATTTCTTTCATTACGATGTCCCATTGTCATCACTCACCTTAGTTGTTTCTGTAGATTAAAAGTCCACTAGATTATTTATTTGTTTGTTTGTTTGTCTCTTTTCCATGTTCATGCCCAACAATTTGTTTCCTTTATTTATTGCATCTGTTAAATTCCTTGAATTATGTGACTATGTGGTAATATATTTGTTAGTGTGCATGCCAACATCTTTAAGAATATCCCTTCTTTTGTATTCCAGAGCTTTACACAGTTTGCCTGTCAATATTGATCCTATTCCTAAAGATATTATTGAGGACTTCGGGCTATTATCCCTTCACAGTGTAAGTGAACCTGCTGCTTTTCTTTGTTCCTTAAATTTCCTATGGCACATGCTTGTGTTCTTCATACTACATGTCACTTTACCATGTTTTTCTTTTTATTCAACTTGCATGGTTGAACAATGGCAAACATTCATCTGTTGAACTGGTGCAGTTTGATTCTCAGGTGTACAATTATTAGGGTGTGTCATGACTAATATTGTTTCGATCTCTATGAATTGAATTATATCCATTCTAAACAAATACTTATTCCTTTCAGCAATTTGTCTTTTCTAGTGTTCCTTTCATTGTTCAAAATGAAAAAAAGTTTTTGTGGTGATTTTCTTTACTATTATTTGAAATATGTTTCTCCAACATTGTTGGTAGTTTTGAGCGATGGATATGCTTTATATTCAAAAGGTCTGATATACTAGCACGCTACAAGGCTGTAATTCCAACTTCTGGGTTTTGGTTATAAATGGGTGAATATCATGGTTGGTAGTGTTTTAGTTCTGATCTTCATTTTGAGTCCAAAAGAACTTGGGGGAACTACCTGACTACCTTTGTTTACATAATTCCCATTGTTGCAAATCTAGTGGATGCTTGCCATGTAACCTGAATTGATGTTAACACTGTTGATGGCAAACAATGCATTTGGGAAATTATGATGATTTTGGATGTAAGCGAGTCTCCTCATTGGGGATTGTGGCCTTCAAATGATTTTTGTCTCCCTATGGGCTATTTGTGTTTCTGGTGCTGGAAGGTTTCCATCCTTAGCAACAAGGCTTTTAGTGGTGTCTGCTATGGAGTATGTAAGCTTTCAATATTCTACATTCTTACCAGTATGTATGGTAGTTTGCAGAAGAATTTCTGTTGGAGTGTTTAGGATAAGGAAGACAATTTGTTTTGGTTGTTCTGGAAATGGAATGCTGAGGTTAATTAATAACTCACAGGTGGAAAATTATGGGGATATATGGTGAAATCAACTTAAAATTATCAAATCACCCATGACTGTTTCAGAGTAGTATATGAGCTGGTCAGATCCTCTTTAATGGCAGGCTAACTCGAGCATTATCTATATTTTAAAGTGTTGTCAACAAAGAAAGATAGTGTTATAAATAGAGGAGAATGTAGAGAGATGGATGATAAATCCTTCCAAGTTGGAGAAGTAATATGAGGAAAGACAAGAATGAGAGTGAGAGCATCAAAAGCCTCCCAATCACTAGCTCACACAAAAATGGTCTCAAGCAGGGTTCGAAGTATTGGCCTAGTCGTATCCGCCTTGGCCAAGCCCACTTCGAAACTGATATCCGAGTTTGACTCAAAGATGGTTTGGATCGATTC
This sequence comes from Vitis riparia, assembly GCF_004353265.1. NCBI lineage: Eukaryota > Viridiplantae > Streptophyta > Magnoliopsida > Vitales > Vitaceae > Vitis > Vitis riparia. The sequence goes on along the minus strand of NC_048431.1, from coordinate 4,607,066 downwards.
AAAAGGAGAAGTAGCCTAGAACTTGAGCCTTGAGGAGAATCAATTGTGGATGGTTTTATTCCCATTCACCCAGTTGTAGAGAAAGAAAAAAAAGGGTTTAAAAGAGAAGAAGAGGGTAGGGAGGATGAAGAAATGAGTCTTGGGTAATGAGGTAATGGGTTTACCCAAGAGGTTATTTGGGTATTGTAGATGGTTTTATTCCCATTCACCCAACTATAGAGAAAGAAAAAGAAAATGGGTTTGAAAGAGAAGAAGAGGACGGGGATGATGAAGAAGTGGGTTTACCCAATGGGTGTTTGGGTATTTATAAAATGGGTAATGAAATGTTTTGTGGTAGTGGGTGTTTGAAAGCTGGCATTTTGTGGCAATTGATTTTTGCTTTATTTAATGTACAATGGGTGATGAACTCTTCGATAAGAGGGTTGCTTTTGAGTTGGGGAGGCTTCTTTGTTGTAGAAAAAGGAAAAAGGTTTGGAAAGTAGCTCCTTTATGTATTTATTTTGGAATTGGACTAGATTGTATATTGGGGATGATTCTATTTCCTTGCTAGATTTTGTGGATTACCTAGGTTCTTCGTAGGGTGCGGTTGCTTGTTTTTGTGTATTCGCACCTTCATTGCTTTGTATACGTCATGTATTCTTTTTCTTTTATACAATTGTCTTTACTTATCAAAAAAAAAAAAGGGGTAATGAATATAGTGGTTTTTATACAATAGATAATGAATATAATGAGATAAATATAAATGTAAATATAATTTACAAGAATCTAATGTAATTACATTTTAAATAAATTACTCGTGTATAAATTAAATTTTTGTTAGATAAAATATTACTAAAAAAAATTAACAATTACTTGTATCAATATTAAATGTGATTCATAATTTGAAAAATTTAACATGAAGATATTAAATAAAAGAACTTTTAACATTAAAGATTGGTAAACATATTTTTATATTTATTTAAATAATATTAAATATAATTAAACTTAAAATTTTATAAAAAGTATATTTAATTGTATATATTTTGCGTATTGTCCGATACTGATCTGAGATACCGAGACCGATGTGCCTTAGGACCTCTCGAGTCAATGACCAAAACCGCAACTTTGAACCATGGTCTCAAGGAGGAAGGTGGTCCCCCATAAAGGCACAATGAAGCATATGCTTCTCTCTTAACCAACTATTAGCTTCTAGACTTGCCTCTCTAAGCTTCCATGAGATAGAATGACTTGCATCTCTAGATAGCTTCACCATCCCCTATGGTCAATAGTCACATCTTCAAAATCCTCTCTATTGTTAATCATCCAGGAAAGAACTGTTGCTGACATCCAGAATAATTTAGACATTGTCATATCACAAAAATTTTAAAAAGTTTTCCCGTCATCCACCCCTTTATATTTTAATGCCTAGATCTTTTTAATCTCACTTGCTTGTGGACTCGTCCATTTAATGCTGATTCTGATGTGATCTGCTTAATTATGCTTCCGAAATTTCAATTTATGACTGATAAGTTTGGTATTATGGTCATGGATGTGACTCCATATTGTTTGTCTCTCTTGCTTGTGTCTATCAATAACATTTCCCCTCAATATTTACATGTTTTCTTTTACCAATGTAGGCTTATGTGGGGATTCACCAGCCGAAGGATTTAAAAGAGGCTGATTTAGCTCGCAAAAGGTTGATATTTGATGAGTTCTTTTATCTTCAGGTGATTAAACTGCTTGTCATCATATCATAGTTCCATTTTACTATAGCTTTAGGTGATGTATGAATTGTTGGTGGCTGGCAACATTTCAAACCTTTTCCTTTCTGGTCGCTGCCATTTCAAGCCTCTTACTTTCTTTGTGATCAATCACTGAAACTTGTTTCTACCCTTCTTTTGTATCTAAATAAATTTCTTTCCATATATTGAGATTTTATCCTCTTGCTGCAATCATTTTTTTTTTCCTCCTAGAGCCATCACGTGCATTGCATGTGCTACTGCTGTTCAAGATATTATATGCACTTTGTTACTTGAAATTTTTTGTCTTAATTTCCTTTTTATTTTAAAATATAACCTTAGAGTTGCTTCATGAAATATGAGTCACACTATATTTTGCACAATGCATTCCAGAAAAATGGGCTTTTACTGCAAAAACTATTTTCCAATTTTTCACATTTGTTATTGTTGGAGTAACGGAAATACACTTTTCAAGAGTGAAACCCTTTATCTTTCTGAATGTTAAATATAAATTTCCAAAGAGAATGCTGTTAAGATTTTATTTCCTTGCGGTTGTTTTCCATTGATTTATATTGTATTTATTATTGACAGTTATACTGTGGATTCTGTCATTTTTTGCTTCATAGTAAAAAACGTCCTGTTAAATTAACTGATGTTGGTGTAGTTTATGTTTTTTTTTTTATAGGAAACGACAAAGGAATATATTAATAGAAAAAATAAGTACAAGAGAAGGATGAGGAATCCTCCCATTAAAGAAAACTAAACTACAAAATGGCTCAAAATGGGACAATTACTTTCCAATTTTTGTTTTAAATTGGGACAATTACTTTCCAGGGGCAGATGAGGCTCAAAATGGCTCTAAAGGGGTTAAAGTTTGCATAATTGTTGTGAAGTCTATGAAAATTTTTGGACAAAAATGCCCTTTATCATTGACACATCTCAATTTTCATGTTTTTCTTGAGTCTCATAGTTTGTTTTCAATATCAAACCATTGAAAATATTGTTTACACATGAATAAATATCAAATATTAGTTTTTTTTTTTTTTAATTTATATTTTTCGCATATGTACAAGGGACTTGTACTAAATGTATAAGACATTTATACTAAGTGTACAAGGCTTGTACAAGTTTGCTTATTGTGAATATATTTAGGTGTTTTTCTTCATTTTCTTTGTTTGTTTTTTATACCACTAGAAACATTGTTTACCCATATGTATACATGTTAAATACAATTTATTTCTATTTTATTTTTTATTTTTATATTTTCATATATGTACAAGACAATTATACTAAATGTATAAGGTATTTACATTAGTTGTATCAGGTTCTACAAGTCTGCCTATTGTGAATATGTTTACATGTTTTTATAGATGTTAATAAAAATATGAAAATGTTTTGTACATTTAGTATAGTTTAAAATTTTGTACATGTCTTATATAATTTTTATTTAATTAAATTTTAAAATAAAAATTAATAATAGTCAAATGTTAAATTAATGAAAAATAAATCAAGATAAATAGTTGTTATTTAATTAAATTTCAAAAATGAAAATTTTCAAATTTTCAAAATAAAAAATAATAATAGTCAAACATGAAATTAATGAAAAATAAATTAATATGAACATGTCTTGTATAGTTTTTAATTAAAAAGTAATAATAATCAAACATGAAATTCATGAAAAATAAATTAATATAAACATGTCTTGTACAATTTTTATTTAATTAAAATTCAAAAATAAAAAATTACAAATTTTCAAAATAATAAATAATAATAATCAATCATTAAATGAATAAAAATTAAATTAAGATAATAGTTGCAACTTGAAAAAAAAACAATACGAGTATTAAATAAATTTTGAAAAAAGATTTTATTTATTATTTATTTAATTTTCTTGAAATCTTAATATATTAATTATTATGAGTACTTAATTATCCCTTTTTTTTATTAAAAAAAAAAGGCTCTTAAAGGTATTTAGGGATGATAAATTAGCCTTATATCCTCCAAAGTAATTTCATAACTTTCTCTAACCTTTTACACCACTTACGCAAAGTTTAATCCCTTTAAAACAATTTTTACCCCCATCTACCCCTAAAGTATAATTGTCCCTTTTATATTCCATGAACAAGTCATATTTAAACTATCCTAATTATCTTTTTGTATCAGCTAGGGCGCTTATTCCAAATCCTTGAAGGTCTTGGTACAAAAATAGAGAAGGATGGATTGCTGGATAAGTACAGAAAACCTGAATTGAATACTATTTTTGTTGAGGAATGGTCCAGTCTCACCAAGAAATTCTTGAAGGCTCTTCCATATTCCCTCACTTCAAGTCAGCTCAGTGCTGCTTCAGAAATTATCTGGGATCTAAAGCGACCAGTCCCTATGAATCGACTTTTACAGGTCCTGGATTTTATGTGAATACTGCTGTTTTAGTCTGAAACAGCTCAGCCCAGTTCTGTTTTTACTTGTTCTCAGGTTTATTTTCCACTTCAAAAATATATATAGATGGTGTAGGTCTTGAATGTGCAATTTTCTTGATTTTGATCTGAACTGATTTGTTGGGCTTGAATACTCCATTCCTCTCTTTCTATTGTAATCTGTTTGCTTATTATATTAAGGAAGACTTGTTTGTATTGTCAGGAATTATGGTGGGTTGGTGATGCCAGTTTGTCGGATAAGAACTCTGATACAAAACTGTTAATTCCATACCATGTGTGTTGGGATTTTTTGGATCATGTGTTGGAGAAGAAGGGGTTTAGTCCTAGATGGAGGAAATGGTTGAGAGACTGTTTGTCCACGGTATCTTTTGCAGTCTTAATGAATGGAAACGCTAAAGAATGGGTCAAGGCATCCAGAGGCTTAAGACAAGGCGACCCTTTATCCCCCTTTTTGTTTACTTTAGTCGCAGATGTACTAAGCAGGATGTTATTGAGAGCAGAGGAAAGAAATTTGTTGGAGGATTTCAGGGTGGGTAGGAACAGAACAAGGGTATCCCATTTTCAATTTGCAGATGATACCATTTTCTTCTCTAACACTAGGGAGGAAGATTTGCATTCTCTCAAGAGTTTATTGCTAGTGTTTGGGCATATTTATGGGCTTAAGGTTAACCTCGACAAGAGTAATATTTATGGCATCAATCTTGAACAGAATCATCTTTCTAGGTTGGCCGAATTCCTTGATTGCAAGGTTTCTGGGTGACCTATACCCTACTTGGGTCTCCCTTTGGGAGGAAATCCTAAGACTTGTGGCTTTTGGGATCCTATGATTGAGGGGATCTCGAGAAGATTAGATGGGTGGCAAAAGGCTTTTTTATCTTTTGGTGGTAGGATAACTCTTATCCAATCTTGCCTCACCCACATGCCTTGCTACTTCCTTTCCTTGTTTAAGATACCCGCTTCAGTGGCTGCAAAAATTGAGAGATTGCAAAGGGATTTTTTATGGTCAGGGGTTGAGGAAGGTAAAAGAGATCATCTTGTTAGTTGGGATGTAGTGTGTAAGCCGAAGGCAAAAGGGGGTTTGGGATTTGGGAAGATAGTTCTAAGGAATGTCGCACTCTTAGGGAAATGGTTATGGAGGTACCTTAGGGAAAGTTCAGCGCTATGGCATAAGGTTATTCTAAGCATTTACGGATCACACTCCAATGGATGGGATGCCAATACTATAGTCAGATGGTCACATCGTTGTCCTTGGAAGGTTATTACTCAAGTCTTTCAGGAGTTTTCCAAGTTTACTCGATTTGTAGTAGGAGATGGGAAAAGAATTCGGTTATGGGAAGACTTATAGGGAGGGGGATCAACCTTTGGGTTCTCAATATCCAAGACTATTTAGAGTAGTCACGGATAAAAATAGTCCTATTTCTTTTATTCTCGGATCTACTCATCCCTTTTCATGGAACTTTAACTTTCGACACAACCTATCTGATCCTGAGATAGAAGATTTAGAAGGCCTCATGCGGTCACTTGATTGTCTACATGCGTCATTTTCGGTTCCAAATGCGAGATCCTGGTCTTAATCTTCTTCAGGGCTTTTTACAATAAAATCTTTCTTTGTTGCCTTATCCCAATGTTCTGGTTCTCCTCCAGTTTTCCCTACTAAGTGTGTTTGGAAATCTCAAGTCCCTTTCAAAGTCAAGTCCTTTGTCTGGTTGGTGGCACACAATAAGGTAAATACTAATGACTTGCTATAACTGAGAAGACCCTACAAAGCTTTTAGTCCTGATATTTGTAAGTTGTGCATGAGGCATGGAGAATCAGTTGATCACCTTTTCCTACATTGTTCTTTGACAATGGGGTTATGACACAAATTATTTCAGTTAGCCAAAATGGATTGGGTTCCCCCAAGGAGTATTTCTGACATGTTGTCCATCAATTACAATGGCTTTGGTTTATCGAAGAGAGGGATAGTTTTGTGGCAAGATGCTTGTATAGCTGTAATTTGGGTTATGTGGAGGGAAAGAAATGCGAGGATTTTTTAGGATAAAGCAAGGAATTCAGAGAATCTTTGGGAGTCTTTTCATTTCCTTGCTTCTCTTTGGGCTTTTTGTTCCAAGGTTTTTAAAGGGACTCCCCTTATTAAAAAATGTGTATGAAATGGAAGAGAGAGAGCGAGAGAGAGAGAGAGAGAGAGAGAGAGAGTGAGACAGCTAGAGCGAGGGAGTCTGAGTGCGATGGAGGCGAGCGAGGGTGTCTGCGACCAAAAGAAGGCGAAGAAGAAGAGCAAGGGTCCTTTCGTCCGAAGGAAACCGACGGAGGAGAGGGAGGGATTCTGCGACTGAAGGGGAGCGAGACAACTAGAGAGAGGGAGTCTAAGTGCGATGGAGGTGAGCGAGGGTGTCTGCGTTCTCAGGAAAGCGAAGGAAAAGAGCGAGGGTCTTCGCGTCTGAAGGAAGCCGACGGAGGAGAAAGAGGGGTTCGGCGACCGAACGGGAGCGGGGGAGAAGATCGAGGGCGCTCGAGTCGAAATGAAAGCCCAAAGGGAACGTCCTGCTCGGGGCACCGGGATAACTCCAGGAAGAGCATCTTCAGTGTGGAATCGAAAACTTTTGAGGTCGAGGTTGAAGAAAAGAAGGGCAAAACTCAAATTGTGGTGGTGGAGAGAAAAAAAGGGATCTCATCATGGGTACGGATGGGAATAGAGAGTCTAGGGTTTTTTCTTGAAGGGTTGGTCCAGTGCTGTAAGGACACGAGTGTGGGGAAATGGCGAAGAAGCTGGAAGGAAAATGGAAGGGCGTATTCCATGACGCGTGACGAAAATAGAGGCGGATGCTTCATAAGATTAGGAGTGGTGGATCTGGAGGGCAAAAATGCCAGTATTTTCATCCCCAAAGGGAGAGGAGCAGTGGGGGGATGGACTTCAATGGTAGAATCGCTAAGGAGTCTAGGCTTTGAGAGGAAAGGGGATGAGAGCCAGAAAAAGGAGGCGTTGCTGCTGAAGCCTATCACGACGAAAACTTTTGCGGAGGTAATCAAACAGCTGATGAGGAAAGACCGAGCAGTGATCAAGGTGGCGGTTAGAGAGAAGGAGATTAGCAGAAATTTGGACAAACTGAGGCACTGTTTGGTTGGGTCCTGGAACCCTAAATCAGGGAGAGGGGAAGACCTGAAGACCTGGGGGACTCTCTTGGCGAGAGCTTGGGAGTTGAAGGGTAATTTGGGTATTGCAAAACTGGAGAGGGGAAAGATTCTGCTAGAATTTGAAAGAGTTGAAGAATTGAAGAGGGTCCTAAGTCTCAGAAGCATTATGGTAAGGGGGGTTTCTCTCCGTCTGGAAGAATGGAGGCCCGAGACGGGATGCATGCCGGAAAGGGAAAAAAAGCGTGAGGCTTGGGTAAGAATCGTGGGCCTCCCGGTATCTCTTTGGGACCAGACCATCCTGAGAAGGATAGGGGAGGAGTGTGGGGGGTTCCTTGCAGTTGATACCCAAACAGAGAAGCTAGAAGAGCTACAGTGGGCGCGGATCTTGGTTAAGATGAACGGGGAAGAATTACCCAATGCGGTGGAAGTATGGATTGAAGATTTGTGTTATGTGCTAACTCTCTGGTGGGAGGTCAGGCCGGTGTTGAAGGTAGGACCGGCGGGGTTGAGAGGAGTGAAGATTGCAGCAGCAGTCGAGGTTGGGGGCGAGGCTCGTGCACGCGCGAATAAGTGTGTGATGGAGATGGGGGGTGGCACTAGGATCGAGGCATTGCAGAAGCTGGTAGATGGGACGTGGGGCAGTCTTGCGGGTCGGGGCAACCTGTGGATCCTCACTTGGGTGGGCCGAACCAGAGGGGCCCCGCCAAATCCCCTGGGTGCAATGACTGGGACTCTCCTGGGCCTGATCCACCGGATCTGGAGGCTGGGCCGTCGCGGGCTGGGTCGGCTAGGCTGTCTTACTCTGGATCACCTTCCTCTGGGCCGTTAAATAGGAAGGATCTGGAGCGGGCCAAGGTCATCTCGCCATCATTTGAGCCTGGGCTGGATTTAGGCCCGGCTAGTGAGGCCCGCACTGGGGGTTGGACTGGCCCACGTCTGTTGAAAGGGCCAGATGTAGGAATTTCTTCTTTTTGGTTGAAGAGCAAGGAGGATATGGAGGAACCATGTCCTGTGGAAAGTCCAAAGACTGACGGAGCCTTATTGGAAGAAGCTCAGAGGTATGGAAACTCATCTAGCCTTGGTGAATTATTGGTTCCGGCTGCTTTGTCTTCTTCCCTTCTTTTTTCTGGTCGGACTCCATTGGGGGAGTATTACGACTTCTCTGGGGCTGGTTGGGAGGTAGCCCAGAGAGACTCTCAGTGCCGCACTGTCAATGGGCTAGGGTCTATGGAGCATGGGGCAGCAGCCAACTGGGAGTTGATGGAGGCCAGCAATGGCAGCAATGGAGAAGGTGGAGGGGAGCAATGTCTGATCCGTTCAGTGCCACAGGAAGACAAAGGATGGGAGGAGGTGGATTGGGAAGATAGTGAACTGGCCAGATTCAGTAAATTTCTGGGGTTTTCGACAAAAGGCTTGGAGAAGGAAATTTTGGACTTTTTGGTTAAGATCAGAAAAAGGAGGGAAAAAGTCCACAGTAAAATCCTTCTGGACAAATCAAAATTTGAAAGGGAGCTAAAAAGATTAGAATGCTCCATTAACTATGAAAGGGGGAATAAGCTGAAGAGTGATATGCAAGAAAAAGGGGATCAGATGTTGGAAGTTTAATGAAGTTAAGGCTGCTAATTTGGAATGTGCGAGGAACTAATGATAGCTCTAAGAGGAAGGTGATTAAAGCAATGATTAGGAGTCAAAGGGTGGACCTGTTTTGTCTTCAAGAGGCAAAAATTCAGTCGATGTCTGAGGGAGTGGTTAGGAGTCTTGGCTCTGGGAGGTTCCTGGATTGGGGTGCTTTGGATGCTAATGGCTCTGCGGGTGGAGTGCTGATTTGTTGGGATAAAAGAACCTTGGAAGTGAGTGAGATGGAGGTGGGTCAGTTCTCTATTTCCTGTAGGATTAGGAATGTGGAGGATGGGTTCGTCTGGCTTTTCACAGGTGTTTATGGGCCATTCTCTAGGGAGGATAGGGAGGCCTTTTGGGGAGAGTTAGGGGCAATTAGAGGCATCTGGAGTGACCCGTGGTGTATAGGGGGCGATTTTAATGTCACCCTCTCCCAAAGAGAAAGGAGAAGTCAGGGAAGGATAAGTGGTGTAATGAGAAGATTCGCCCAAGTTGTAGATGATTTAGAGCTTATTGACCTTCCGTTGCAAGGTGGGGTGTTCTCGTGGAGTGGGGGTAGAAATAACCAAGCGTGGGCTAGATTGGATAGATATCTTGTAACCCAGGACTGGCTGGATAAATTTTGTGGGGTTGTTCAATGCAGATTGCTGAGGCCCATATCTGATCACTTTCCTATTATGCTGAAGGGTGGAGGGTTAAGGCGAGGCCCATCGCCGTTTAGGTTTGAAAACATGTGGCTAAAAGTAGACGGCTTTAAGGACCTTCTCCGGGAGTGGTGGCAGGGCACTGTGGTGAGGGGGAAGGCCAGTTTTAGATTGGCCTCTAAGCTAAAGGTGATGAAGCAGAAAATCAAAGAGTGGAATAGGGAGGTGTTTGGCAGGCTAGAAGTTAACAAGAATTTGGCTCTCCAGCAGGTTGAGTTCTGGGACAGGGTGGAAGGTGAAAGGTGCCTGTCGGTAAGTGAAACGGAATTGAAAAAAGAAGCTAAGGAATCCTTCAAGAAGTGGGTTCTTTTGGAAGAAACCCACTGGAGACAAGCGTCGAGGGAGTTGTGGTTGAAGGAAGGGGACAAAAACACAGGATTCTTCCATCGGATGGCCAATGCCCATCGTAGAAACAATTCCATGGACAGAATCAAAATCAATGGGGTATGGAGGGTTGAGGAGCAGGAGATAAGGGAGGGGATTGTGCAAAATTTTCAGCAACTTCTCACTGAAGTGCCAAGTTGGAAGGCGGATATTGAGGGGCTGCACCTCCCAAGACTAAACCCCTGTGAAGCTGAAGGACCGGAGGTGCCCTTCACTGTGGATGAGATTCACTCTGCCTTGATGGACATGAATGGAGACAAAGCTCCTGGGCCAGACGGGTTTACAGGGGCTTTTTGGCAAACATGTTGGGAATTTGTGAAGGAGGAGATCTTGGAGCTGTTCAAGGAGTTTTTTGTGCAAAAATCTTTTGCAAAGAGTCTCAACACCACCTTCTTGGTCCTCATTCCTAAGAAAGGGGGAGCGGAGGATCTTGGGGATTTTTGGCCAATTAGCTTGCTAGGGGGACTGTACAAACTCATGGCCAAGGTGTTGGCTAACAGATTGAAAAAGGTCTTAGGAAAGGTAGTCTCTTTGGATCAGAACGCTTTTGTGAGGGGGCGGCAGATTTTGGATGCATCTCTTATAGCTAATGAGGTGATCGACTTCTGGTACAAGCGTAAGGAGAAGGGGTTGATCTGCAAATTAGACATTGAAAAGGCCTACGACAACATCAACTGGAATTTCCTTATGAAGGTCTTAAAAAAGATGGGATTTGGGACGCGGTGGATGGAGTGGATTTGGTGGTGCATCTCCACTGCCAAGTTTTCTATCATGGTTAATGGGGTTCCAGCAGGTTTTTTCTCGAGCTCCAAGGGGCTGCGTCAGGGTGATCCCCTTTCTCCCTATCTCTTTGTCTTGGGAATGGAGGTGTTGAGTGCACTCTTAAGAAGGGCTGTTGGGGGGGGGTTCATCTCAGGGTGCAGCCTTAGGGGTAGAGGGAGGCTGGATTTGGAGGTATCCCATTTACTCTTTGCGGATGACACAATCATATTTTGTGAAGCTAAGAAAGAGTATCTAACCGCTTTAAGCTGGATCTTGGCTTGGTTCGAGGCAGCGTCTGGGCTAAGAATAAACCTAGCTAAAAGCGAGTTAATCCCTATTGGGGAGGTTGAAGAAATTGAGGAGATGGCAGTGGAGCTTGGGTGCAAAGTGGGAGCTCTTCCCTCAGTTTATTTGAGGCTGCCTCTTGGAGCCCATCACAAGGCTATTTCAATGTGGGATGGGGTGGAAGAAAGAATGAGGAGAAGATTAGCTCTTTGGAAAAGGCAATACATCTCTAAGGGCGGGAGAATCACCCTTATCAAGAGCACCTTGGCCAGCATTCCTATTTATCAATTGTCCCTTTTCCAGATGCCCAAGTTAGTAGTGAAAAGGCTTGAAAAAATGCAAAGAGACTTTCTTTGGGGAGGGGGGCGAATGGAAAGGAAAGTACATCTTATTAATTGGGAGGTGGTGTGTACCCAAAAGGAGAATGGAGGGCTTGGTTTACGGAAGATTGATCTTCTTAATAGAGCCTTATTGAGTAAGTGGATTTGGAGGTTTGCCTTTGATGAGGATATTCTTTGGAAGAAAGTGATTGGGGTGAAATATGGTCAAGAGGGCCTTGGGTGGAGGACAAATGAAGCTCGTGGGGCGTTTGGGGTCGGGGTTTGGAAGGAGATATTGAAGGAGGCAAATTGGTGTTGGGATAACATAAGTTTTAAGGTGGGCAAGGGGACTAAGGTAAAATTTTGGACGGATCTCTGGTGTGGGGAGGAGGTGCTGTCCAGAATTTTCCCCCAGTTATACACTTTGGCGGTGCATAAAAATGCAACAATCAACGAGGTTTGGGACTCTAGCCTTGGTCAAGGGGGTTGGAACATCAGATTTGCTAGGGACTCAAATGATTGGGAGCTGGACTTAATAGGAGCTTTGTTTAACATGTTGAGGGACGTCAAGATCTCCCAAGAAGAGGATTTGGTGGTTTGGAGAGGCGGAGGTAAAGGTATTTTTGGAGTCAGACACGCTTACAATCTGCTGGCTGCTCCTAATACCCTTGTCTTCCCAGTTAAATGCATTTGGGTGAACATGGTCCCTACCAAAGCTGCCTTTTTTGCTTGGGAAGCTACATGGGGGAAGATCCTGACTTTGGATAGGCTCCAAAGACGAGGGTGGCAGCTTCCTAATTGCTGTTTTTTGTGCAGTTGTGAAGAGGAAAGTGTAAATCACATTCTTTTACATTGTATAGGGGCTAGGGTTCTTTGGGATATCATCCTTGCCCTGTTTGGTGTTCATTGGGTGTTCCTAGAGACGGTCTTACAGTTTTTACTTAGTTGGAGGGGCTCCTTTGTGGGGAAAAAGAGGAAAAAAATCTGGAATTCCATACCGGTGTGTATTTTTTGGACGGTTTGGAAGGAGAGAAATAGATTAGCCTTTAGGGGGGGCTCGTTAGACATACAGAAACTCAAAAATTATTTTGTTTGTAATTTGTGGAGTTGGGCTAGATTGTACATGGGAGAGGAGTCATCTTCGCTTTTAACCTTTTTGGAGTGGCTAGCGGCTTATTAAGGGCCGTTTGGGGCTGCTTGTTTCTGTTGTTTTTTGGGGTGTGGCTGCGTTTGTATACTCCCTGTATGCTTTATGGCGATTTGCCCTTTATTACAAATTATGCTTACTTATCAAAAAAAAAAAAAAAAAGGGACTCCCCTTATTGTGTTACAACTTGATTGACTAGTGGCGTGTAATTCCTTTGGGTTTGTCTAGTCTAGAGAGTTTGTTCGTTTTTACTTTGTATTTTCTTGTTTTCGTATTCTTGTTGTTTAGTTTTATTTGGTGAAAGGATTTCTCATCATTCTCTTGTACTTCTTTTTTCTTTTAATATATTCCTTTGTCGTTTCCTATAAATAAAAAAAAAAAAAACTGTTAATTCCATACATAAAAGATAAAGTATAGTAATATCCTGAATAACATATTTATTCTCATATCACGATTACCCATAATCCAGATGTATAATATCCTTCATGAGGTTAGAGTTTTAGGTCATATCATCTGTTGTAACTCTTATCCAAGACAGTTCCTCACAATGCCCCTTGAGGTAGCCTTATTTCACAAATAAGTAATTTTGCGGATTTCCTCAACCGTCTATTCTTTAGTAGAACTGAAGAACAAGCAACCCCTACTTGAATTTAGTTGTGGTGTCCTAAGTTCTATTCCTTGTATGTATGCCAACTCCTTCTGGGTTTATATATAAGAGTCTTTGTAGAAGAATGAAATTAGGAAAGTTGTGTTTTTGTAGAGAGAATTAGGCAATCTCGTAATCAAAGGGATTTGATGTAATTAAGTTAGGAAAGTTTCTAATTTATGTGTTGGGAATTTTTGTATACCTTGTATATGTATGCGAGTCATCTGTATTTTTTCTTTTTGAGCACCACCTTTTCAATAAAGAAAAAATCTAGCTTCATTATCGTAGACTTGGACATCCATCATTTAGAACTCTTAAGATCTTGTTTCCTTCTTTATTTAGGAAATTAGATGTTGATAGTTTTCATTGTGATGTATGTGAACTTGCTAAACATATGCGTTCAACATTTTCCACTAATAATAAAAAAAAAAAAGAATTTTAGAGCTTTTTCATCTAATTCATAGTGATATTTGAGGCACTTCCCTTGTCCTTAATATATTTGGGTATGTTGGTTTGTGTTTGTCATCAATGATTGTACTAGGGTCTCTTGGATTTTCTTACTTAAACACAAATCTGTTGTGAGTTTTGTTTTACCAAATTTTCATAACATGATAAAAAACCAGTTTGGTGTCATTATCTAAGAGGTTTCGGTTCGACAATGCCAAATATTATTTCAATCAAGTCCTAACTCCATACTTTTAACATGAGGGAATAATTTATGAGTCATCATGTGTCAACACCCTATAGCAAAATGGAGTTGCTAAGAGGAAAATGGTCACTTCCTTGATACAACACAAACTTTTCTGTTCAAAAAACATGTGCTTAAATCTTATTAAGGGAAAGTCGTTCTAATTGCCACACATCTTATAAACTGATTACCTTTCAGAGTCTTAGGTTTCAAAAGTCCCATGGAAATACTCTCATTGTTTTATCCTAACATGAGAACCACGAACCATCTCATTCCTAAAATATTTGGGTGTGTGTTCTTTGTGCATACTTACAGTCAAAACATGGGAAAATTAGACCGAAGAGCAGTCAAATGTATTTTTATGGGATATTCCTCAAGTCAAAAGGGATATAAGTATTACCATCCACCATCCAAATTTTTTTGTCTTAGCGAATCTTACTTTCAAAGAGATTGAGTCTTATTTTTCTACTCCTTATCTTTAGGGGGAGAATTTTGTCAAGGAAGACAAGGATTAGGATTCCTATCTCATTGATCTGTTTTTCATTGACCTTCCTAAAGTCTCTGGTCTAATTTTTAATCTAGTATCTGTATTCTTTTTCTTTGTACCTAAATCATCATCCATAAAGCTTGCTCCTGGAAATCGAATGATTAGCAAAGTGTATTCAAGGAGGAAAACAACAGTCTTTAGGCTTATACAAGTCCAAGAATCTGAACCAACTTTTGGAAATGAGGTAACAGTCTCTCATCCTCCTTTACAAACCGAGTCAGAACTTCAGTTTTAGACCAAAATCTCCCTATTGCCATTAGGAAGGGAACAAGGGAATGCACTAAACACCCTTTGTATCCACTTTCCCATGTTGTGTTATTCAAAAAGTTGTCTCCATCCCATAAGAGTTTTCTTACAAGTTTGAACAATATTCATATTCCTACTACTCTATCTGATGCCAATGAAAATTGGAGGTAAACCATGAATGAAGAAATGAAGGCTCTGGAGAAGAATAAAACTTGGGAGTTAGTAGATTTGTCTATGGGAAAAAGGTCAATGAAATGTAAGTGGGTCTATACTTTTAAGTATAGAACACATGGGATATTAGAGAGGGTATAAGGTAAGATTGGTAGCTACAGAATACACTTAGACATATGATGTGGATTATCTAGAGAAATTTGCTCCAATTGCCACGATGAATATAATCAATTTTTATTTATTTATTTATGTATTTTATTTTATCATTGGCAGCGAATTATAACTGGGATGTACAATAGTATGACATAAAAAATGCATTTCTAAACGAAGATATGGAAGAAGAGATTTAAATGGAAGTCCTGGGTTTGGCAATGACGAGCCACTAAAAAGATGTGTAAATTAAAGAAAACTTTATATGGGTTGAAATAATCTCCGAGGCATGGTTTTGAAGGTTTGCTAAAGTGATGAAAAACATGGGATACATGCAAAGTCAAGGGGATCATGCGTTGTTCATCAAGCATTCAGATTTAGGGGGAGTTACAACTTTATTGGTATATGTAGATGACATCATCATGATGGGAAATGATGAAAAGGAGAGATAAACTTGGAGGCAATGCTTGACCAAGGAATTTGAGATTAAAGAGTTAGGAAGTTTGAAATACTTCCTAGGAATCAAGGTTGTACATTCTAAGTAGCGAATTTTTATTTCTAAACAAAAATCTTTAATTAACCTTCTCAAAGAAACATAAAAGTTGATGTGTGAACCAGAGGGCGCAACAATAGATCCTATTCATAAGCTTAGAGAGACTAAGGAAGATGTTGAAGTAGATAGAGAGATGTATCAACGTCTAGTAGGAAGACTCATTTATCTCTCTCACACAAGATCGAATATAGCATATTCTTGAGTGTGACTAGCCAGTTCATGCACAGTTCAAAAGAGGTTCATCCGCAAACTACTAACCGAGTGTTACAATACCTTAAGGGGTCTCCAAGAAAGGGCATCCTATTTAAACAAAGCTCGAGACTAGTATTTGAAGCATACACAGATGCAGATTATATTGGATCTATGGTTGATAGAAGATCAACCATTGGGTATTGCATTTTTTTTTATGGGAATTTTGTGATATGGAGAAGTAATAAGCAAAGTTTGGTGGTGAGGTCCAGTGCAAAAGCAAAATTTCACATAATGGCCCAAGGAGTTTGTAAACTACTATGGTTGAAGGTCATTTTGGGAGATTTTAAGATTAAATGTGATGATCGAATGAGACTTTACTGCAACAATAAATCTAAAATCAGTATTGCACATAATCTAGTGCAACATGATCAAACAAAACACATAGAGATAGACAAATATTTTATCAAGGAGAAACTAGATAGTGGATTGATTTGTACTTATGTATCTACTAACTGCCAACTTGCAGATGTATTCACAAAAGGTTTAAGTAGTGCAAAGTTTCAAGCAAGTGTATCCAAGCTGGGAATGGAAAATATCTATTCACTAGTTTGAGGGGGAGTGTGAGAGAATGCAATTAGGAAAATTCGTGATTTATAGAGAGAACTAGGCAATCCTATAATCAATAGTCTTTTCAGGGTTGGGAAAATATGGGTTAGAGTTTGAGACATTGGTAAATATATTTTTGTATTAATCTCTTTCATCAGTAAGACTTTCTAATAATCTTTGCTTTCGGACTCGGGTTTTGAACCAAACCATGGAAGAACCATGTGTGCTTTTTATGATTGCTCTTGTTTCTTTCCATCAATTTTTCTCTCCATAACATGTAAAATCTTCAGAAACTGGTGTCAGAGCCTCAATTAGGGTTTCAAGATGTTAGCACAGGTTTTAAAATTGAAGCTTGAACTGGTGAAGTTCAATGGAAAAATCAATTTAAGTTGGAAGATCAAATGCATGTTATGTTACTTTAACAGGATTTACCCTGAGATTTCAAGTGGAAATCAAATTTTCTAGCCTTGAACATTTACTTTCTTATCACTATTTTGATACTAGTTTTAGAAGCTAAGGTTCTTATCACTATTCAAATATGTGACAGTTTTAGTAGGAAAATTACCATCACTATCTGGTTGACCTGGGTCATGAATGGATTTATAGGGGGTGGTTATGCTCTTAATTGTGTCAATATTGCCAGTTGGCACTATTTTTCTAAGGGTTTGTCCTTTGTAAGTTGTTATGTCAGAGTCCTGGATAGATGGTGGTCGCATATAATTGAAGCATATTTGCTTAAGGTGGAATCTCTTGGAGAAAGGAGAAGAAATGCTAGCGGACATTTAAAAGAGCTGAAGTTGTCAAAAGAACAAACTATGATTTTTCACCATTATTTTTAATTACCTCATGGCATGTCAACTAATATTATTGAAAACTGAAGAAGGTGCCCATTTGCTAATATTTTCTGACTAATGATTGTACATTTCTCTTCAGGGTGATGTTGGATGTGGGAAAACTGTGGTAGCTTTTCTGGCATGTATGGAGGTTATTGGTTCAGGTTATCAGGTTAGGCACTGCATCAATTTTGACCTTTTATATTCTTTTATTTGTTTATTGAAATGTGTGTGAGTATACATACAGGCTTCAGTATCTGTATCCTTTTGTTTGTTATTTTCCCTGTATGTTTGCACATATGAGATATTTGGCTATTATTAATTTTGAAACTTACTCCATTTATAGATTTGATGCGGGATAGGTAATTGATTGTTAGATTTACTTTTCTAATCTTTTTAGGCAGCTTTCATGGTTCCAACTGAGCTGCTTGCTGTCCAACATTATGAGCAACTCATCAATTTGCTGGAGAATATGGAGGGGGCTGAGTGCAAACCTTCTATTGCTTTACTCACAGGTTCAACACCATCAAAGCAATCGCGGATGACTCATAAGGCATGTATTATTATCACATCCTTTAGCTTTCCTAGTTAATCTTTTCGGAGTAATAAGATTGTGCTTTGGTGCACAGGGTCTTCAAAATGGAGACATCTCATTGGTCGTTGGAACCCACAGTTTAATATCTGAAAAAGTGGAATTCTCTGCTTTACGCATTGCTGTGGTGGATGAACAACATCGTTTTGGTGTGATCCAAAGAGGAAGGTTTAACAGTAAGGTGGTTTGCTTCTGTTGACTTGCGATGATGAGAATTTCTTAAAATTTTTATAGTTGTTTTGTTGGCTAATTCTCAACCCACCTTTTTATGATTGATTATGGTGGATGTCATGTGTACGATGGTTCATATGTAACAAGAAAGGTTTTATTTAAATGCAGTTAGCATATGGCAATGCATTTTTCGCTGAGGCAGTGGTAGGTGATCTTAATAATGTCAAAACCTCATTCTAAAATCTTTTATTTGGTGTCTGACCTTTAGATCAACGTATATAAAAAAACCTTTTAGTTGGTGTTGATATCAACTGGTAGCATTGGTGTATCAATGTATGGTTGCATCCTTCAAACCTGGTAATTGGTCATTAACATTTTTAGGCGTCCTCCTTGGGAGTAACCTGAGGGTCCTCAATTTATAGGACATAATGGCAGACACAATCTTTAGGAGAAGTGGTGGACGTAAGAAAGCCTTCTTATCCTTGGTGGTAAAAATAACTCTTATTCAGTATTGCTCATGTTCCCACATACTAATTATTCATCCTGAAAAAACCATTAAGGTTTGCCTCTAGGATTGAGAAAATTAAAAGAGATTGTTATCTGGAGTTGGGGAAAAGAAGGAAGGTCATTTGGTGGGATGGAACCAAGTTTTTAAGCTGAAATGCAAAGGAAGTTTGGGTATAGAGGATCCCTGATAGAAAAAAGCTCTTCTGGGTAAGTTTTTGGAGGAGATTTCCTACTGACTGTGATTTGTTGTGGCATACTGTTATCTTAAACATATAAGCAGTGCAGTCCAATAGGTAGGATGGTGACTTTGTGGTTAGGTGTTCATATCGTTGTCCTTTGAAGGCTATCTCTAAAGTTACCTTTACTCATCTTTGGTTCATCATTGGGGATGTAGAATGAATGAGAGTTTATTTTTGAAAGGGTCTATGGTTGGAGGACTTTTCCCTCTGTTGTTGCCTTTGTCTAGCTCCTTTCCAGAATGGTAGGCTCTTTCATTTCTTTACCCTACAATTTCTCTCTTTTTCCTTTCTGGATGAGAGAGTCTGGATTATATAACTTTTAGGTCTTTTTTCTACCTTTGGCAAAGTGATTATCATTCCTTTCCTCAAGGCAGTTTTATTTGCAGATCTAAAGCTCCAACAAGCATTACAGCTTCACATGGATAATGACTAATAAAGCAACCCTTGAATTCTATGTCTTGTGTCTGAGGGTTGGGGAGACTACTGATCCTTCTTGCCCTCTACATTTTTTGTTACTATGGGGCCATAGCAGAGGTTTCTCTGTCAGATTCTAAGGTTCCCCCTAAATATGTTGCACGCGTGATTGATCTTGTGTTTCAGGGTTTTTGTTGGAATCGTAGCTAGAGAATATTATGGATATTAATTATTTTGTGGGTTATTTTTCAGAGAAGAAAGCTATATCTTTGTGGAGAGGAGGTCAATTAATTTTTATGGGATGTTGTATGTTGATCTCATTTCACTCTAGGCATCCTTCACTAAGAGTTCTGAGGAGTCCTCGTTAGTATGATGGCCTGTGGTTATTATAGGAGGGATTTGGTGATGAAGGCTTAGTGAGTTAGTCAGTTTGGTAAGTCGGTTTATGCACTCTCCTCATGTAGAACACCTTGAGGCCATGTATAGAATCCTAAGGTACTTGAACAATACACTAGGGAAAGGTCTATTCTTTCAGAAGAATGTTCAACAGAATATTGAGGCTTATATTAACACGGATTGGGCAGGTTCAATTACCGATCAGAGGTCCACATCAGGATTTTGTACATATGTGTGTGGTAACTTAGTTACTTGGAGGAGCAAGAAACAAAACGTGGTATTATGAAGCAGCACAAAGTCTGAATACAGGGCAATGACTCACAGAATATTTGAGATGTTGAGGTTGAAATGAGTTTGGAAGAGCTCAAGAGACCAATAAAACATGTGTATGAAGTTGTATTGTGACAATGAGGCTGCAGTCAGCATTGCACATGCAGTACAATACGATATGTATATAGCCAAACATGTTGAGATTGACAAGACATTTTATAAAAGAAAGGCTTGAGGCAGGTGCTATATGTATGCCATTTGTTCCAACAACACAATAGACGATTGATATTCTTACAAAGGGGTTGTGCAGACCTAACTTCGAGTTTCTCATCAAGAAGTTGGGCATGATAGACATCCATGCACCAATTTGAGGGGGAGCATTGAAGATTTAGGATGATAAAATTCGAATTTATAATTTGAATTTTTCTGGTAAATTAGACTGTTAGGATTTACGATTTTTATGCCTTTGGTTAGATTGGTTGAGATTATTGTAGAACCAATCTCTCCTATATATCTTTGTAAATTCTTAAGTATTGAATAAGCAGAACTAATTTTTCTTCTCTCAAAAACTAGTCATATAATTTGGAAATTCTTGTATTGATTCTCCAATAGCAAGCTTGCAATAAGTGGTAATTGCCTCTAGTAGAGGGGGATTCAACCAATGTGATGTAGGACAACCCTCAAACGGATGTCTATAATCAAATTGGTGGGCTTGGGTTTTTATCTTTTGGGGTTTGAGGAGAGGAACAAGAGATAAAGTTTATTATGACAAAAAAGATAAAATAAGAATACAAAGAAATAGGGTAAGAAGAAGGGATAGAAACTTCAGAATCTTACTAAGGCCTTCTAGGAAACTCACATAGAAGAAAAATAATGGTCTCATTGTTGAGAATTGGCAACACTTTCAAAAAAACTAATATTATGTAATTACTCTTTTTGTTGGTTTTTATCAATTTGCCTTTTCTAGAGGCTTCTCTAAGAAATCCAAATTCTACACGACTTCTAATGACCTATTATGACTCTAATCCTAGTCCTCCTATTCTGATTCTAATAATTAACTACTCCTATTTTAACTCATATAAATACTAATCCTAATTTAATTCCAACTAATATTAAGTCACATAAAGTTTAGTTATTTCTTTCCTTCCCTTTCTTGAATACACTTAAGAGGCTTTATCCCATGATGATGTCTACTTCTATGTTTCCTATGGTAGAAGAAAAGCTTGGAGATAGCAAAGATATTGGATCTCTCTGGATGCCTTGGTTGTGAACTTTGTTAGGAAGCTTATATCTGCCAATCAAATAGTAGATCATTTAACAAAGCAAGGGGTTCAGATGTTGAAGGTATTTGTTGGAGATTCCATAGATTTGACAAGGTCTTTGATAGGCTTTTGGTGGGTGTTAGTGGCCTTTGGATGTGCTTAGTTGTATTTGGTTAGTAGTTTGTTTACTTCTTGTTTCTCTTGGTGGATATCTTATCCTTTTTCTATTTTTTTTTTTAAATGAAGTAAAATATTATTTTTTTTTAATCAAAAAAATTAAAAGGAAAGAAAATGTGGACCATTCGTAATCAGCAGGCCATGAGGTGAGCTGATTTGGTACAAGATCTACACAATAGAACAGACAATATCACAAAAATTAAAATGCAGACACTGGATCTTGTACTGCTTAGCTGATACAGTTATTGTAATGTTTTAGGAGAACTTCTATGCATTTCCTGAACCATTATTCACCAGCAGGTTCCGTCACGCCTACGCCTGGTTCAAGCACGTGTGCTTGCTATTGCTTTTGCTTTTGCTTTTGTTGGACTGGTTTTTTTATTGTATATTAACAAGAGAACCGACCCCAGGCTAATAAGATGACAATTAACTGAGTTTCGGAATTTTCAGACTTACCAAATTGTTGGGAGTGATTTAACATTTTCTCTTTGACCATGATTGTTAAGCTCTTGTTCCCAAGGCATTCTGCTTAAGTTCCCTTGCAAGCACTTAATGTAGTTCATGTTAAATAGGAACTGAAAATTTTTCTGCATTTCTTCCCACCCTTTATTTTTCTGTGGCCACAGCTGAGGTTTTAAATGCTGATATGATGTTACATTGATGCCATGAAATAACTTGTATCTAACAAATTCATGGATTTTGGTAGCATATTAATGTTGAAAAGGAAAAAAAAATAAATGAAGCGATGTAGAGACTAGTGATGATTAGTGGAAACCGTAATGTGACTCCAAGATATGCGAATATAGATACTAATAAACAGTTAAATTTCATTTTTTTCAAATTTAAAATAATATATCACAAATTTCTGATGCCTATGTGAGAAAAATGCAGGATGGCAGGCATAAATAATCTTCCATAATAGAGTATAACATTTAAATACAATATATTGATTAATTACAACACCACCCTACTTGAGAAGTCAATTAGCAAGCATGTAGTGTCTATGGAAAACCCTCCCATCCTAGGCAAAAGGTGTGTTTTTTTCAAAAATAGAAATTAAATAAATGAAATAATAATTACAATAAATATTGTTTATACATATACTAAATTGTCATTAATATTAGGCAGAGTTGTTGGAATCTTAATATTATGACTGCTCTCCAGCAGTGCTGCAAGTATAATTTTGGTATTTCATCATGAGATACTCCATATTGGAGTAAGATTTTCCCAGTTCTCAGATTGTGTGAAACTTAAAATCTTTCATAAATTTAACAATCTGAGCTACTCCACTTATTTTGATTGACATGGGAAAAAAAAAAAAAAAAAAAAAAGGCTTTGTATGAGGGACTCCCATGAAAAAAAAACCGTCTACTGTGGTTACTTTAGTCATTTCAATAAAAAAGTGGGGGAAACTTCTTGTTGGAATTACTAAACCAACCTAAAAGTAGAATCATATCAGTTTTGGCACTGGTTTCTGTAATCCTGTTCTATCCCTTTGAATTTAAGTTCTTCAACATTTCCTTAAAACAATCCTTTCCCTCTCTCTCTCTCTCCCTCCCTCTCTCTCTCTCTCATTCACTTGTGCACACACACAAATCATTGTCAATTGATGTTTTCCTGCTTTAGATCTCAGTCAAATTGTCCATGAATATATGAGATTCCTATTGATATATCAGCATGTAGATTGATGTTTTGAAACTTGGACTATGATTAGTGATAATGTCCACGGGAATAGCTTCCATTTTTCATTTTCTTGAGAAAGCAGAATCATGGGGTTTTGCTTTGACTATCATTGGCATTTATTTTCCAATTAATGTTTAATGCATTCTACAAGGTAGGCCTTGGGTTTTCATTCTTCAGAAAATGACGGCTTTCTTATTACCTTTTAGTTGACATTAATGCTGTGCCCTGTCTGACTTTCCTTCTTATGCTCTACACCATTTTATAGTCTGAGATTGAGACTTGTGACCCTGCAGTTATATTATAATTCTATTAGCTCAAGAATGGCCGAGGCTAGCTCAGATGTGTTGTCAGAAGGAGATAAACGTATGGCTCCTCATATTCTTGCAATGTCAGCTACTCCTATACCAAGGACACTTGCTCTTGCTTTATATGGAGACATGTCCCTGACACAAGTATGTAAAGCTGTCTTTAAATTTACTAGCATGCTATATAGTTCAGGTCATGCTTAAAAAGATGTAGTTCTGAAACTTAGTGGTTTGTAATTTGAACAATTCTTCAAACTTTTTCAACTTTGTTGGTGTTATGGATGGTCCAACTCTGTTATATTAGGACGGGCATGTTTTTTTGATCTGAACATACTTTGGGCATTTTGTAGATGTCATTTTTAATGTGGACTTTTATGTGCCTTTTTCTCTTATTTGGCACTTTGGAGACTGTTTTATTTTAAAAACTAAACAGGCTGGAGATGGACTATTGGAAAGGGATATTGGATGGGTTTGAAGGATCTTTCCTCTTTATTTCATCTCCGTATGTTTTTTGTGCCTACTTAAGAATTTTGAAAATTATCTTTTAGGTCTATTTAAGGGACTTCAAGTACTTTGCCCTTTTTTTTTGTTTTTTTTTTCTTTCTAGTTTGGGAGCTGGGGATAGAAATTGGATGAGACATGTTATCTGCCTGTTTAACTTCCCCTTAGTTATGGCTTTGAAGATTGGAAATCTAGTCCTCTTCCTAGTTGATCTAAGTTGGCAATGCATTTTAACTTTTGGGTCTTCTAAGCTTGTATACTTCATTTTTTTATTTGTTTATTTGCCTACTGGCAATTATTCATTGGTTTCTATAATAACAGATAACCGATTTACCTCCTGGGAGAACACCAGTTGAAACATACACTATTGAAGGATGCGATGCTGGCTTTGAGGATGTCTACCAGGTGATGGATTTTCTTCTTTTACTATTTCTAAGTTACTTCTTAACATCTACATCTGTCCTTTTTTTGGAAAATAGGCGACCCCAGTTCCAGAGCATCTCTACGTTTGAAACAGGAGACATCATAATTTCTCTCCTTTGCTTATTGTCACACATATCAAATGGAAAAGGAAATGAAGTGAACATGATACAACATCTATTTTCTCTCAAAGTCTTTTAAACTTTGTTTACTTTTCATTTCAAAGCATTCTCTCTTTTTCTCATCTGTTCTGATTTTTATCAGAGCCACAGATACCACTGTTGACATTGCCATTAACCTCAAACTTCTTTTTTTTTTTTTATAGAGAACTTCATTTTCTTTTGGATCTCTACTGGGACTTGAATCTGGAATTTCCCACATCCCAGGCCTCAAGTGCTTTTCCATTAACTTGTGTACATGCTTGCATTTCTTTTTTCAGTATTGTTCTTTTGCAAGACTATCTAACAGAAATGCCTCTATTTATAATATGTGACACAAGGATGGATTCTAAGAAAGCAAATATATCACTCTTTTCCTCATCAAAAGTACTCTAGATGCCCAACAAATGGGTGCCCTTTAAGGTTGGGCAATGAAGAAGAAAAAGGAGGAGAGCCTGTTTTTTTTTTCTTTTCTTTCTTTCTTAAAGCATCCTCATGAAAGTATTGACAAATATTCCCATCTCCTGTGCAAGAGATTTTACCCACATCATCTCATAGTCTAGGTAGTAATAGCTTTATACTCTGCTGGGGGTAGAATAGAATATTCTAGCTGCTTTAATATTTTAAGAGAAGCCAATAGCATCATTGGTCTCTCCATTTTGTTTGGGCATGCAAAAATAAGGCACTAGGGCATTTTCCTTTCGTTGAA
The DNA here is from genome assembly GCF_004353265.1 of Vitis riparia. Lineage (NCBI taxonomy): Eukaryota > Viridiplantae > Streptophyta > Magnoliopsida > Vitales > Vitaceae > Vitis > Vitis riparia. The sequence goes on along the minus strand of NC_048431.1, from coordinate 4,582,123 downwards.
TGAGGACTTGATTATGAAATTCATATTATAGAAGTAATAAAGGAAGGTTTTGATTTTTTAAAGGTTATAGGTAGATCCAGAGGTTCCCTTTTTGGGCACTTATGGGTACATGCTAAATCTACTGAGTATTGGTCTTCTTTCAGTGATTCTGCTCTTTTTCTTTTTGTCTTACCTGATGCTAAAGGATTTTATGTAACAGATGATGTTGGATGAGCTAGAAGCAGGGGGGAAAATTTATATTGTATATCCAGTCATTGAACAATCTGAACAACTGCCTCAGCTTCGTGCTGCCTCTACAGATCTTGAAACTATATCTAGTAGGTTTCAGGGTTACAAATGTGGTTTGTTACACGGGAGAATGAAAAGTGATGAGAAAGATGAAGCATTGAGACGATTTAGGTCTGGAGAAACAAATATCCTGCTTTCTACCCAAGTAATTGAGATTGGTGTTGATGTTCCAGATGCATCTATGATGGTTGTTATGAATGCTGAGAGATTTGGGATAGCTCAGCTACACCAACTCAGAGGACGAGTTGGACGTGGAGTGAGGAAGTCTAAATGTTTATTAGTATCATCTACAGCTGGTGGCCTAAATCGAATGAAGGTGCTGGAAAACTCATCTGATGGTTTTTACCTAGCAAATATGGACCTCCTTTTGCGTGGACCTGGAGACTTGCTTGGTAAGAAACAGTCAGGACATCTTCCAGAGTTTCCTATTGCTAGATTGGAGATTGACGGAAATATTCTGCAAGAAGCACATCTTGCTGCACTGGTAAGTGTGATTTCTCTGGACCCCTTTTTGTTGATATCTGTGGTGGAATTTTAATTTGCTATAATTTATATCTTGCTTCCAATAGGACTTAAATATTATTACTCTGAAATGCTTTAGAATATCTTATAGGAGTGATAGATTCTTTCTTTTTTGTTTCTGTTACAAATGTGTATTTGAGAGTAGTTTCACGTGATATGCAGATACTCACACACATGCACAGATGCACATACTGATGCAGGTTGATCCAGAAAGAAAGCAAGGTGATGGGTTGGGTTGGGTCCATTGGGTTGGTTTTTGTGGGTGGTTCAAACTTTCAGAGTGAGACCTGGAAATATTGGATCCATTTGCACCTTTTTAAGTTAAATTTACCCACAGGTTATATAGGTGATCCGCTTGTGTACCTCCTTGCATCATTGTAGTAGACTTCGATATAAATGTTCCATTTCATTTCAATTTCTCATGAGAAAAACAATATACAGATTCAGTACATGACCATTTTTTATCAAACCCACCTCACATGTAATCTTGTGGACCTCTTGATTTGTTGCTTTATGTAAGATCTTTCAATGGGCTAGTAGAGGGTGACTATAGGATTTAGAAAACTAAAACCTGGTGATATGTTTCATTAATGGATGAAGTTTTCCTTCCTTCTTGGTGACGAATTTTGCTTAAAAACTTCCTTGTTAAATCAGGTGCTTTCCTAAAGAAATTTTCATTTTTGTATAATGAAGCACTAGGCAAATGCTCATAGAAAACCTTTTGCAATAGGCTGTTGAGCTCTAGTGCTTTGATCCTTCTAAGTGTGTCCTGCTGCTACTTCCACTCCCACTCCCACTTTTTGGACTTCTAGTTGCCTTCATTCTCTGAAGGTGCTTTGACAACACATAAATATTTTAGGATAGGGATTTGACAACTTAAAAGCTAATCCTTTCCTTAGCCATTCTTTATTTAAAATGATGTGTACCCCTATACATAAAAATAACCAATACAAACATATCCTACACTACTTAGCATAAAAAGGTTGAGAACACCATTGTGATATTCTAAATTGCAATGACCTATTAGAATTCAGAATATTATTAATATTAACATTAAAATATAGGCATTACATGCCCTGATGATGTTTAGCAATGGGGGCTTTGGTGCTACTCTTCTGTTCACAATTTTTCTTGAACTTAAGGGAATGTGAGCTGGGAACATGATGTAGAACAAACCTAGGATTGTTGCCTTCTATCAAATAGGTGGGTTGGGTTTTTTTTTGGGGGGGAGGGGTGGTGTTTAAGAAGAGGAACAAGGGATAAAGTTTATGGTAGAGAAAAATAAAATAAAAAATATAGAGAAAGAAAATATGAAGAAGAGGAGATAGAAACCTTAGAGTCTCACTAAGACCTTCTGGGAATTTTACTCAAAAGAAAACCAATGGATCACTATTGAGAATTGCTTCACTCGAAAAAAAAAAAATAATATTATTTAATCACCAATCAATACTTTGGCTTACATTAGTTAGCCTTATTTATAGGATTCTCTAAGAAATCTAAAGTCTTCTAAGATTCTAATAACCTATTATGATTCTAATTCTAATTATCTTATAACCTAATTAACTACTCTTTATTTAGCTCTAACAAATACTTTAATTCCAAGTAATTCTAGTCCTATTTTAATTATAACTAATACTAATTCCCTTTGTTGATGTATATCTTGGAGATTCATACTTATCAATTTCCTCGACTTGAAAAAAAAACTCAACCTCGAGTTTTAGCTATTTTCCATGATCAATTGAAATTCTGAGCAATGCCTTGCACCCTTCTTTCTTCGTCGACTCTTTACCATGGTAAGATGGAATTTCAAGATCTCTTAAACTCGTTCAATTTCATGCAAGACAAGTACCAAATTTCGAAAGATTTTCTAATGTTGTGAAGCAAGTTGATAGTTCTTGAAATAATTATGTGTCATCAACAAGCTTGTGGCAAGTTGTTTCCCGGACTTTTCTTGTAAGAAGAATAAAATTCTTGAATTCCTTGTATTAAAAAAAAAATTCAGTAATTCTTATTATATCATGCAATTCTTCATATTTGCCACCAATCATGATAATATTTTGCCTGGGAAATTCAAGCACCGGTTCTTTTGAGGTTTTACAAATTCTTTGAGCTCTCCTTCATGTTTTTCTAGGATCGGTTTCATTACCTCTTGCATTCTAGATTCATCATTGACGATTTCTTCCTTCTTACTAGTAACTTTGAATTGCTTCTTAATGGGACTATTTGATGGCTCTTCCGGTTTCAAGGATGCTAGTTTTTCCTTTGGTTGCTTAAGTGGTGAAGTTTTCTTTATTGGATAGAGGATCTTCTTACGCCCATTACACATAAGTGTGTAATTGTTCTCATATTTATTATGTTGGACCCTTTCATCAAAAGCCACAATCTTCTGAGCATAATATGAACAATTTTCATTGGCAAAACATCACACCATACAAATAACTCAAAATTATTACTAAAATTAATTGTCACTGGACAACAAGAACTCACCAAAATAGATGTGTCATTTACCTATGCTATTTGATAGGGTTGTGGTTGCTCTTCTATCTTCATATTATGCTTCCCAACAAGTTACTTGGAGGTTAAGTTAGAACTACTAGCTTCATTAATAATTATAGGACATAGTCTCCCTTAGCAAGCAACATGAGTTTGGAAGATGGTAGTATGTGGCCAATCCTTCTCTTCATTTAGCCCTGGTATGTTCACCATCGGTTACATAAAAAAGTTCTAGCCTTCAACCATGGTTGCATATGTTGCTCCACTCCTCAATTGCATACAGTGTCTCAATGAGAGTTAGCTTTTGTGCTTGGGAAGCAGTTTGGGAAATAATTCCAACTCTAGATCTTAGCTAAAAAGGAGGGGTTGATGTCTTCCAAGTAGATGTTTTTTGTGTAAGGGTGATGAGGAGCTAGTAAACCATATCCTCCTTCATCGTCCTAAGGCAATCTTTCTATGACACCCCTTATTTTGGCTCTTTTTGATGTATAGTGGGTAATGCCTTTCTCAATCAAGGATGCCTTTGTTGGGAAGAAAATAAATAAGGCCTGGAAAATAGCTCATTTGTTCTTATTTTGGACTATATGGAAGGAGAGGAACCGAAGAGCCTTTGAAGATTCCGAATTGATAGACCATGCTATTCTACACTCCTTTATGGACATGTTTTTGGAGTGGGTTAGGGCATATTTAGGGTATAGCTCGTTGTCTTTACTTGATTTTATAGATTGACTAGGTTGTAAGTGAGGCGAGAGTGTTGATTTTTTGGTGTATTCCTCCCTTTTTTTGGCCTTGTATACATCATGTACACTTTAGGAGCTTCTTTAGTGCTTTTAATACAATTACTTTACCTATCAAAAAAATAAAATAAAATAAAATTGTATACACCTTCAAGCCAAGAACTTTTGGCTCCGATAACAAAATTGATGTTGGACAAACCTAGGGTTTTTATTTTATAGGGTTTAAGGAGAAGAACTAGGGATAAAGTTTATGGTAGAGAAAAATAAAATAAAAAATATAGAAAAAGAAGAGAGAGAAATCTTAAGAGTCTCATCTAGAAGAAAGTTAATGGAGTCTCACTATTGAGACTAATATTATTTAATCACCAATCAATACTTTGGTTTACATCAATTAGCATTATTTATAGGTTTCTCTAAGAAATCCAAAGTCTACTAGAATTCTAACAACATATTATGCCTCTAATTTTAATTATCTTATAACCAAATTAACTTCTTATTTAATTCCAAGTAATATTAATCCTACTTTACTTGTAATTAATACTAATTCCCTTTGTTGATTTTATCTTGGAGATTCATCCTCATCAGAACACCTAAGGGAAAATAATTGCTCTCAAATTGTAAGTTAAATTGAACCATGTGCATGAAGTCATTTGACCACTATGTTATTAGGGGATCATGTATTTATTGTGTGATCCTGCTGAACAAGTGAAATATGTCCTAGGTGTGTTATGACCTTTTGTGGCATGGAATAATATCTTCTTGGTTCAAGGGTACCAAATTTTCTTGCCTCTTACCTATATCTTGGCTTGTTGCATAAGTTTAGGGATAAATTTTTGTGCAGCGAAATTAGTTCCCTATTAGCTATTGGATGCTTTGTGGAATGGTATCATTATAAAGGAAGCTGCCCAAAGCATAGAGTAGAGAAATCAAAACCTTTCCTATTGCCTGCCTTGATAACTCAGAGCAACTTTGTCTATCTGCTAGAGGCAGCTTGTTGGGAGGAAAAATGATTTTAGAGACTATTTGCTGGAAATGTAATCATGCTGGTATGATTGCTTAAGCAGAATGGTATATCCTCTTGCTAGGTGGTTATACATCTTTAAGAACTAGGTGAACCCTACCCAGTTATTTTTGTAGCCTGCAGGGTGTTCCTCGGTTGAACAGGCATTTCTAGTCAGAGTTGAGGCAACTTGGTGATGGTAGAGATACTTTCTATGGTGTGCTTGGGGATGCATGAAGCATTCAAGGATGTGCTAGCATGACATCTTGTGAGCAATTTTGGTCACACAAGAGGACTTTTAACATGCTATGACTCTTAAATAGCACTCAGTGCTTTTAGCACATGGCCTGTTGTCTTGGAACTTTGTTCCTTTTAGTGCTTGCCTGCTTACAACTATTGAAGATATCCAGCTAGGTTTGACAACCCTATTTCATTCCATAGTGTCACATGTAAGGGAAGGCAGAGACATGATGGCCGGATCATTTCAAACTGGTGCTTGTGGGAATTTTGGGAGCATGTGGTTACTGTTGGAATATCCTTTTCTCTTTTAGCTCAGCTACTAGAGTGGAGTGTGCTTCTGTTTTGCTTTAGCCATTCTAACATAAACTAGTGTTTTATACAAAGCTCTGATGTTTGTCCTTGACTGTTCATGTCTAAGGTTCTAATACTCATCTGATAAATTGGCATCAGCTAATGGTTAACATATTTGGGGAAAATTCTTCCCATCTGCCTGTTGCTGCAGATACTATATATTTTTTTAGAAATTTAGGTGTAAAGTGATCCTATATTTGCAACAGAAAATACTCATTAGGTAAAATATGAATCAGCTAGTGAATCACATATGATGGTATTCTGGTGACAGCTATAACATATAAGCGGTGGTTTGTCAATGTGCAGAAAATTTTAGGCACTTCTCATGATTTGGAGCAATTCCCGGAGCTCAAAGCTGAGCTTAGCATGCGGCAACCGCTTTGTCTTCTGGGTGATTGAGCATCGGCTGTGGTGAAATTTTAAAGTTTTGATGGTTGTCCAAAACAGGATTATTTAGTAAGCATGGGGACTTTTTTATGGTATTTTGGCAAATTGTTGTACAGTGGTTTCATTGTAGCGGTCTTTGTGGATACAACTCTAGCGCATTTGTAGCTGTGTTTATGTTATTTATGGTAAATCGCATGCTTATACATGTACTGGCATGGGTTCTTCTAACACCAACTCTAATGTTCTTCTTTTCTGAAATACGAATGCAAGTTCAGGAAAATTGTTGCCCATTATAAGAGAGACGTCTGAACTTGCGAAGCTTATTGTGTAGCTGCATTTTGGGACACTTGGGCTGTTAGTCCTTCGAAACTGTGCTTTGCATGGCAAGCAGGGTATCCTGTTGTAGTCCGTCTGTGCACTTAACCCACTGCCATTGTTATTTGTGTTGACAAACCAATTATAGTTGCCAAAATTGAATTAAAATGCCCATCTACGGGAACATTGTATCATTATTATTTTTTAAATTTCAACAAATCTAGTGGACCCCTCTTAAATTGGAATGTTTTGTTATTATCCTCTTTCTTCATCTATGCTACCTGTTTGGTAAAAATTATCATCATTTTATAGTTGAGTTATATGCCGACATTAAGGACGTACCCTATTTTGTTGTCAGAGAAGATTTTTGCATAAGGCTTGCCGAAACGCGTAGGACCCTTGGATATTATAGAGAATTTTTTCCCACTCATGTTGGAGTGTGAAAGGAAGTTTAATTTGGTGGGTTGGCTTGATGGTGTGAAGGTGGCGTCATAAGTGGTATCGGTGTTCAATGGCTGTGAACATGCGTTGCCAGGTTGCTGCCACGGCGGCGAGACGGGGCTTTGAAAGAGAACACATGTAGTATTTTTAAAATATAATAATTCAAAAATTATTTCCAAATCAATAATATTTTTTTTAAGGCAATATTCAGTTTAAATAAGTATTGTTTTTTATTTTTATTAAATCCTCGTGGAGATATGGTTTGCCTTCCCTATGGTGTTGATTATTTAAAGAACATTCTTAAGGCAAGAGCGACAAGGGCTAAATAGTTGCAAGAAATCTTTCACAAAAAATATCATAAAACCAGTAGAATTTAAGAAGGGCATCTTAAAAAGAAAGGAAAAAGAAAAAAGGGTTAATAATAATTATAATAAAAAGAAAAGTAACCCAAAAAAGAAAGAGAAAAAAACACGGTTGATGAGGGGACAGTGAGGAAGACAAGCAGACAAAGGTGGTCCCTACAGGTTTCCTGCCCAATCATCAAAGTTGTATTGGTCCAAACCTAATCATGAAATTAATAAAAGAAAAACGAAAAGAAAAAAGAAATTGGCCCCTACATATCTGCCTTTTCCAGATTTTTCTCCCCTGGGTATGGTCTTCCGGCCGTGCGTGTATCACTGACTCACCACGCACATGACCTGACTCCCTCTCCACGCTTTCATATTTCAATTTGTTAGGCAAATCCCTCTTTCCACACCCTCGAGGAAAGACGAACGAGAAAAAAAAGACTCTCTATATCACAATCTCTTCTAATTCAACGTTGATTGGATAACAAATTCGTCGGACCATTGTCATCCGATATTGACTAAAATTATTCAATAACCGCTCCTCAAAACAATTCATTTGCTTCATAAATGATGTCATTGCATAAAACAAGTAGGGAGGTGACCAACTTGTCCAATGAAACAAGGAAATAGCTTGACCCTAATGATTTTTTCATTTGTTATTATGGTTGTTGTTTTTTTAATTTATTCCTAATTTAAATAAATAAATAAGTATATTTTTACAATGTCAGAACGCTTCACCACCTCTGCAAAAACAAGGAGGTGGAGTAGATGGGAGAGAAGAAATAAAGAGTTGCAGGGACTTGTTGTTTCTAAAACAAACGGCCTTTGTCCATCGCAGCATCTCTTGGGAGTAGAAGAAAGAGGCGTTACCGGTTTGTCAATTCCTGCGTCCACTGTGCCTCAAAACTGCTAAAACACATTTAATTGGACACATAATTCCCTCAAGTCAAAAGTCAAACCATTCAACGGCTGGAATGAAATCAAATGGGTTAAGTGTGTGAACGTGACATACACAAAAGCAACTGGTGTTGTCTGCGCATTACATCAATGCCGCATTGAATTGCTGTGAAGGGGAAAGGCCAAATATAAAAATAAATAATAAGAAGGGAAAGGAAAGGAAAAAAGAATAGGGAGGGGGGCAAAGTCTAGGGTTCCAATCATTTCAAGGGCAGAGGTGAGAACCGACAACCCGACTCACACCCATCCCTCAAATCAGAAAGGCTGCCGGGTACTATCACACTAATTTCATTGCCTGTACACGCGTCGTCCATCAGACGGTCAGAGTTTTGACTTGACGACCACGGTCAATATAACCCTAGGGAACTTCAAAGTTCAACCCCTCCCTCCCCCCTCCTTCCCCCCCCTCCCTCCTCCCATCATCATCATCATCAATTCTATTCTTCTTCACCTCTATTTATTATTTCACCTTTTTCTCTTTTCTCACCTTTCTCCATTTCAACCTTTCTTCCTTCTCCTCCTCCTCCTCCCTACTTTTTCTTTGCTTTCCTTTTTCTCTTCCAAGAATCTCTCTTTATTTTCCTCTTTTCATTTTCTGTCTGCTACCTGTTTCCATGGATGTTATACCTATGCGGTCTTCCAGCTTGGAGCTAACCATATCCGTACCTGGATTCACTTCATCTCCTTCTCTTCCTTCATCTGCAGGTAACCATCAAAGCCATCCAAACCTTTTTTGTTTCCCATGTTTGTGATGGGTTTTCTTCGTAATTTTCATGTGATTATAGTTTATTTGATGAGTTTTGAGCGTTTTAACAAATAAGTTTGGCTGATCCTTTGATTTGATGATACGTGATATTTTTGTTAGGTGTTTCTTGCATGGTTGTTGATATGCTTTATTTTTTATTTTTGGGATCTCTCTGTCAGAAGATTATTTTCTATTAGATGCTTCTTTGTTTGTTTTTTTTTTCTAAAAAAAAAATAAAATTTGTAAACCCTGGATTTTATGAGTCATATTGTTTGATCTAATACGAAAAAGATGAAATAAAAAACAGGAGAAGGGGTTTGTGGGGTGAGAGATTTGGACATAAACCAAGTACCGTTGGGAGCAGAAGAAGAATGGACGACTGGAAGCATGGAAGACGAAGAGGAGAGTGGAAATGGAGGTCCTCCTCGCAAGAAACTTCGACTCTCAAAGGACCAGTCTCGTCTCCTTGAAGAAAGCTTCAGACAAAACCACACCTTAAACCCTGTAAGAATGAAACCACCTCTCTCTCTTTCTCTCTCCCCAAAACTACTTATAAACCTTGAATCCATTTGAACTTGTTTATCTGGTTGCAGAAACAGAAAGAAGCTTTGGCAATGCAATTGAAGCTCAGACCAAGACAAGTTGAGGTCTGGTTTCAAAACCGTAGAGCCAGGTACTATACGGTATTGCACCTGCTAATCAAATTGATCTCTCTTTCCTTTTGTTTTTTTGTTTGTGTATGTTGGTGGTGGTTTGGGTTTTTAAGTGTGTAAGGTAAGAGATATTCACATTCACTAGAATACATCTCTAGCTCAATCAGATTCTGCCCACATATGTCGTCCTCAAAAAGAAGAAACCTATTTCTTTGAATACTGGAATACCATCTTGGTCTATTGACTATTATATATAGTGCCCACCACTTACACCGAGTGTATATAGTCTAGTTTTGGTCTTTACCTAAATTGGATTTCGTTAAGATCTTATCCAGAGATGTGTTCTCAAAAAACTAGCCACCCATAGTTTTGAGCATTGGCGCACTCTTTAGGGGCATTGTAGGTTTGGAGCTAAAGTAGAATTGTCAACTGGCATACCCAAGAAAGAAAAAAGAATAACTTGCGCAAATGGGAATGCCTCCACCAACCCTAAGGAGCCCATTATCGGTGAGTGTTGGAAGGATTCAAATAATATCCCACTGTTTGTTTAACTTCATATATGTACAATACATATATGAATACATGCATTTGTCTTGTATATATGAATATATATTATTTGTATTTATCCAAAAAAAAAAAAAAAATTGTCATTTGTTCGCACACGGAGTTTGGCTGATGACCCAAGTTGGGGTGCTGTGACTTTTAGTAAATGGCCTTGGATGCCACTTTCCAAGGCTCCATAGGAGGGAGGAGGTTGGCAAGTTGGCAACCATTGAAGGAAGGTGATACCGATACCCTCTTGGGGCACATATGGGAGGGGATATAATGAGATGGGGTGGCCTCATCTCACCAGTGACCATAGAGAAAAGAACATACGAATCCATAAAGGATTTAATGATGTGGGTGTGTATAACAGTGTATGTGGTGGGGTAGGGGGTGTGATTATCTCAAGGACTGAGCTTTTACTAGTTGTGCTGGTTCTTTTGGCCATGTTTTACTCACTTCAATAATGGCCCCTCAGCATGAGTTCAGTTTCGAAGATCATTACTGCAATAAGTGCCTGTTTGTACTCTTTTGACTATCCATGCATTTACATATCATTCAATACACTGAGTTATATTATTAAATGATAGCAATGAATTGGATTTTGCTCTTATTCCATTAATGATTTGCTATATTTATTCATTATTGCTGTTTTTTCTTTTTCTTTTTCCTTATTTCGTCCTTCACTTATTAAAATATAACAGTCTCGTGTGCTTCTAAATCTCATATTTATTGCTGCCTGTCGGTTTCGCTATCAAAAACATCTCTGTAATCACATTTACTTTCGCTCTTTTTAATACAATCTTATTTAACTGACGGAGAAATTAATAATTCTTGGAAATTGCAGTTTCCTGGAGTTTAATATGATGTCAGTTGATGGTATTTATGGGCCTGTAAAGTCTGTTTGGATCACATTATTGTTTCTATTAAGAAAAAGAAAATAGGTGCATCAAACTTTGACCTGGTTCGGAAATGTTCAAAATTATATTTATTGCCCTAAATAGTGAGAAATGTAGGGTAATCCCAGTCGGCAAGAAAAGAAGAAAAAGGATGAGAGAAGCTGCTCCGTTTCACTAGTCATGACCCATCCTTGTCACCCGGATGTTGGAACATTACTTAAATGTCATGTCTGCATTTATCATTTTTTCTTTTTTTCTTTTTTTCTTTTTTTTTTCTGTTTTTTTGGGTGATGAAATAATTAAAACATTGCATGATAAGACCAATTGCTGTGTGGGGGGATACATAGAACAAATAGAAGGGCTTAAAAAACTGATTAATTATGTAAATTTGATATAGCTAGAGATGGAATAATTGACTTGGTGAGATGAATATTGAAAAAACAGGAGCAAGCTGAAGCAGACTGAGATGGAATGTGAATACTTGAAGAGATGGTTCGGGTCACTGACGGAGCAGAACAGGAGGCTACAGAGGGAAGTGGAGGAGCTGAGGGCCATGAAGGTGGCCCCCCCAACCGTCATCTCACCCCACAGCTGCGAGCCTCTTCCCGCTTCCACGCTCACTATGTGCCCTCGCTGCGAGCGCGTCACCACCACCTCACTCGGCAAGGACCCCACCAATCGCACCACCTCGCCCACCCTGTCCTCCAAACTCCCCACCGCCCTCCATTCCCGACACTCTTCGGCGGCTTGCTGACCCACCTTTCCCAGAACAGGGAAAAACATATTTAGAGAATGTTCATATACTAGTAGATTTACTTTACACACATCTGTTTTGGGGGTTATATTATATTAATATCATATGATATCTTATCATTTGGGGGCATCCATTAATTTTACTCACTTCTACCTTTTTCATTAGTTTAATGGGTTAAATGTTTTGTTTGGTTGACGAGAATTTACTTTTTTATTTTTTATTTTTTGAGAACCAAAGTTTGAGACGTTACGACAGCATTTTTCAATGTTTCAAATTCCAAATGCTTGCTAAATTGTGAACGGTGCTTTTCTCTATTTTCCTCCCAACCCGCATTCCGAGACATGCCCTCCATGGTTCATACTTGCTTCAATTCTAAATCGGGTTCGCATTTGGCTGCCAAAACTCAATCTCTCATGTGAACCAGCTCATTTGAGGTTCTTTCACTAGTTTTCCATGCCCACTTGCAAAAATAAGTAACAGGTTAATATGATTGAATCCAGTTTGTCTTTAGTATATCTGGTCTTAACTGCTCGCACGTACGTCAGGGCCGTAACCAAGATGGAAGCCCATGTTTTTTGGGAAGGGCACATGGGCTAATTCGTCTGATCATTTTTCCAAACAGCACCAAAGCCCATTTATTGTTGTTACCTGAGCCCCGTCCGGAGTTTAGTAGTTAAGGCCGGCCGGCACTGTTCAAACCGTACTAAATGCGCCCAGTGTGCGCACATACCGGCTCAGGTCATTGAAACTGGCATTTAAAGATTATGTTGTAGTCTGTAGGACATTTGAAGTAAAGGGTAAGAGTTATAATTTCTCATCTATATTGCCATGGCTTCACATTCTGATCGATGATTCCAGGTGTTGCTTGGATTTTGGCTATGGGACTGCACGACTAAAACCTGGTTAAGGGCATATTCGAGTTAGTCAATTTCTAACTTGGGCTTCGAACCTTGATGATCTGTGCGTCGTATAAAGTCCCGATTCAGCCAAAGACGTGTAGCATTGGGCCAAGACCAACTTTTTGAACTACTTTTAAGGCTCTTTTTGTTGAGCAAAATGCCAAGGAGATATGGAGGATATTGACAACTAGCCACAATATGTGTGGAGATATATATGCTTTTAAAAGAACACGCTAAAGAAGAAGACCACTGAAAAGGTTACTAAAAAGTCAAAGATAAGAGTAGGAACATGTAACACTATAGCTTTCTGTTCTTAAAAAGAAAGTAAAAAGTTTTCTTCCTAACTTTAAAATATGTTTTCTAATTTTAATTTTTTTGAAAAAAAAAATTTAATAACATAATTTAATTATCTTAACTTGTTTTGAATGTTCTAAAAAAAATCTTATATAAATATGATGAATAATTGAAAATAAACCATTACAAACAAGTTATTTTAATAAATATTTGAAAATATACCACACAGATTAAGAACGTTATTTTTAAATCCAAATCAAACCCAAATTGTAAAAGGGTTGTTAAAGCCGGGCAAAATCGAATTAGGCTGGGTGTTTCACCTAGGGATATGTAGCGAGTTGGCTGGCACAAACCTGAGTTAACAGGCTTAGCCCATCAAGAATGGACTATGTATGTGTAAGCCAGCATCCATCTCAAAACCAAGTCCAAGCCCATTTGGAAGTACCAAAAGTCAAATGGCAGTGATCTACGAGGTTTGAGATGCTGCTGGCCTTTGTTCCTTTTGTCTGTGGCCTCTTGAGTGATCATGCCCCATGATTCATGCGCAAAAGGATGACACTGACATTGGGTTCAAATCTTCTCAATTTTACACAACAGGGAAAACAGGAGAAACGGACATGTATCATGGGTCTGGGGCTCAGTCGAGCTTTTGCCAACCAAATGCTGATAGGTTTACTCATAAAATAGATGAACCACCCTTGTGAATTTATGGCATGCCCCAGTCGACATTCTTTTAAAACCATGAGCTGGTCAGGAGGAAGGAGAAGCCAAGATGAAGAGTAGTTAGTACTTCTGAAGGTGGCCCAGATAGTTCTTCAAGGAACCCATAGTAGGGCAACAGCTAAGAGATGTGGGAGAGCCTATCCCCTTGAGCACTCGCCCAAGGGAACACCCTTCGATCTTGTCTGAGACAAGGACCATATCTTACAAGTTACAACTAATGCTTTTGTAGGACACACCCCATATCAATTTCCTCAATTTCAGAGGCTGAGGATATCAATGGGTGTGACTTTACTCTTTAGTCTGGTTATTAAATGATTCATTTTTCATTTATTGAGGATATACCCTTCACATCCACAATCAAAAGAGAAACATAGCAAACAACAATTCTAAAAAAATAGCCAACCGCATGGAACAACAACAGAAGAAATGGCTTGCTACATATGATGCTGTCATGATGTAGCTTGCCGAACTTGTTACAGTTATCCTGATCAGAAAATTGGATGAGATCCACAAGATATTTTTGTTGAAGTGTTTAGTTTGATCAACTTTGACATTTCTTTCACAATAACAAACCGACAAAACATAATGCACTAGAGCTAAAAAAATTCTTTCCCATATTCAAAGGATAACTATTAACTGAGTGTTGAATGATTGCACTATCAATGGGCTTGTCATCTTTACTTGAATTGATCTTTCTCAATAAAAAAAAGTAGGCGAATGGGTCCTTTAGAGCAGAATCAACATGTCACTCACATTCAAATGAACAAGCACTAGGTTCCATCTCTTTAGTTTTACAAAATCAAATAAGCACAAGTGACTATGATATCCTGAAAATCACTCCTCTAAGAAAATTGCCATTGTTTTTTCAGGGATGAAGCAGACTGTGCGGTACCTACATTTACAGTAAAAGAAAGATGGGATTTGGAAGAGAGTCAAACAGATACTAATCATGACATGACGTCCTTATTTTTGGTATTTTCCTACAAATCAACGTGGAAACCAATGAGAAGGGGGGTGAGGGACAGAAGAAAGAAAGCATGATTTGATGGGTCTGAAGTACCTCGTTTGAAAATTTCCTCAATCTCTTTAGAAATCGACGAATGAATGAAATGCAGTTCACAATCTGTAGATTATCCAATCATCTCAGTAGTTGGAACTTGGACACATACATAACTTAATTGGGACACACTTAATATAACCTCCCTCCCAACCGAACATTGAGAATAAATTGAAGGTCAGCACACCAAACCATATCACATGGGCCTTACATTCACCTACGCCTCTAGCTACGCGTCTGTGGCGACACCTTGTCAGAAATCTGTCATTTATTTTCCTACCTAAACTATTGCGTGTCAACACATAAGCTGGACGTGTCCCCAACCCCCAATGAAATGCTTTCCCAGTTTTATAATAATCGTAGTAAATCCAAAGCCATGAGATAGTCAGAGTTGAATACAAACTCAAGCTGTTTTGGGAGTTTGTGGAGAAATCTTTGAAAAAGGAAGAAGATAAAAAAGAGGTCTAGGCTAGGATGTGTGTGAGTGACACAATCTCAAAAGAATGTTCTCTCACATGGTTGGCTTTTGGAGTCAATAAATTATCATGACAAAACAACCTCACGAGCACGCAACCTACTTTTCATATACTAATTAATAGCCATTAATAAAATCGTAGGTACTGTAATCAATTTTAGTTAGTTTTATTATAGGGATCTTAACTTTGTAGTAGTCAAAGCACCTCCAATGGATTATGGTGGTATAATTGTCTGCATTGCAATGGACATATTCGTGAGCAACATGTGGTGCGCCAAGGACTGTTAAACGAATTTGGTTAAGAGTTAATCAATTATAATCTTCCACTCTTCTAATTATGGCATCCTTAATGTTGGGCCAAAGAATTTTGACTTTAGTTGATATAACGTTTTTGGCTCAGAAAGTGTGGAGGCATATTCCTCAACTTTTGAAACCTTCCCACTTTTCCTTTGTAAGAGAGATAGAGAGATAGAAAAGAAAGTATGAGTGGGTTGTCTGATGCATATTTCCAAGACTAAAGCTGAATCAAATGACATGGCCTTCAGTGATTTACTGGTGCCCCTTTACCTAACCTTCTCCCTTTGAGAGAGAGAAAAGGGGGAAATGAATTAAAGAGGCCCAGAAAATACCAAGTTTGGCCCTTAAATCAGTTCAATGACAATTGAGCCAAGCTTTACGTCTAACTTCACCAGGCGGAGGCAACTACAGCAAATAGAGCATGAAGGAATGAATCTGACTTTACAGCACAGAGCATGTAGTAGAACCAAGTTGTGGTGGGTGAGTTTGGGCTGATCCAATGTAAGCCCACCAGAACTGTGCCCAGCTGTACAGAAATCAACCCTTGATTAGTGGGAAAATAGAATAGAACACTCGTCAAATTTGTTTTTAATGGGTAGTACTTCTTCTCCAACGGCTATCCATGAATTTTGGTTGAGCCAATTGTTGTGAGTCGTGCGAGATTGGAGGAGATCTTATCACCCCTCTTCTAAAGTTTGGCAATGAGATGCAATAAGCGTGTTTAAGAATTCTTCAAACGAGTCGTGAAAGAGCCTTAGAATATCTATGAGAGCACCGATAATAATTTTTCTCCGATGAAATGGTAGTCAAGTTTGATATGTTGAGTTAAAGCAAAAAATGAATTATTGTACCATCCCCTAGTCCAAACTATACCTATAGAATATTTTGATTTCAATACTAATGCATTTACTTTTCATTTAATCCATTATTAGTTTCAATTACACTTATTTGTTTCTCATAAGTTCTACCTCTATTTCACACTTTACACCTTAAGTCAAATTTTTTAGTCTTTTATGGGTATGTTGTCTCGTACACAATCCATTAAAAAACTTAAAAGATCTATTCTTAAATTAAGAAGAATAAAAAATAGTATTTAAATAAAAATAAAAAGGATAATCAACCAAGATCTTCAAAAAATTCAAAAACTCCCTAAGAACCATAAAAATTGAGTTTTTATGGTTGGGGTAAAAATCCTAACATATGAAATGTTTCTATTGATCACTTATTCTTAAAAATTTTGTAAAAGTTATTAAAAATAATAAAATCATAAATTTCAAATGTTTAGGACCCACTTTGAATTGTAGAAATGCCACAATTTGCATAATTCAAAGGATTGTAGCTGAATTTGTTAAACATGGAACATGTCAAAATTTTCAACATGGGAAGTTGAAAATTTTGATACCTAGTGCTAAGTCAAAAAAAAATTCCTTAAAATTTTGTTGAATTTTTCGTAGTAAAAGATTTTGACATGTTAGAAATTTTTTTCCTTGACCTTCTACTCTTGCATTACTTGCATCAATCGACAATGACTTCTTTATTTCAACTCTATTTCATGAACTATTTAATGGGTTGAATTTATAACTTCTTAAACTTTAAAATAATATATATCTTGTTCCAAATTATCTCAAGCAATGCTCTAAAATTCAATGTGAAATGAGAGTTGGCTTATTCAATTTGTATTATCTTGCTCCTCCCCTTGACTTTTACTTACACTTGTTTCTACACAATTTCATCTTCGATCATCTTCATATACCTTGTCAGTCATGTCTAATATCCATGACTTAATACTTTTGATTTTGTTTTGATTCTTATGTTTTTTATAAGTCTTATTTCTCGTCTATGCATACTTAACCATTTCTTTCCTTTTTTTGGTTAAAGTAAAGTCTTCCTTTCGCTTTTTTTTTTATATATAAAATTAAGCTCAAAATATATATGTTTAGTATCAACGCTGAAGTTTGTTAGTTTCAATAATTTGAATCTTTATATTAGATAACTCATACCATAAATGTATCATTGGAACACATATTTTACCTCTGGGTTGAGTAATCCGATCGTAATCCTTAGGTTATTGGTAGATCCTTAACCCTATCATTGAATACATTTTATCTTTTAATCATGAAGAAAAGTACAGGTAACGAGGGCATGTGTTAAGAACAATGAGTAAGAAAGAAGGTTGAAAGGTACAGGGAAGGAGTTGGAAAGGAAAATATTGGAAAGAGGGGAGATGGGTTTAGGATGTGGGGCTCCAACAGCGTGGAGGTTGAGGGTGGTGGTGGTGGAGGAGGAGGTGGAGTGTGGGGGAGCCCAATGGGCCGACAAGCTCACATCTTTTGACTCACATGCCCCTCACTCTCTTTACTAACAATACTATAAGAGAGCGACTTTGAACCACTCAAAACTTGGACCAATTTCACTCTCTTTCCTCTCACTTTCTCATCAATTATCCCCCTCCCTCTTTTTCACTCCATTATTCATTTTCTTGAATGTGTACACTGTACATATCCGTTTATATCTTATTGATTTGGCAACCATTTTTCATTCTGAAAATTAATGCATTGATAAGCTTCCTTACTATACATACATAAATGATTTCAACACGTATCTGCGATATTTTCCTGTACCAATCCATTAAAGTCTTTCTAAATCAGTCTAGTTGATACATTTTTAATAAACTTCTTTCATCTATACTCTTAATATGTCTATATTTTCTCAATATATCAAAAATATGATCTGTTCCAACCACTTGTGTTGACAGTCTGGTGAGTTGAGACTAACTTGTCTCTCAAAATGTTGTACAAAAAGACTAATTTTGTGGGATTTCGAAACACTTCCTGCAGTGAATTGAAATTATTAAACCAAACCCTTCAATTCAAACCACAAAGTTCCTCTTCCATGGTCATCCAATTGATAAAATATCAACTTCAGAAACTTGCTCATCCAAGTTTAGAAATTCCTACTTTCCCAGCTTTTAATTGCAAGGGCACCCCTCTAACCTGTCTAACCTGTGAGAACGACACAAATTTTTGGACTCACGCAAGACCCATATACATCCAATTCCGGGCAATTTGAACCAGCAAAATCCGGGACCTATTGTGACATGACCTTGTTTTATGAGGCAATCAATGAATTCATTGCTTCACCCCAAAAATGGCATTAATTTTATCTATTTCTAACTCATTTTACTTGCTTCATGTCCTAGAGAATGGAACTAGAAATGAG
This sequence comes from Vitis riparia, assembly GCF_004353265.1. NCBI lineage: Eukaryota > Viridiplantae > Streptophyta > Magnoliopsida > Vitales > Vitaceae > Vitis > Vitis riparia. The sequence goes on along the minus strand of NC_048431.1, from coordinate 4,563,487 downwards.
CATTTGGCGGAGAAACTTATTAAGAGCAAGAAAATGATACATTCTTGTTGGTTCCCTATGAGAAAAAAAAGGGGGGTAGATTTTGGAGCAACGGCACAGGGGATAGGGTGGTCCAATAAATTTTCTTTTCCCCCTAGGACCATGTGCTTCTGTAGGCCTGTTGCAGTGAGCCCCCACAAAAGCTTGCATGTGCGTTAGCCAAGTGTCATCAGCAACGAGGACTATACACAACATGAGGCACTCACTCCCACCCCCGCCCCAAAAAAAATCCATTCTCTTTCCCAAAATTTTTCCCCTTTTTTTTTTCCTCTTTTCTTTTGGGGTGTTGGGTCTCTGTTGTGCTTTTGTGATCAGGTACACGTGGGACCCCTCCCTCTCGACAGTGGCCTTCCAAATGCTCTTTTTGCTTTTGAATTCCCATCTCATGGAGGCATCCAGGCCATGCATTATATGGAGTATGGGCTGATTTTGGACGATTTAAAGTGGACACAACGGTTTTGCAGTGGTACTTGGATTTTAATGTTGTAAGAATTCATATCATACTTTGCTAGATATAATATATACGTATATATGAAATTGAATTTTTCCTTTGATGGGTCTATGCTATTAATGTCAACTTGTTTTGAAGAGGATTAGAATGGAACTTTCCATGCCGTTTAATCTGAATATGATTAGAGTCCGTCTTTTAACCCATAATGAATTCGAAATTATGAAAATCAAAATATAAATGGGGTGGTGAAGGAAGCTGCTAACAACCCTACTTTTAGGTGGTGCCCACTTGATGATGAGAGTGAGACTGTGAGAGAGGGAGGAAGAGTTGTATTTAAATTGAGTAGATTCCTTGCTCTAATTTAATAGATTTTGCAGGGATTTCCTTATGGTCTAGCTCATGTCCGAAACAAATGTTGTTCCATTTTTTCTTTTTTGGTTTGGAGGAATGTCATGGTGGGTAAGCTTCACTGCCAAAAGTACTACCTTTTGTGTGATATGATAATCTAGTCAATCATGCAGACTGATACTTTAGGTATGCGAGTGCGACTGATGTTTATTACTCACAAAATTCCATCATTTACTATTCCCCTTGATGTGGATATCGTTCAAATCATTACCCCAATACTTGAAGCTTCATTATTAATTCTTTGCTTTTCCCCTTTCAACATTCATCTAAATATGATTAGTCACTAAACTACCAATGCCGCCCTCATCTCTTATTTCTCAATCTTAAAAGAAAAAAAGGCATCCCATTCTGGCAGTCTTGGCTCCCCCTATTCTGACGAAAAATGGAGGTAAGCTTTTGCTTCCACGCAACTCCATTTAATCATCCAGCATTGGTCAATTGGGACTGGAGTCACATGGATCACCGACGCCCTTTTACCACCTGAATTTTATGTTTGATTCTTATCAGCAAATGGGAGAAGGGGTGCATGAACATTCATATATGAAACGAGATTATGTTCTTTTGAAAATTTTTGATGGCCAATGATTCCCTTCGTACAACTTTTCTTGGTTGACCACCCCTTTGACTGCTTTTAGAGTAGGTCTCTGTCATGGATGGGAACTTCTCCGGAAGAGTGAAAGAAAGAAAGAAAGAAGAAAGAAAGGTGAAAATTGAAACAAGATAACTGTGCAAAAGTGGAAAAGAAAGATGGGTGTGGGGCAGAAAGATGGCCTCTTTCTTTTCCGTGTGGTTGGAATGGAAAGAAACAGTGGTGCGGTAACCGGAGAAGCAAACGGAATAGAGAAAAGGAAATCAATTCCCACATCTCAACTCTTTGAGATATGGATAATGGACTTCATTACCTCTCCCGTGACCATGATATTGTACACCTGGGCGTGGGACTCAAATCTGGTTATTAAATCCATCAATTGCCAAAGGATTGAGGGTGCGATTATGATGGATTTGAAGAATCTTTCACCGGGAGTTCACATGAGACTTATGTTGGGCTGGGCCATTTCTAATGCCACCATTACCAACACTATAATGATCCACGCTGGTACATCATACATGTGGTGAATTAATCCATGTTATGGGAAGGATGGGTGGGTGTAAATATCCTAATGAAAAATAGAACTGGGGTGGACGAAGCAGGCTATGAAGTATGAAGTGAATAATTTTGATTCGAGGGAAAGGTTCTACGGTTGAAAATCAAGTCCTCAAATTCAGCATGGGACTAAACGGTAGTGGAGGGTTTTCAACTTTTCCAGAAGAAGAAAATGAAAAGGAAAAGATAAAAGTGTGTCCACGTCATTGCAAGCCCCCATGCCATGCCCCATTAGCCACATCCCACATGTAACATATATCACCACAAATATTATTAAAATATTTAATTTTATAATACATTATATGTAGGGTTAAGCAAACCCTAGTAGGCGGTTAATTTCTAACCATACTTGATTCTTTTCATTGGTCCCTACTCCCAACTCCCAACTCAATCACAAGCTCAGCTGTGGACTGCGGAGACGCATCCATCCACAAGCCACAGACAATCCGCTCCCTCTCTCTGTATATATATGTATATAAATATTGTTGTAAAGTTACACGCAGCCCTTGTAAAATCATATCCCACTCGCGTTTGATTTCATAGAGACGACGCAGAGGCTGCTCTCGCCCTCTAGGTGGTCATCCCCTTTGGATCAGCCAGAGCAGCAGCAGCAGCACAAGTGCAGTTGCAGAGCAGCAGTTTCTCAGAGACATATATCCTCTTCCCTCCAGTTAGTTGGCTAACGGTTTTTCTTGTTTCCCCATTTTGCCCTTTCACTCCTTTCTAATTTACGCTTTGAATGCCATAAGTAAAGTACCGCTGCTCCACCATTTTCCACTTCGAAGATGATTTCGTGGAACGATCTTTACGTCGTTTTGACGGCGGTGATTCCTCTCTACGTCGCTATGATTTTAGCTTATGGCTCCGTTCGCTGGTGGAAAATCTTCTCGCCCGACCAATGCTCCGGCATCAACCGCTTCGTGGCCATTTTTGCTGTTCCGCTGCTCTCTTTCCATTTCATCTCTCAAAACAATCCCTACGCAATGAACTTCCGGTTTATCGCTGCCGACACGCTTCAGAAGATCATCATGCTCGTCGTGCTTGGCATATGGACTAACTTCACCAAGAATGGAAGCCTGGAGTGGATGATTACCATATTCTCACTTTCTACGCTTCCAAACACATTGGTCATGGGTATTCCACTCTTGATCGCCATGTATGGGCCATACTCCGGTAGTCTGATGGTGCAGGTTGTGGTGTTGCAGTGCATCATTTGGTACACCCTTCTCCTCTTTCTCTTCGAGTACCGTGGCGCCAAGATGCTGATCATGGAGCAGTTCCCCGAGACTGCCGCATCCATTGTTTCCTTCAAGGTGGACTCAGACGTCGTTTCCCTCGACGGTCGGGACTTTCTTCAGACAGACGCCGAAATCGGCGATGACGGCAAGCTTCACGTGACGGTAAGGAAGTCCAACGCGTCGAGACGCTCTCTCGGGCCATGTTCTCTTCCTGCATTGACGCCTCGCCCCTCCAATCTCACCGGCGCAGAGATCTACAGCTTGAGTTCATCCAGAAACCCTACGCCGAGGGGTTCCAATTTCAACAATTCAGACTTTTATTCTATGATGGGGGTCCCAGGGTTTCCGGGAAGGCCATCGGCGGACCTGTACTCGATGCAATCGTCGAGGGGTCCGACGCCGAGACCCTCGAATTTCGAGGAGAACTGTGCTCCGGGAGCTCAAGCTATCAGCTCTCCCAGGTTTGGATTCTACCCAGCCAATTCTTACCCAGCACCCAATCCAGAAATTTCTGCCACAGTTACTAAGAACGCAAAGAACCATCTCCACCACCACCAGCCGCAACAGACTCAAAATCAACAACAGCAGCCGCAACCACAAAGCAAAGCGAACCACGACGCCAAAGAGCTCCACATGTTCGTATGGAGTTCGAGCGCATCGCCGGTGTCGGAAGGTGGCGGACTCCATGTGTTTGGCGGAACCGATTTCGGCGCGGCGGAGCAATCTGGACGGTCCGATCAGGGCGCTAAGGAGATCAGGATGTTGGTTGCTGATCACCCTCCTCACCCCCAAAATGGGGAAAGCAAAGGTAACAATTCAATTAAAATAATATATCATTTCAATTTTATTTTTAAAAAATCTTCCTGAATTTCTTTGCCTTGTTCAATGGCGTGAAGCTATTCCGGAAGCCGAGGACTTTGGTGGAGAAGACTTCACCTTTGTTGGAAATAGAGGAGTGGAGGGAGAAGAGGAGAGGGAGAAGGAGGGACCCATTGGACTGTCCAAGCTGGGGTCAAGCTCCACCGCTGAGCTACACCCAAAAATGTTGGGAGCTCCAGAGTCCGGTGCTGGCAAACAGATGCCTCCGGCCAGTGTGATGACCCGTCTCATCTTGATCATGGTGTGGCGCAAGCTTATCCGCAACCCCAACACCTACTCAAGCCTCATTGGTCTGGTTTGGTCTCTCATTGCTTACCGGTGAGCCAATACAGATTTTACAATTTCCAAATATTCAATCTTAATTTGCTTGTAATTTCTTATACATTTTATTTGGGTGCAATTGTAGGTGGGATGTGGCTATGCCCACAATCATAAAGCAGTCCATCTCTATACTGTCGGATGCTGGTCTTGGAATGGCTATGTTCAGCTTAGGTGAGTGGTCCTCATTCAACAGTGCTGCTTCTGTATTGCTAATAATAGTTGCTCTCCTCTCAAAGATTCATTATTAAAAGAAATGGTTTTAAAACAGCTACTTTTTCATATTTCACAAAATGGTAGCAATGTCAGTTGTATTTGAAGTAATTAAGGAATGAACCAAGGATTTTCTACTGGGTACCGTAATTTTTGTGTGAGCCTGTGAGCCTGTGAGCCTGTGATCACATGAAATAGGAGTTTGTGTCGAGCAATAAATGGATTGACCACCCGACAAGGGGGGTAGGATTGCAACGTGGATTGTGGTCCATAGGGGCAAAAGGTGGTTGAGGATTCAAATTGTTAGTCAATAGTTTTGGAGGTATTCTGACCGGGGTTGTTGTTACGGTGTGATAGGTCTGTTTATGGCCCTGCAACCAAGGATAATCGCATGCGGTAACTCGGTGGCTACATTCGCCATGGCTGTGAGATTCCTAACTGGCCCAGCAGTAATGGCTGCAGCTTCCATTGCTGTTGGCCTGCGGGGCACCCTCCTCCATGTTGCCATCGTGCAGGTAAATTTATTAATTCACGCCCCTCACCCTCACAATCACATCCGTCTTCCATATTGCATTACATTCACATTGACGTGCATTACACATGACATGTTTGCTTTCCCATTTTACAGGCTGCACTTCCACAGGGCATTGTTCCCTTTGTGTTCGCCAAAGAGTACAACGTTCATCCAGCTATTCTCAGCACTGCGTATGTCCAATTCAACTTCAAATTTTCCACAAAAGCCTCGCCTCTTATTATCATGCTTTATTTCATAAGTAACTTTTCTTTTTTTTCACTTTATAAATTTTCAGGGTGATCTTTGGGATGCTAATAGCGTTACCGATTACCCTCGTCTACTACATCCTTCTGGGATTGTGAAATTTCCCAAGCAACTAAAATACAAGTGAAATGAAGAGAATTTTGATTGTGATACTTGGGAGCCACCTGTGGATTTTCCAGGAGAGAAGATCAATGTATGTACGGAGAAGTTTTTACCAGGCTCCTAAATACTAGGAGCAGCCCCCCCCATATTTGACTTGGTGAACCCCTGATATAAGTGAAGATGCACCCGCCTTCAAAACCCAAGGTTTTATCTAATTTTTCAAAGTTTGAGAGAAACAAGGCCCATACATTCAGCATATCATATGGGAGACAACACAGAGGAAAACAGGGAAATTCGAAAAGGAACAAAAAAAAAAAATACAAAGAAAGGAAGTGGCCAATGATTTCAGTTTCTCTTCATTCTGGTTTTGTTTGTGAAATCTGATATTTAAAAAAAAATTGATCTCTGCCATCGGATAGCGAAAGAATCGGCCCATGAATTGATGAAGAAGAAGAGAGAAGAAGGATATATATAAATATTTTTTCTCTTTCCTTTGTTCTAAATGTTGGTTTGATTGCCTTAGATCATGCAATTAATTTAGTTAAGTTTGTCGTCTCTGTAATTCTTCCGGTAGGACTTTATGATGAAAAGGGGGGCCATTACTCGTTAGCCATGCACCTTGTTAATACTAAAAAAGAAATCATGTATTTCGTTTTCTCTTCTCAATTTTTCTTCTTCTTCATTTTTCTAAACAGCTAATAGTCCAAGACAGAGACGTCTCTCTGCAAACTTTTACGCAAAGAAATAAAAGGCGCGAGCGGGGGATCTTTGAAAGCATATAGCCTTTGGGCTGAGTGGATTTTGTACCTTGGAGCAGAGTCCTTTTCTTTGAGGAGGGGGGGTGAATATAAAAATATTAAAATGTGAGGTTCAAAAAGTTATTATTTGAGTCAAAAGCTGCTCTCCTTTCCTTTCCGCTTTTGATGCGCCCACAATCCTACCCTATCCTCCAGCCTTTCACACTTAGTAGGGTGGTAGGTCGTCCAATCTTTCCACTTTATTTGTTTTTTTTTTTTTTCCTCTTTCCTTTTTCACTCGTTATAAACTTAGAAAGCAGAATTAAAAAAAAAAAAAGAAAAAAAAAAGATTGAAATTAGCACGCAATCATACACTTGAGGACTTGCACATTTGATTTGATTGGTGGAAAGGTGTGAGCACAAAAAATCTGAACCAATTGATTAATGTTATACACAATACCAAAAGTTGGTACGAATTAGGCTGATGCAATCTCACATCAATATACAAAAATATAAATTCTGTAAGATTATCACCTTGCATTATGTTACAACTCTAATTAGATAAGATTAAGGTGAAAGGTGAATAGATAAGATTAATTAGAGTTGAGTTTACAGGTGTGCAAATGTGGGGTAGGTGCAGTCATCCGAAATTACAACTCTAATGGGGCAACCCTTCCCAAGAGAGGGTTGACACCTGGCACAACATTCTCATGAATGCACTACATAAGTAAATGGGCGGTTCCAACCCCAATATATAGATTTGATGGGAGTGTAGGATTGAAGGGGGACACACGCACTACAGGGTGGCTTTGAAAATAGAAACTCAGGCACACGGAGGAGGTGGCAGTGACACGGCGGTTAAAACTTAAACCCCCACCCCCACCCCCATCTCCATGAAAATTTCATTTCTTTTGACCAACTCCGTCCACACATTTCCACCAAATCCGTCATCTTTTGGGGATGTAAAACCAACATACCCCAACACAAAATGACTGGCTCTGTTGCTTTACGACACCGTGTCACGTGGCATGCATCTGAGCCCCATGCGTGGGCGTACCGCTAAAATCCACCCCCTTTCTTCACGACAATTTTTACCCTTAATGCTCCATCTGTACATGCTACATTCGAAATTTATTTCATGGAGACGGAGCCATGGTCCCTCTTCCCCAGATTTCAAAATCATGGACCATTTTTCCACACCCTTGGTAGCTGATAGTGGGGATTTCACGGATCACATGGTTTGACCATGGAAGCCTCTCACAACATGACTACTCCGTAGTTTTAGTTTGAGCCCACTTGGACCTAATTTCACCCATGTCCAGTATTACTCAACAGTCATTTCCAAAATTTATGCAGCCTCACACTGCATTTCTTTTCCCATATATCAACAGCCAGCCAGCGTCATGATAAGTTTCCCAGACCCTATTGCATGCCTAAGTACTTAAAAATGAAAACATTTTTACTGAATGGCTCCTATTGTCCCCAATAATGGGAGCCGCATCCTTATCCAATAGCAGCTGTTCTGCCCCTGCTGAACCAATGATTGTGAATCAGAATACGAAATGACTAATGACTGTGCATGAAATGATGACATGCACAGCCTAAATTCAAATTTCGGTGCATGCATGTGGACAAGATAATTGGTGTAGCCAAGAGATAAAAGGCCAAAAAAACCAAAAAAAAAATATTTGAGGATCTTGCGCCTTCCTCTAGTATTCAATTGGTAGGTTAGGAAGCCCTATAATTGTCCATTCCGATGTATTGACCCCTCCCTTTGCAATAGTATATACAGCATGTTAAGAGTTTTCACCTTAGCCACAAGGATAGATTCTTGAAAATCCTGCAACCTTAAGAGGATCTAACTCAGAACTCCTCAATTCATTTGAGGCTCTGAATTTGAAATTGGTTAAGTTCACCTACTCTGCCAAATAAGGCAACGACCCCATGATCAATACTGTTAGTGACACGACCCCACTCCAGCTGGCACCATGGGAAAATGTTAAATGTGATTTAATTCTCTCAACATATGGCCAGAATTTAAATAGAATGCACTGCTGAGCAACAAAGACCCGACTATATTCCAAAATTGTTGACAGAATATTCACCTAGTTTCTAGGCTTTCAGAGTTCCAAGCTGAAAAGCAGCTTTCTTCCCATCATCTCTAGAAAAGGCCTTCACGAGGCTGCAGATTGATAAATTAATCTTTTCCATGCTATGATGCGTGGATCGACATCCATGCTTCAGTCAAAATAAAATTGCCCAACTTTATGCCAATATTTGACCATCCAGCTAGCATTCCTGAACGAGACGTGAAATACTTGTAGAAGCAACTGGGCACTGAAAAATCTTTGCTACTACTTAAAGGCGGCATTCACTGTGAACCAGCCAGAACCCCACCCCACCCCACAGAGGCAAATAAAAAAACTGGAGGTTTAACCAAGGGAAAAAAAAATGGTTTATTTGTATTATCAATAATAGAAGCGTCATTAGATATGATGATGCCCATATAACAAGACACGTGTGAAGGAGTCCATGTATGAAGTTGATGAAAGCATTTAATAGCTTTATATTGAAAGACAGTGTCAACTTCATTCATTTGTCAACAATGGACACCTCACATGAATTATAGGTCCCCCCTCTCTCTCTCTCCCAATAAATAAATTTATGAAAAGAATACATTAAAAGGGCGGAAATAGACTGGAAAAACCTGAAATTGACCTCCTTCAATTTGCTGAGAGAGTTCATGGGAATTACGGTAGAATTTATGTATGCTCTTGTGCATGCACTTGTTTGTTCATGCACGAGACAATGTTTGTGTATCATCCAGACCTGGGTCCAATTCTCGTACGGACGCTGTCCGGCTGCATACATGCGTCTCAGATCCAGGATGCAGTACAGCTGTTATGTATTTATGTAAATAGTCCTGCGTTTAATTTTATTTCTATTTTCCGATCACTGACAAAATTCGAATTAATTTGGTGCTGGTTTCATTTTCTGGTACGTATTTTAATACGAACCCCATTTTCATTTCAAAAAGTAAAAGATAAGATTGGAATGGGACAAGAAATTGAGGATTGGGTCAAGTGGCAGTACTATTTGGACCACGTTTTTATCCGGAGGTCCAAGGAACAATCATTAATTTGTAACTTAGAATTTTGTCTTGTTGAATCTGTGGCCGAAGTTTTAATCGACCAAATTTCTCAACATTAATTTTGATTGTTTTAATCAGTCTCATCAATTTTATTTTAAAAAAAATTAACTTCACATTTTCATCTAAACTAATGCCAACATCTCAAACCAAAATTTTTATTTACCAGCCACCTATATTTTCCTGGACAAGAAGGGCCGGGAAGAATGAAAGATTTGGTAACCGTGGTAGTCGGAGGGTGTTGTGTGCATATCCATGTTTATTCACGTGTTATAGAATAATAGATGTGGCTAGGCCTTCACGTGAGGGGAGGAACCACAAATCATCATCTTTTATCATTTTCCTTAGTTTGAAATTCATTTACAATCCTTTGTCGTGTATCACCACCATATGTACAAAGAGGGCTCTTACTTTTTCTTATCTAAAAATACTAAAAAGGGATGTTAGATTTTATAAATTACACCATATTTGATGAAGAAGCAGTTTAGAACTTTAGATCAATGGTATTGATTCAGAGAACTTACTTATCATACTTGTTTTCTTTACAATAAGAAGAGGACATTAAAGTCGGTAGCGTAGCAGGCCAGCTAATAATCCAGCCAACATGAGGGAATGTGGAAGGTTTCATGTATGGCATATGTTTATATAGATAAAAGGGGTTTTGATTAACCAATGGCTTCCATTGTTATTCTTTGAATGTTCTGATGTCACCCATCATTCATCTCCTTGTTTGAATTCATGATGTTATTATTCGCACCTAAAGAGATAATCTCCAGATTTTGCTTGTTTTGGAGGTACTTGGTTTGTACTAGTGTGCTCTCCACGGACACCATGGCCCCTCCTCCAAGCTCTCACCATTATAGTTTGCTTTCCTACTCCATCTTTACAGGGCAAGCTGACAGGTTATTACTGTCACATGAACTGGTCACTCATGGCAACGTGAACCTTACATGCTTCCCCCTCCAACAATGCGGCATTTTTAATCTTTGAAAACTAAACTTTCAAGCTGTCCCCCATGTGTTCAATCCCGAAGGAGGGAGCATGAAATTTATATCACGTTGTTCAGTAAAAGAGACATCCAAACTTCAATTCGATCAGAACTCGGAAGCTAAGTTGAACTGGTGCCGTCAACTTCAATCCATTCTTGGTGGGCATCCACACCCACAGTCGTCAATGGGGCTTCTATTCCCATCGAGAGACAAAGGAGAAGCAGACAAGCACCGTGGGATAAAGATCAGACGGAGCATGTGAGGCCGGGCAAGATATGGGATATGACAAGCAAGCGCATGAGCATGGAGGGAAATGGGCATGACACTGGCACTGGGTATTTGACAGAGACAGTTGGGCAGGGTTGAAGATCATCGTACAGATTAGGGACACACGTGGCCAAGGGAAATGGTGGGGCTGAGGCTCATGTGGATGCCCCCATGCCCATCCTGTATTCATGTGGAGTTAGGGTTTGAAACAGTGATTGAAGCCAAACTGCGGTGTGTGTATTATTGAAAGAAGGTTGGAGAGGATAGGATCCAACTAAGGTAGGGACTATTGAGAATGAAGGTTGGCAGAAAGTGTGGACTTTGTAGTTACTGATTTTTAGGTGTTTTCTTTGAGTACAAAGCAATGGAGCCCATTCTGATATTAACTACTCTTTGGACCCTTTCTTTATTCACAATCTTCTACCTAGCAGGCGTACGTGTGGATGAGAATAGTGTACCCTGCACTAATAGTCCCACCACGCTTGGAACTTGAAAGTAATGGAACTCCAAACTTCAAAATTCCTGAAATTTTCTTTACTCATCCTGTCAAACCCACCACCTAAGGGCTAAGGTTCTCCATTTTTGGTACTTTCTTGTACAACACCACAAATCAGTAATCAGTATAGCACGAATGATGCCTGACAACAGCAAGGACGAGCAGAATCACTTTGCAAAATCCCAAATGGTTGGGATATCCTCGGTCATTCATACATTTAGTTTGAATTCCATTAAGAAATAAAAAAATAAAAAAAATCAAGTCACAAGAAACATTAGTTGCAGACTGATTTCTTGACCAAGACATCCCTTCTTAATAATCCCGTGAGACATGCTCCTAATTACTTGCAATATGTGAAGTTCAATGACTATTTGATACTTGTATAGCTTATAGCCTCCAATTAATTAAAGGGAAGTTGGGAGTCTAGATGATTGGATTTGTTTATCATCTAATTAATTAATAGCATAATACAAGGTTCTTCACGTAAGTTAACACATGGCCATGCACGTGAACCAAAGGAACTGGACAAGAAGCACTTAACTTAATGATGCTAGACAAAAAAAAAAAATCATGATTATATAAATTAACAAGGGACACTAGGTGGGCTTAAAAATGATAATGAGCAGTAGGGCAAAAGGAAACATATGGTGGTGTCCTCGTGTGCGTGGCCTCATTCTCCAGCCTACGCGGGGGCCCCTATGTAGGCTCTCTGGAAAATGAATAAGCTTGCGTTTGGTGAATTCAACTAAATCCAACCATTTCCAAACAGCCCCATTTAATAATGGATTGGTTACCAATTATAGGTCTCGTGACTTGACGAGCGCTGGACGAGTCACAAATGGATATGGATCTCCATTACTACAAAACCTGCTAAAAGGGTCAATAACCAATTAACCCAATTCATTAAAAAAATAGAAATTAATAATTAGGGCAAGTGGGTCGGGAGGGGGGAAATTTAAGCCGTGGTGGTGATGAAAATAAATACATGGAAACAAGGAGAAATGAATACTGAGAGAGGGGGGTCATGGTCAGTGTAGGGTGAACAACGGACATGGGCCTGGAGAGTGGGGTCCAGCCCAGGTTCGGGACCACTAAGTTGGGTTGAGATGGACAGTGCAAAAGAAGGTTCCTTTTACAAACCGAGCCATGACAATACAGCTTTTCCATCAAACTTTGGGATACATCTTGTCAAAAGGCCCATCTCCCTCTTGATTGCACCACTTTTATTTTTTTAATTTTTTTTCCTCTTTTTTTCTTCCTCTCTTGATCCCATACTTGACACTTCCTGTACTTTTGCCAAAGAATAGAAAAATAGGTACACTTGCATAACACTCATATGCAGGTTTTATCTGATTTGAAGAAAGCAAAACTCATGGGCCTTAACACGGGTTGGCCTTATTTGCAGGGGTCACCTGCCAGTGCACCAATGTTTGAACCCTGTCATCACATGTCTGTATGAACAAGGACTAAGGACTCACATGGTGTGTCACAAGCCACTCCCCTCTTTTGCCTACTGACTCTACCACTCTTTGAAATGATACGGTGATCCGCGCAACTCACAAGTCAATCTTGGGCTGGCCTGGGGACCAAATTTTTTATGTTTCCCAAGAATCCATGTCTGATTCCACTTTTTAAGTTTTTTTTTTTTTTTCTACTTAATAGTCCAACCCTGGTGAGAATTTTCCCTTCTCATCCATAACTGTAAAGGGTGTGAAGCATCACACATGGGAGGTGGTGGGAGATCTAATTGGGATGACCCACGGATTTGTGGCCAAAAAGGAGGAGGCGACTAAGATACCTATAACTTTGCTATCAATGGTAGGGTCCTTGGAGAGCTTAAAGGGTGTATGCCTCTCTGTACGCGTGCGCACACCCCCTCATGCCGGTGCTTCTTATCCAACTAAGCTGCGCTCGAATCACCCAAGTATTGGACAATGGCATTAACATTTGATTTCATCTGGAATATCGTTACTTTTCTGAAAAGGCTGCAACTACTGCATCGTAATTAACGCATATTCAGGGAAAAAAGGAAAAAGAAGCATACCTCATTTTCATGGAAAAACAAAGGTAAAAGGCGATATCAATGCTTGAAAAATAAGATGGAAAGAGTTGCGTTCTAGACAAGAAATTATCAGGACTTGGCAATGAATCATGACAACTGGGCATGGCCCCAGTAAGACATTGGCCATACGAAGCTTATTTCAAGGTTGAAACAATAGTATAAATTATTTTATAAGCATGAAAGTTCACTGGATAAATATAGCTCCGATTACCGAATCGACAGCGGATTGTCTTCCTCGTTCCAAATTTAGGCCCAAGCTGGGCTTGCGCGAAATGGGACTAAGATAGGCTAGTAGTGCTCGGGCTTGGGCCTTTCGGGATCGGTACAACCTAGCTCGTTTATTGGGCTTGAAGACGAGGAAAGCTAGCGTAGTGGCAACGTTTTTGGATGGTTGAAATAACACTCGGCTATTGGCAAGGCCCCATTGTTCACAGATTGTCCACCTAAACTATTCCTATATCAAGCCTTTAAGCCCCTCAGAATGGCACGTTTGTCCAACCCTCCATCGCTTGGAAGCTGTTGGGCTAGCCTTATGAAGAAATCCATATAATTACAATCAGATTGAGCTTGGTGTCACACCCCTGAGATTCACCCCAAATTTTTGTTCGAGTGTACGGTGCTAAGAACCTTTTTTTAGCCAACCGTCTTTGATTGCCTCATAAAAACAACATAAAAAGGCCAAGTCAATTACGAGAATCCTTTCCCAACTTGTGTTATTCAATCAACAACTACAAGATATAAAACCGGTTAAGTGTCTCTACACTTATACAAGAGTCAAAGAACCACAATGCTTACAACTACCTAAGCATTCAATGTCTATCCCTCTGTCTTTGATATGTAGAAGCCTTTATATATCTCACAGCTTGTAGTTTCTCATTCAAATTTCAAACCAGGAGTTTGTTGGCGGTTATGCAACAGTCCATAACCACCCAACTGGAGACACCCTCAAACCAAGGTATCTCTTTGCACCAGCTACAGTCCATCAGCTACCTACATGTTCTCTTTGCTAAGTCAAGCTATCATGTGTTGCATTGATCACTAACCTTCAAGATGCCACTAGCCACTAGCTTAAGTCATCTCTCATAGACCTACTATTGATGAGTCCCCCTAACAAGGTGTCTCATCCTCACAAAGTATCTCCTGTGAACGAGTGCCCATCAAGGTGTCTTTAATCAAGGGCTCTCTGAACCAACATCACACGTCAACCGTCTGATCCTGTCTATTTGATGCATCAATGTGTTTTCCCTCATACTACTGCTCGAGCCCATGCCATATTAGGGTGCCCATGGCATTGGGAGTGTGTCAGGCTTCATCTGATTGCAAGGCTTACTAGTGCCTTGCTCATGCCATGTACTACTAATCCCACTGGTCTGTCTCATGTATCAGTCAAGCCATCTAAGTCACAACACCGAGCCATGGCACTACGCCCATGGCCTAGTTTCCCTCATATACAAGGCACTACATCCCTGTGCTATGCATAGGCATGTCGGGTCTGAGTTGATTGCATATGTAGTCATCCCATCGAGTCATGACACTGTACCCATGGCTTCTCGAACTAGTTCAATGCACAAGTCTTTAGGCATCCTTGTGTCAACGTAAGGAGGGGATAGGTCACACTAAGCCTCGTGTCGTTACGACCATGAAGTGCATGCCACACATGTCGTGGAGCCCATGTGTGTGCATTAGTGTGTTGTTCATGTCCTAGGTACGCCCAAGGTGGTGCCATGGTGCCCCCTTAGTGTGGCCAAGGCTTGGCCTTGGTGGTGTCTTTAGTTACCTACCCCACCCTCCTTAAAGAGCATTATGAGCCATTTTAGAAATGTATGAAGGAGACATCAAACCCCCTTAAGGAGACATAATAGAATATTTAAATAATTAATAAATATATTCCACCAATAACCTTACCCTCCGCTTGCACCGTCACCATAACCATCTAAGGACGCAAGTCAACTATTGAAGACGCCCAAGTGTGTAGGATTTGTGCCTAGTGCGCATGCAACCTATGTCTGTCACCTCACTTAGATTTTTGGGGTTGAACCAGCAAACCTCCATGTTTTCTTTGCTCTCTACCTAGGGTCCCCATGGGTGTAAAGCCTACCCATGAGGCCCTTTGTTCCATCATTGGGTCAAGGGGCCAAGGGATAGACACTTGGCCTCAAACTTGATTCACCATCTTGATGCATCTTACTACCCAGATTGAAGAGAGGTTGAGAGATAGGGAAGTGAGGGACTGATTCACTCATGAAACTCTATGGTGTTAGATTTCACCTCAACAAAAGAAAAAAAATTATAAATTGATGTAGAGACCAAGTAATTCCATTTGCATTTATTTTTTAGAAACTCATCCATTAAGCTAAATACACTTTTTTTTCTATCATTCATAAAAAATATCTCAAATTCTCAATCTTAAATGAATATTAAAATCATATTATTTTGGTAAGAAATGAATAATAATATTTTAAATTTTTTTTAAAAGAATTATAATACTCTAAAATTTTACATAATTTTAATTTAATTTAAAATAGATATTAAATTTATTTTTTTCTTATAGTTTCAACCTATTTTAAAAAATTATAAGACTTGTCAATGGATATAATGCTTTAAGTGTCATTTAATTAAGGTTCATTTTCCTAATAAGAAAAATTGAGAAAATTAGAAAACCCATTAAAGGAGCTATAAATTTTGCTTAATGATCAAATTAATACATGTTTGAATAAAAGATAATACATGCTTGAATAAGAGGTGAGATATGCATGAATAAAGAATACTATACACCTATATGCATCTACTTATAGTTATATCAAATTTTTGATGAATTCCCCTTAAATTCCTTCAATTTTAAATTTCACAACTTATTAGGTTTATAAGTGAATCTAGTAATTTTTACAACTAGTTAAAAATTCAAAGGTCAAAGTAAATAACTATGTCGATTTTTATCCTTTTTATATAATTTTATTTTTTTGAATTTTCTTATTGGACAAACAAGCGAGATTTGATACATTAGATTTGTTAATGAGCCTAATTATTTGAAAAGGAGCAAAGATTTGTTAACAAAATCATTTTAGACTAATTTTGATCTAAAAATTTTTAGTATCGAGTCACTCAACTTTTGAGTTCTATAATAGTTTTACGACTTATTACACTTGCTAATGAATTTGGCACATTATTTACTTTGAAGTTTTTTTTTTGTCTAAGATGAAAATTCGAGAAATTAACAAAAAATAAAAAAAGACATTAAAATTTAGGCGTGACTAATGGTATATAAGGTTTTGTTTTGACAACTATTTTTAATAATAATTTTATATTATTCAAAAAAAAAAAACACATTGACCAATCAAAAAACTATTTTTTGTTTTTTGTTTTTAAAAACAGAAAATATGATGTTTCTAAAAAATATTTTTTAATTATTTTAAATCATTTTCACTTTTTTCTAATAATTATTTTTTAAAATAATTATATAAACAAGTAAAATGATTAAAAATAAAATAGTAGACATAAAAAATATTTTAAAAACATATTTAAAACTATTAAAAATATTTTATGTTTTCAACAAATTTTTATTTTATAAAATATTAAAAAAAATCATTTTTAAAAATGATTCTCGGTGACCAGTTTTCACAAAAGTTCTCGAAAAAAGTTATCACACAAGCTGAAGTCTCTGCTATGCTTCATCCACGCATGGAATCAGGCATATAAGCTAATCAGACTATTGAGCGACAGGGTTTTGCTGTATTGGGCTGTTCATCCATATCCCTTATTTGTTGAGACATGATTTGGCGGTTAAGACAAGTAGATGACTAGATAATCAATATCGTTAGTGATGGATGATGGATGATGGATGATGGATGGATCTCTACTTATCAGACAAGAACAAGACTCATTTCTTTTCTTTGTTTCATTGCATTCGATATGCTGTCTTTTCCTCATCGCGGAGACAGTCACGTGGATCCCATGTGGAATTCACTAAACTCATTTCAGACTCCTGAAAAGACACTGACAAAATGCTGAGTTTGAATCCATTTTGAACCATGCCCTGCAGGGTGTTGCTTTTGTTTGTTTGTTTTTTCTTTTTCTTTTTACTTTATAAATTTATGATGGGAGCCAAATATTTCTAGATGAGGCCTTGGATTGTAACACCTCATGCCACATGGGTGGGGACGTCACAGCTTTCACCTCCTTCACCACAGGTGTTTTGGTCAGTAAAATTATATTTATGTTAAGTTAGATCACCTGCTCTAGAGGCATGGATGGATTTCTCCGTATATATATGTTGCATGTAACTTTGTACATCTACCCTTTTAGGGGAAAAAAGAACAATAAAATGTTTTATTTTATATTTCAAGGTCTAAATGATCAAATGTGGATATTGTTGAAGAGCAGTCAATATAATGAACCTAAATTTTATAAATTTAAATTTTTAGAAAAATTGGTTGTTCAATATTGTATTAAAGTTTGGAAAGACAATTTGCATATTTGTGAGTCTAAAATGACTATTTACATTCTCTCTCTTGACTTTTTGTATCTCCGTATATGGAGATGAAATTACATGTGAGAAAAGATGTTAAGAAGTATGAAATGCATATTGATCAAAATTTTAAAAGTTTAAGCTCTTAGGAAAATTAGTTGTTCGGCAAATATCACAACAATTCAAAAATCAAAACATGGAAGTCTAGATTCATTTTAATCCTATAAATATATTTCAAAGTCGTGAGGGTCCTTTTAAACCCAGAACATATAATTTTTACACATTTAGGTATGAGTCATTACAAAAAAGCATCAGAGCTGATTCTCAACCCTCATGTGAGAGTTTATTTAGCCTCGTGAGGGATATTTGTTTGTTTAGTTTCGCAATTTTATGATACACAACGAAGACATTGTGTCTGTATGGAGAGGTATTTACGATGTTTCATACCGAATAAAAAAAAAAAGTTTCTAACACTATATATATATATATATATATATATATATATATATATATATATATATATATATATATATATATATATATGTGCTCCTTTTGATAGCGCGTGTTTTAAAGTCATAAATGTCATTTTGAATCAATAATGATTGGGTGCAAGCAATTACATTTCAAGTGGTCAGAGCAAACAATGACAAAAAAATCAACCATATTTGGTGGATTTCATTAAAATTTGAAGCAAAAGACCAATGTTTATAGAATTGGACCGGTCATCAAACCGAAAAAATTACCAGTTCACTAGTCGGACCGGCGGTTGAACCACGGTCGAACCGGTGACATCATTAATCTATATTTTATATATTATTAAAATTTTAAAAATTATATAAATAAAAATAATAAATTCTATCTAATTTTTTACAGTATCTATTATGTTTGTTGAATTTTTTTATAAATTTTTTTTACCTATAGTTGTCAATCAACCCAATATTTTCAATAATTTTAATAAATTAAAATTTTAATGTGCAATAAATATAATAAAAATAAAAATAATTAAATATTAAACATATTACTACAATTATAGTCAATAAAAATTTAAATATAAAACATATAATTAAATTTTAAAAAACTAAAATGGAAGGCAAGACTCTAGGTTCCAGTCGTAGGGGGACGGGAAAAGGGGAGGGGTATTGAGGCCTGTTGGGCCTGTTTAGCCCATTGTGGAACCACCTTTTGTAATTAGGGTTTTTTAGTGTGGTGTGGTTGCCATGTTATATATAGAGGGAAAATATTATAGCCGTGTAGGTTGTACTCTGTATTCTTCCCTGATAATAGTGATATCCCTGCAACTCCGTGGATGTAGGCAAATTGCCGAACCACGTAAATACTGTCTTGTGCGTGTGATTGTTTTTCTTTGGCGTTTGTTTTCTCTAATTTTTGTTTCTCACAGGTTGGGAATTCGGTTTAATTCCTTACAACTGGTATCAGAGCCTAGGGTTAGGTTTGAGTGGGAGCAATGGTAGAGGAAGCAGGAAAGACGTCTGGAATAGAAAAGTTTGATGGCACAGACTTTGCGTATTGGAGGATGCAGATTGAAGATTATCTCTATGGGAGGAAATTGCATCTGCCTCTTTTGGGGACAAAACCTGAGAGTATGAAGGCTGAGGAATGGGCGCTTCTTGACAGACAGGTTCTAGGAGTTATTAGGTTAACTTTGTCTAGGTCTATTGCACACATGGAGGAAAATATCGGTAATCACGGATATATCGGTACTTCGATTTTACGGATATATCGGATATATCGGAGATATATCGGCAGATATTCTGGAAAAAAATATCGGTAGGCTTAAAATTATTAAAAACTCATAGAAATGCAAGGAAAACCTCATAATAATATAATTAGAAGTATAATGGACATTTTAAAGTTGTTTTATTGAAAAATTTGATATATATATATATATAATATAATTTGCGATATTAGATGTAGTTATATCATATCGATCTATAAGAAATATTAATTTTGTAATTGTTCTCATTATAAAGTCACATAAAATATTTCATTTCATTAAATATCAATAATTTGTACACATTAAATTCATTAAATAAACATATTTCATATTCAAAATATACTAGTTCATGTTAATTAAATTAATTAAATAATTTAGCATGTTAATTAAATTAATTAAATAATTTAGCTAAGTTAACTAGTTTAATTTAATTCTAGATGTGAAAATAAATTACAAATAATCATCTAAAATAAACATATCAATTTATAATTAAATAATCAAATTAACCTAAGTTAATTCAATAAAAATATAAAAGTTAATTACAATTGAATGTAAAAATAGCATTAAATCATCCATATTGCAAACATACTAATTAATTGAAAATACATGAATTAATTACAATTGCAAACAAAATTAATTACAATTTAAAACAAATATATCTTAAAATGATTAAATAATTGAGCAACCTTAATAAAAATTGGAGTAATGAGAGAGCAAATGAAGAATGAAAGCAAAAATGGATGAAATGGATGAAATTTGGGCTATTTATAGAATAAATTTAGGCCAAAATAGCCGTTGGAACATTAATTTACCGTTGAAAATCAATTTTGGCCGTTGGATAAAAAATTGGGAGCAATCTGGCCGTTGTATCGCCATATTACCATTGGAATCACATCTAGGCCGTCGGATCAACACAGGCGTGATCTGGGCCGTCAGATCAAGTTGCATGAAGGAGGGGAAATATCACAAAAAAATCAGCGATATATCTCCGATATATCACCGATATATCTCCGATATATCGCCGATATATCACCGATATTTTGTCACCAGAGGCGATTTTTTCAAAATATCTCCGATATATCTCCCAGAACCGATATATCGCCGATATATCGCCGATATTTTGGCGATATTTACGGAAATATCTCTCCTCGATTTTTCTCCTCAAAATGTCGTGTCGCCGCCTCCCGATACAAGATATATCGGCGATATATCGCCGATATATCCCGATATTTTCCTCCATGATTGCACACAATGTTGTAAAGGAGAAGACCACAGCAGATCTGATGAAGGCTTTGTCCGGTATGTATGAAAAGCCGTCCGCAAACAATAAGGTGCATCTGATGAAGAAATTGTTCAATTTGAAGATGGCAGAGAATGCATCAGTAGCACAACATCTGAATGAATTTAATACAATCACAAATCAATTGTCGTCTGTAGAAATTGATTTTGATGATGAGATTTGTGCTCTGATCGTCTTGGCTTCTTTGCCAAACAGTTGGGAGGCAATGAGGTTGGCAGTAAGCAATTCTACGGGAAAGGAAAAACTCAAGTACAATGATATACGAGATTTAATTTTGGCTGAGGAGATTCGCCGAAGAGATGCAGGTGAAACCTCAGGATCTGGTTCTGCCTTAAACCTTGAGACAAGAGGCAAAGGTAATGACAGAAATTCAAATCGGGGTAGATCAAATTCCAGAAATTCTAATCGGAACAGAAGTAAATCTAAATCAGGCCAACAAGTACAATGCTGGAATTGTGGGAAAACAGGTCACTTTAAAAGGCAATGCAAAAGCCCTAAGAAGAAGAATGAAGATGATTCTGCTAATGCTGTAACAGAAGAGGTACAGGATGCATTACTTCTTGCAGTAGACAGTCCACTTGATGATTGGGTTTTGGATTCAGGAGCTTCGTTTCATACCACTCCACACCGAGAAATCATACAGAATTATGTTGCAGGTGATTTTGGTAAGGTGTATTTGGCTGATGGTTCAGCCTTGGATGTTGTGGGTCTGGGAGACATCTGAATATCATTGCCCAATGGGTCTGTTTGGTTACTGGAGAAGGTTCGACATATTCCTGACCTGAGGAGAAATCTGATTTCTGTTGGACAACTTGATGATGAAGGACATGCAATACTATTTGTTGGTGGTACTTGGAAGGTTACAAAGGGAGCTAGGGTATTGGCTCGTGGAAAGAAGACTGACACTCTGTATATGACCTCATGTCCAAGAAACACAATTGCAGTTGTTGATGCAAGTATTGATACAAGCCTATGGCACCGCAGACTTGGTCATATGAGTGAGAAAGGGATGAAGATGTTGTTGTCAAAAGGAAAACTACCAGAATTGAAGTCCATTGATTTTGACATGTGTGAAAGTTGTATCTTAGGAAAGCAAAAAAAGGTGAGCTTCTTGAAAATTGGCAGGACACCGAAGGCTGAAAAATTGGAACTAGTACACACTGATTTGTGGGGGCCTTCTCCGGTTGCATCCCTAGGAGGTTCAAGGTACTACATCACTTTTATTGATGACTCAAGTAGAAAGGTATGGGTTTATTTTCTGAAAAATAAATCTGATGTATTTGAAACTTTTAAGAAGTGGAAGGCCATGGTTGAGACAGAAACAGGTTTGAAAGTAAAATGTTTGAGGTCAGATAATGGAAGAGAGTACATAGATGGAGGGTTCAATGAGTATTGTGCTGCACAGGGAATTAGAATGGAGAAGACCATTCCTGGGACACCACAGCAGAATGGTGTGGCTGAGCGCATGAACAGAACTCTCAATGAGCGTGCTAGAAGTATGAGGTTGCATGCTGGACTACCAAAAACTTTTTAGGCTGATGCTGTTAGCACTGCAGCTTACCTGATAAACCGAGGACCATCAGTTCCCATGGAGTTCAGACTTCCTGAGGAGGTTTGGAGCGGTAAAGAGGTGAAGTTTTCACATTTAAAAGTTTTTTGGTTGTGTTTCTTATGTTCATATTGATTCTGATGCTCCTAGTAAACTTGATGCAAAGTCAAAAATATGTTTTTTCATTGGCTATGGTGATGAGAAATTTGGCTATAGGTTTTGGGATGAACAAAACAGGAAAATCATCAGAAGTAGAAATGTGATATTTAATGAACAAGTTATGTACAAGGACAGGTCAACTTTAGTGTCAGATGTTACAGAGATAGATAAAAAGAAATCTAAGTTTGTCAACTTAGATGAATTGACTGAAAGTACTGTCCAAAAAGGGGGTGAAGAAGATAAAGAGAATGTAAATTCACAGGTAGATTTGAGTACACCTGTAGTTGAAGTTCGCAGATCTTCCACGAACATTAGACCTCCGCAGCGTTATTCACCTGTTTTAAATTATCTCCTGTTGACTGATGGTGGTGAGCCAGAGTGTTATGATGAAGCCTTGCAAGATGAGAATTCAAGCAAGTGGGAGTTAGCCATGAAGGATGAGATGGATTCCCTGTTGGGGAATCAGACATGGGAACTAACTGAATTGCCAGTAGGAAAGAAGGCTTTGCACAACAAGTGGGTATACAGAATAAAGAATGAGCATGATGGTAGCAAACGTTACAAGGCCAGATTAGTTGTTAAAGGGTTCCAGCAAAAGGAGGGCATTGACTACACAGAGATATTTTCTCCAGTTGTGAAGATGTCAACAATTAGACTTGTACTTGGAATGGTGGCTGCAAAAAACTTACATCTTGAACAGTTAGATGTGAAGACAGCATTCCTTCATGGTGACTTGGAGGAAGACCTTTACATGATTCAGCCAGAAGGGTTCATTGTTCAAGGACAAGAGAGTCTAGTCTGCAAACTGAGAAAGAGCTTGTATGGCCTTAAACAAGCTCCTAGACAGTGGTACAAGAAGTTTGACAGTTTTATGCATAGAATTGGGTTCAAGAGATGTGAAGCTGATCACTGTTGCTATGTTAAGTCTTTTGACAATTCTTACATCATATTACTGTTGTATGTGGATGATATGCTTATTGCAGGGTCTGACATTGAGAAGATTAATAATCTGAAGAAGCAATTGTCCAAACAATTTGCAATGAAGGATTTGGGAGCTGCAAAGCAAATCCTTGGTATGAGAATCATTAGAGATAAGGCTAATGGTACATTGAAGCTTTCACAATCAGAGTATGTGAAGAAAGTTCTCAGCAGGTTCAATATGAATAAAGCTAAACCAGTGAGCACACCCTTAGGAAGTCATTTCAAACTAAGCAAAGAACAGTCACCAAAGACAGAAGAAGAAAGGGACCATATGAGTAAGGTGCCCTATGCCTCAGCTATTGGCAGCTTGATGTATGCTATGGTGTGTACAAGGCCAAACATTGCACATGCAGTGGGAGTTGTGAGCAGATTTATGAGTAAGCCTGGAAAGCAGCATTGGGAGGCAGTCAAGTGGATTTTAAGATATCTGAAGGGTTCATTAGATACATGTCTTTGCTTCACAGGTGCAAGTTTGAAACTGCAGGGTTATGTAGATGCTGATTTTGCTGGTGATATTGATAGTAGAAAGAGTACTACTGGGTTTGTTTTTACTCTAGGTGGTACAACTATATCATGGACTTCAAATCTACAGAAGATTGTTACTTTGTCTACTACAGAAGCTGAGTATGTTGCAGCAACTGAAGCTGGAAAGGAGATGATTTGGCTACATGGTTTCTTAGATGAATTGGGTAAGAAGTAGGAGATGGGCATTCTACACAGTGACAGTCAGAGTGCAATTTTTCTTGCCAAAAATTCGGCTTTTCATTCAAAGTCGAAACATATACAAACAAAATACCACTTTATCCGTTATCTTGTTGAGGATAAACTAGTAATACTTGAGAAGATTTGTGGATCTAAGAACCCTGCAGACATGTTGACTAAGGGTGTCACTATTGAGAAGTTGAAGTTGTGCGCAGCTTCAATTGGTCTTCTAGCTTGAGGACAGGAGGATGAGTTGTAGGGATGAGGGATCGTTTCTTGGAGGATAGCGGTTTGATGTTGGTGATTGGACTAGTCTCCAAGTGGGAGATTTGTTGGGCTTTGTGGAGCCTAGTTTTGTTTGATCTGATTTGACGACCCGACCCGAATAATATTGCATGGCTTTTTAATGGGAGATTTATTGAGGCCTGTTGGGCCTGTTTAGCCCATTGTGGAACCACATTTTGTAATTAGGGTTTTTTAGTGTGGTGTGGTTGCCATGTTATATATAGAGGGAAAATATTATAGCCGTGTAGGTTGTACTCTGTATTCTTCCCTGATAATAGTGATATCCCTGCAACTCCGTGGATGTAGGCAAATTGTCGAACCACGTAAATATTGTCTTGTGCGTGTGATTGTTTTTCTTTGGCATTTGTTTTCTCTAATTTTTGTTTCTCACGGGTTGGGAATTCGGTTTAATTCCCTACAACTAGGTCATGAGGGGAAAAAGGTATGAGATGGAGATGGGCCTGTAAAGACTATACAAGGTGGATAGAGATGTGAGGAAGAACGGGAGGTACCCGGTGGAGCGAGATGGCTCGTAGTAAGGTATGGATACAAGGAGTGGGGAAACATGGGATGTTTCGGGAACCCAATAATTGTATCTGGTTTTGTCCTCTGTAATATTCTCTATTGTATAGTGGAATCATTATCTCTCATCCGTGGACGTAGGCATGGTTGGCCGAACCACGTTAAAACCTCGTGTACCGTATGTGTGATTATTTTATCTTTGTGTTCTTGAACTAACATTGTTGGCATCAAAACTTTCGCTAGCACTACAACTGGTATCAGAGCTTGGGTTGAAGATTTCTGGAAGAGCAAAAGATCACAAAGCACACAAGATGAAAACAAAAGGAATTTTCACTGAAGGTGGAGTCGATTGCTCTCTCGTGGTGATATGATACAAAAAGGTTTGTGTCATGGAGAGATTGAAGATTAACTTCATGGAATTTGGTCCAAGGTGGAGATTGTTAGGAAGTGTCCCAAATACCTAATTAGTATAGATTCCTTTTTGTAAAGAATATTATATAGAATATTTCTAGGTTGATATATTATTGTAATATTAGACTTCCTTATAGAATAAGGAAGGTTGTTGGAAATATCTCTATAAATATTCTTTACAAAAAGGAATCTATACTAATTAGGAATTTGGGACACTTCCTAACAAGGGGAGAGAAAGAGAAAGAGAGAAAGAGAGAGAGAGAGAGAGTTTTCCAGTGCATCGTCCGGAGTGGGGAGTGATGGGGCTTTGCAGGCGAGGAATTGGCGACGGGGATTTGTAGCGTTTTGAACTTCTAGCGCCGTGGGAGGGCTCTTTGTCGTGGTAGGGGAAGGGAAGCTTTCCAATGCGTCATTGGGGGGTGGGGGGTGGCGAGGCTTTGCAAGCAGGGGATTGGCGACTGGGATTTTCAACATTTTGGGGGCAAGGTTGGGAGGTGGCATTGGGTGTTACTGACGAAACGACGAGATTTGTAACGTTTTGGGGGCGGGGTGGGAAGACTTTTCAGTGCGCGACGAGGGGAGGTGGAGTGGGGTTCCCAGCGCCAGGAGTGCTACCGGCGGAATGACGCTCCAAGCGACAGTAGAGGTACCGTTGTCGGTCGGACGACGCTCTAAGCGACAATGGGAGTACCAACCGCACGGGGAAGGGAAAAGAAAATGAATTGTCGGGTCCGAAGGTCGGACCATCGGTTCAAACGATTCAATTCCGGTTCGATTGCTTTCTGGTCCAAATGGTCGAACTAGACCGGAATCGTGATTGGCAAGCGGTCGAACCAGAATTGTGACCGGCCAATCTAGTCCGATTTTTAAAACCATGAAAAGAACTACTAAATGATAATAAAGTTTGCATATATTCACTCAACCTATATGTTCCTCCATTTTTGTACCAAATAAAAAAAATCACTTAATTGATTTGAGAATTAATCTCGATTAGTTGTTGGAATTTGAAAATATCTTATTACTTCAAGCAACTTGTCATTTCTCATCAAAATGGGATATTTAGTATGGGTACAAATTTTTTTTAACCATAGGACTATAGGAATGGTGACCTATAGACCCTTATTTTGGTCTAAGTTTTGGGTTATTTTTAGGAGCACATTTTTTACGAAGTTTTGACAGCATGTGCATGAAGGAGTAGGCTGGTAGTAATATTTTCTTGAGGAATCAGAGAACGACATGTGTTAGGAATTTGGGACACTTCCTAACAATCTCCACCTTGGACCAAATTCCATGAAGTTAATCTTCAATCTCTCCATGACACAAACCTTTTTGTATCATATCACCACGAAAGAGCAATCAACTCCATTTTCAGTGAAAATTCCTTTTGTTTTCATCTTGTGTGCTTTGTGATCTTTTGCTCTTCCAAAAATCTTCAACCCAAGCTCTGATACCAGTTGTAGTGCCAACGAAAGCTTTGATGCCAACAATGTTAGTTCAAGAACATAAAGATAAAACAATCACACATACGGTACACGAGGTTTTAACGTGGTTCGGCCAACCATGCCTACGTCCACGGATGAGAGATAATGATTCCACTATACAATAGAGAATATTATAGAGGACAGAACCAGATACAACTATTGGGTTCCCGAAACATCCCATGTTTCCCTACTCCTTGTATCCATACCTTGCTACGAGCCATCTCGCTCCATCGGGTACCTCCCGTTCTTCCTCACATCTCTATCCACCTTGTATAATCTCTACAGACCCATCTCCATCTCATAACTTTTTCCCCTCATGACCTAGAATATTTATAGAGATATTTCCAACAACCTTCCTCATTCTATAAGGAAGTCTAATATTACAATAATATATCAACCTAGAAATATTCTATATAATATTCTTTACAAAAAGGAATCTATACTAATTAGGAATTTGGGACACTTCCTAACAATCTCCACCTTGGACCAAATTCCATGAAGTTAATCTTCAATCTCTCCATGACACAAACCTTTTTGTATCATATCACCACGAAAGAGCAATCAACTCCATCTTCAGTGAAAATTCTTTTTGTTTTCATCTTGTGTGCTTTGTGATCTTTTGCTCTTCCAAAAATCTTCAACCCAAGCTCTGATACCAGTTGTTGTGCCAGCGAAAGCTTTGATGTTAACAATGTTAGTTCAAGAACACAAAGATAAAACAATCACACATATGGTACACGAGGTTTTAACGTGGTTCGGCCAACCATGCCTACGTCCACGGATGAGAGATAATGATTCCACTATACAATAGAGAATATTATAGAGGACAGAACCAGATACAACTATTGGGTTCCCGAAACATCCCATGTTTCCCCACTCCTTGTATCCATACCTTGCTACGAGCCATCTCGCTCCACTGAGTACCTCCCGTTCTTCCTCACATCTCTATCCACCTTGTATAGTCTTTATACCCCATCTCCATCTCATAACTTTTTTCCCCTCATGACCTAGAATATTTATAGAGATATTTCCAACAACCTTCCTTGTTTTATAAAGAAGTCTAATATTACAATAATATATCAACCTAGAAATATTCTATATAATATTCTTTACAAAAAGGAATCTATACTAATTAGGAATTTGGGACACTTCCTAACAACATGTGCTGGAGAATATTATGGAGATCGTTTGGGAAGATGGTGGAAAGCTGCTGCAGGCCGTTACAGGGGGAAACGTTTTGTTTTTTTTTTGGGTAGCTTGGAAGAAAAGATTTGGGAAAAGGAGGAGAGAACCAGGGAGAGGCTGGAGAGAGATTCAGAGATGAGAGGTTTTCCTAGAGAGAGCTTAAACAAGGAAAAAAAAAATGAGTTGAACGGTGAGCTTGTGGAAAGACAAGGTTTCTTGGGAGAGATTATCAACTGGGAAGAGAAGTAGAGAGGGGACTTTTCGGTGAGAGTTTTTTTTTTTAGCAGAGAGGGGTAAGAGCTGGGTGATAGAGAGTAGCAGCAGCTGAAGAGCTGTAAGGAAAGAGAGTTGTAGAAAGAGATAGCTGGACTGAGAGGAAAATGTGAGGAGCAATTAGTTAGGAAGGGACGGGGAAGCTAAAAAAAAAAAAAACAGAGCAAAAGGATAGTTATGAGCGGAATGAGAGGACCGTAAGAAAAATAACCGAAGAGAGGAGTCTCTTCGGAACTTGTCGTTTTGGTCTAGGTACGGTTCCAACATTCTTTACATTTTCCCTTTCAGATTGTTCTACTCTATTTCCTGTTGATCTTGGTTTCTTCTTGGTGCAAATATGTTGAACTCGGCTCTGAATTTATCTATCCTTATGAAAAATGGAGCATTAGTGTTCAGCTATTTGCGTGTGTGTTTTGTTGTTCTTTTTGGAAACCCAACATAGATATCCCGTTGTCTCTAATCAGAATATGTCATTGGATCATACCCGAAGTAACTGTGGCTTTCCACATTTGTTCTCAGTTGATGACATTTTTAGAGAAAGTTTTTTTTTTTCTTGACGTTTGTTTCCATTCAATAGAGACACTTGAATAATTTGAAATTTTAGAATTGAATGGTGTTTATGACATGGGTAGCAAGACGTGTGATGCATAGTGAGTGCGTCTATTGGGTTGAAATCAATTAGAGGGGCTAAAAAGGTGTTCAATTACATGATTAATAGTGGGTTTAATCTAGATGAGTATTTGAGTAACAGGGTTTTGTTAAATGCGTGTAAAATATGGGATGATGACTAATGCACATGATTGTTTGATGAAATGTCATAGAAGACCACAACATGATGGAATTCCATTATTGCAGGTTATGCACTTCATGGTTGTAATGAGGAAGCATTGAGTACGTATTATGAAATGCAGAGACCACACATGGCCACTCTCCTGTGTTCATTTCCAAAGCCCAATTCTTTTTCATGCTTGCTTCCAAAAATGGATTTTCAAAATTTTTTGTTTTCAAATGATTTTAATTCTTCAATCTTTCTTTCTTTATTTTAAAATAAGTCTAATTTTAATAAATCATTTGCCACCATGTGAAACCTTTGTTGAGGTCAAGGCTACTGTGTTTTCTCGAAATGCATGCCCACCCTTAGTGTTTGGCCTTCTTAATTCTTCATATTTTAACGTTAAAATTTAATTTATTTAAAAATTTTATTCCCAAATAATTTTCTAAAATTTACATTTTTAAATTTAATTTTCAAAACTCCAATTTCTTTCAAATTTAATTTCCAAAATTCCAATTCTTAAATTTAATTTTCAAAACTCCAATTCTCAAATAATTTTCAAAACTTCAATTTCTTTCAAATTTAATTTCCAAAACTCCAATTCTTAAATTTAATTTTCAAAACTCCAATTCTCAAATAATTTTCAAATTTCCAATTTCTTTCAAATTTAATTTCCAAAATTCTAATTCTTAAATTTAATTTACAAAATTTTCATTTTCAAATAAATTTTCAAAATTCCAAATTTCAAGTTTAATTTTCAAAACTCCCATTTTCAAAATTTTGAATATAAAAATGAATAAATTTTCATAATTCCAAAATAATGAAATTTATAAGAATTAATTCATAACAAAATCAATTGGGCTTTGGCGGAGGCCCTACATATGAGTTTTTTTCTCTTCTAATTATCAATTGTTATGCTTAATGAATATTGTTTTATTAACTTGTCTCACTCTATGACATGCATGCGATTATCTTGTATTTATGCATTAACATTGTCTTTTATGATAGCACTCAGCTTGTAACTAAGGTACACCTCATACTCAATTGTGTTTATCTATTTATTTGTTATCATGCGTGTCTTGCTTTCACACTCTTGATCACTATTCGGTATCCACAATTAATCAATCAATTGTCACACTTGTTTTAATTTATTTAGTAGAGACCTAATTCTTAGGGCTTAAAGGGGTGTTCCGGTCTATCACCGTACTTTTTAAATAAGTAACCCAATCCTCGGCCCCAGACTCAGTTTTTCACAGACTCATTTTTCCTTTAGGAGTCATAGAAAATCACTTATTAAGTGTTTTTTTTTTTATATATAAAATACTATAAGTGATTTTTTAACGATTTTTGAGATTTTTAAAAATATTTCCTAAGTTTTACTAAACACTTTTTTTTTTCTTTTTTTTTTTGTAAAAAAAACATCTTTTAAATTAAAATCACTACCAAACATATTTTTAATATAAAATTATTCTAAAAACACTTTCGGATAAAACACTCTTACTAAAAATATTTTGAATAAAAACACTGATGCATTCTAAAAGTTCGTTTGGTAATAATTATAGGAAATATTTTTAATATTTCTAATACTTTAAATTTTTTATTATTCAAGTGTTAAAAATATTATAAATGCTTTCTAAAATCACCTTCAAACGTTGCCTCACATTTACATCTTACAGTCCATCAGAAAAACAACCTTGATAAATGCTACTTTTTTCTTCGAAGTATTCTAGTAAATTAATGGATTAATTTTACTAAAATCTCCTAAAGTTGATTGTAAATTCCCTTGACTAATATTGGTTTTAAATTTTATAAAATAGCACTCTTATAGGTGTATTTAATAATTCTTTGAAAATTAAATTTTATATATGGAATATGTTTACAGAGATGTTAATAGAGGAATTTTTAAACAAATAATGATTTAAAGCATTTATGCTAAATCCAAGGGGGTGGGATGAAATTAATCTTAAAAATAATTTAACAAGTTGAAAATAAAATTTTTTGGATGAAATTGAAAAGTTTTAATATCACAACCAATTAGTGAATAAGATAATGCTAAGTATAAGATTGTCATAAATGATACAATAAAGAAAACTTTCAAAGTAAGATTTAATTGGAAATTTATTTTTATTTAAAAGCTAATTATAATCAAATTCATAGGAAATTATGAATGACTTTTCAATCAACTAAAAAATATTTTTTGAGTCACTTTCCATTAGCATACCATTAAATGCTAGAGAATTCAAAAAAAAAAAAATTAAAAATGGGTTTATAACTTAGAAAGTATATTGGATAAACTTTTAACAAAATAACTTTGGACTTATTGGATAATTATTTTTTAATTTAGAATATATCTTTTGTAAACTTTTCATAGAAAATAGTTTTTTTTAATAAATTTATTCTAAAAATAATTTGTTTTTTAAAACAAATTTAATGTATTTTTAATAGTTTTTTTTTATAATATTATGAATAATAATTAAAATAATAATAAATATTTATTTATTTTTGTATTATATATAATACAAAATTAATTGAAGAAATTTGTTTGGGTAAACTATGTAAAGGCACATTGCCTACCAAATATAGATTTTTTAAGAACTTTTAAAAGGTAATATGATAAACATGTATTCAAATAGTAACTTTATTAAAAATTTAAAATTGTTTTTTATTTTTTTCTTTTAGATGGATTCACCCATGTTTATTTTTTATTTTTTTAACCTTGAAATGACAAATCAAAAGTTGCTAATTACCTTTAAGATTGACACGTGGTTAATCAACATCCCACGTTATTTTTCATTATTTTTCCTTTTTCTTCATTTTACCCAGAAAATAATCAACCCTTTTTAAAATTTTATTTTTTTCTTCACTTTTTTACCTTTTCATAGTTATTGATTTTAATTATTTAGAGACACTTTAAACATATAATAATAATAATATATAATAATAATTATTATGATTTTTAGACTAATCCAACCTATGGTAACCGCCTTAAAGGGGAAAGAGGTGAATAGAGTGATGATCTTTTTTCGCAAATTTAAACTATGTGAATGAAGAGACAATTATATACAAATATATAATAAGCAATATAAAGACAATTGCATATAAAATAAAAAGTAGGGAAGAGAGAAATCAAACACAAGAGTTTATAGTGGTTCGGCGCAACCTGGCTTACATTCACTCTCTTCTAGCTTCAATCCTAAGCTTGAAGACTTCCCTACTTTTTTTATACTTCTCAAGACCTCCACTAATCCAAGACTTCCAAACCAAGCCTTCAAGCAATACAATTAGATTATGGTTCTAATTCATTCTCTTAGACTTTTGGCTCCAAGCATTTTTTATACTTCTCAAGAGATCTCTCTCTCTTGAACAACCCCTCAAGTGATACCTCATACCTGAGAAACTTCCTTTCAAAGGTTTACAAATAAAATGATCTCTCAAAAATCTTAACACAAGAATTCGAAGCTCAAATGATACAATGAAAAACTAGGATTGAATGGTGCCTTAAAGATATGCAAATTTTTAAATAATGGTGCATTAAAAAATACTCTTCCAAGGTTCAAATATAATCAAGAAAGATTTGAGAAGGTTAAGCTCACTAAACAATGAAGTTTGAAGCCTTTTTATAGAAGAGAAAAACTAAACTAGCCATTTGGGGTTCGATCGGTTGAGCTAGGGGTCGACCGGTTGACTAGCTGTTAGTATTAAATGCTTGACAGGTGACTGTTGGGCCTCAACTGAACCTCGACTAGACCTCAACCGGTTAAGGTTCAACCTTGACCGGGAAGAGAAGACCACTGGGAGAGAGATAAACTTTTTGGCCTCCCTCAACCGGTCCTCGACCGAACGAGCACAACCGATCGACCGGTTGAGCCATTTTTTGTCTCAACACCTAACATTTTTCAACTTAAAACCTTTTAACACAAGTTTGAAAATCATTTAACACAAGGTTTTAGTTGAAAACATGAAATCATCCAATTCTAAAGATATTTAAAACAATATTACTCTTAGATGATTTTAGTGCATAAATAAATAATAAAATGCATGAAAGTCCTAGTGCACCAATAACCTTACAAAAAGATCTTATGAAGCTTGGGTCTTGAAAAACTCTTCTCTTTGAGGTGGTCTTCTTCTTCATGATTTCTCCTTGGCATGATTTGTCTTTGTGATTGCCACTTTGGAAATTGTTTTGCCTAATCATACTTGAAATATGATCATTAGTTCTAAACCTTGTTTTGTTATCATTAAAATCAAGATTAACCAAACATTGGTTTCACAATAATAATAGTAATAATAATAATAATAATATATAATAAATAATTAATGAGAAAAAATCAATGTATAAAGAGATTTAGAATATAAGATTTTATATATCATATTAAATAAAATATTTATTGATTTGATAAATCTTATCATTAAAGAAAAATACTTTTATCATATTATTTTATTGTTTCTATTATTTTTTTTAAAAAAATTTCATATGAAAATCAAAATCAATTATCATGATTTTTAAATTTTTACTTATTATTTTTATTTGAATCATAGTTTTAACCTTTTTCTTAGTTAAAATGTTTAATATTATTTAAAAAGATAAAAATTTGGTTGTGGTGATAACATTTTGCTTTATTAAAATTTAAAAAATATATTCATATAAAATATAAATAAAACATATTTTTTCACAAAAATTGTATATAATAATTTATGTTAAATTTATTAAAAATTAAATTTTTTGTATAATGAAGTTGCCCATTAATAAACATAACTTTGGGAAAAGAAAATACCACATTTTTTTTTGAAAAAAGTAACACTAAATTATATTAAAAGTATCGCGAAAGTGTGTTACACTTTAGTGTTACTTTTTATTTTTATTTTTTTTTATTTTATGTTTGTGTTGATTAATATACAATATCAGTATACAAAAAATTTAATTTTTAATAAAAATTTTAAAAAATAATATAAATAATTAAATACAATTTTTTATATGAAAAATATAAATTTAAAATTAAAAATTTTAATAAAGCAAAATGTTAGAATCACAACCAAATTTTCATATTCTTTAATTAAAAATATTAAACATTTTAGAAAAGAAAAAAAATTATATCCTAAATCTCAATTGTGATTTAGATCGGTTAAATTTATAAAACAAAAGTTAAAACTATAATGCTTAAATATGATTTTTGCATGAAAATTTTAAAATATAAATAATAAAATAATATGAAAATAAAATAAAATATATAAAATAAATGAATATTTTATTTAACAAGGATATAAAAAATTTTATGTCCTAAATCTCTAAATGTGTTCATCATATATTTATTTTTATATTAAATTTATTATAATTAATTATTTATTATATATTATTATTTTATGTTTAAAAATATCTATAAATAATTAAAATTTACAAAACAATTTTCAAACCACTTGAACCATGTCAAGTGTGCCGTTCTTTTACTTTCATAAAGTTCAATTATGTAACCAACAGAATGAGTACCTAATTAGAACATTAAAAAATAGACTAGAATTTCAATATACCTATTTTTTTCAACTGCTTTCAACTCATTCATTTTTCTTGACTTATTCCAAGTGAAGTCCAGGGGTCCAAGCATTCACAACAATTCCCAAAGGGGCTCACAGAGGCGTGGGGGGGCCAACAGCGTTACGGTGTCGGGCGTGGTGCGCGTGCGACAGCCACGCCCTATCCACATGCACAAAAAAGAGAAATTATTAAGATCCATATGGACCCCTCTGAATCTATCCTCCCTTATCATTGAGCCAATCCATTACCCTTATCATTCACTCTAGAGTCTAGACACACCCCAAAGCAAATCAGATCCACCGCTGGTGGGTTTGCTTTCCTCGTCTGCCAGACCACCACACATCCAACGCTCAATCTCTCTTCTCGCAGATCTACTTCCTCCTTCCTCCTTCAGCTGATCACGTGTCGCCTTTTTCAGACAGTGGTGGAAAGTCAACACTTTGGGCGGCCGCCACGTGGGAACGCACACTGCTACATGTCCACCCTCCGATTCGGACGCCTTCCTCATTCCCGAGCCGTTGGATTAGAGATGAAGTGTGCAGAACAGGACAAAAAGAAGGGCGCGCACATGACGGTCGATGCACCTTTTGAGCATCTGATTATATTTTTTACACTACGCACTCAACAGTTACGCAGCTCTGAAGAGGAAGATCTGCGTACCAGAGGAACTCCTGCTCTTTACATCCACGCCTACTCCATTGGTTAGAGTCGTTTCATTCTCGAAGATCCGACTGCCCTCTTTTGATCTCTTTCTCTGAATATTTTGAAGAATTTCGGCAGTTTTTTTTGGTGATCTGACTGGACGCTTTCTTATTTTCATACATTGATTTGTTTCAAATCATTTTGATTTTAGTTTTAATTTCTGTGAGTACAGGGAGTGGTGTTTAGTGTTTAGGCAATGTTTGGTGCTTGATTATGGCAAGAGAGATCGAAGAGCCGTTTAGCCTTAACTTTCAGGTTTTGTTTTTCCGGCTTCATATTTTGGGGATCTAACTGTAACGTGATCTCTATGTACTTCAGTCCATTATTGTATAATTTGATTCACTATCAGCATAAACTAAGAATTCAGTGTTTATCAATGAATAGTTGATTAGTTCTTACCTGCACTGTCGATCGGCTGTGCACAGTACACTGCACCGATTTGTTTTGGCACGATAGGTGGAATGCTTTTTAGATGCTCGTGTAATGGGTCCGAAATTGTTTTTTAAGATGTGCTGATTCCAAAATGATTATACAATTTAAATGTGTCTTTATCGCATTTCTTATGGTATATGGATTGAGGATTTGTGAAAGATGGAATTTTTTATTTTTATTTCTATTTTTAAATTTATTAATACAACCTATGAACAGAATAACATTTCATGTCATGGAGGTTGTCCAAATTTCTACCTGACTTTTGAAAAGATATCTTATGTATTGATCCATTGGTTGATCAGATGAATCATTGCCTTTTTTTTTGAGGTTGTCCTCTGATTATTCTAACAAAAAGATCCAAGGAGGGGTCCAGGGTCCAAAGTTTAAAATTGCCTTTTTGATGGTTATGCAATTTACAAACCCTTAAATTTACTAAAACATGGCCCATAAAATTTTGCAAAAGTCCTACTAAAGTAATTTGATTTTGCCCTTCCTCCTCGAACAAAGAATTTAAGGAGTTTACCCCATCATAGCCTCCTGTAGATTTTATCTTCTCATATTTTTTTTTCTTTTCTCTGTAAATTTCTAACTTTAATTTACTAATATTGTGCTTACCTTTGTGAGCATTTGCATTATATGCACTATAGTCATGTATATGTGTAGAATGGGAGTAAAAAGAATGGATATTACAACTTTAATGTTGGGTTGTGTGCATAAATACCAACATGTGCATGCCTTGCATTTCTGTTTGCATTCACTCTGTAGTGACAAATTCAGGAAACTTTTCAAGTAGAGGGCAAAAATGTTAAACGGCAGGGATTGGACAGAGAAGAATTTTGATTAGATTCACATTTAAAGGATGATAAGAAATGAAAGTTCATAATTATTTTTGTGAGTGCTAGAGAGCTAAAATACTAGTTTCATCGAAGAGCAACTAGGTTGCTTTCCCACAAAGAAATTTACCTAAATCTTGAAGCTACTCCAACTCTAAGAAAACATTAACCCCTCTTACTTACCATCTAATTCATAAGTGGTAAATTGTAACTCAACCAATAAAATTCCAAGAGCCAATTATTCAAACATGGGCTTCCCCATACTAACTCTTGAAATTGGGATGCTGGCTGAAGAAGTTAGCACCTGCTTATTCTCTGTCTCCATGTGTGGTTGTTGTGCCTTATGGAACCCATAATCAAGCTTATGAAGCTTTTGGAGTTGGCAACCTAAGATTACATTCATATTCGTAGTAAGCCTTAGATTCTGAAGAAGGTATGTTTTCTCCAACCAGACCATGGCTGCTGAATCAGAAAAACAATCATATTAGGAGAAGGGAACATCTGTTATCATATTGGAAGTAGTTGGGCAATTAACTGATAAGTTGGACATTATCCATAAGGACCATAACAGTTGCTTTATTTGTGAGTAATACCTTTGTCATTTAATTACATATGATGAAAGCTGTTAAAGCTGCTTTAATGTAAAGCTCACTTATAATTCCTTAATTTTTTTGAGAACTTGTAGAATTTGGTAATGGATCATAGCACCTCAGAGGGACTCAAAACACAAATATCCACATTGATCACAAACTGAAGCACTAATATAAAGTGAAATATTTCTACACAGTTTGTATGAGCACATGGCTGGATGATTAGAAACTGGGCTAGTCTATTGTTTTACCTCAATGACTTAATTGTTCATGTATTCCTTTTTTAATATACACTCTGTTCAAAATGTGCAGGCAGATTCCTTGCACTCAGGCTCTATTTCATTTGGAAGGTTTGAAACTGAATCATTATCTTGGGAAAGGAGGTCCTCCTTCTCACATAATAGATATCTTGAAGAAGTTGAAAAATACTCGAAACCAGGTTCAGTTACTGAGAAGAAAGCTTATTTTGAAGCTCACTTCAAGAAGAGGGCTCTTCTTAGTCAGAGTTTATCTGAGTGCCAAACTGGGACTGAATACCAAACCAGTGAAAATGATGTTATGGAGAACATAGGTTACAGAGAAGAATTTGAGCATGAGGAAGGTATCCACTTTGCTAACTTTGATGGGAGTTCTGGTGGCTCAGGTCATCATGGAGACTGTGAGGTGACAGAATGTGAAAGACAGGATCCAGTAATCTCACATTCTGAGTTTCATGTGGAGCCTGCTTTCAACAATACCAATGTTGTCGAGGACGATGTTTTTAAACAGGTTGAGCCTGAGGAGACACATCAAACTGAAGCTGGATGCAACAAATCACTTCTTGTTAATGCTGAACCCAAGATAGAAGTAAAACAGGGCCTCCATGGTGAAGTGGTAAATGTAGATGAACTATCAAAAGCCATCAATCTGTCTCCTAATACTCAGAGAACAGGGAAAGATGATAGTACTAGTTTTGAATATCAGCTAAATGCTTCTCCAAAGGTGCCATTTATCAAGGATATTAGTTTTTGTTATACTTGTGCATTCTTATCTTTAGATTATAGTTCCTTCTTAGTAAATACATAGGAATTAAAAATAATAATATAATGTAATATCTAGAGATGTTCATGCACTGGTGTGCTATGAATGATCTTTTTTTTTTTTCAGTTAGAAATTAAATCCTATCCCTACTAACTTTCACTTGGCTTACTGACTCTAGGCGAGGAGTACAAAAGAAAGCAAACCTACCAAGGTCAGATTGAAGTCTCAGATCAATGGTACTCAGGTTCAGAGAAATATTTCCAATCATGCATCTAAAGATTCTGCAAAAATTCCAAGTAGAAGGGGAAGAGAGAGTCCACAGAGGACAAAAGTAGAAAAGCTGTCAGCACAAACCACCATTTCAACTACTCGTTCAACATGCAGAACTCTAAAATCAGAGGTAAGCATTCATTTGTGATTTATAATACCAAAACAATGATTGACAAAATGTTGTTCTATCCCACCAGGTATCAATTATGCCTTACATTTCCTTGGTTATTTACTTCTTCCTCTTTTGCACAGGATTCTGAGTGTTCTTCAAAGGCAAAAATCATTCAAGAGAATAGAAGGTACTTATTGCTTTTGCAAATGGAAAATCTATGCCTTTCATCTGTTCAGTGCTCAATATGCATCTCTTGTTGTTGCAGCAATGAAAGGGAATTAAGGACAAAGAAAGGAATTGAAACCCAAACTTCTGCATCAGAGAAGGTTGAACCAGGAGGACGTCAAACATCATACAGGTTTATATATCATAAAAAATTCTTCCAACAATGGTTTTTGATATTCTGAATGCTGATTTAGGGTTCTTGTTTTGCAGGCTCAAGCGAAATGTTAATTTGAGTAAAGCAGATATGAAATCAAATCCTGCGATTTTCAATTTCAGAAGTGATGAACGAGCAGAGAGGAGGAAAGAGGCAAGCAAACAATGCTGGTCTTTTGAATTGAATTTGGCTTTTATTTTAAGGTATCTGATATGAAAGTTCTATTCACTTTTTTAACACATCTCACATGATGCAGTTTTTTATGAAGTTGGAGAAAAAAATGCATGCTAAGGAGGCTGAGATGAACCAGATTCAAGCAAAGACACAGGTATGTGAATCATCCAATTAACTCCTTATGTTATTATATGTTAAGATTGCTTGCTGATTTTTTTCTTTTTGACGAACCTCATAATTTTTAAAAAAGATGACTGTATCCAAGTTATTAAAGACACTAATCATACAATACATCGTTCAGTGATGGAAAGATATTTTTGCTGTCTACATTAGCTTAAGTACTGCTATTAAACTTCGATAATATTAGTCAAGCTTGTAATTTTTTCTTGTAAGATTTATTTGTTTATCTACTCTTTTTTAATTTATTAACATATTTATAAATCTCAGTTCCCGAACAATGATGAGTTCACAGTGAAATCTATCTTCTAGATATCTCTCTCAATATAGGTAGATATTTATTGGTTCAAAATGATTTTGCAGGAGAGGACAGAAGCTGAGATTAGACAATTTCGGAGAAGTCTCAACTTTAAAGCAACGCCAATGCCATCTTTCTATCATGATTCTGTATCACCAGCACCAGATGGAAACAATGTGCGTAAAAAATTCTACAACTCAGCCTTTCTATACCTGCATCACATGGTTGAAATACATGGCATTATGATGTCATCAGGAAACCAGATTTTCCTTGAGTCTGACAAATAGGCAGATCGTATTAATTCATAGACGTATTCCAGCACAGTTATTCAATTGGATCTTGTTTCCTTTTTATTTTTTCTCCTTCATTTCTGTAGAGATGATAAACTCAATTCTTCTTTTATCTGGCTTTTCTCAAGGTTATATGGACCAATCTCTTTATATAAATTCTGGTTATATAAGATCCATGATCTTATTTATGTTAGCAATGCCCAAAGTCAAATATAGCTATCCTAATAGCCGATTATAGTGAAGCATACAAGGGCTAGAAGAAGCAACTTATGAATTTTTTTAGCTAAAATAAAGTGACTCCAGTTGATCAAAGATTTGTTGGGTAAATTCCATGA
Source organism: Vitis riparia (assembly GCF_004353265.1). Taxonomy (NCBI): domain Eukaryota; kingdom Viridiplantae; phylum Streptophyta; class Magnoliopsida; order Vitales; family Vitaceae; genus Vitis; species Vitis riparia. The sequence continues at coordinate 4,523,256 of NC_048431.1, read as the reverse complement.
TCCCTTTGTCACTTAAAATCCCATTTCTGCTTCTGAGCGTCGTTTTCTTTAGTTCGAGTTTTTTATATTGATATGTAGAAATGATAGCATTGTCTCAGTTCATGGGACGTGTGGTAAATTCCCAGCTCTCCATAATTTCATAACCGAACTCCAAAAAAATTGCTGGATCTGTTCTGGACATTTTGATATCTTAAAACATTAGGATTAAAAGTGAGAAGAAATATAAAAGCAGGAGCGAAAACCTTTGGGGAAGAAAAAACAAAGAACCAAAGTCTTTAACATCTTAGAATATGTCCTTTTTGGTTCAAAGCATAGGAATCGAACCTAGAAACCCCCTATCCCTACCCTAACCCCTTGGCACCTGAACCAGACCCCAAGGGCATCATCATAGTGTGTCCTTTGTGACTCTGTCACAGCATCTTCATCTAGGTGTATAAGAGGCCGTTTAGGAGTCACTTTGGAAGGTCCTAATGCTTGGAAGTGTTTTCTTACAAAATTGTGCCTTTGAGAAAATTCTAAAATTAATTTTTAAAAATCTTGACAATTATTTCAAGTGATTCTTGGAAAATCGCTTGATTGGGGCTTCTTCCAAAAATCACTTTGTTATATAAACATATTACCTAAAACACTATCAAAAGCACTTTTTGGTTTATACCCAAACACCTAGTGATTTTCCTTAATAGTGTTCCTAATGAAAGTTCTATTAACAAAAGCACTATGGATTAAAAGCGTTTTTACTCATTTAAATAAGCCCTAGATGGTGACACATTTTGTTGACATTTGCTTGGAATTTCAGTATGTGTCCAAATGTCAAAAATGGTTAGAACCTCTACTTCAGAAGTGTCTTTGTAGGAAAAAAGAATTTCAAATTCTAGTTGGGGGAGGAGCCTAATAACAGCCTTCAGCTACTGCTTATGTTAATATCAACATTTTGACTGTTCTTACACCTTTTTGGTTTAATTGCTACATGAATTAGAATCCATAAAAAAGTATCTGCTTGAGAATTTTTGAGGGATGGCATGTTTTGTTATATTCTTTTTTCTGTCATATCCCTTTGATTAATTCGGCCCTGCTTCTCTACTGATTGGATCTATTTCCTTTGTTACTCCAAATAGTCTTTAATTTAAGCAGTCATGAGTTTAATACTTGTACAAATGTCGACAAGAAAGCCAAATTGATCTTGTATGTTGGTGATTTTATCTTTTGTTTCTCAGGCTGTCTCAATTAACAAATCAACTAAGCGACAGATCAAGTCATCAAGTGCAGGGGGTAGAGCTGCTGCAGGATTCCCATTGTATCCAAATACAGGAATTGACCAAGTAGTATCTGCCAGTGAATCTGTAAACACAACTAATCCACCTCAAGTCACAAAAGCGATCATTCGGACACCATCAGCCAACAGAAACAGGCCCCACCAAGCTGTGGTGAAAAATGAATTGGCAATGAAGAAAGAGCAAGAGAAGGATGCAAATGGGCAGAAACATAGAGTATCAGAAGTTAGTAAGGTGACAAAAGGGAGAGTTGAGGGAAAGCATAATGCAGGAGCTGGGAGAAGCAGCACTGGAATTGTAAGGAAAAATATGAAAGACATTGGCATCACTGTTTCAGGTATGCGTCATCTAGCAGTTGGTGTTGCATGGTGAAAAGGCATTCATTCCCCTTTGCTCCCATCCATTGTCTCCTTTAGCTAAAGTTACGTTCTATCACGGCCTTATCATACGTTCACTACCATGCCTTTTGAGTGAAAGCGCAGGGCATATCAGGTGAGTTCAAAATGAGGAGAATGCCTTCCCCAGTGGCATGGTGGGGCTAAATCATCAAAATTCACAGCTGAGGGGAGTACTTCTCTTCATTATTATCACTCTTTGCGCTATTCCACATTTACATGCATGCGGCATCTAATGTAAGATGATGCCGGGATGGAAAATAACAGCGGCTCCTTGGCTCTGTTTCAGCTAGTTGCTAGAACTTAGAATTACTAGTTTCGCTTGCCTAATTGTAGAACATGGATAGAAGTTAGTTCATTCTATCATTCATCAGCAAGTACCAGACAGATCTTCTGAAATTAGAAAATGCCATCAATTGTACTACTTCGTTAGATAACAGGTGATAATTAGATGTTAGGAAACTTTTGCATTTGATAAAGATGCTAATGATTGTCTGCAGAAAGCTTATTATGAACATACGAGGCCCTTAAAGCCTAACAAAGATGATGGGTGAACGGTTAGCTCCTGTTTCTGATGGATGCTGGATTGGCTAAAATATTTATTGTTAAGAAATAGGAGGAGCATAATTTCATAAGTTATGTTTGGTTTTTGGAAAAAATATAAGGAAATTAAAGAGAAAATTAGAAAGAAACTAAAAGTGATTTTTTTAATTTTTTTTTTTTAAAAAGGATTTAAAGTTAATGATTTATTTATTTATTTATTTGGATGCTAGTTACTTGCAACTAAAGATAACACTAGAGTCCAAAAATTAAGCAGAACGTGCAAAGCATAATAATGCAGCAAATGGTTCCTTCAATGCCCAGAATGATTGGTTTGTGTTCCTTAGGTTTGAAGGGCTGGTGCCTACTCATGAGTTTCTTTATTAGATAGGTTTTTTTGTTATCTTGTCACTCCTAGGCTTAAACTCTCACTTTATTGTGAATATTATTTTGAACTTATTTTTTATTATAATACTTTTATTTTTATTTTTTAGAATTTGACAATATTATTAGTGAAATGCAAAGAAATGGTTTTTTATTTATATTTTCTATTTCTAATCATTTACTAATAATGGTTGCAATTTTGTTTTCATAATTAAAAATTTTAGAACAACTTTGAAAATCATATTTAGTAATGGGCTTTTACCTTTTGTTTTCAAAATTTGATAGCAAAAACTAATATATATATATATATATATATTTCCAAATAATTAAATAAATTATAAAATGAGAAGTCTATACACATAACTCACCCAAATTATTTTTATCAAAACAACAATGTTGATTTCCCATTTATGAGTATTGAAAAATGATTGAAAATTAATAAAAAAAAGTCATTGAAATTATCAGTTTTTTTCCTAATTTTTACTTAATTACTAAACACGTTTTTATTTTAAATTATGGAATATGTTTAATATTTATAAGAATTAGAAACACAATTAAAAGATCATGTACATTGTAAGCTTTTAGAAATAGTAAAATTAGACAGGGAGAAGGGTCATCAACCAACTTGTCTGTGGTGGACAGAGGTTTGGGGGTTCCTGGTCCAGCCTCATTCAGAGGCTATCATTAAATATATCCTCAAGAAGGCATGCCATAGCCCCCTCTTAATATCAATCATTCAATAGTGCCTCCTAAGATATTTTAATCCAGGGATTGGGATTTTATGAGAACTTTTTTTTTTTTCTTAGAAAAAAAATTATTTTTTATGGGACTGGGAATTGTGCTTTAAACATAGCTTCATATCATGTGACATTAGAGAAATTTGTGGACCAGCTAGCAACATGGAAGACATATGAGGCTCACTTCAGGTAACAAGTCAACCAACGGGCTGGGATTTTTCTGACATATATGCTTTGTGTTATATATTCTTCTAATCCATTGTCCCAATAGATAGACAATTTTACAAATAAATTTCAAGTTACTAGGCAGACTGAGTCTTCCAAAACTTTTAAGAAGGAAAAATGGAATCATGAAGTTCCCGTGAACCCCATTCAGTTCGATCGCTATTAATAATTGAATGCCACCAAAGAGATGATGTGATCAAATGGATATGGGTTAGAAAATTCTAGTAAGAGGATTCAGACAAAAAAAAATTTACGTTACCAAACAAAAACTTTATACCCTCTGGCTGTCTTCATCCCTTTTGCTTCACCATTCTGTAACCAGCCAAACGCAGTACTGCCTATCTGATCTTTTCATAAGCCATCTGCTGAAACTACTAAACTGCAATTCTTACATTGATTATCACTTTATAAAATATCCATCATAAAACCCCACAAAAATTTTGCACTAACCCAGTGAAAAGAAGAGAAAAAGAAGAAGATTGGAGGCAGCAATCACCAGCGTTGAACTTGGAAGAGCAGTGGCTGAAGACTCACCATGAAGGGGATGTCTGTAGTAGTAGGGAAAATAAGGTAAGATAGGATCAGGGGGTGGCGGGGCATATAGGGTACCATACGATGGTGGGGGATAGTATGGTAAATATCCAGCTGGCGGAGAGTAGTATTGAGGGGGTGGGTATGAGGATGACGCAGTTTGGGTTGCCGGAGGTGGTGGTGAAAGACATGATGGGTATGAGCAGGCGTTATCAGAAGTGGTGTATTCCGGGAAGTTGAGCATTATCGAGAAGAAGAAGAAGAGGGTGGAGAGCATCGGGATGAGTTTTCCGGCCATGTTTGTGAGAATTGAGAGTAGGGAGAGGGTTAGGGTGAGGAAATGAATGGAGAGTGAGTGGAGGACGAAGAGTCGTTGAATGAGGTGGGTGATGAGTCACTGATGACCTATTAATTTGACCGTTTATGAGCCTCCTTTTAATTTGTGATGGCATGGCTCTCACAAACCAGATGGCAACTTTACAACATTCCTCACTGCATCTAGATGAGGTGGCACTTCTAACACCTTTGATTTTCTTTACCTAATTAATTAAGTAAATAAGAAGGGAAAAGGAATAAAATTGATAGATTAATTGAAAATTTTTATTTACTAATTTTAATTTTATTATTTACAGACGCATGCACAGCTCATACTTAGTCACATTATTGCGTTCTCTGCAAATTAATGTCTTCGTTTACTCTGACAAGTTCGGGACCTACCAAGGAAAGCCTATACATTCTTTCACCTACCATGTAGGGTTAGGACTAAGAGTTAACTGGACCAATCAAGATGGGGCATCACAAAAAATCAGTACTGACAATGACTTGGTGGCCTGCGTGTGATAAGAACGACGTCCTGCCAAGCTCACGGATCTTATACTACCCATTAAACCTTTAAATCGTATTCAACTCGTCGAGTAGGAAATTCAAATTATTTATCATAAGAAAATCCCTTTCAGCTTGGATTGGACTGAATTTTCCTTCCTACTCTTTCGAAAAAGCCTCCTTCATGTGTCGTATTTGTTGTGTTTATGGGAAGACAGGTTTGATTTAGGGGGTTGTGAGAATCAAATCATGGAAACGGAGACAAGTGGAAAAATTGCGGTTGAAGCGTCAATATTGCTGACTTCGGACGTCTGATTCGATTAATTCGCGAGACTGATTCCACACGCAACGAGAGAAGAAAAAAAAAAAAGGCATGGTTGGAAAGTATCAGTGCCATGTGGCTTCAGTCCTCGACTCCTCGCACACGTCAAGGCTTTATTGAATCAGAGCGCAGTGGCAGACCCTTATGATGCAGTAAGTGTAAATCTGGTTCGGAAATTACAAAAGGTGAAATTAAGCAAGACTTTGTCCTAAATTTGATTTTGTCGGTGGATCATCATTTCTTTCTTTCAGTGTCTTCTTTTTGTAATCTGTTATACCTGTCCATGATTCTAACGGCGGAAGATATAAGAAAGTATTTTTTTTCTTATTAAATCTCTAAGCTGGCTGAAACCCCAGAAGGGAGAAAATATAGAAGTTTGTTGGAGAAGGGGTTGCTGTGAATTTGTGGTTGATACAAAGTCTATGGCAAAGTCAAGGTCGGTGACGCCCCAAGAAGTAGAACTTTCTTGGAGAATCTTAAATACTTTTTAACCTTATCTTTTTAGTCATTCCGTGTTCCTGGTCACGACCCTTGGTGCCCAATCTTAGACAAAGTTCATTTCACTTTCGCCTTTATGATTCCTTTGCTCTTCGGTTGATCACCAATCCAGGCTGTTGTGCTCTATTATTGTCAATCAAAGACGCTGTGAGACGCACAAGAAAGGTGCCACTTTCCCTTGTGTCATTTTCCGGAAATTAATTATGCTTTTGAGATCTGAAAAATTTGTTCGTTAGAACTTTTAATGGAGGAGAAGACCACACCAAGTTTTCAAAATTTTTGGTTGGTTTGATCCCATTAAGTTTCACCCACCAAAAAAAATATTAAGTCAAGCCTAAGTTTTTCAACTGAAGAATTATTGCCAGTTGGATTTCAATCTCAGCCCAGGTCTTGATCCCTATTCAAATGTGATTTCAGCTAGCTCTAGAACATACGCAACGATTCAAAAAGGGGCTAGAGTCTTCCATCAACTTCTATGGGGTAAAGTCATCCGAGCAAAAAATCTTGAAGGACCACCCTACTTAGAGGAAAAACGGGACCGTCCAATTAACCTTTTTCGAATACTTTGTTGCAAGCTAGTATACCTCCCCTCCTAGATTTGAATAGGATAAGGTAGTGGTTACACCATCAGACTGGGAATCAACCCATAAAATATATAGTCATAAGCTTCCAGAAAATATAATCTATTGCAGGATTGGCATCAAATTTTGCCCAAAGCAGACCATGACGACTCGGGCACGCACTTCCCATCATTTCAGTGGCGGATGAGAAGCCAAGAAGTTGTCGTTTTTTCTTCCACAGCCCACCCCTACGCTTCTGATTGTGCCAACCCCTTGAAACTCAATTCAAAATTTTCACTTCGAAATTTAAATTGGGAAAGAAATGAGGTTGATGCTTCAAGCCAATTTCTGTCTAAAACCTAACCTCAATTCCAAAATCTTGCTTGAATGTTCACATCTTTCCTGATTTTTTAGTTCAAAGTTGGGCAGGTTTAAACCTATCTTCATGTGCACGCACATGAAAGAGTGGACTTGAATGCCCATTTTCAAAGTTAAATTTTTCAATGGGAATACGCTTTTAAAACCACCATCTTATGATCCAAATTTTAAGGCATCAAATGTGAAATGTGGCATTATAAAATTTAAAAATAAAATTTTTGGAAAAATAAATATTTCAAACTCAACCCTTTTGATTCAAAGTTATCTTAACGTGAAAGCTACTTGTGTGACTATAATGGGTCTCTGGTCTGGTCTGGTCTGGTATACTCTGATCAATTGGATGGACTGGTCGTTATTTTGCTACCAAAAGTGATAAATGTTGCAATAATTCCAAGTAGAAAATTCAAAAGTGACGCGTCATGGTAGAGTAAATTAGAGCCCAAGCCACGTTAACAAACTTGTCACAATGTGGCCGTCACTCATGGGCCCTACCCTAACCCTCACCCTAACCCTAACCCATCACTTCTGAGTTATGACACCACTAAAACAATGAATGGGTCCACGTTTCACAACTGAGTAGAGATGGAGGCCCACAGTTTGGTGTAACCGATGCTGATCCGATCCTCTGACAGCCGATGCATGGTTGATAAGAAAGGAATGAGCCTCTGACACCAATAACCTTTGAGGGGTCTGGGTTTGGTACTTGAACCAAAAAGTTAAGTCCATGTTATCCCACCACGTTTCATATGGACAGGTTCCAAATTTTGTATCCTTGTGTGGAAGAGGAGAAAAATTCTAGGATCACGACATGGGCACATGTTTCCATAAATAATATTTTTTATGGTTGGATGGTAAAACTTACATTCTGATTTAACACGCCCTAGTCCCAAATCAAATGCAAGTAAACATGACCAAATTTAACGAAATAATTTAAAGACCCAGTATAGTTCAATTATGATAGGATCAAAGCACAAAATAATTCTACCGACGGGGGTGGATAAGACCCAAAAATTTGTTGAACCCATCATACAAATGTCAGCCACATGTGAAAATGAAGACAAGCAAATGAGCATATTCCCAATAATTGGTGGGCTCATAGAAAACGAGTATGCAATTGACACGGCAGTGGAAATACAAGCTGGTCGCTACTGCCTCTACTTAATGATTCACCTGAAGATAATCGGCAGTGGGCTGGCTTTCTTTATGCTTTAATTTCATACAAATTTCATCTCAATTCAAGCATTTTCTGCTCACGTTAGGAAATCGATGAAGAAGCCATAGGACAAACAGCATAGAAGAAGAGAATTGTAACTCATAAAGATCGTACGCCTTACCAGAATTGGAGAAAGTAGCAAGATTCTTATTCAAATTAAGAAGCACTTGAAATAAGGGAAAGTACCAACACTAGGGACTTCAATTAACTTTCCCTCTCCACTAAAATTCTGATTCTGTCCTTGAAATCTGAACCTTCCCTGAACTCACTACAGAAGAAGAAGATTCAACAATCCGCAACCAGCCAAAATTGGCAACCCCACCATGAAGTTCCGGCTGGCGCCGCCGTAGTTCTGGTCTATCGGGTACAAGGTCCCGGGAGGGCCAGTTACGTATAAGAAAGATGCAGGTGGTGGAGGTGGAGGAGGACAGTACGGTGCCCGTGGCTTCTTGGGAGGCGGTGGCGGTGACGGCGGTGGTGGCGGTGGAGGGCTTTGGTTGCATGGATTCTGGCACGAAGAGCATCCACCGCACTTGACTCCCGCATCAGGCGATCCAGACGCGGGGCTCTCATCCAGCTTTCTTGAATTGGAGCCATTAATTGGAGTTGCAATAGCAGCAACCACAAGAAACACGGTTAGCAGCTTCAGAGAATTGAACGCGCCGGTTGCTGTCGACATTTTGAGATGGATCGCCGGAAAATGGATCTCCTGGTTGATTGGTTTTGTGGGGTTTGAGTTTCTCGGAAGGGGTGACTTTGAAGAGGAAGAAGAGAAGTAGATGGTGAAGAGAGCCGTGGGAGCGTTTTTCTTACGTTATTAGGTGCATGGAAAATGTAAAAAAAGAACAAATAAAAAATAATAATAAGGGTCTGTTTGGGTTTGGTGATGAGGGGTTCCTTCTTTAACAAGACCAAAGACCCGAAGACTGATTAGGGCATGATTTTATGGACCTGTCCTATGATAATACATCACAGTGCATGTGCACGCTCCATATCGTGGGTCCCTTGATATATACACTTATGCCATTTTATACTGTATTCTGTCCAAGTAGTGCACCATTACGTATCTCCTAAAGTATGTATTATGGAAGGTGTTTGTGTAAACGTATTGAGAATAGGATGGTTTGCATGATTTGATTTCGAGAACCCTGATGGGAATTGGATGGGAAATGAAAGAGAGTAAGAAGGGATAAAGACTTAGAAAAATTATTGTTTCTTCAAAGTGGGATTGACACACTTTTCCGTACTCATTTTCTTTGATACCAGTGGAATCAACAGAAGAGGCCATTGATGGACACCCTGGATTTGTTTATTTGGGGAGTAGCTATAGGATTATCCTGTGGAGATGGCATCACTCCAACCTGACTAAGCTATTATGAAAAGGCCTAGAAAAAATGATAAATTAAGCTCAACTGATTGTGAAAGGGAATTCTGGTTTTGGACAGCCTCTCTCATGGGCCATTCCTCTGTGTTTTTTCTAAATGCATACGCAGTATCGAGATGAATTGATCGAATATCAATTGAAGTAAAATGCATATGATTGAATTGAGATCGAACCCATATACTATTGTTCATATAAATCATTTACACGACAGAGCAATAAGAATAAATTTATTGCGAACGGCTCTCTTTGTGAGCCTAGCTTGATTTTGATGTCCACAAGAGAACGGGAACAAACAAGACCAGAATAGTTCCATGATGTTGGACTGCATATATATTGATCAGTTTCATACAAATACTTGCATATGGGCCTTCATACATTAGATCTAGAATAACGTTCATCTCATCAAAAGATTAGGACTGCATATGTATCTAATATTTAGAGTCAACTCGTGGTGGGTACGAGGGTCATTTGGAATGAAATTAACCCATAATAATCCATGATTCTATACATCTCAGGGAACATGATCTGTCACATGTGTTTCCCCCATACACTCTGTATTGCTTTCATGTGTGCCAGCCCATAAGTAATCCGACCAAAAAACGGGACAATGAAAAGCATTAAACACCCGCTACCAAAAACTGCTAGTCATTATCTGGGACAACTCTTATCAATTTCCTTAGATTCCATCACATAGTAGAAATGTATGGTCATGGACAGCAGATCATTTTTCTCACATTTAGAGTTTCAAATTTCAATTCAAGGTCATTGTCATTTGCCTAGTGCCCCATTTTTCTTATCAACTCATCTTCTATTATTTTATGCCATCATCAAATTGATTCCTTCCCCCTTCCCCCTTCCCCCTTCCGGGGCTGTTTTGAGGGGGACAAATCTATAATACCACCTGTAAATATGTCACAAGGATTATCTAGTCCACACGACATGGATGTGCCTTAGCTTAGCTCCACTGGGTCCCTTGATCTTCCTTAATGACTGGTTAAACTCAAGCACGGAGGTCTTGAGCCTAGGACTTAACGAGTTGTAAATTTAACAGTGCCACTCTCACAGTGGTCGGTAGCACCAATCATATGCTTAAAAGCGTCCAGAATCATATCTAAAATCCAAAATTAATAAAGTAAAAGACAATGGGAGCACTGCAGAAGGGTCTTGCCAAAATTTGATGTATTCAATACATTAGATTAAGAACAATATGGAGAGCGAGGGCGCATACTGTGGTGGAGGGCTTGGAGTGGAAGGAATGAAAGATTAAAAAAGGTTGGGAATATGGCATCTGCACTAACCGACGAGTGAATGAGAAGAAATTGGTTAAAAGGCCCCCGTCCCACCCTCCACCTTCTAGTATCTTCCAATGCTTTTCCTCTTAGTCTTCATCCTCGTCAACCACCATATTCAATTGCTTAGATTGCTTTTAAATATTGCTTTAAAACCTTCCTTCAATAAAATAATCATCAGCTTCAGAGAAATTTAACACTCACAACAAAGCAAAGATTTAGCGCGTGCGTCTATCAAGAGGCAACAAAAAAGATGGGTGTTCCCACAAGGGACAAGCTTGGGCTGCATCTTTGCCATGGATTGTTGAAGGACCCTTAGGTTTGACCTGCCTGATTACGGCCCAACTAAAGCCCACACAAAGATGAGCACCTCAAACCAAGCCCTTAAAAAGTTTGGACAGGCTTCTGAAAGCCAAGATCTAAGTCTGAGCAGGCTTGTCACAAGTCACAACCCAACCACATGTTTACTCTACATCCAGGGGTTCTGGACATTTCCCTTATTATAATTTAATCCATGCTGGACGTCCTCTGAGAACTTCCACCATGGACATATGCAGTGTCTCAACAATGGAGAGCCAGTACCAACCCATTTGGGGGTCTGGAAAAACCAAGTTCAAAATAAAAAATAAATTTAATGAAAACAAATAAGCGATCAAAATTACCACTTTTTTGTATCGATTTTTAAGCATCCATTTTTTAATAATATCTTTGAAAAAGAAGAAAAAATCCCAGCAACAGTCATAGTCAAGCTAGCCCAAAGTGGTTCCATTAAAAAGCTCATTCAAAATTTTTACACAACGGAGGACTGAGTTCCGGACTCAGATCGATCAAGATGGTTCTCTATTACAGCTTTCGTGTTTTGACAATTTCATTTTTGTGCACCAGTAAATACTGGAAACAGCCACAAATCATGGGAACTTTGATTATCAATCAATCAGATCCGCCCCATAACTTGTATCAGCTCCCTCCTTCAAAGCCATACACTCGATTGTTAAAAGCAAACTGCTACCGCCCAGCTCCTTAACTGCACTAACTGCTGGTCCCATACACATGGACACGTGAACCTCTGTCCACCATTGAGTTCGTTTCCCATCGACCTCTCTTCATGCTGCGAGAATTGTCAAAAATCGAGGCTCCACAAAACAGCTGAGGAGACTCAAAGTCTCGGACCATCTCCATTAACATACTTTGTAGTTCCTCCCTAGTGTAGATCTTACCCTGTACATTGGCAAAACACTCACAGTTGAGAGCACTAATAACAACTACAAAGAAACAAAAAGAAAACACTGCAAACATGGCAAATTCTTACCTCTCTCTTGACATTGGCCATAAGTGATATCATTTCTTGCAAGAAATCAGAGAAGCCCTGTGATTAGAGAAGCAAAAAAGGAAAAATAGTGATCATTATTAAAATCTTGATAGAATCTGGGAGTAAATGCATAAATAACAACATGAAATTGATACCCACCTCGTCCTCCTCTTCATTAGGGTTATACAAGCCTGCATCGTACACTGTTCTTTTCCTCTGGTCTGATAGGACTGCTCGGATACAACGTAAATGCAAGAGGCAAAAAAAGTTTATAAGTGAAATTGGAGGAGAGCTACCACCACATCTCATATCGAGAAGAATCTGTATACCCAAATCCTTGTTCAAAAGAATTTGAAGAATTAAATATTACCTGAATAGGCTTCCTGAATTTGCTGGAATTTACGCTTGGCTTCACCCAATACAGAAGGGGTTCTCGTCCACTTATCTGGATGCCATTTCTGCATAGAAGAGAAACCCATTAATTACACCCATACATTTGACACAACACAATGATTCTACCTTCAACATTGTACCATACCTAAAACCCCCTATTTGGTTCTTGGGAAAAACCTGAGAAGAGAGACTAAAAGAAACTGCTTACAGATGCAAGCCATCTGTAGCCATTTACTAATCCTTCCCCAAGAGCCAAACAGAATCTAAAGAAATTAAGAAGGAAAGTGGTAAAAAGTGGTAAACACCGACTCAGAGAGAGAAAGAATACCATGGCAAGCTTGCGGTATGCGCGGCGTATTTCTTCAATGGACGAATCAGTGCCGATGCCCAGTACGCTATAATAAGATGGGGAACCCTGACTGCACTCCATCTTCCCCACCCACCCACCGATTTCAGATCTTTAAACGCCAAACAGAACTACAAGAAAATGCTCCCCACAACACTCCTACTCAATCGAGTTTTCGAGCTTCAAGATTCAATTGAGCCGCCCGGAACCGATTTCCAGGGAGAATGGCGCTAATGAGAATTAAGAGAAGAGGTTAGTTGGAGTTGGCTGTGGTTGGCGGTGCTTTAAAAGGGTGGTAGAGGGGAGGGTTTAGTTTGATTCTCTTGCCTTGTTGATATTGATGTGGAATGTTCGAGAAAGACCACGAGGAGACCTTTAGAACAGATATTTGTACCAATCTGTGGGATCCTGGGTGATATTTTTGGGAGATGCTTCCGGAAGCTACTATTTGCTGCATTTTTTTATTGAATTATTGATTATCAAATGGCCACCAGGGCTGATGATAGGACACGTGTACGAGGTGGTGTGGCAGGTGGCATAATTTGGCTGCTTTCGGCGGCTGTCGTGTGTTTATGAGTAACCACCCTAATGCAAGGGAAAAGTGCCTCTCCTATTGCTGATATGAAAATAATATCAGTAAAACAGGAAGTCAATTCTGCATATTTCAAAGTTTATAATACAATTGGAAAATATTTGAAGAATCATTCTCTTTCAGCTTACGTGTATTTCAAAACAAAAAATACTCTCCACCTTCCCAGCTAAGCCTTACACGTGTGAAAATACCCTCCACAAACCCAAAATGCCACGGAACCTAACCTCTTTCATTACTGTAAAAATCCCGGTTGCTATTTCCATACCACACTTTTCCCTAAAATAAAGACCTCTGCGTAGAAACCTCCATTGCAGACACAACTAGCAGAAATGACGACTCTGGATTTCTCGAAAGCCCTATTCTCTCTCTTCTCTCTCTCCTCCCCCTTTCTTTACCACCTTCACTCCATACTCTCTCTCCCTTTCCCTCACCCTTCTTCACCTTCATCCTCGTCAGACTCTTCCTCCATGCATTTCACGGTTGTGTCACTAATCGAGGTTTGTCTTCTTATCTGGCTTTGAATTGGTGCTTTTTTATGGAGAATTTGAGAGTTAGGTTCTACTTTTGTTTTCCTCAATGAGATTGGGTTTAATGCTCCTACGCTTTCTTAGAAGTTTATTACTGTGTTCCCTGATCGAGAGGTATATATATGTCTTCACTTTGTGATAGGATACACAAGTCCATTCCCTGTTTGAATTTCGTTAATTTTATTGGCATCGATTCTTTTGTTTAATTTAGGGTTTTAATTAATGTGTTTGATAAAAAACCCATATGTAATTTGTTTTACGGAAGGGTAGATTAGGGTTTGCACAAATGGGTTTTTAGGGTTCAATTTATTCGATTTTGCTAATTTTGATGTTTCTTTTTTTTTTTTTAATTTTCAATTAGGTTTATGTTATTTGGTTGGTTATTCTTTGTTTGATTCTATGTTTCATCATTTGAACACATTAGGGTTCGTATAGGTTGGATTCAGGTATTCTAATTTTTTAAAGAATGCTTCTAGAACACATAATTTTTACATTTGATTGGAATGTGAAATTTCAGAACGGAATTAGAGTTGAATTAGCGGAATTTTAAGTAAAATCTTTGTCCCATAATTTTTAAATAAAAATTAATAAATATGATTTTAAATAACATTCATTAAAATATTAAAGTGGATCCTTGTTCAATGTTTTAAATATCAAATCAAACCGAGCGTTGAATCCTGGTTTGGTTCGGTTCAGATATTGATTTTCTCTTTTAATTTTAATTTTCAAAACCCATGCTTATGAGTTCTAGAGGTTCAGTGAAATGGATCATGACATTTTATCCTTCACACAAGAGAAGGTGCAACCTCTAGACTATTAGGTTTTGTTAAAAATTGTATTAATTATTTTTAATTTTAATAAAATATAAATTATATACTCACCACATCATCGTCCCATTATTGAATCATAAATTGAAAATATTTTTATCTAATTTTGAAAACATTAGTTAAAATTTTAAAATCAATTAAATTGATTCAAACCAATCCAAATCCATTTGGCTTTAATAACAAAAGGCTTGGTTCGATTTAAGAAAAAGTGAAATGGGCCATGTCGTTATTGGTTTTTAAAAAATCCTCTCACATAAATGGAATTGAATTGATTAGGATAAATTAAAATGAAAAAAATTATATTTGGGCTTTAGGCTTTGGGCTTAGAGAAAGGGTTATAGTTGTAACATATTGAAATCCAAAAGCTAAAAATTAAACTAAAATATAAAAATATTTTCGTTACTTTATTTATGAATTGAAATCTTAATTTACCTAATTTGCAACCTCTTTTATACACATTAACTTAAAAAATAATATTTATAAATTTTAAAGTTTATTTTAATATTTCCTGATAATTTTTAAATATCATTACTTGTTGTAGGGTGGTGGTGAATAGGATCCTTGATGTCGTTTCCCTAATATTTAGACAATTGAATTGGGATGTGATTAATATAATAACTAATAAAGACTTTATAACATACTGTGGATTTTGGAATAAATAAAATAAATTATTTAAGGGATTACAATTTGAAAGAAAGGTAGACTTATAATATATTGTTAAACATTATTTCATACCTAGAAATCAATGTTTGACTGTGTTTGAATTGAAGCTAGATATGTAGGCAATGAAGGGTAAAAAATGGTCTAAATGTTACAATTGAGGCCTTTGTGCACATCATCATAAAACTCATGGTTTGTTTGAAATACAAAGTGTTAAACCAAGTTTTGGTTAATTTTGATTTTAATGATAACAAAACAAGATTTGGAACTAATGATATATTTTAATTGTGTTTAAGCAAAAAGATTTCCAAACCAATAATTACAAAGACAAATTAAGTCAAAAAAAATTATGAAGAATGTGAAAATCTAAAAAAAAAGAGTTTTCAAAACTTTGTCTAAGATATTTTTGTAAGGTTATTGGTAAGTTAAGATTATATATTTTATTTTTTACTTAAGAACAAAAAATCATTCAAGTATTAGTTTGTTTTAAATTCTTTTATAATTGAATGATTTTATATTTTGAATTAAAACCTTATGTCAAATATTTTTTATACTTGCTTTAAAAGGTGTTAAGAAGTTGAATATAAGTTATCGTAATTTTGAGGTTTTAAACTAGGGTCTTTTGCACATTTTACAGTGTAACCAGTTAAGGCAGAGAGAACCTATTGAACTAGTTGGCTTGACCAATCGATGTGCATTTGCACACACTCCCTTTTTCAATAACAATCAGTAAATCGATTAAATCGAAACTCAACCAAATGACCTCAAATTGTGTCTAATGGATAGTTTGAGTTTTCAAATCTTATAAAAATGCTTCAAACTTCATTGTTTTATAAACTTAATCTTTCAAAATATTTATTGATCATATTTGAGCCTTAGGATAGTGTTTTTTAGTGCACTTTGTTTTAAACTTGTATATCATTAGTGCACCTCAATCTTAGTTTCTATCTTGTATCCATTTAAACGTAAATTTGTATTGGGATAATGTGAGATTATCTTTCAATCTTTTCTTGTAACCTTTGTGAGGTGAGTTTAAGTGTGGGATATCATTTAAAAGAAAAATTTTAAATGTGAGGTATCACTTAGTATTTATTGAGTATGAGGTATCATTTAGGGGTTTAAAAGTAAGATATCTCTTGAAGTATTTGTAAGTGTCACTTGAAGCAAAGCTTGAAGGCTTATATTTAAAGCCTTAGATTAATGGAACTACAAGCTTATGATGGAAGTTAAAGAAGATAGATGTGGGTCGGGATTTGGTCGAACCACTACAAATTTTGTGTTTATTATATATTTGCAATTACTTTTCATCGTGTTTATTATATATTTGCATATAATTGTCTCTTGCATTCATATAATTTAAATTTATAAAAAAAGACAATTACCTTATTCACTTATTGTGGACCCCCTCTTTTCATGCTCATGCGTTTCCCATTCGATGGTGAAACTCGCTTTTTATTTGAAAAATTGATTTTATTCATTGTTTGAAAAATGATTTGGAGTCGCCACTTATTTTTGTTTTATTTTTAAAAGGGTAAACAAAATAAGAAAGAAAAACCCTAAGTGTGACTCCTTATTTGAAAAAGGTGATCTACGAAAAACCGGATCGGGTTCAGGGGTCAGGTTACTTATCGGGAAGGTACGGTAGAGATCGTAGCACCCCTCTAAGTCCCTAAAGTCGGGTCTCTACTAATAAAATGAAGCTGACATGGCGACCGATGAGAAAGTCAATGAATACTCAAATCAATCATGCACGTATGAGAATTAGAAACAAGCATAAGGAGTGACCGTGATGCGAGAAAATACGTACCTGGGTGGCGAACCTATATGCGCTATTAAGAGGTGATGTTAGTGCACAATTAAAGAGTAATTTCGAGCATATCATAGAGCAGAATGAAATCAATCATGCATGGCAATTAAATTAATCAATCAATCAATCATTTTTAAAATCACATATGTGGGGCCCCCACCAAAGCCCGATTAATCTTGCCTGAATTAATCTCATGAATCTCATTATTTCGGAATTATAAAGATTCATCATTCTTGCTTATGTAAGAAAATCAAAAGAAATAGAACATTATTTAAAAATCGGAGTGGAATTAAAGTTATTCGAGAGAAAACTGGATTTTTTATATTTATTTGGAAATTAGAGTCTCGAAAATTATTTGAAGATTTGAGTCTTGAAAATTAAACTTAAGAATTGGAATTTTGGATATTAAAATTTGAAAGAAATTAGAATTTTGGAAATCGGAAATTAAGTTCAGAAATTGGAATTTTGAAGGATTCTTTAAAATGGAATTTCAAAATAAATAACTAAAATAATAATAATTAAATAGATTAATGTGAATGTTGGAATTTTGGAATTGTTTAAAATGAAATTTTAGAATAAATAAATAAAATAATAATAATTAAATAGATTAATGTGAATATTAGAATTTTCGGAATTAAAATTGGAAGTCGAAAATTTTAATGAATTGTTTAAAACGGAACGAAAATAATGATTAAATAAATAAACGTGAATTTTGGAATTTTTGAAATCGGAAGTTTTAAAGAATAGATTAAAAATGGAATTTTAAAATAAATGATTGAAATATTTGTGATTAAATAAATTAAAGTGAGTATGAGAATTTTCGGAATTTAATTCGGTAATCGGGAATTTTAAAGAATAGATTAAAAATGGAGTTTTAAAATAAATGAATAAAATATTTATGATTAAATAAATTAAAGCGAGTATGGGAATTTTCTAGATTAGAAATTAAATTTTTAAAAAATGGAATTTTTGAAGATATGTTTAAAGATCGAATTTTAGAAATAAACAAATAATAATGAAATAATGGTAATGGTGATCAAATAAATTAGTGTGAAAATCGAAATTTGAAAGAATATCGAGAAATTAGGGCTTTAAGAATTAAATTGCGTAAATTGGGAATATAGGAATCACTTGAAATAATAGGCATCCATTACGTGTATAGCATTCCTAATGGTAGCCATTACCATATGGTTGCTAAAGAGTATAACTACCTGAGCCCATCATAAGGTTATAACCTCCAGGAGGCAAAGTTGGTTGTTGCATTCAGGCTACTTGCCGCATTTCAATATTCAAACCCATGCTCAGGCCCACATTCATGCCCAGGCTCATTTTAAACCTTAAAGGAGGAATACCCATCTTCCATTGCCAGTCAAAACAGGTGAAAAATAATAAAAAGGGAAGGGAAACCAAAACAGAGCTAGAAAAAGCATGTTAAAATAAAATGAATAAAAATAGAATTCATGAGTCACAACTTCATCTCATAGGTAATCGATGAGCTTGAAGAAATCAGTGGGATGAACAAAAAAAGATTACCAATACAAACCAAAACACAGTTGCAAACACCAAAAGAATAGAGCCAAAACAAGGCTCAATAAAAACCAAACAAGGGAGAATGAACATGTTAGGATCCTTTCCAATAATATTAGAAATCATTCAAAATAGTCACAAGACCCCTTATCTATTCCTAATCACCGTGATGCCAAGAAATGATCAATAGAAAACTAAAGAAAACAGTGAATAACAAAAAATGAGAGGGTTGCGACATCCATACCTAGGTCTCTCTAGTGAAAAGGAATGAGTCTTAGCCCTCAATGATTTTCTCTCTCACAAGTCCCCCTCAAAGATATCTCTGAAACAAACAATGGAGACACCACCACCTCCTATAGCTCCGGCAGCTTGCTTATAGCCCAAGATCCCTCTAAATCCCTGCTCCGGCAACCTCTACCCCCAGCAAAAATGGAACCCCTCCTAATATCCCTCTCCTCCTTTTTTCACTGCAGACTCTCACCTCAAAAAAATGTCCCCCAAAAAAAATATTTGCAACGGCCTGCTCCCAGACCAGCCTCGCACAGCTGCCTCATTCCACTACCCTGCAGCTGCCATCCTCAACGGTTTTCAGCTTTTTTTCTACTGAAAGAAATCTCCACGTGTCCAGCTTTCATTGGCTAACAAAGTCATTAGCTTGATACCTTATCAACCAGTCCTAGAGTGACACGTGGCCATCCCAGATGATGACACTTGTCATAATCGGGCTGTAGAGATGTCTCCCCAAAATGGGGGTCTACACTTATCCTTTAAGGTGATTATCTTATATCAATTTGGATAGATTTTAGCACAAAATACATAAGTCCTCACATGTGTATTTACTTTAAACTATCATATAACCCCTCCAAGTTGGACTATACATTACTTGCATGGGAGGTTCAAAATGGTTGGACTATACATTATTGTGGGAGGTTGAAAATGTAATGTTTTAAAAATCGGACCAGCCGGTCCATATTTTATATCAATTTGGATAAATTTTAGCACAAAATACATAAGTCCTCACATGTGTATTTACTTTAAACTATCATATAACCCCTCCAAGTTGGACTATACATTACTTGCATGGGAGGTTCAAAATGGTTGGACTATACATTATTGCGGGAGGTTGAAAATGTAATGTTTTAAAAATCGGACCAGCCGGTCCATATCTTATATCAATTTGGATAAATTTTAGCACAAAATACATAAGTCCTCACATGTGTATTTACTTTAAACTATCATATAACCCCTCCAAGTTGGACTATACATTACTTGCATGGGAGGTTCAAAATGGTTGGACTATACATTATTGCGAAAGGTTGAAAATGCATTGTTTTAAAAATCGGACCAGTCGGTCCAACCGTCGACCGATCGCATTTTCAGTCCGATCCACTCTATTAAACTGTTCAACTATTGGATCAGTTACGAACCACCTGAACCAATGGTCGAATCGATGAACCGGTAGAACTAGACGGTTCTAAACGAACCGAACAGTCCATATTGGCCCATCATTTTGCAAGCCCATTGTATAAAAAATTAAAAGTTGTAGGCCAAAATGCATACTGGGCCATGTCTTAGCATGACAAAGCCCACACCCAAACCATGTAGGCTCGGTCTTGAGCCCTCAAGGTGGGAGCTTTCAATGAGGATACCTTTTATAGGCATCCTTTGCACCCTTATTTCTCTCACAATCTGATGTGGGATTGCAAACTAATATGATAATATCAATGAAAAAAATTTAACAAATGCAACAAGAGGATTTGAACCCGAACCTCAGGTTTTGCAAGTAAACTAGGACACCACTCAACTACACACGATTTGTTATTTGTTGTGCCAAACAAAACAATATATATTGGATTTTAATTTGTTTTTATAATATTAAATAAAAATAATATAAACAGGTTTGACCAACAGTCTCCCAAGGAAGTCAGCATTAAGGAACTTCATGAAGAAGTTAAGCAGCATAAAAAGGAGATTAAGGAGTTAAGACAATTCATAAGTCTAGGTCTCTCGGATCTCCAAGATCAAATCAATAGAATTGCCAACCAAGGAAACCTCATGGATATTCCAGAATCTTCTCATGTTAATGATAATGAGACAGATAATTTTTTGAATACTGTGAGTAGGGTTATCTTCCAAAGGTGGGAAATCTCCCTTACTATAGTAGTCAAAGATAAATTTGTCTTTGATATTATTGCTTTGATTGATTCAGGAGCAGCTGAAAATTGCCTTCAAGAAGGTCTTGTACCTATCCCTTTATGCGAAGAGACTAGTCAGTCTCTATTTGGAGCCAATGGCAAAAGACTTGCCATTAAGTATAAATTAACAGATGTTCATATCCGTAACCATGACATCTGTATTAAGCAAAGTTTTCTCCTTGTTAAGGATCTTAAAGAAAAAGCCCTTCTAGGAATACCCTTCTTAAGCTCTATTTATCCCTTGTGGGTAGATAACCAAGGTATAAGAACAAAGCTTTTTGATAAGGAAATTCTTTTTGAATTTGCTAATCCTGTCACTCTTTGTGGTCAAGATATTAATCTGGTTAAAATAGATCCACCTAAGATTTTAGGTACCCAATTCATTCATAATCTCATTATAAATGATATTTTAAGCATTCCTTTATGCATTTCAAGATTTCAAACTGATATTTTGAATCAAGGAATTTTAAAAGTTGTTTTCACATCTGAGAAAACAATTAAGTATATAGCTTTTAAGTATAATTCAACTGATTGGATTATTTTAAAGGTAATGTTAAGCTCTACAGATTCTGAATCAAGGGCTGATTCAGATAATGAAGATGACATTAATCAACTAGATAGTAGTGGTGAAGTTCTAGCCAATCTTCTAGTGACCAAGCCGAATGCATTAAAGGTAATTGTAATTGTCGTCCTAAAACTATAAATGTCATAAGCTAAGATCAGGAATTCATCCTAGATACTTTGAGAAAAGTTGAAGATGAAAGAACTAAGCAAAATCTTTATGAAGTTTTTAAGAAATCTGTTGTTAAGGTAGAATAATATTTTTATTTAATATTATAAAAAAATTAAAATCCAATATATATTCACATTTAAATATTGTACACATTTCATTTAATATGATTTAATTTGATAATATCAAATATATAAAATAATATTATTGATTTTTAATTTATTCATATATATTTTAAAATTTGTATAATTATTTTAAATTTTAATAATATATAAATTACATATTTATGACATCACCGATTCGACCACCGGTTCGACCGATGAATCGTAAACCGTGAACCGGTAACTTTTTCGGTTCAATGACCGATAAAAACATTGTGAAAATGTAAGCTAAAGTGATGGCACCACTTGGATTCATCTATTACATTAAATGGTCAAAAATAAATTTATAATGTTCATGATAAGAAAATATAAAAAGTAAAGAGGAAAGCAACCATAAGAATATTTTTATGCTTTTGGGTCTAGTTTCTACTTCTTCTTTCAATTTTAAATAAATAAATAGGTTGGCATCACCCTGCCCTGCCCACAGGGTTGGACTGTCCTACTTATTATGCACATTATATTCCCCAGAAAGGCCATGCTATGCCTAAACCTTTTCTATATTAATTTTTCCCCAAGTCACCTTTCATACTTTTCCTGTATTAATTTTTCCCCAAGTCATCTTTGATAATTGACAAATGTACTTGGGATATTGTATTAATAACATAAGTTTAAAAAAATTAATTGGTCATTTAAGTCGAAAATGTGACCAAATTCAATATGTAATTGAAAAATGAAAACTTTTAATTGGATGGAATGGATGCCCATTTTTAGGATCAAACAAATCCCTAACGAGAGGAATCTAATCTACCCAGGGCGATCCCTTGTATTTATCTATTTATTTATTTTAATTTTTAAGTTTAAGATTGCACACATTTTATTCAGTACTAAAATAAGACATTAGGGAGGATTAGGGTTTGAAATTAGGATTAAAATTCTTTCTCAAAGCCTTGTCTTGTCCAGAAAGAAATCCACAGCCGAACGGAGATTTGAATGCCGCAGCCGACGTGAGAAAAGGCCTGAAATCAAAGGGGGAATTGTCAATCTTTGGGAATATTTTGCTGAAAACCTCAGATCATCGTTTGAACTTGGGTGAGGGTGAGGCGTGTATAAAAACCCTAACTGGGGATCTCTGGCCTCACTACCTTGTCCTGAAAAGGGGTACTAAAGGCAAACAAAAACTGAAAGGCACTCTCTATGATGTCTCTCAAGCCAAGTCTTGCTTCTTTGATAATCTTCTTCCTCATCTGGGTGGCACTGCTTGTGCCAGTAAACCCCACATCATCAGCTTTCGATCACCTAACCTCTACCCAGAAGGCATCACCTGGGATCCAATCGACCAGCACTTCATTGTCGGTTCTCTCCGCCACCGCACCATTTATTCTGTTTCCGATGCCGGCGTCGTCGATACCCTCATTTCAGACCTCTCCCTTCCCGAAAACGTCACCTTTCTCGGCCTCACCGTCGATAACCATCACCGCCGTTTGCTCGCCGTCATCCACGCCATGGAGCCCCTCCCCCCCTACGACGCCCTTGCCGCCTACGACCTCCGCTCCCGGGAACGGCTTTTCTTGGCGCCGCTCCACGGCGACGCAGACCTAGACTCCTCTCTGAGCCGGCAGATAGCTAACGACGTCACTGTGGACTTCGCCGGCAACGCCTACGTCACCAACGCGGCCGCCAATTTCATCTGGAAAGTCAACGCGAAAGGAGAGGCGTCCATCTTCTCCAGATCTCCGGTCTTTACGGAATATCCCGTGGACCGCAGTTCACCCTACAGCTTCTGCGGACTCAACGGCATCCTTTATATCAGCAAGGGCTACTTGCTTGTAGTACAGAGCAACACCGGAAAAATGTTCAAGGTTGACGCCGAGGACGGAACAGCCAGATTGGTTCTGCTACCGCGAGACTTACCGTGGGCGGACGGCATCGCCGTGAGAAAAGATGGTATTGTGGTGGTGGTATCGCAGTCCAAGGCATGGTTTCTGAAGAGTCAGGACAGCTGGGCAGAGGGGGGCATTTTTGACGAAACTACCCTTGAACCGGAGTGGTTCCCTACTTCAGTGACCATGGGAGGGGATCAGAGGGTGTATGTGATATATGGGCATATGGAGGAGGGCATTTTCGGGAAAGGGGAAAGAGAGGCGTTTAGCATAGAGGAGATAAGATCAGAAAGGGAAAGTGGGGAGGAGAAGATTTGGGTGTACGTGTTGGTGGGTTTGGGACTTTCATATTTCTTGTTTTGGAGATTTCAGATGAAGCAGCTTATAAAAAATCTGGACAAGAAAACTAATTAATATTTGCTCTATGTTTGTTTGTTTGATAGGAATTTTAGGTTCATCCAGGAAAGTGGCTTCTGTATCATTTCGTTTTGCTTCAGGGGGAATAAATGGCTCTGTTTGAAGTTTGGTGTTTGGTATTCAAATTTAAACAAATCTCTGCTATTTTACTTACTTAAAAAAATAAATATATGTATTATAAAATTAATTAATTTTATTTACTAAATTTAATATATAAATAATCAAGCAGTAAACAAATGTACTCTTTTAAAATTCAACAAACAATTATGAACCCCTATCATTAGAAAAATATCTCAACTTTTCTGGTGTACGTGAGACCCTTTTTTTTTTTTTTCTTTTTTTTTTTACTTCCTTTTAAATGGAGTTAGGTGTTGTGGCTTGGTTTTCGACTCTATTTGGTAAAGGGCAAAAAAATATTTAAAAATTTTATAATTATTTACTAAATAAAATTAATTAATTTTATTTATTAAATTTAATATATAAAAATAATTATAATTATTAAGATATTTATCAATAATAATATTTATAAAAATAGAAATTATGTTTAACATTCTATATTTAAAAATATTATTTCATGATAAATTAGATATTGATTTAAAAATACTTTGTTCATTATCTTCCATTTTATCTTTAAATTAATTCAATTAATTATAATTAATAAAATTTAATTTAGTTTTATATTGTTTTTTAATTTATGAGATAATATTATTTATCTATTATTTTTAATTTCTTCCATTTTGGAATTAAAAAAAAATATTATAAATTTTATGTGAAAAATGAGTTTATAAAAAACAAATTCATCAAATAATTATTTACAAAATAAATAAATTTGTTTTGTTTAATTTTCAAATTAAATTTATTATATAATTTTTAAAATTAAAAATATTAATCTTTAATATTTTTATAAAATGGAAAAATAAATTTTTGAATATATATATATATATATATATATATATATATATATATATATATATATATATATATATATATATATATATATATATATATATATTTTAATGGAGAAATAGTCTCTTGAAAAGATGATTTCTCCCCCTTTTTTTTTTTTTTTTTTTTGAATAAATTGTTTCTTCAAGAGACCATTTCTCCCCTTATTTTTTTTTCTTTCAAATTTTAGTCTACAATTTTTTTTTTTTAAAAAAAAAAAGAAAATTAAAAAACCATATCTTGAAAAAACAATTTTTATATTATAATATTTTTTAAAAGAAAATAAATCATCTTTTCAAGATAAAATAAAGATTTTTATTTTTCTCTTTCTTATTTGCTAAAAAATAAGGTAGATTTGAAATTATTTTTTAAAACTATGGTACTCTTATAAAATGCACTACTTTATTAACAACGCTCTTCCTTGCCAATGATGAATTAAAACAAATCTATTTGTTTAACATACCTAATTTTATATCAATAATTGAAAATGAGAGACACAATGACACTAAATTTTAACGTGTAAAATCTTGAAAGAGATAAAAAAAAAAAAAAAAAAAAGGTTTACAAATGATAGAAAACATCTATTGTAAAGAACAAAAACTAAATACAAAGTTTTACCCATCTTTAAGTCTACTAATCCTTCCCAGAGGAGATGATTAGTCAAATTTAATAATATTCTAAACTTCTTCACTTTACATTTTAAGAAAATATTACATTCTCACTCTCTAATGTGAATATTTTTCATTTGTCAAAAGGTCTTATGATGGAAGTATAAGAGAATCCATATTTGAGATTTAAAGACCAAAAATTATTTTTGTAATAAAACCTTCTTTGAAACCAATTGCAAGTGAATCTCAAGTGTAGATGAACACTTAAGAACACCTAAGAGGCAGAGCAAGTAGGTCATCATAAAGTTTTCAAAGAGTGACCCATAAATGTAATTTTCTCTAGTTTTTATCTTCTCAAATTTTCAACAAACAAATAAAGCACATAAAAAATGTTATAATATATACAAGTCACAAGCATATGATATCAACAATTTCCTAACAAATTAAACCTTATCCACAAGTAAAAAATGCAAGCCATAAGATGAACTATAACATTTTATGTCTACGTCATTAAATCAATCCATTTTGATGAAAAATTCTCACTAGAATGAGATTTGAAACTCAAATACCGATAAACTTTCCTTAGAAATAAACAATCATTAATTTAATAGGGATTCAACTTCAACCTAATAGTTCATATCATTTTAGAGAAATGTGAAATTATATATGTTGTTATAAAAAATTAATCAACCCCACATTAGTCTAAAACTTTCTAAGTACGAGTTGATCAATCACCCTTCGATGAATCAATATCAAATCTTATAGTGGTGGTGGTTAGGAATGTTCTCTAGGACGGGCACAATGGAACAATTATTTTCAATGGGGAAGGGTGGGGAGGTGGGGGATTTTAATTTTTAAGGGGGAAGGGGGGAGGATGGAGGGGGGCATGTGCTGTCATGGGCCTTAGCTACCTCCGCTAGTGAAACCTTACGTCAATTTGATTAAAACAAAGGTTTTAACATCCCACTTTCATTTTTTTTTGTTTTTTTTTTAGAAAAAAAAATTTAAGGATTTAAAACTACGTTGATAAATTTTTTACCAATTCATGACCTAAAATAATTTACCAATTTTTCTGCCAGCTACCTTCAATGTTAAAGATCTTTGAAATGATAAGAGTTGGGAAGGATTTAAATATCCGAGTTGGGGGTAGATAATGGAAATCTTGTTTCCGAATGGCTAATACACAGACACTCACGAGAGAGTTTACAGTAGCTAGCAAAAGGTTTTGGGCCTTCCAATGTTTAGTCAGTCTGGATTAGGCCTTTTCACTGATCTCATATACACCGGCCTAGCAGCCTGATGGGAATCCATTTTGGGTTAATAAGCTGTACTCCAATGCATGGGATGATATTCCGGTTTTCCAATACATAGCACAGCTGCACAGTGGGGGTCGGAAATCCATTTTCGGTTAAAAACCTGTACTTCAATGCATGAGATGATATTCCAGTTTTCCAATACATAGCTGCACAGTGGGGGGTCCTCCCTCTCTTTCTCTCTCTCTCAACTCTCTACGTGCTTCGAAAAGCTCTGTGGTTTCCCCATTTTGATGGAGAGCGATAGTCACAGATCTCATATTTCTGGCTAAGTTGTATTGATGAGGGTATCATAGCCTAGCGTTGCATGGCTTTATTTGTTGAGAATTGGCCTCCAAAAAATTCATCTTGCTTTGGAAAAATACTTTGCCTAACAGAGGTTTATTATCCATAGGCTAAAAACTTAGGCTATATCATCTCATAAACCATTTTACAACACCCAAGACTTGCCTGAAGTCAGGAAGCAACCCATGCCTAGTCTGTTTAAGGACAAGAATGATGAAGGTAAGGTTGAAAAACCTCCAGGAAATCTCCCAGTAGCGCTAGATGCAAAATCAATCATTTTAGAAACTTTCAAGTCCTATGCGGGACCAAAATCTTTGGAAAAGAAAAGGAAATAAAACAACTGTCATGCATGCATGAAAACCATGATCAGTCTCATAAGGAATAACCTTGAGAATCCTCGAATCATCTCGATATTGATTATGTTCTTTACCAATCTCCGGCATCCTCATCTGAAAGATTGATGAGGCAGGGAGTTATAGTGGACTTTGAATGACACATATCGTGTAGCTGTATTAAAGTGAAAAAGTCAATTGCCTTCCTCTTTAGCAGCTGCCGATCAGAGCACCAAATGCCTATACCATAAACGTACATCTATCATTTTTAGTGCAACAGCGCCATTTCTTCCATGCATGTCAACCAAGGTAGATACGGGAATTTAAAACAGTCTCATCATAGCCAACAAGCAATATAGAGCCACCTCAGCCTTGACCTTGTGAGTGGCCTCAACCATATATAGTATCTAAAAATGCTTCTAAAAGAATTGTAGCATGGAACCTGTCGGTCTAACATTGTACGCACAGACAAGCTTTGAGCAGGACATGGGAGAATGTTAAAAATATATTGTACACCTGCAAATAAGCACGGTTAGGTCACCTACTACATGCAAACTCGCATTCAGAATGGTCGCGGAGATAATTAGAAGGAGAGTACTTGATCCTGCCTAATTGCCATTGGAGTTAAGAATGCATTCCAATCACTTAATTGAACCTATGGAATCTGATTTCTCAAAATCAAAACTGATAAAAAAGCAACTAAAATTTGGTTCTCATCTCTCACTTTTAGGCAAGTTTACTGGTTTGTTAACAAGCAGACATTGAAAACTTTGCCTGCAATCAAAGTTTCCACCATCCTAAACTAAGTGCTATTAATTCATCAACGAAAGAGGGGTGTGTAGGACCTATGGGTTATAAGTAGATAAACAGTATGTGAAACCATTTCTTCAGAAGGTTTAGCATCCATAAGATTGCTCAAAAATACCGAGGCCAATCTTGATTAGATTGATCAGCATCACCTGTCTCATAACATCAAAGGCTAGCTCCAGCCAATACTGCTTGACCTCAAAGCGCCACACCCTTGTTGCAACTATTTTGAATTGGCAGCATCTTCCTTTTGGCTTCTTCTCCTTGCTCCCTCTTGAAGTAAATATTTACTGCAAGTATATATAGACATGCAGTGATCTTCATAGCAGATCACCAAACTATCTTATACATGAAGCTTGCTTTTGTGTATACTCAATTATAACCCATCCAGAAGTCCATTCGATTTCATTTCTTTGTCTTTTTATAAGTAAAAATAACAAATTGTTAAATGTATGTATGGTCAAGTGCCTAAAGAATATATAACATTGTACCAGGAAATTCAACTTGATCTAAAAGATGAAATATCGCCTTCCCAACCATAAATATCACTTGATCCAAATGATTTGATTAGAAGCATCCCTCTATAGTTCTGTAGCCCATATATATAACATGAATGGACTCCTAGCCAATATTTCAGGAATTTGAAGAAAAGCTCTAGGTCAACATTCGTCTGCAAAATTGGTTCTTGTATTCTTTGAAACCATTTTCGTGGCGTCCAGGCCTGCTCCACAATCATCGACATCCTTGCATATCCCCGGCCAATTATCGCGCTGATAACATCACCATCTGATCTGGGGCATTCATCTATCATTTCAAGGAACAATAACGACAACTTTACATTCAATTTGTTAAAATGACAGTATATAGCATCGTGCATTGCATCATGTTGGAAACTGTAATTGATAAGGGATCGGGGTATTGCAACAAGTGGAGAGAATTTGTTACAGTTTGTTGATAAACTTGAAGTCATTTTCCAGGGTCCATGTGAAAGGGGCTAAACAACTCGCACCAATAAAACCTCCGCTGTCTCCTGCTAAAGTTCACTGACTTTCCCACTCCTCGACACTTGGAATTACGTGACTTGCTCCCTTCCCAGCACCATGATTATGATTGCTGATGTAACATGATTGTATTGAGTGTCAATGAGGGGAAGTATATGGTTTTTTCTATATGAAAAAGAAAAAGAAAATCGTCTTTTAAGTAGAGTCTATTGTGCTATCACAAGAGGTAGGTTTATTTACCTTGACTAACTGCCATATAATAATAGGCCGTCCTAGGTTGCCATTTGGGTTTCACATCATCATCATTAGACTTGGAAATTATTTTGGTAGTAAGTTCCTTCGCCCTGATTTCACTGACATCTTGTTATTGACATTTAACTCATCCTCGCTTTCTTTTTACTCTTTAAGATATTTGAAAATTTTTGAGACCTTATTTAGAATCCATACACTATAGTTTGAAATATCAAATGGGTAAATAAATTTTAACCAAACAAATTGAAGAAAATTCAGAAGGATAAATTCAAATTTTAGATTAAAGAATGATTCAAATTTAAAGAATGAAAATACAGTCCATTGATATTTTTAGAACATGACAGCAACCTTCTTTTTTTTTTTTTCTTTTTAATATAGGTCTTATTTAATAAATATTTTTAGAATTAATTTTTTTTTTATAAAAACAGTTTTTTAGAACAATATTTGAAAATTGTTCTTTTATATTTTGTAGAATAATTTATTTGAAAAGTTAAAATATTTTTAATTTGATTTTAATATTTTTAAATATGTTTTAAAACTAAATTTTATATTTAATATTTAATTTTTAATTATATATAATTATTTTTTAAAAACAATCTTAAAAATTAAGTTAAGACAATTAAAAAATAGTTTTTTATTTACTATAAGTGTTTTCCTGTTTTTTCCTTTTTCTAAAAACCAAAAACCGTGCCTAAAAACATTTGTCAAGGAGGCTCATATAGTCTAAATACATATTGTCAAAGGGGTTTTCTATTTCATCACAGCGAGAACATGGAGATTTCCAGTCTTTCATTTTCTTTTTCCTGAGTTTCTTCTTAATTCTTTTGCATCAATAATGCCCATCTGACAAAGATGAATGCGCAAGTCTCTAACCCATGAACCTTTCAATTTACGGTCTAACATGGTTGATGGTGTTAGTTTTGAAAATAGGCGTCTGCTTCCTTTTATGGTGAAAAAGAAAATGACATGATCAGAAAGAAAATGACATGATCAGGAAGAAGAAGAAAAATCCCATTCCCTTAAAGTATGGGTAGTCAATTCGAGTGTGGAGGAAAAGTTGACAAGTGTACCTGCCTTGGGTGAAAATAGGACTTCTCTAATAACACATCAACACATTAATTGAGCTTCCTTTGCAATTATCATGGCACCCATGTTCAGCCATTGCTCATGCCAGCACTGCATATTACCATCTGTGCTCTCAGTAATCAAGCCGAAAGTTGTGGCGATGACGGTAAATAGGCTGGCTGTTTCTGACTTATTACCAGGACCCAACCTCCCACCTGAGCCATCTATTTTGCCAAAGAAAAAATGTTATAAGGAAGAGAGAAGGGAAGAAGGGTACCTACCTCTTTGTATTTCTGAGTAGAGAGGAGAGGACCACTTCCTTTGTGAGCATTGAATCTTGAAGCTGAAGGGAAAGGGTGTTGATTTCCGTGCAAAGCCTTGTCAAGAGGACAGTCCTTTGCTAACACCTTACGTTCATTGCCAGTACGACCTTCTCCAAATTGGCTTTTCCTATCTTCGAAATCTTGCACTCTGGGGTGACCCAAATGGCTTAACATATCTGCCTATGACCCCACCTAACGTACCCTCTACCATTCTTTGAGCCATGCCGCTCAACCAAGTGGTTGTTAGGCCGCATTTGTTAGGTAGTGGTGTTGGTGTTAGACATTGGGGTTAGAGGGCATGAAATAGTAGACTTTTATCTACTATTCACTATTCAATGAGCATACACATCCATGCAACTTGGAAGTTTAGAGTAAGGAAGAGCTTGACACAATACCAAGACCAACAAACATAATTAAAATTCCTATGTGACCAATTTAAATGCAGAAAATATCTCATCTAATGAATGTCATGTTATAGACATTTGAAACCAATAGGGAACTCCATTTTTATCTCTATGTACGTTCATAACTACAATAACTAGTAAAGTTACACGCGGATAATTAATTAGCAGAGAGATAGTCAGGGTTGGGTTCAATTCTATCTTGAGACTCGTTGGCCACTGAATGAAAATGAACCCTTTGAAGTAGGAGCTCATAGAATCCAAATAAGGCTTGAGAACTCCACTGTTGACCTTTCGCAGAGCATGATTTTTCAACCCAGTCGCAGTCCCAACTCTTAAGGACCCCCGGCCCATGCCCCTTACTTTTTCAGGTCTCTGAGTTGGGGGTCAAGTTCCTCCCGCCAAGTGTCATCCCTATTCAAACCTTACCACCAGCTGATTTGAGCCTTTACATTCCAAATGAGCTCATACACTTCTAAGAAAATTAAATGATATCCTACAAGAATACAAAAATTTATGATTGCGATAGGAAAAAAAAAAGGGCAATGAGTTGTATGGTCGTCAATCTTCCTAACACTGCCAAAGGCCTGAGGGTCCGCTTAGCATAAAAGAAACACTGACCTACAGAAGGCCCCTAAACAGGAACTAGGACAAGAACCTTAATATCAAGAGCCGATATAGGAACTTGTCCTAACTTCAGAAAGGAAACTGAGAAAAGCCCTAACTTGCCCTAATCATTAAGGGGATCACTACTTCAGTAGGTTAATAAAATAATATGCAATGAAAGTAAGACAGACAATATAGCCTTGTATAAAGTACATAACACCATTTTCCCACTTTCAACAGATACATGGAAAGTTGGGGTAATTAATGGGGACTTCGTGTCCACCAGATACAGTACTTCTAAAGAAAATAGGCATTAGTTCTAGCGGTTACAACATGGGGGTGGTTTCACAAAACTCATCTAAACTTCCAAATGATATTTTGACCTTATTCACAGTTTTCGGGTATATGGCTTTTTTGGGGGATCGGGATTGCAGAAGAATAAATTTTGTTATTAATACGTATTTCCGTGCTCCGAACTTTTCATCTACCAAAAATTCGAACTTTTATTGTGAAAACACAGATTGGTTGAAAAGATCTATGGCTTTCCCATAAATGCACCATGCACAGAGAGAACACCCGTCGGTTCTTACTTCTTACTCTTTCAATTGTTCGTAGTGGTATGAGAGATTTTGAAGAGAATGGCCCAAGTAACAAATGAAATAGGTACTCTACTTATATTTATCATATTGAGTTAATCCTGATCAAGAGACTTCTATCATGTAAAGATTCATTCAGAACTTACAGCTACAATAGTTGTATCTTGGTAACCTATATCTTTTCAAACACCTAATATGTAGCTAAGATCTATGCACAAGGTCACTTCTTGTATTACCCCTGAGCAATCACAATTACTTTAATTTCGCTCAAACCTTCATAGTATCTCTCTAATGTCCTCCCCTTGCCTATGAAGAGGCTCTTGCTAGCTAGGATCCTTTGGATTCTATGTATAAGAATGAGAGAAATTGAAAACAAGATCATTATTTCCAATCTTAAAAAACCATCTTCCATATGTGAGCTTCCCTTTCTTGTAGTATATCCCTAATCTGCAGTCTATACCCAGATCCATATCAAAACCCAGAACTCCCACAGCAACTTTTCTCGATCATACATAGCTGCAGTACTATGATCATATTAAAAGCGAAACTCCACTTGGTCCAATTACTATTTCCATTAATGCCAAAATAGATTAACATGATAAAAGAATACGGCTTAAAATAAATAGATCTAAATCAATATCAATGAACTTGATGAGATGATGATAGACGTAAGATCCCAAAGGCTGAAAACACCTTGGAAATCCCTCTACTATATAGCCTGTACCCAAACTAGATCATCTAGTATTCTCTTTTCTTTTTCTAAGTAATACTTTCATTGCACCAGCAAGCTTCGTGCAAAGCTGAAATTGATATCTATAGAAAACCACAATCTTTTATCCTATATCTTATTGTTTGCTTTCAAATTAGTAAACAAAACTCAAAGGATGTACACATATACATATGCACACACAAACCGACACATGCGCATAAAATTTATTACTGCACTTTGACCATTACGCAGCATATCTAATGAGATAAGAAATATCAGCATGGCTATTAATTCATGAAGAGAAAGGAAGAGAGCAGAGAAGAACACGACAAAGGCAGACCAAAACTAACAGAAGTGGACTGGCACCGATGCTAATAGGTGACTTGTTTTGGGATCCATGTTGATCATCGAGATCAATAATAGCAGGAACTGGATTATATCGGATTGTAACCAGAGTTGATCGGCATCAACAGTAATAAGAGTTCACTCATATTGGGTTATTTTATGCAAAGAAGTTGTGACAAACTAGGGTTCCCATATGGATTATAGACCATATGTTCAAGGTCGAACAGACAACGAAACAAAGGCTAATCTGCAAAAAACTGCTCACTTGACAAGAATAGCATGGAATCCACTCACCCGTCATCGTCGCCGATCACCATATAATCTTCTGGTCATAATCAAACGGACAACTTGGAACCCGTCTGCAAACAACAAACTATAAGCAAAACAAAGACTGAGCCCAAACAAAGCTCAGAAGAAGCAGTAGAAAGGGTGAAAAGAAGATGAAGAAGACGAAGAGGGCATACCACCAGCAGGTCCCTCCATAGGCAAGGGCACTGAGTTGAATCCCCATGGTAGCCCGATTTTATAGGGGATAGGATAAAAAGATCTTCAATGGTTGAAGCGTGCGAGTTTCATGATGGTTGTGCGTATCTGCTACTTGTTACACGTGAGAAGGGAGCTTTGACTCACGGGTGATATGGATGAGAGGAAACGGTGCATGTGCATTTTCTACCGTAACAACCTTCCAGCTTAATAAACAAGTGGGGAAGAGAAATTTATAGGGTTATTTTTGCAATGAATAGTAGAGGAAAGAGAGAGAGAGGAGAGTAGATGAAGTGAAAGGAGGGTGAGCAATGCAGAAAGCGAAAGGAACCCAATGAGGTTAGCTGTGCTCGTGTGTTTCTGAAGTGCTGATGGAACAAAAATGGATGAATGATACAACCTTGGCCTTCTACCTCACATGATCCCAATTCCTATCTACCTTCCCTGACCTCCACTTCTTCGTTTATCCTTGTCACCAACGGTTCCTTTCACAGCTACATTCCTAGTTAGCTCCTCTTATTCTCATCCTCCTCCTCAGTGCACCAAATACCGTATGCAACCAAAACTCCACACCCCCACCCTATTGGTTGGTAAGCATTTTGACTGTGACAGCTGGAACGACAAGCATGAGAAAGGAAGATCCATCTCCTGCTTCAATAAAATATTCAACCCTAAAATTCATGCGAAAGGGTAAACTCTTCTGACCCCCCATTAAGAAAAAAAAAAGTCATTTTTATGATTGAAACCAATATTAATAGCAATTGACAACAGGATACATACATGACCGTAGCTCTTTTATTATCTTAAACTACCATTTGACTCAAAATATTAAGTTATTAAGTTGTAAATTAATCATTACTATTAATTGTATTTAGTCCTTTTTTTCATTATTAAGCTTGTTTACGACAAAAGCCCACATGGAACGGCTAGATAAATATTGATTCTTTACTTGTACATTCACATTTTTAAGATATGTAACCGACAAATTTGCGCTACATTACAAATATGACCCACATGTCCTTTATCAGTCTTTTATATTACCAAACATGAAATACCACTCGTAATAAGAAATTTGTCAAGTAGTACAAATCTAACAAACCTAAAAGTATATAATTTTGAAAATGACACCAGATTGATTTAGAAACCAAGTTGGGAAGGAAACTAATAGTCGCCCAAAATCAGAACTTTAATTCGGCACTATCTCTGGCCATCAAATTGATTGAAACGGCTTCTTGAATTGTGATGGATTGGCCGGGGTCTTTTCCAAAATTAAAGCTCTTGGTTGGTAACAGTTAATATATTTTAGTTAGCTTTCAACTGAAGTTCGCCCTTTTGTTAATTAAACCAACTCTTGGAACTTGTTTCAAACTTCTGAGAATCCCAAAAAATTCTCTGAATTAGTGTTGGCTGCTTAACTGGTCCCTTTCTACACCATATGTTTACTCATTAGGGGTGTGAATAGCCTTTTCGGTTGTTAAATCTATTAGTTGTTTTCTTCTCACAGATGTTATGAAATATACATATGAAACCACTATATATATCATCAATGTTATAAATCATAGCATGAGGAGTTATTTGAATCTTCTTAAGCCACCAAATAAAAAAACTGATTAGCTAATAAATTGATTTGAATCTTCTGAAAAAGTAACGAGTTCAAAAAGCATTGTGTCCCACCATTTGGTGACATAAATTTCAAAAGACTAATAGATAAGTTAAATATCTATCTAATCAAGTTATATACATGCATACATACATACATACATATAATTCAAGTTGACCAAATATATCTTCATTAATTATGGTTATCATTTTATTGTAAATTAGTTCAAGCCTAGTCAATTTTCCTAATTCTTTCCTATGCTCTCACTTCTATGTATAAATCGAGTTGTATATGGTAATAAATAATACAACCATCATTTTATAGCATTTAACTTCTCTTTAGGGTATTAGAGTCCTTAAGTTGCTCTCATTAATTGAGATTTTTGATCCATTATAACTAATTGCTCGCTCTCCAATGTTCAATTCCCTTTGAAACTAACTATCGACACCTACCCATCATGGCATGCTCAATTTGATTGCTTTTTGGCTATAACCTCTTGGATTATGCAAATTACTCTCTATCATATATTATACCTACTAATCCTCGATTCATACCCTATCAAAATAAACTCCTTTCTGATGTCATATTACTATCTGAATTAATTATGTTGTTCTTAGCTTCCATGACAATATTTGGGAAACTTGGTCTAAATTAACTAATCCTTATGGCAATCATGCTCATATTCTTACCCCCATCACAAAGGAAAACTTATTTCAACAACACATGGAGATGAGTCTATTTCAGAATTTTTCCAAACTTGATCTCAAAAGTTTATATGACCAAAATGCTCTTTATAATGCAACCCTTGATGACAAAGATCTAGTTATACATGCCTTAAAATGGTCTTAAGAAAGATTACAAGGAAGTTTATATATCATTTATTGTTAGCAAGTTCTCTCAATTAATCATGTACCAACCCTTTCAAACTCATTAAACGGTAGTTAAAAAAGTGTTTTGCTACCTTAACCATACAATCTATCATAGTCTCTTCTTTAATGGCAATTCACCATTTCACTTGTATATTTTCTTTGATGCTAATTAGATTGGTAATCTTGATGATCGAAACATGCTACATTACTCAAGAGGGTATATTATTTGTTGTTAGCAAGCTCTCTCAATTCATGCATCAACCCTCTCAAACTCATTAGATAGTAGTTAAAAGAGTTTCACTATCTGATCAAGTGCATAATCAATTACAATATCTTCCTTAAGGGCGGTTCACCACTTCACTTGTATGCGTTCTTTGATGCTAATAAGATCAATAATTTTGATGATGTAAACTTCACAAATGAATTCATTACCTATTTTGGTATCAATCAAATTGCTTAGAGCCCTAAAAGGAAACATTAACTTGTCTACTCCTCTATTGAGGTTGATATCATGTAGTGGCTTCTACGACAACCTACTCCATAAGCTAGGTGTCCCACTCAAGAATTCGTCTAGGGTTTATTATGATATTTGTCATTACCACTTACCTTTGTATTAACCTGATTTTTCACTCATTGATAAAACACATTGCCATAGGTTTTAGCTTTGCAAGTGACAAAGTCGTTAGCCAACTTTGAGTTTCTCACATTATCAAATGCCAATTTGCATAAACCATAGTAATAATTGAATTTTCTTCAATCCAATATAAAACAAAACACTATCTTATAGGGATATGGGAAAGAATCTTCATCATATCATACTATCACATCAAAGAAATCAAATCCCTTGATTCAAGTTATCGAAATCTATAGTTATCATTTTGTTGTAAATTACTTGTAAATCCCCCAATTTTCACATATTGTAATCAACTAAATAATATAGTCATGATTTAATAGAATTTAAGAGTAATCCTTCAATTTGTGTGTGTATACATGTACGTATATGGGATGTTTAGGAATACTTCAAAAACAATTCTTTAATGCATATTTTATAGAACAAAAATTTATTTATGTTAGAACACTTCAAAAATAGTTTTATAATGCATGTTTAATAGAACAAAAATTTGTTTAGGAATTTGGAATGTTCTCAAATTGTTTCTTATATTTCCATATATATCTTAAATGTAATTTTTATATATAGCATTTTATTTGCAATCATTTTTCATATTTATATAGTTATTTTTAAAAATAATCCCTAAAAAAATAAGTGAACAAATCAAAATAATTAAAATATTATCTTAAAAAAAATCTTATTATCATTACAATTCTTAAAAACTTGTTTGAAAATAATTCACGAACAGCACGTGCTATCATGTTTTTTGTTCTAAAAAATAAATAAAATAAAATAAAAATATACAGGTCTTGAAAGTAGTTTCCAAAAAGCACTTTTATATTCTATTCCTATCTAAAAAAACATTTTACAAAGAAGGATGTTTCGATATCTACCCTAAATTTTTGTTCATTTGAATTCATATTGAACAATGTGACTAGTCACAACATAAACTAAACTTTGTAATTTAATCAAAAACCCCATTCCTGAATATTCCCCTAAAACAATTGAATTGATAAAATATTGAGGAAAAATTGAACCAAAAATGGGGTAGGTTTGGGTCGGTCCTTAAAATTAAAAATAATAATGGCACCTAACAACCATGAACTTCCAAATATGTTTAAGCTTTTATGAGCCTGTCTTTCTGTCGGTAACAGACGTGAAGAGCCTAATACATTCATACATGCAACAACACAAGGTTCCAGAAAGGCACAAATAAAAAGAAAGTGGGATTCGAACAGTCGAACCACTTGGGAAGAAAATTTTCCCAGACTTCATGCTGGGCCACAGATATTAACTGAAGTGTGTGATGCAGATGTGGGGATTGAGAATCTTGAGATAGTGTGCTTGTACGTTTGGTTTGAACCTTTTTTTTTTACCCTTTTTTTTCGGGTTTTTGTTTTATCTTACTTTTTCTTCAATGTCTTGTCATTTTTCCACAGCTTGGGGTTGATGGAGACCTACGCATAACCTCATTTTAGAATTTGTAAGCACTGTAGTATGGAATCATTGTTTATCTAATATAATGCTCGAAGTTGAACCTTTAATTTATATAAATATTATAATCATTGTCATACACGTTGATGTTTATCATATTTGATCGTTTAATATATAAATATATTGTTACACAACCGTTCGGGTCTATCCATCCGTTTTCGTAAAATCTTATAATTATAATTTTATCACATATATTAAATCGTGAATTTTTCAAATCGGATGAAATAGAATTTAAATCATCAAATTTTAATATATATATAATCTAAGTTATTAATAGAAATATAAACTAATTAAATAAAGATTTAATGATATAAATAAAATTTAAAAAATAATAATAAGTTTAAAAATATATACATAACACTAAATATATATTTTCCATGCCTACCGAATATACTAAGGAATCGTATGGATAAGGCTTATTCAACTTTTTGGCCTTTATCCATTTGATTGCCATTTATAATAAAATATATGTGGATGGAAAAAGGTTGAAGAAACAACAAAAATAAATTTAAAAGGTAGATAAATATTAGGTAAAAATTTAATAACTTTACTTTGCAACTCAATCATGGAGTTTGAGAGCTTGTTTGAAAACATGTTTCCAAGAAAACAAGTTTTCTGTTTTTTAAAACAAAAATACAAAAAAAAAATAATAAAAAAAATAATTATTTTATTATTTTCTGTTTTGTAATTTTTTTTATATAATGTTTGTAAATATTGCTTGAGAGGTTGATATGCAAATTTCCATTAATTTTCAAATAACTTTTAAAATAATCAAAGGAATAAAATTTGACTAGAATTGTCAAATTTTGACCCTACAATTTAAAAATGTAATTTAATCATATCATATTTCCATGTGTTATGAAGGGTCAGAAATTGATTTTTAATTGTTGGACAACATAAATTTAAAAATTAATATAAAAAAATATTTATGTACATAAATAGAAAATATCTTAGGGTCAAAAAAAAAAAAAAGGTGTTGGATGGATGGAAGAGGCATATATTTAATTGGAACAAGTTGGAGATCAAATCACCATAAAAGCTGTCCCAACTAAAATATGTACCTTCCTAACATGATTGATGACCAAATCATTCACACCCATAAGATCTTCTATCTATTTTTAATACCCTTCTCTATTAACATTCATCCATACTTCAAATCTTTAAAAAATTACAAAAAAATAAATGCAAATAATTGAGGATATGGTTATTTATTTTTTTTTTTTTATTATTTTTACCCTCAAGCCACCAATTTTTTCCTTGGATTTCACAAGTTATCAATGAATATCGATTTGTTTCGTATCCCTTCTTCTTTTTCTTTTTTTTTTTTTACATTGATTTCATGCTTTTTATTATATTTTATAATAAAAAATAATAATAATTTTTTTTTAAATCATTAAATTATTTTATTTATTTTAGAATCTCCTCTCATTTTCAATTCAGTCACATTTTCATGTTTCAGTTAAACGCTTTACATTTTTTATTATTCTTAAATTAAAAAATATATATTTTCACCAAAAACATGTTAATCAAATCACGATCTTATAATAAGAATAAGAGATCTTTCTTGATCAATCTCTTTCCTCCATAATAAAAAAAAAAAATCTTTTTCAAGTTTAAATTTTTGTTTTATATTCTTAAAAACAAAAAATACAAAAAATTAAAATATTTTTAAATAACATCTTTTAAATGTTTTTAGTTATTTTCATTTAAAATTTTTAAAAAATAATTATATAAATATATAAAATAATTAAAAATAAAATAGTAGATGTAAAAATTATTTTTAAAATTATTAAAAGAGGTTGAAAACCGTTAAGTTTTCAAACAAACTTTTGTTATGATTGTTTTATGAAAACAAATTCCAGATTTGGCTGATTTTTCAAAATATGAATTATATGATAGAGAGAATGGATTGAATTCTTGGAGACATTTTACGTGGCTATACCAAGATTAATATCATAAGCATAAGCGTCAATCCCTTGAAATATTTGCTTATTTTCTTTTAATTTTTCTATCATATCCGTCGAAAGGATAAGAAGCCAGAGTCCGGACACTTCCTTGAGTACAGAAAAAAGATAAAATAAATTTCACCTGAACAAGGCAAACTAGGCATCAATGTGCCTGCCATTATGTATGATCGTGACCTTAGAACCCTACAAGGCATACACGTTTCGAAAAGGGGGTGGCTGAAAATTTGGTGTATGTAACGTGACAAGTCAAATCAAATTAAAATTTTGAAATACATATATATTTTTACTATAGCATCTAACATCGACCAACCCATTTGCCCAAAGTCAAACACTAGTGCCTGTCTCAGTTCAATCGAATGAAAATTTAGGAATATGAGAAATCAATCTAAGGCCATCAGCAAAGTGGAGGATCCAGCTATAGATTTGTATGACCCCATTCTAGTGCTGGATGGGTGCTCTTGCAAGGAACCCACCATTTGATTCATTCAATATTCGGACTGCAACTCATTCTCAACAAAGGTGTTGGCTGGATTTTGAAGAAAACACAGTAATTATTAAAAAAGGTATATATTTATAAAGAGTCGCAAAATTTGATACAATTTTCCAGGACTCGAATCCAACACATATTTCACAAGTTTAGGTTTAATATAAATAGATTTAAGACGATTCAACAATACGATTCAAACTTAACACACTTTTTACAGATTTAGATTGAAATATAAATGAATTTGAGTCAAATTCGTATTAACTTACATGACTCATTTAATAAATAAATAATATTTAAATTAATTTACATAATACAAAATTTATCCGAATTAACCTGTTTAGTAATTTCACTTATTAACATAATTAATTTTATTTTTAAATTAATTAATTAATTAAATTATAAATATATTTGATTGAGATATTAATTATATAAAGACATATATATATATATATATATATATATATATAATTTTAATTAGATAAATTATAAGATATATTACATATTTAACAACATAGTATTTAAATTTATATTTTTAATATAATTATTAGTCATATCAAATTTAAATTATAATAGAATATCTCGACTTTTACAACACGAATCATCACCATCAACACGAATTGCCATGAACATGGGCTTTAACTAGCTTTAATTTTGTGCACCAACCCCTGCATATTGCGCCAGCTCCCGTACCCTTTCATGCTATAGGTTACCCCCATGTCTCTGTCCCAGACTCCCAATGGACCACAAATCACTTACTCCCCGTCATCATTCACCGGCTTTGCCGCATTTTTTCAAAAGCTTTAAAGGCCCTTTTCACAATAAAGCTCTTGTAACATATTTAAGAAATAAGAAACTAATGAATTTTTTTAACTTATTTTCTCAAAAAGCCCTTTTAAAGTACATCAACGAAACACTCACAAATCTCTCTCCAAAAAAGCACAATTATGTAACTATGACGGTCCAACTAGCAAGCAATGAAAAATGTGAGCTTGGAAAGTAAGACCAAATGCTTTTCAAAGTAATTAATTCACTTCAGTGGTATAATGTTTCATATGGTTGTTGGCAACATTGAAGTCTCGAATGAAATGTTCTAATAGAAAAACACATAGTATGATCACTAAAACATTTTTATGATATTGGACTAATTGGCATTCAATGATCCAATGGATCTTCAAGTACAATACTTTTATCCCTATTTTAATGTTTGTCATTTATAAAAATTAATTACAATTTATAAAAGATCTTTTCGAGAGTATTTATAAAAACATATGATTTATAAATAAATAAAAGTAAAAATATTTATTTTTATTTTTAATTATTAACAATAAAATATGGGTAAGAGATGCTAAAGAGGCTTAAGACATTCTACTAATTACATATGAGGGCAATTTTACTGCAAAGTTATTCAAATTTTTAAATTTGAAAGCACTTGAGTGTAAGAAAATGAGTTTTTTGGTAAAATTCCTAAATATAAAGTTGTAAGAAAAATGATTCAAACTAAAGTTATTACTAATAAAAACAAGAACATTGGCTTTTTAAGATTTGATAAATTTGTTTGATTTTTTAAAACTTATAACATGTCTCCTCCTAATTCGAAGAAACTTAAGAAGATAACCTTGAAAGCTTTTTTGAATGGAGGAAAAGAGTATAGCTATTCAGTGGTGACTTTGAACTTGTCACAAGTTACCCTCTATAATTAAGAAGTTTTAAAATACCATGAAAGCTTGTAAAATATTCTTTTAAAAACTAGACTCTAGGAAGGAAAAGCTAGTTGACATTACCTACCTTGGAAAAAAACCTATCTAAAATAAGCCAGTTAAATGTTTTAATTATGGATGATTAAGACTCATGGTCAATAATTGTCCTCTAAATATTAAAAAAGTAATGAAAATGACTTAGAGTGCTTTTAAGTCTAAAGTGCAAGTAAGACTATGAACTTAAGAAATAGTAAATATTATCAAAATGATATTTATTTATTTTTGTTGCTTTAGTAAACTCTAAATTTGATCCTATTAATGATTTTGATTCTAGTGATAGTTGAGTATGAGTTTGAGAGTTTACATGAGGAATAGTTAAATCGAAAGCATAAAAGCGATCAATAACACTCAAAATTATTTAATACAAATGATTGGTTTAAATAGGAAAATGCTAATTTTTTTAATGAGATGTCGGCATTAAAAACAAAAATAAAAATAAAAAACAAATCTTATTAGCAAAGTGAAATTTCTAGGGTGTGAACATGAGATTGTAGTCGGGAAAAATAAATCCTTAATTCTTGAAATTAAAAGAATGAGAAAAAAATCTAGTATTCAAAACTGAGATATTTCACTTAATGAAATAATTAACAAAGGTAATTATGTTAGAAATAAAAACCATATGAATAAGGTTGAAACCCCCTGTTGAGGGCTCGCGTCCCTGGTGATCTACGTAGTTGCAAAATGGATAGAAGCACGATCTCAACCCATATAGATTCCTGGTTCAACTGTTCATGCAAAAGGCGTTCGGACAGGGTATCCGGACACACCCTCCGATGGTTTTGTCAGCCATGGAAAGAGAGATAAAATTAGTTGGCACAGTTGGTCTTTTTCTAGGTATAGCGAGCTTACCTCCCTCTTTGTGCGAAGGTTCATATATATATAACATCAGAAGTTCTCTCTCCTCCTTTAATGATGAAAGACTTTTTGGTTTATCATGATGCCACTAGGTGGTGGCAGGGATATCCTCGCCTTACGGGTGGCTGTCAGAGATCGTGGGAGGCGCCGTGGCTGTCAGAGATCGTGGGAGGCGCCGTGGCCATCAGAGATTGTGGGAAGTGACTTGTCGTCACTTCATTCTTGTCCTTTCACTCTGCAGGTGGCGGAAGGTGGGTCATGGCAGGCTGTTGTGGTTACGTGCAAGACTTGCTTACTTTATTCAATAATCCGGATAAACATATCCAGATAGGTTATGTCGGTTGCCCGGATGTGTTATGGCTGAGCATCCGGATGTAATGTTTGTGAGTGTCGTGTGTTTCTCCTTTTAGGAAGTCCGGATAAGAAAAGCGTATCACGTGTTCTTTTGGGGGAATCCAGAAGGATATGATCTGGATAGCAATGCATGTCATATGTCATCAGGGATGTGCGTCACATGTCATCAGGGGGAGGGATCCCTACACCCCCTTTAGTGGAAAGGATTCTTCATCATTGGAAGCCTCCACTAGTTCTACTCCCCATTGTTCTAAGTACAACAAACTTGGACATAATGTGCTAAAATATACTCGTCATTAGGTTTCAAACTCACTTATATACTTATATAAGCTAGTGAACAAGTCCAACTTCTTTGGGAATCAAGTTTATGGTTCTTCTTCAATTTAATTTTACAGGCTTTTTTTTTTTCTTGGATCTCTCTTTCAACTAAAGTTTCCTGTTGTATGACGTGGAAGAAGCCGATACACTTAATGAGATGGGTGTCCTCGTTTATTTTGCCACTACCGATGCCTGCAAATGGTTACAAGAAAGTACCCTATATGATAAATCAACACCATCACACGTCGGCACCAGCGGGCCAGAAGCGAAACTGTGCGGAGGCTCAGCATACCCCGTTACCATACGTACCGCTACCTAACCCCTTTCCCTGACTTATAGAGATGGGCGTCCCTCTCAATTCGCTTTTTATACGGTACAGACTACCCTTCTAGTACTTCTTCCACCATTTTTTCGTTTTTTTTTTTTTTTTGTGTTTTTCCTTTTTGTGCTTTACATCAGGTCTGGCCATCCTCCAGCCACTACAGAAACCTCTTCACGTGAACATCCATGG
The DNA here is from genome assembly GCF_004353265.1 of Vitis riparia. Classification (NCBI taxonomy): domain Eukaryota; kingdom Viridiplantae; phylum Streptophyta; class Magnoliopsida; order Vitales; family Vitaceae; genus Vitis; species Vitis riparia. The sequence goes on along the minus strand of NC_048431.1, from coordinate 4,478,503 downwards.
TTTAATGGCCGGCTAGGACCTCGTGTCGTCACAATTATTGCCCGTTTCTTTACAAGTGTGACTTTGAACAAGTCGTTGCCTTCCTTGTAACCAGGTGAGTCGACGATGAGTCGGTGTCAATGGTGAAATGCATTTTCTGTCATAAATGTCTATCATAAAATCTGCATTTAAACAATGGCTTTGGATTCCTGAAGAAGCTGAGAAGTGACTACCCTCACGCGCCGCGAGAAAGTCCAGCGTCAACTCAAATTTCTGAATTTTATTCAATCCGAAGGTACAAGGATTTCATGGAAAATATGGAAAATTTTATTTTTACTTGATATTGTAACTGACAAATAATTCAGATGTGACAGCTAGCTTTCATAATGTATGTCGACATATTCATGGTTAGGCCTTGTTGGACTTTTTTTTTTTTTGTATTTAGTCAAACATAGGTGTATGATTTTTTTTTTTTTTTTTTTTTAAATTATATTTTAAATTTAGTTGGATTAAAATTTAAGGTTTGATCCATATAAATTCAATATTTAAGTGCAAGACTTAAAGGAAGAGCGAAAATTAAGAAAAATGATATAAATTTTTTATCTTTTAAAAAATGACATTTATTGACTATGAAAAGAAAATAGTAAAAAAATATTAATTTAAATTTTATTTCTTTTATAAACCTCAATAAAATTTAATATAGTGATTGGGAAAAAAATACACCATATTTAAAAAAAATAAAAATAAATTATTATTATTATTATTTAAAAATAAAACATCTTGAAAAATATATATATTTAAAATTGTATGTAAAAAATAATTAGAAATATGTCAAAATTATTTTTTTTAAATGATATATTTTTAGAACATATTTTTTTAATAAATAGTTTTTTAAAAATAATAAAATTTTAGAATAATTATTAAAAAAAATTAAGATAAAAAAGTTTGTTAAATATTGTGGTAAAAAATACTCAAGGGTATATTGATATTTTCCTATTTTATATCATTTTTATCCATTATATAATTTTTATAGGTTAAATCTTAATTTTTGGTACAATTTGGACGATGTTTGATGGGATTCTTGAATTGGGTCCATCTATCGAGTCCCCGTTGGGTCACAGAGAAAACCCTCCTGCCTAAATTTCTTGATTTCTTAGTTGGTTTCAACAATAGAAATTAATAACGGCACATCATTAATAAATTCAGAAATAAGAGACCTCAGAAATGTAAATATGATCCTGATTTCCATCACTTCCTCTGCACAGATTAATAAACAAATAAATGGTAAGAGGGAGGGAGAAAGTATGAATCTGTGTGTTATGGACATACGATAGAATCGTCAGTGTACGAGGCCCCGCTCTGACTAACAGGGCTGAACTTGTGGTGGCATGGAGAAGGCCCTGAAGGTGGCACTGGGCCTCTTGGAAGCCGGTTTTGGAGCAGATACTGGTGATCTTCTCCCTGCATAGGTCGACTGCACCATCCCATCCAAGCCATTGTCGAAAGTAGAAGGAACAGAACAGTAACAAACCTTAAACCCATCAAAGATTGCCTCCTTCTTCCTCCTCCTCCAACTTGTATCGACCGCAAATTAAGTTGTGAATTCAAAACGAAGAGCATCTATACATATATACTGTTGCAATCGGGAGTTTGTATTTGACTGCCGTTTGTGTTGGACTGAGATAAAACTGATCGAATTTTCAACCCGCCAAAGGAAATTTAACATCCTTATTGAGAGTGGAATTCCCTTTTGGGTCGTTGGGAAGACCGTTGAAGTGAGAGTCTTAAGCTGTTTAGCAGCCAATTTAGAACCAAAGCACATTCTAACCTTTGAAACTCTGGTGTTTTGTGCTACCAACTTCATCAATAGAATTTTAAAAGCATCGTGCAGCCTCATTTTCCATTTTCTATGGCTTTAATTTCTGCAAAAGGTGCCGTGGATTGCAATCTTTCGACAGGCTCACGAAAGCGTGATTCAATGGCACGAATGATCTGACTGGTTCGGTGGCTAATTATTTTGTTTCGTTTCTAATATTGTCTTTTTCTCAACCACTCGACCAGAGTTTGTACACCTAATTAAATCGACAGCCCTCCAGCCTCCACGTCAATAAAATTAATGAAGTCACGCCTCCGGCCTCCACGTTAATAAAAGGGAGAATTACCCAAAACGGCGGCTTAAAAAAACTAATGACTATGAATGCTCATTCTTACCCTTTAATATGTTTTTTATATTATTTTATAAATAAATTGAGATTGTCAATAATGTGAGACTCATATATAATGATAAATACAAGTTGATAAATTATGTGGGGCCTATACATGATGATAAGTACATGTTGATATACAATCCACGGTACATTTTTCAACTTGAAAAAATTGTTATCACTTTTGAATAATTAACTATTTAAAGAACCTTGTAAAAAAAAAAAAAAATTTAATATCTCATAAATAAAAACCATATCCCAAAGTTATTATATCATTTTATATATAAAACATACAATTAAAAACTTTGTTATCATAATATAATAAATAATTATTTTTTACGAGCACTCATTAATTGAATAATATATAAATATTCAATTGACTAACACACGCCTATTAAATAGAATAACTCACAATTATTCATTGGGTAATATAGCAAGTGAAAAAATTAAATAAAAATAAATTAAATTATGTTATAATATATTGTAATGATAGTGTATTTATATTGTAAGTATAATGCATTTATGTCGTACCTATATTTCATTATAAAAGTAACAATTTTAAAAATGTTTATTCATACTCTATTGGTATTAACACATCGTATTAATATATTAACAACATTTATTTAGTGTTTTTAAATTATTTAATAATTTTTGTATATATATATATATAAACTATGTGAATTCAAATTAGTATTTCATTTTATTTCAGAAATTATTTATGATATAAGTATGTTGTGAAATATGGTATGATCATACAAAATTACCATTTTATAAAAAAAATTCATAACTTTCTTAATTAGGTTTTATTGTAATGTATTGTAATGTAAGTGTATTTATATTGTAATTATAACATATTTTTGTTGTGCTTGTATTGTGTAATAAAAGTAATAATCTTAAGGATCACTTTTTATACCTTATTAATATTCAACATATCAAATATATTAACATCATCCACATGATGCATTGAGAAAAAAATTTATATAAAAATTAAAAAAAAACATTATGCAAAGGAAAAAAAATCATATAATTTTTTTAAAATTATTTTATTATAAAAATAAAAATTGATTAAACATTTTCTATCATTTTCTTATTATTTTTAGAAAATCTAAATGAAAAATTAAAAATTTTATCTTCCTTAAATTTAATACAAAAACATAATTTATCAATTTAAAATTATAATATATATATGAAAAAATCATCATTTTTATTATATAATTATAAAACTTATTTTTTTCTTCATAAAATTAAAAATTAGAATAAAAATAAAAAAGGTAAAAAAACAATGAATGATATTTTGAAAATATTTTTTAAAAGTATTTTTGTTTTAAATAGTAAATTTAAATAACAAATTATATATAATTGTAAGGATTAAACCCAAAATTTTGATTTAAAATTTAAATATCAATAATTACAATAAATGTGGAACCCATGTACCATAAATGTATTGACAAATTAAGTGAAGTGCTTTAAATGCTTTGAATTTTAAAAGTTTTAGTTAAAGGACAGTTTTGGTATATTAAGCTTACTAAAGTCCTCCCCAATAATTATTAAAAGATATCACCCTTTTTAGTAATTGTTTTGCCCAGCCTACCCTTTTGGGTAATTCTCCTTTAATAAAATCAACGAAGTACAAGTTTTACACATTCATTGGAAACATAACGAGAGGGCATCGATGGTAGTTCGATTTTATAAATATATCAAAAATATTAATAGATATTTTTTCATAAATATCAGAATAGTAAAAATTATTTAAAATTTATAAAAATATTTGAAAAAACTAAAAAAAATGATAAAATAAGTAAAAATACATATTTTAAAGTTATTTTATAAGTAAAATTGATGTAGATATGATCAAGAAAAAAAACATCACTAAATAAAGATATATCAATAGATTTGATATATGAATTTTGGAAGTGTATAAAATTAAAATTGAGTTAAAAAATATTTGATTTTATTGAATAAAAATAATTTATATATAAATATAATACATATAATATTGTAATAGTTCATAGTATCAAAATGAAGGAAGCTCATCTTATTGAACACAATATTTATTACATTTTAAATGAAAAATTAAATTAATTTATATAATAATATTTTATTTGAGATTTAATTTCTAAAATTTTATTAAAAATATGTAATAACAACTTTTTCTATTAACAATAATTTATTTAAATAATTTAAATTATTAATAATTTATTTTATCAAATTAATTTTAATTTATAAAATATTAGAACTTTCTTAAATTTTTATATTATAACAATTTTTTGGGTAAAATTATATTTTTAATATTTTAAAATAAAACATTTAAAATAAAATAAATTTGAAAGGGTAAATATAAAACAAATTTAAGAGTGAAGTGATAATAAATTTTAAAAATAGGATTAATGGGATAAATATGAAAAGTGTTAAAAATAAAAGGATAAAATAAAATAAAATGACAATATAAAAACACAGATGAAATTTAGGCCATCGGAATAGTAAAAAATTCAAATATGGGAATTTTCAAAATTTTCAAAAAGTGGCAGAAAAAATAGGCGAGTTCTCCTCAACTGCTCCACTCGCGATTTTATCGTCAATTTATTGTCCAAACCGATATTTCGTCGAATTATTCATCCTGTTCAATAATTGGTATTCAAAATCGTTTCTAGGTCTTTTGATATATATTCTCAAAATATCACCGATAAAAATCGAAATTTGTAGTGATTTAATCAAAATAAAGATGGATAATTAATAATTATTTATATATATAGAGGAAAATTGTTGTCATTATTTGTTTATATTTTTTGTTGTTATTGTTTTATATATATATATATATATATATATATATATATATATATATATATATATATATATATATATATATATATATATATATATATTGTTTTTTTTTTTTTTATCTCTACTAAATCTAAAAATTAAAAGGGTCACCCACTTCTCTCACTCAGGCATCAAGAAGCCCTTTTCTGAAGTTGCCCTCAGACAAGAAAATCCCTAAAAGGGCCATATTTTCGTCAGCCACTCTCAATCCTCGCAAGTACTAATCTAATCATGTTATTATTTTTCTTTTTTGCAACCCCCGTTTGATTCCCAAGAAAATCCATCCCCCATGCGATTTCTGGGAAAATTCATCTTCCTTTGATTTCCGAGAAAATCCATGCAAAACCCCTAGGGAAAACCAAAAAAATTGCTTTTTTTTTTTTTTGGCTCCATGTGTTTTTTGGATCTGTACTAGGGGTATTTTTGCTTTTGTACCTTTGGATTTAAATTTCACGAACCCTAAATCCACGAATTTTTAGCCAGGCTGAAAAACACAACCTTTGCCTATAAATCATGATCAGATTACCAAATAGCATCTTATTTTATTTTTTATTTTTTAAAAATGAACAGATTTTGTATCCTGTGCGCGGGCTGGACTGGTAGGAAATATCGGAAATACCGATAAATACCGAAATATCGGCTGTAGGGACCCCTCCCCCTGATGACACGTGACACACGTTTCCTAATAACACGTGGCACGCATTTTCATCCGGATTGCCCCCATCCGGATTTTCCCAAAAGTACACGTGGTGCGCTTCTCCTATCCGAACGCCCTCTAGGAGAGGCACACGACACTCACAAACATAACATCCGGACAACCGCCACAATGCATCCGGACGACCGATATATACTATCTGGATATGTTTGTCCAGATTATTGACTGAAGTAAGCAAGTCTTGCACGTCATCACAACAATCTGTCATGACCCATGTTCCGCCACCTGCAGAGTGAAAGGACAGGAATGAAGTGACGGCAAGTCACTTCCCACGATCTCTGACAGTCACGGCGCCTCCCACGATCTCTGTCAGCCGCCCATAGGGTGATGATGGTCTTGCCACCACCTAGTGGCATCATGACAAGCCAAAATATCTCTCTACCATTAAAGAGGGCAACATAACTTCTAGTACTATATATATGAACCTTCGCACAAAGAGGAAGGTAAGCTTGCTATACCTAGTAAAAGGCTAACTAATTATTCTCTCTAACCATGGCTGACAAAACCATCGGAGGGTGTGTCCGGACACCCTGTCCGAACGCCTTTTGCAGGAACGATTGAACCAGGAATCTATATTGGTTGAGATCGTGCGTCCACCCATTTGGCAACTACGTGGATCACCAGGGACGCGAGGCCTCAACATCGGCGATATTTTCGAAAAATTACCACGAATATTGCGTCGGAGTCGACGAATCCATGTGCCCATTTGCATTGGAAGAATGTTCATCAAACTCAAAAGTTTATGCGCTAAACTCGATTTATTAACATAAAGATAAATTCATGTTTATGTCGACTGCTTTAGAATAATATTTGATACTTAATTCTAATTAATTTTTCTAATTTTTAATTATATTATAAAAATCTATTTTCAAAAATTGTTTCAAACATACCCATATTTTCTTATTTTTGGATATTAAAATTATTAAGATTTTTATTCACTATCATCAACCATTCAAAAATGTAAATAAAAATTAAAATTAAGATTAATAATAAAATACAAGAATAAAAACAAAAACAAAATATAAATTAAAATAATAAAAATATTATTTCCACTTAAAATCCATTATTTTATCAAGTATAAATTAATTTAATAATTTAATTTAAATTATTAAATAAATTAAAAAATTTATTTAATTAACTTAATACCATGATTTAAAGTTAAAAATGATTTTAAGTATTACATCATAATAGTTAATTTGTTTAAAACAAATTTAAAATTATGTATAGCAAAAAATATTTGAAATTAATATAGATTAAGTCATTAATAACTTAATATAACTTAATAATTTAATTTAAATAATTATTAATTAAATTAAGAATATTCGGTAACTTAATGTTACTTCTTTTCTCCTATTTGCTTATATCTTCTAACAATTTCTTTTGCATCCAAGACTCTAAATTCAAATAAATTATTTGTATTAAATAATTTATAATTATTTTATATATCTACAATTGTTGAACAAAAACCTTTATTGCTTGACATTAAAAATATTAAAAGTAAATATCATTTAAAAATAAATAATGAGGTAAATATGTCAATTTGATAATTTTTTTTATAAAAAAATCAAATAATCTCAATATTTAAAATAAAAATTAAATAATAAACTTAAAAATAATTTAATTTAATAAAGCAAATTTAATTTATTTAGCAATAAGTATTAAATTTTACTAAACAAGCAACTAGTAAATAAAGAATTATTGAATTCATGCCAAAAGCATGACCAAATTTGAAACACTTTATATTATATGATATGAATCATATGATGGTAATGTTTTATGAGGGACTAATGTCTTGTATATATAACGAAAACATTAGAACAAATAGAGAAAGAGGCCTCCAAGAGGCCCAAGAGGCCTTCAAACAAAGCCCACGTTTTTCTATCTTCTCTCTCATCTCCAAACCTAATCGTCGGCCACTTGGAGGAGGAGGAGGAGAAAAAGAAGAATTCCCTAGTTAACTGAGTCACTCGAGCTTCGAGCCTTGGGATTGAACTCCTTCAACAGGTGCTCTCTCTTCAACACCACCTTGGTTTACAATTTCCACAGAATTTTCTTTTTTCCTTTTTTTGCCTGAAAATTGCGTTCTTTGTTTGTTATATAACTCTTGTTGCTGCAATTCCTTGTCATGAAAATCGAAATCTTTTGTGCCGAAATTAGCAATAACTTTGATCACGAAAATCGAAGCTTTTCTGACTGAATTTCTGGGTGCCGATAAGTTTATTTAGGCTGTGTTTGGATCAAATCCGAAGGAAAAAAAAAAAATTCAATCTAACAGAATTTGAAATAAAAGAAATTGAATTCCAATGCCTTCATCATATTTAGTATGAGAGAAAACTGAAATGAAAGAAAATTCTTGCAAGAGAAATGGAAAAGAAATATTTTTTCTTTACTAATTTAAACCTACTTCAATGATAAATAAATGACTCAAAATATCAGTCGGGTGTAAAATCAAACTAATACGTAAATTTAATTAAACACAGATAGTATCATTCACTAAGAATTGAAATGAACAAGCATTATTAATGATTTGAAGTCTTTGCAAAAATAACTTAGGGGGTGTTTAGTAAAACTTAATACTTATTACTTCATAACTTAAGTTGGTTTTAAGTTAAATATACTTAATTTGTTGACTTAAAACTTATTATTTAAAACTTACTTTAAGTATTAAGGTTGTTTTATAAAATTAACTTAAAATTTATTCAAAATCATCAAATTGATATATTTATCCTCATAAATTATGACTAAGGTAAAGGAGGTTGAGTAACAATGGAGGTCGTGGAGCAGCAAAAGAGATCGTGAAGGTAATTATGGCAAATGGGGACAAAAAGATCAAATGAAGATATGAACTTAAGAATAAGTTAATTGTTTTTATTTATTACTTAACGTTGTTTTTTACTTTAAATCATACCATTAAGTTAATTTATCAAACACATTTAATTTTCTTGATGACTTAAATTAAGTTGTTAAGTCATTTAAGTTATTTAGTTGGTTTATCAAACACCCACTTAATGTTCAACTTCTTAACCTAAAAGATAGAAGATAACATTTGATGCTTAAATTAATCTAAAAAAACTGAAAACATATTATATTTAACAGGAAATCTTCCATTACAACCAATCCAAAAATTGACTATACTAACGTGCTTAAAAAAATTATACATAAACAACAAATACTGTCATGATAACTTTATCGAGACTAAATTTTAAACATACAACATTCTTTCATATTAAAAAAACAGGAGAATATATTAATTATCCTTATAAAGTGTTTTTTTAATCCTTGTATGACTTTACCAACAATTATAAAAATAAAAGAGATGTAATTGAGATGAAAATCTGGAATTTACTAAAAGAAATCATTTATAATGATAAAAAGATTAAAAGAATATATCAATCTTTTCTTCTTTCATTCATACATAAGTCCAATAGATCAAAAATAAGGGGAAAAAAAGGACAAAAGAAATAGTCATCATACCATTTGAAATAAATTTCTTGAGAAGATTCTACCATTAAAAAACTATCAAATCTGAAATTAAAATTTATGGTTGATAGAATAGATAGGATTAAAAAAATGGATGTAATCAATGAAATAAATAGTAGAAGAGAGTGAAAGACGGAATTGGTGTATCAAATCACAGCTACATCCTTTGAAATCCTTTCCCTCCATTCCAAACACCAATTTTAAGGATTTTGAGTCAATTCTTTTCTTTTCTATTTAAATCCCTTGATTCCAAACATAAAGTTAGCCAATCAGGACAGCAGATGGACTAGTAAAAGAGGAGCAAAGCAATTGGTATCTTTTATTGGTGATTATATGCCTCCTTGAGTCTATCAAATTTATGTTTCAAATGTTGTTTCACTTTTTGGTTTTCTTCCGTTCTTTTCAGTTATATGGATTCATGTAGTTTAGTTTTGAAATAGGATGATTAGTGGACTGATTTTGGATCATTAGTTGGATTAATTTCTAGTTAATTTGTATGCTAGGAAAAGGAGATTTGAAAGAATTTTAACCTAGCTGCCTAGCTTATTTTCAATATTTTTTTTTGGTTTCCATTTTGGTTTTTAGTGAATAATATTGAAAATAAGCTAGGCAGCTATGTTAAAAAAAATTCAACCTAGCTGCCTAACTGGCGTTTGGTTTGTAATTCAAATGGGTTGGACAACAATGAGAGGAGCTATGTTTGGTCTTGATTTTTAGCCATATTTGGACCAATTTTTGTAAAGGTTTCCTTGCATGGTGGAGGAGCTTAGGCCATATTCTGATCAGTTGGAGGAGCTTAGGTTTCTTTGTTTATGTTTTTGTAGAGGTTTCCTTGTATTTTGTGGGGAGGACCCCTCATCCTTCCTTGGTACTTTTTACCATTATATATTTTATCTCTGATTCTGATAAAAAAAAACAAACTGTTCTTCAATATCCATAAAGAAAAGAATTTAGAGCCTGTTTGGGAGTACTATTGAAAATTGCTAAAAGAACTTACAAAAATTATGTGTTCGAAATTTTTTTTAAAATCACTCAAAGTGATTCTTCCAAACCTCACCTTTTAGTTTATATATATGACACATTACAAAAAATACTGTTAAATCACCTTTTTTTAGTTTATATCTAAATACTAAGTGATTTGTATGTATGTATGTATGTAAATGCAAAACAAAAACAACAAAGAAATGCAAAAAAAAGAGCCGTCATGAGAAGGTTGGGTTCTAAATGGACAGAAGTTAGGTCCAAATAGGACCCCCTTTGCTAATATATTTTCTCAAATTTTTTTTAATTTCTTCCTATATGTTAATTTATCTTGTCTGGAAAAATGTTAGCAGATTGTTAAAATGTCCGGCATCGAAACCAGAAGCCCTAGAATATCATTTGAATCCATGGTGATAAAGCCTCCTTCTCACCCGACATATGATTTGAGGGCCGTCATAAAGCTTGCCCTTGCCGAAGATGTTGGGGATCAAGGTTTAATTCCTTTCTTATCTTCTATGGTTATTCTTTAATTCTTCTATGCACTCCTTTCATCTGTTATTTGAGCATGTATTTTCTTAGTGGATTGATATCTACTTGTTTTAGAAGCCTGTGATTGTTATGTTGTGAACTTAAATATATGATTAGATGCTTCTGCAAACATGAATTGATTATCAAATTTGAGTTTCTATAATCCTTTTTGAGCACGCCCAAGACATGTGTGTTCATGGCCGTCAAAATTTCAATGGCAAATCCATGCATTTTATTAAAAGAAAAATGGTTCCCATTGTAGGTGATGTCACTTGTATGGCCACCATTCCAGATGACATGGAAGTGGAAGCCCATTTCTTGGCAAAGGAGGATGGGATCGTTGCTGGAATTGCGCTTGCAGAGATGGTATTTAACGAAGTTGATCCTTCACTGAAGGTACTGAGAACAATGAAGCTTTCTGTATTTGGATGGTGTGTTGTTTCATTGCCTGGTCATATTTAGTGTACATCTTGAAATTAGGTGGAGTGGTCCCAAAAGGATGGAGATTATGTTCACAAAGGACTCAAGTTTGGCAAAGTACATGGTAAATTTGAAAAACAGAGACTCCTTTAGTGAACATCTCAAGAATTCTTTTCATTTTTGCGTTCTTTTTTTCTTTTTTTCTTTTTCTTTAAACATATGCAGGTCGAGCACACAACATTGTTAGAGCAGAGAGGGTTGTGCTAAATTTTATGCAACGGATGAGTGGAATAGCAACTCTAACTAAGGTATTTTTATTTTCATGACTTCTAAAATCCATGAAAGTAGGAAATAAGGTGCTTCAATGTATGCTCGTCCCAAGGGCTTCTGAAATCTTCTTTTATTTGGATCTTAATGGTTGGAAAATGTAAATAAATGGGGTTCATTAAAATTAAAATTCTTTAAATTTTAAGATGTCCAATGACTCTCTTTATCCTTTCAAGAAGTTTGCACTATTTTGTTATTGCAGTCTCAAAGTTTAGGTCATTTTGTCTGATAGAAGCAAGTTTGAAAACCTGTAGATATGCTTCGAACAACATGATTTTTTGATAGGTAACTCCTTTTTTTGCTCAAATTGTAACCTCCAGATCCCCACTCCAACCTTTTGCCACTTGAGCTAGGCCTCAAGGGCTACTTAGAAGTACATGATTAATATCTAATGTTTGGTTAGGTATTAGGATAAACAAGATGCATTTCCAGTTGATGCAGTCCAGTTAGAACTGCTGATGTATTATAATTGATTAAAATCGTGCAAACCTGAGCAAATCCATAATTCTGTAAGATTTTGGTTAGGTTTGGAGGAAATATTAAAATCCTCATGTTCTCTTCAGGCCATGGCAGATGCTGCGCACCCCGCACTCATTTTGGAGACCAGGAAAACTGCTCCAGGTTTACGTTTGGTGGATAAGTGGGCGGTGGAGATCCCTTCTTTCACTAGTAATCTAATATTAGTTTATGTTCTTTTTATTTCTTTGTTTGATTGTTGCTGACATTCTCCAGGACTCTCCAATTGCAGGTATTAATTGGTGGAGGGAGGAATCACAGAATGGGTTTATTTGATATGGTTCTTATAAAAGACAATCATATATCAATTGCTGGAGGCGTCACAAATGCCCTCAAATCTGTGGACTCATATTTAGAGAAAAGGAATCTCCGAATGGAGGTTGAGGTAAATCTCCTCAACTCTTGAGGTTTCTTATTCTTCATTTCTGCTCTCTTCCCCTCTCATAGCCAAGGTGACAGCTCTTGTTCTAACTTTATATGGTTCATTATCCACTTCACGTAATGATTTTTTTTCTCTTTTTTGGTGAAATGGATAATGCCTACTTATCTTGATTTAAACTGCCTTTTGTCCTATGAAATATCTTAGAATCGCTTAGATTGTGTTTGGTTCCTAGAAAGTCTCAAGGAAAGAAAAAACAAATATTAATGAAAATGATTTTTTTCATGTTTGGTTTCACTGTATAAAATACTAAAGAAAATCAATTGTTGTTAAAATTAGTTGAAAATCTATGCTTTTCTAAATTATTTAATCTTTACATAGAAGAGGAAAAATAAGTGAAATGAGTCAAAAGTAATATATAAAAAGAATTTATTGACTTCAAAGCTATTTTTTATTTTCATTTACTTTTTTTTTTTTTAATACTTTTCTTCTCTATTTTCTTTTCATCATATTTTTCCTCACATTTTCTAGAAACCAAACATAGCCTAGTGTTTATGTGTGCTCACACCCTAATGGGCATGTGGCTACATGAGTCCTTGCACAAACATCAAATTTATCTGGTGGCAAATTATAAATGTAATCAAATTTGCTTTTTCCCAGATTGAAACCAGGACACTGGAGGAAATAAAGGATGTATTAGAATATGTTTCTAAAACAAAAACTTCTTTGACTCGGATAATGTTGGATAATATGGTTGTCCCACTACTTAATGGTGATGTTGATGTGTCTATGCTTAAAGAAGCTGTGGAACTGATCAATGGGAAATTTGAGACTGAGGTAGCTCCTTATCTTCTAGTAAATTCATTTTTATTTTTATTTCTAATGCTTGCCCTACTAGTAATTTGCGAGATTGCAAGGATCACTAATGTGATGATTTCTGATTCTGCTCCCAGTAGCACTATGCTTGAATTTAACTTGTCCCACTAATGTCAACTTCCCATGATGCCACCCTAACTTGTAATTTATCTCCAGTCGAGGATGATTAGGAAGGTATTTTCTCTGAAATCGCACTGTGATGTGTTAATTAGGTGAAATCTATATGTGGAGTAGAAGGTTTTGGAAGTGAGCCATACATAAAGCACTCAGATTAAGAGTCATAATACTATTAGTACTTGCTTTTTGTTTATTTATCTGTGGTTATGTCATCCTTCTCAATCCAATGGCTCTTTAAAATAACATGACCCTTGCCACTAAGGATTTATGGTTGGATGGTCACCAAAAATTGCTGCACTGCCTATTGACACTCATGGAAGCCTTTACCTTGCTGTTTGGGATTGGTTTTATCTATCTTCTTTTGTTCTTCCACTCGCCCATCATTAAAGTGGCCTGCTCAACCCTATTCTTTTAGAGCTCTCATTTGCAATCTTATCTTGAAACCAAATAATATCAATGCTATCTTGGCATCATTTCAAGATATTGTTTGAGTTGGTAATGGCTATCAGTTGCATTCTTTTAATTCCAATGTCACTTAGCTTTTTAACTTATTCATATGTTCATGGTGACAGGCATCGGGCAATGTCACTCTTGAGACAGTACACAAAATTGGACAAACTGGAGTGACTTACATATCTAGGTAATGATGCAACTCTTCCTGACTAACTCTGAAGTAGTGTTTTCAGACTGGACTCGTCATTTAACTGGAAAATTTGTTGGATCACGAGTTACTAAGAAATTCGGTAATTTAAGTTCGATCAAACCATAATATGAGCATGACATCATTAATATATAGTATATAATATTAAAATTATAAATAATTATAACAAGTTAAAAATACATGTAAATAATTAAAAAACTTAAATCATACCAAAGATGAAACATAAATATATGATATTTCTGATTTTTATTAAACGGTATAGGTAAAACGTTTAAATGTTAAGAAGAAGATATATTGAAGAGTGAAGGTGCATCCCCTCTCTTTGGCACTCTTTTAATAGATGCTCTATTTGTCTAAAAAGAAAACAAAATAAAATTTGATTATTTGACCTTATCAATATTTCAACAACTGTATATTTTATTATTCTATTATGTTAAAAATGATTTTACTTTATTATTTTCATGTTTATCATCTTACTGATGCAGACAAATATTTGAATTTATTTTAAAGTTTTGAAATTTTTTACTTATAGTTATCATATGCCAGCTATGTATTCAATAATATTACTTGCTAGAGATTTTTATATAAATGAACAACTTAGCCTAGTGGCTACTTGATATCCCTTTTTACAAGAGAATGTTGGGTCAGCTCGTTCTCCACTGATTGCCCAAAATTGGGTTGAAGATGAGATCCCCTGGTCAATTATTTCAATCAGGCTGAAGATGTGAAGCCCTGGTCCACAAGAGTTTTTACAGGAAAAAAATGGGTAGGGTGGTGAAAAGTATGGGTAGGATGGTGCCAAAATATGTCTCATAGAGATGATTTAGCTAAAATAGGGAAGTCGTGGGGGTGTTGAAAACCCTTTCTCAGGACCTATGCTTCACCTAAGGATAAGATATATCCATTGAGGGGGATGTTTTGCTGATGTGAGATATAGGGCATCCTGAGTTGTAGTCTTCAGCACATATACTCATCAACAAGGGAAATGTCCTAGTCCTTGAATGCATTTGATGTATTGGGAGTCAGGATATAATGCTTGTGCGAGCACTCCAAAGAACAAATACATTTATTGTGTGAGTTACAACTGCTTTTTGTGGTAACAAATTGGAGCAACACAATTCACTTAATAGAAAGAGGTAGTATATACCCCTAACCCGATGGGTTGCTGGGAAATAGGCATCTTAGGGTTTCTATTTAAATCATAAGAGGATCATAATTGGACCTTGCTTGGTAGCAATTATTTTTTCTTTTCCTTATGTGTTCCTACTTAAACTAAACCTCTCTAATTACTGGCAAGGATGATCTTATAACTACGAAACGACTGCAATTATTTGGATTGAAGACTTAAATGATTAACACTCTTCCCTCTTCATGGATTTTTTTATTTTTTATTTTTGTGAAAAAGCATTTCAGTAAAAATTGATCTTATTCTTCTTTATGTTACAGAATTTTTTTTCTACTGCAAGTATCTTTCTAAAGGATGGAAATTGGTCAACGCATTACGTTATTTGAACACTCTTATCATTATTAAGTTTGAGAAAGCAATTTTTATTTGTGAGTGGCTACTTTATGTGCTGCTGGCCATAAAATTAGATCTGACTTATGCTGCAGGGATGCATGCACTAGTACCAATCGGGTTATAACACTGGAGAAGTTGTGAGCTGACAAAATTAAATGCATAGAGATGTGGGGGGATGGGGGTGTGGGGAGGGAGCCAAATCAACCAATTGATGACCATCATTTTATTGTGGGCCTTCTGTTCAATCAGGGCAACATTTGAAATCTAAAATTTCAGAACTGGGGCAGACAAAAAACTTGCATTGCTTAATTCAGTAGAATGGTTGGTTAAACATTAGGCATTTATATGGTGGTGTCATAACCCACCCATGATTAAGTTTGAATAATACTGCTGTGAAGATGTAGGTTTGGTTGAAAGCAAAATTTCAGAGTAAATTTGGTATTTGGTGATGTCCCTGTTTTGGCTTTACAAAAATCAGCTCCAAAGCCACCTCCGCTTCTTGCTCATGGTACTAAATTCTTGGTAGGATTTACAGTAATTCATTATGTTGGTTTTTGCAGTGGCGCACTGACACATTCTGTGAAAGCACTTGACATCTCCCTCAAAATCGACACGGAGCTTGCGCTTGAAGTTGGAAGGCGGACCAAAAGAGCATAAATATCCTTTATCTATGTCTTTTCTTTGCACAATAATCAGAAGTAGGAGACCATTTTGCCTTTTGTCCAACAAATTAAGAGAAATGCAAAGCACTGTCCTCTGAATATTATCTCAATACTTGTTTTTTAATCATGGATGCTCATTCATTAATTGAGTTAATCCTTTAAAAGTAAT
The DNA here is from genome assembly GCF_004353265.1 of Vitis riparia. Lineage (NCBI taxonomy): Eukaryota > Viridiplantae > Streptophyta > Magnoliopsida > Vitales > Vitaceae > Vitis > Vitis riparia. The sequence goes on along the minus strand of NC_048431.1, from coordinate 4,462,150 downwards.
CATAGAATGAAGAGGTGAATTTCAAGCCACATGATTCCTGTGGCATCTCGTCTAAAGGCATAGGCATCCTTTGTACTTGGCCTTCATTTTGAGGTGAACTTTTGAATAAATCATCTGTTTCACTTTCTGTATTCTGGAGAATTTGTTCTCTCTTAGCTCCTGCTCTGAAGCGACCCTACCAAGGAATTGGTTTAGTAAAAGGCAACTTGAGCAACTGCAAGAACCCTGAATTAGAGATACCCATATCTTTCTGATTTTTTATTTTTGGGTACGGAATTTATTTGCACAGCGGGGCTCTTCTTTTCATCCAACTTTGCATTCACATGTTGAACAAGTTACCATCACAGCCTTTGCCCTCGGGTAAATAATATCTTTGCCAGCTAATGGTGATGTCTGCTCCTTAACTAATGCCATTCATTCCACCGTCCTCACTGTGTTACAACCTACAATAGGTTCCTATGCGCAACATTAAAGTTTGGAGTGGGCTTTTAGGCAAGATATGGGAGCTGATGCTACTAAAAGATAAAAAGAAAAAGAAAAGGAATGGGGGACGGTTCAAAGATTCATTTCTGTAGTTATTCTAAAGAAAGACCTTAACCGTGAAGCAATATTGAGTAGGTAAGGTGTAATTAAATGAAAAGGTATGAAGTTAGGAGGAACAGAACCTGTCTATGCCCATCTTCTACTTTAAAGAAATGCTGCAAACCAGAAAGCTCATCTTGTTTTTTTCAATTGACCATGTGCCTCGAGATCTCACCTACTTACTCATTTGAGCTGGGTACATAACCCCTCTTAAATATGCCTTTTTCTTCTTAATCAAGGGCATGATAAAGTCAAACTCACCTTTCCCAAGCCCCAGAGCCCCATCTTTCATCTGTAAGCTAAGTTAGTTTGAGGGCCTGAAGGCACTGCCCATTGCCTTCCTGCAGCTGCATTTTAAAAGAGTTCATTTTGTTTCCTTTTTCTAAAAGCTAAAAGCACCCATGTGAAGAATATTTGAGCCCAAGTAACCTTCGTTTCTGTAAAAGCTAAAGGCATCTGCAAGGATTTGGGCTCAAGTAACAAAAAAATGGTATTTCATTTGTGAAGGGGTCTGCAAAATTCATTCAGACAAGAGGAGAAAGTCTCTGTGGAATGGGTCTGACTGATGCTTCTTTCCCACTCTTTGAATATGTTTACGTAGCTGGATTATCCAATTTTGATCAGAACCCATCAGTCGCAAATGATTTCCCCAACGAAAAATTAGCGGAGATCTACGAAGACTTGTGAAAAAAGATTATATATATTAAAATCAATGATGAAGTTGCACAGGACTGGTAGTTGAAAACTACAAGAAGTGGTTGGACTTTTTCAAGAGGAGTACTTAATTAGAACTCCATGTAACTGGATTCATATAAAGAATTCAGGATACCCTCTCCTTTAAAATGTTTTAAATAGTGGATGATGAACAAAAAACCAATGAGAAAATAGTAGAAACCTTGTCAAATTGCATGGCGTTTGCACTTCCATCACAGTATATGAATATTTTAAGATAAAAAAACGCATGCCTGATTAGACACAAATGCTAGTGGGAGGCCATGGCCGAGTCATGTCATATGGCTGTGGACCAACATTTTGGAAAATATATACCATTAGCAGTACCTCTAAGTTCTTAGAAGGAATCATTAAAATGAAAGCCCGATATTCACTATACTTGTTGTATATTTGTATGATGACACTAGGGGATAATCGTGCTCCAAAAAGTGGATGATGACACTATAACCTATTAACATCACATTAGCCATTTCTTTACTCCATCAAAGCCTCAAAGAAGGGAAAAAAATGATCTTCTGGGAGGTTTTTCTTGCTACGATTTAATTTTATGATAATCATGAAAGGACTGACTGATGTGATTATGACTTCTTTTTCCCAGGTTTAAGCCGACAAAAAGATGGAATAGGGTTTTACACTGAGTCTTAGTCAGGGAGTCAGGCGGTCAGGCGTCATGAAATACGGGAGTGGGCCTTGGTAGGCTAAATTTGAGAAATTATTGGTAAAGCAAAAGATGTAGATTCCCTTTATACAAGAGCAACCAAAATAAATAAACAAATCAAGGAAATTAACTCTCTCACATGGAGATGAGTCATGAATGATGATGACCAGCATGAAATGTCCCGAGGGCGGCTGGGTATGCTCTTATCCTTGGGAGATATATTGGTTATGAAATGATGTAACTTTTTAAAATCAGTGGGAACACCTTAGACTCTAAGGAAGGAAACTCCGAAATGGCCAAACCAAAAACGTTAGGGACACTGGGAAATTATAGTTAATGTTAAACCATGGAAAAGGCCAAGGAGATAAAGTATATGTGGAAAGTAGACGAAAATGAAGAAAAAAGGCCCATCTTTCGGCATACCCTGGCTTGGCAGCGCACACACACGCATTGGCAGACGTTGTCCTCTCACCAACCCGTAATGCCACACTAAAGCCTACCAAACGTCCAAACCGACCCCCGAAAATCTGTATGATAAATGGATTCCATGTTGTATAATTTTTGATGTTTTTGGATAGCAATCGCTTTTGAGTCTTTGACTCTCTCTCTCTTCTCACTCATTCTTTATCCTCTTTCTTGCCTAGCAATTTACAAATGGTGGTGGGGCTTCCGACTGGATAGTGGATGGGCATTCACCCACTTACCACTCCCTTCACTTTGATTGTCGTCCTCCACAATAATAGTCTTAATAATAACTCATGAGATTAAGGTCCTTTTTTTTAAGCACTATCGTTTGTTGCAGACCTCGTCTTAAAAAGGGTTTTCAAAAGCTTTATTTTTTCTTCCCTTTTTTGGTTTTTAGATTTGATAATATGATTTATAATTTCTTATTAATTGAATCCCATGTGCATATTAAAATTTTGTTAAAAGGTATTGAGACATGCATTTTAGAAAACCTAAAATTGCTTTAGCGGGAAAGACTTTACAAGACATATTTTCATAAAATTCTCTGTATAAAATGGCAATGAAATAGGTCATTCCATTTCAATTTTGTCCCCATTATTTGAATCCATTTCAATATCAATCCTAAACTTTTTTTTAGTCATACCAAAAGAAACACAAGTATAAAATAATAATACATGTGTTTAATGATATCGTATAGTTGATACATTTCAAATGTATATTCCATTTTTATGACAAAGGGCAATAAGAATTCACGAGAAACAACTAAATATAAATTCGTGAATATTGACGCTTCACAATTTTATACCTTAATTGAATTAGTTGTTCAAATTTTTTATGATATGCAATTGAAACAAATTTTTGATACCATTAAAAGAGGTTTTGAATACGAGGATTATTTTTATTTTACTTGAGAATTTGAATTAATTAACTTAATCATATTGTATTTTAAGAATTTTCATTCTTGTCCCATCTTGTATTATTTTTTATTTTTATTTATAATGTATTAAATGTAAAATATAATTTATAAATAAAATATTATAATTTTATAATTTATTTTCATAAAAGTATATATTTATTTTATATGTGTTGGTAGAAAAAATTAAAAATAAATTAGAATGATTATATATATACATATAATAAGTCTAATTATGCAAAACTTATTAATGAGAATTTTTTTCTAGAAAACCATTTTATGCTTTTTCAATTAGAAAAAAATCTGATATAAAATAAAAGGATATATCCAACAAATAACTTTTTTTAGATAATGCATTTATATGCTAAGAAATGAAAACCTTTATAAAAGATATTTTGAAAAATCTAAAAACTTATAGGGAAAGGGGAAATCCAAGCATTAGGTGGGCTGTACACGCGTGCCACACACCCACCAACCCCATGTACCACCGGGTAACAGCTCCGCTACCGTAGACCGCACCAGAGCGTGTGTGCACGCGCTATAAACGAGGGTTGGAATAAAAGAAAAAAAGGGAAAGGAGTTAGAGAACCCGTCCTCCAAATCCATGGACTGGTGCTGACTTGGCAGCCCAAGTCGTAATTCTCTGTAAACTGATGCTGACTAATGGCACACTTGTGAAATGTGACCAATGGCAGGGGGAGAGAATAAAAAAAAAGGGGAAAAAGGGCCCGATTAATTAATTGTAATTAAAACCTTAAACAAGAGGGGATAATTAATATAATAGAAAGAAAAGAATAATAATATTATAATGGTGGGTTGAGGTAGGGGTTGGGGAAGAGGTTGGAAGCGGGGGGGGCAAAGGATTGATGAAAAAGAAGACGATGGTTGCTTTGTTGGAGATCAGAGCCGATTCCGGTAGAAAGGGAAGCTTCTCTGTACTCCTGCTTTTTCTTCTCTTGATTCTCATTCTTCCGCTTCTTTAGCTCTCTCTTACACTCTTACTTCTTCTTCTTCTTCTTCTCCTCCTCCTTCTCTACTTCTTCTCCATTTCTACCCTTTTTTTCAAAAGCTTCAGATCTTGACTTTGATTTCTTCTTGTTGACCATTGGGAGTTTTGAGTTTACTTTTGATTTGGGTTTTAATGCTGGATAACATCTCATGTTGCATTCTGGATGATTCTGGGATTGGTTAAAGGGCCTCTATGAATGAGTTTATCGCTTTGGTAGCTTAATCCGTGGTTCTCTGTGTGTTGTTGTTGTTGTTTTGAAAACTGGTGAGAGGACAATTTGGTGTATATAGGTAGGATTGTTCGTAGTTGATTTTCTCCCGTGGGATAATTTTGTGATTCCTGGAGGAAATCGGAAAAAAAAGTAAAAAGAGAAACTCAAACTCAGTTCCCATAAGAGTTTAAATCGTACCCACCAATTTTATTTTATTTTTTTGTGGGTTCTATATAATTTTCACTTTTTCTCTTCATTTTTGTCTTCAAACTGAAGGATCGGATCAATTTGCATCGAGGTGTAGATTTTTTTGAAGATAAAAAGGAAAAAAAAAAAAAAAGCTTGATTAGAAGTAGAGTAGTTAAAATGGTTTTTGGTCCGAGGGGCTGACCTGGTTCTTATAATTGTTGGGGGCATTACTTTCTATGGGAATACCTGATACTTCACTACTAGATTTGATAGAGAAGGTTGGGTCTTGGATTCCTTGGAGAGGAAGTCATCGGCCTTGTTTGTCTCGGGAAAACGAGATGCCTGGTAACAGTTGCAAAATGTGTTGCGGGTGTGATATAAAATTTTCAGAGTTCTGGATTAGATATCACTGCCAAAGCTGTGGTCGGGTGCTGTGTGGGAAATGTTTGTGGGGCTTTGAATCTTATATTGTTGCATCCAGTGAAGAAAATATTAATTCCTGCAAGTTTTGTTCCGAGGTTAGTTTGAGGCGCGAAGGTGGGAGAAAGAATAGTGAGAAAATCCATCCTTCCGCCTCTCCTCGAGAAAGCCCTGAACCACCTTCTCCTTGTTTTGGTGGTGAAAAAACTGATGGTACTGTGAATAGTGAGTTGATTCACAGTGATCGGCTTGCCTGCTTTCTTGAAGCCCGGGATCATGGTTATTCTCCCCGTGCTGCAACCAGCAGCACTGTGACCTCTAACCGTGGTTATCCATCTCCAGTGTCTGTTCGTCGCTTTTATAGCAGGTAAATATCTTGTTACACATGTAGAAAGTCATTAATTATAATGTTGAAAACTTTTCCAGATTATATGTGATGCTTCTGCAATCTTGTATTCTTGTTGCTATATTTACCATGGGCAGTTTGAAAATTGTACAGAAGGGAATACATTTGAAATGAGTTTTATTTTGTTTTGTTCTTCCTGTCATCTTAAATGATTATTGGTAACATGTTTTTTTTTCTTTCTCAAGATTCAAATAATTAGCGTTAATTATATCTTTTGTGATACTTTTAGTGACAATTCTATTTTACATAAGCAACTGGTGCCTTCCAAAACTTTAGAATTTGAGGTTAGAAGTTTTTCAAGTGGTTTCAAGACATCCCATTAGTCTATATTGAACTTGTTTTCTGTTTTACACCTTTTTTTTGGGGGGGGTTTTAGTTTCTTCTTAATAATCTGTTGAATGGATGTAGGAGTGATGAAGAAGAGGCTGAGGATTCTGGGAAGCACTTCTTCAGCCTGTCTGGTGAATATTATCAAGATAATTCAGATATAGATACAAGTAGTGTTAGTGCTAGACATGAGTTTTACAGTTTCAAGTCAGTGGGATCAAGTCCTTCAGACAGCCCCTCTAGGATTGATTTTACTTCTAATAGAGTTGGGCACTCTGTACAGCAAGAGAGAGAGAGAAGCCCAAGGGCTCCAAATGATGGTTCCTTTGTTCAAGATTCTATGGCTATTTTAAGAAGGCCTGGGGATGGGACTGAGGATCCAGAGAATACTGATGATTGCTCAGATGATTTGGCAATATTTCGGGACCAATGCGAGAAGCTGCAAAAGCCATTGGATTTTGAAAACAATGGTTTCATTTGGTTTCCTCCACCAGCAGATGATGAGGATGATGAGGAAGAGAACAATTTTTTTGAATATGATGATGAAGATGATGATATTGGAGAATCAGGAGCAATGTTCTCATCTAGTACTAGCCTTGCAAGTATGTTCCCAGCAAAGGAGAAGCAGAATGAGGGACACAAGGAGCCTCTGAGGGCTGTGGTCCAGGGGCATTTTAGGGCTCTTGTGTCACAGCTATTACAGGGAGAGGGTATCAAGGTGGGTAAAGAGGATAACATTGATGAGTGGCTCGACATTGTTGCAACAGTGGCTTGGCAGGCTGCAAATTTTGTGAAACCAGATACTAGTAGAGGAGGCAGTATGGATCCAGGAGCATATGTGAAGGTTAAGTGTATAGCATCAGGAAGTCCACATGAGAGGTATGATATGCCCGAAATATTTAATAGACTCCATATATATTACTGCTTCATGTCTTTGAACAGTTTAGTAATTTTTTTGTCTTTTTTATTTTTATTTTCATTTGTGGAGTGTATTGTGTGCAGCACCCTCGTTAAGGGAGTAGTTTGTACAAAAAACATTAAACACAAGCGCATGACTTCACAATACAAAACCCCTAGATTACTTATTTTAGGAGGAGCACTTGAGTACCAGCGAGTTCCGAACCAGTTGGCGTCTTTTAATACTCTACTGCAACAGGTCTCCTTTCTTGACTTTCTAAGTTGCTTATTTTCACATAAGGATAAGAATAATTGAAATGGTTTTTTTTCTTTTTTTTAATTCTTTTTAACAGGAAATGGATCATCTCAGGATGATTGTTTCAAAGATAGAGGCTCATCGCACAAATGTTCTTCTGGTAGAAAAAAGTGTATCTTCATATGCGCAAGAATATCTGCTGGAAAAGGATATTTCGTTAGTTTTAAATGTTAAAAGGCCATTACTGGAGCGCATAGCTCGATGCACTGGTGCTCTAATTACTCCATCAGTTGATGATATTTCTATGACACGATTGGGACACTGTGAACTCTTCCGAGTAGAGAGAGTGTCAGAAGAACTTGAGACTGCTAATCAATCCAACAAGAAACCATCTAAAACTTTGATGTTTTTTGAGGGTTGTCCAAGGCGTTTAGGTTGCACGGTATTGTTTTCTTTATCTCAATTTATTGTTTAAAATTCTCATTGCATTTGAAATTTGGAAGGTATGAGAACAAAATAAGATATTTGTCATTGTGCTCTCATTGAGGTGTACATATTTTCTTTGAGCAGGAATATGTGAATAGATTCACTTTATTTGAAGCCCCTATCATGTGAACGATTGAGCATCATGAAGGGTTATAAAGTTTAGTTGCTTGGAATCCACTGTTGATAAAGTTACCAGTTCCATTTTATTCTGCCATGATATACTGTACCATTGACTGTGTTCTAACTTCTCAGAACTATTAAACTATTCTCCTAAGGTTTATTCTAAATGGACTAAGTTTGGGATTTGCATGAATCGAGTCAGGATAAAATTATGACAAACATAAAATCTATTCTTCAGTTTCAGAGTCTTTTCTTTGTGTGTGTGTTTGTACAATGTATCTATCTCTCTCTTCCCCAAGTTCTAGCTTTTGTATATTTGATTATTGTGTTATATTTGAATGAAAAATAAAACAATTTATAAATTTTATATTCTTCTTGTATTTTATGTCTATCCCAATAGGTTTGCTAATTTTTTCAATCATATTTCGTCACAATCTATATTTCTAAATTATGGAGTTTCAACATTTTTAATTGTATGTTTGATTTTTTATAAATGGTGTCAATCATCTTTACGTGTCTCATTTGCCATTCTGGCATGTAACATATACATTAGATGTCATTTTCGAGTGAGTTTTTAGTATTTTTCGTAATCAGTATAAGAAATGAAGAAACTAAGAATCATCATTCAATTGTATTTTCAATCTTATGTTTTTTACATAACCGGGTCCCTATTTAACATATACATAGAGAGCAAAATATGGAAAAAAATAAAAAAAATATGAAAAAAATAAAATCATACAAATCACCACAATATCTGCCACAATTAAGGCCTCAATCTTTTACCATAATATCCTACAAATCACCCCTCAAATCATACTGGATTTCCACACTCCCCCTCAAGTTGGATCATAGATATTAATCATGTCCAACTTGCAAATAAAATCTTCAAAGCTTAATTTCTGTAACCCCTTGGTGAATATATCTGCCAATCGTTCTCTTGTAGGGATATAAGTCATGCAAATAGTTCCCTTCTCAATTTTCTCCTTTATAAAGTGTCTATCCACTTCTATATGTTTGGTCTTGTTGTGCTGAACAAGATTATGAGAAATACTAAATGGCGGCTTTGTTGTCGCAATAGAGTTTGATGGGGAGCTTTATTGTAATGTGTAGTTCTTCCAACAGTTTCTGCAACCATAGTCCTTCACACATACCTTGTGCAACTGCTCTGAATTCAGCTTCAACACTGCTTCTGGCTACTACACTCTGCTTCTTACTTTTCCATGTTACTAGATTCCCCCAGACATAGGTACAGTAGCCGGTAGTAGACCTTTTGGCTTCTGTTGATCCCGTCCAATCTGCATCTGTATAGATCTCTACCTTCTTACTGTCACCCTTCTTAAAGAATAGTCCTCTCCCTAGAGAATCCTTTAGATATATGAGGATTTTATACATTGCTTCCAGGTGACTTTCCTTTGGTGAATGCATGTACTGGCTAATCACACTTACGGCGAAAGCAATGTCTAGTCTAGTGTGAGAAAGGTAGATTAGTCTACCTACTAGTCGCTGATATCTCTCTCTATCCATGGGTTTTCCATCATTTTTCTTGCCTTGATAGGGGTATTGCATGGCTTGCAACCAAGCATGCTAGTCTCAGTCAACAAGTCAAGTACATACTTTCTCTGGGAAATACTAATTCCCTTCCTTGATCTGGCGACCTCCATTTCTAGGAAATACCGCATTTGACCCAGATCTTTTACCTCAAACTCTGTGGCTAAGACCTTCAACCTCTCCACTTCTCCTGTGTTATCTCTAGTGAGAATGATGTCATCGACATACACGATTAGGATGGTCATCCTTCCATCGTTGGACTATTTGAAGAAGATAGTATGATTCGACTGTCCTTGTTGGTATCCTGGGTTCTTAATTACCTTTGCAAATCTATCGAATCATGCTCTCGGAGATTGCTTGAGACAATACAGGGATTTCTTCAATTTGCATACCTTGGTTTCTTCTTCTTCCTTACAAAACCCTGGTGGTAGCGTCATAAACACTTCTTCTTCTTCCAGTTCACCATTTAGAAAGACATTCTTGATATCAAACTGATGGAGGGGCCAGTCTAGTTTTGTTGCCAAGGATAAGAGAACTCGTATAGTGTTTAGCTTTGCCACTGGTGCAAATGTCTCAGTATAATTGACGTCGTAGGTCTGAGTGAACCCCTTTGCAACCAGGCAGGCTTTGTATCTTTCTACTGTGCCATCTGCCTTATATTTCACTGTGAATACCCATTTATAGCCCACTGGTTTCTTCCTCTTGGCAAAGTCATCACTTCCCAAGTCTCATTTTTTCCATCACTGCCTCTTTCAATTTTGGAATCTCCAAGGCTTCTTGAATGTTTTTAGGAATCTGGATTCTATCAAGGTTAGTCGTAAAAGCACGAGACTTTGCAGAAAGAGCATTATAAGACAAATTTTGAGATAGGATGGAGAGTACATGAATGAGGTTGCTTCCTAAGAGCAATGGGTAAGTCATCTGTTACCTGATTAGGATTGGAGCCAGACTCTCGAGAGCTTTGAACTATCACCGGTTCTGACTCTTTTAGTGCTGCGGAAATGAGTGTCTCATTGGACTTCGATTTTGGCCTCCTCGAGTAGACGGGTGTTTCCCTATTTGTCTGTATTTCCGTATCTTCCCCTGAGTTCAAGTGTCCTTCTGTATTTGGTGAAGTGGATTCGAACATAGTAACATCGAGGTAGTCTAAGGTTAAGGGTGATCTAGCTTCACTCATGGACTCCCCCTGAAGCGAGTAGTAGGGAGTATGCTCAAAGAATGTGACATCTAGGCTAACATATAGGTTTTGTGAAATTGGGTCATAACATTTGTAGCCCTTTTGTGTGGAAGAGTAGCCAAGAAAGACACATTTAAGCGCTCTAAGATCCAATTTGTTCCGCTTAGATGTGTGAGCGTGGACAAACATAGTAGACCCAAAGACACGAAGTGGAAGATGTGCACCGAGTCTAGAATGGGGAAAAACTCTTGGAATTTCTGGAGGGGTGTGACAAAAGATAGGACTCGACTAGACATTCAGTTAATAAGGTATGTGGCTGTCAAAATGGAGTCACCCCAAAATTGTGAGGGCATATGAGAGGTAAACAACAAGGCACGAGCAACTTCAAGAATATGTCTATTTTTCCGTTTTGCAACCCCATTTTGCTAGGGGGTGTCAATGCAAGAACTTTGATAGATAATACCATTTTCTTGTAAATAAGTGCTCAAGGAGTGATTGAAATGCTTAGTACCATTATCAGTATGAAGAATTTGAATTTTGGTGTGAAACTGAGTTTGTTTCATAGAGTGAAAGTTCATGAAGACTGATCGAACCTCAGTTTTATCAATCAACAAATATATCCAACATAGGCGAGTATGATCATCAATAAAAGTAATAAACCATTTTTTATGGGTCCTATTAAGGGTACGTGAGGGTCCCAATAGATCACTATGAATTAGAGTAAATGGTATAGATGGTTTATACTAGATTTAGGAAAAGACGCACGATGGTGTTTGGCAAGTTCACACACTTTACATTGAAAATCCCATGAAGCTTTATTTGAACATAGTGAAGGAAATAAATGTTGCAAGTACTGAAAACTAGGATGACCCATCCTTTTGTGTCATAACAAAAGTTCACTTTCCCTAGGACGAGATGCAGAATTACAAACAGTAGGAGGACACTGTCCATGCACATCAATTTCGTCGAAGTAATATAGACCCTCACATTCCTTAGCACTGCCAATTCCCTGATGATAGGTCTTGAAAAACATAATGAGAGGGTAGGAATTTAGCTGAGCAATTAGACTGTTTGGTTAATTGGCTAATAGACAACAAATTGCAAGATAAATTAGGAACATGTAGGAAAGAGTTGAGAGTGATAGACTCAGAAATGCGAATACTCCCTTTGCCAGCAATTGGGGATAAAGTACCGTCTGTAATTTTTACTTTTAAATTACCAGCACAAGGAGAGCATGTAGTAAATAAATGATGAGCATCAGTCATATGATCAGATGCACCAGAGTCAATAATCCAAGGAGTAATATGAGACATGGTGCTAAGTGCTGTCGGAAAATACCTTTGTGGACTAAAGAATCAGAGGACAGAGTAGTAGAAGATTGACCAGAGGCTTGGAAATTAGAAAAAAGCTCATATAATTTCACAAGCTGGTCGGAATTAAACCTCACACTAGAAATTGACTGATGAATTTCTATGGGTGTTTTGTTTGCCTGGGTTTTGGTGGAGGCTTGATGACTATGGGCTTTATTGGGTTGTCTGGGCTTCCAATTCACGGGTTTGCCATGTAAAGTCCATCAAGCATCTTTAGTGTGGTCTATTTTCTTACAATGCTCACAATAAGCCCTCTTAGACTGTCTTGGGCCAGGTCCAACGTGAGGCCCATCAGATCCAGCGTGAGACCCACAGGTTATAAGGACTGAAGCTTCAGGCCCAGAAGTGAGATGTTCCCTCAACATCACTCTCCTTCTACTTTCCTCTTGTTGCACCTCAGAGAAGACCTCTCCGATGGAGGGCAGTGGCCGACGATTGAGAACTTTGCTCTTGACGTCGTCAAGCTCGCAGTTTAGCCCCACTAGAAACTCTAAGACTCTCTCGTTCTCCATTTTCTTCTTGAAGCGCACACTGTCACCTGTGCACTTCCATTCCTTTTTGCAGTTGAGATCGGGATCTTGCCACAAACCCAACATCTCAGTGTAGTATTTCGTGACTTTTCGATCTCCTTACTTCATTTTCCAGAGCCATGTCTTGAGTTCAAAGATTTGGGAAGCATTCTCGGCATCGGAGTATGTTTCCCTTATCCCATCCCACACATCCTTTGCCTTGGGGAGGAACATATACGTTTTACCAATGACTGGCTTCATGGAGTTAATTAAGCATGAGGTGATGAAGGAGTTTTCGGACCTCCATTTCTGGGATGCTGCTGCATCGGTCAGAGGAGGTTGCCGAGTCTTGCCGATAAGAAACCCTAGCTTTCACTTTCCATCAATAACAAGCTTGATTGCTTGTGCCCACTCTTTGTAATTCTTACCGTTCAATTTTTCAACGGTAAGATGGAGTGGGGAGTTGTCGAATGCACCGGCCGAGCCCATTGAGGAGTTTATCTCCGACTCTCTTTCATGGGTTGCCGATTGACTGGACTCATGGCTGTCTTCTTTTTGGGCAGCCATGGATTGATTAGGGTTTTAGAGCAATCCGTGCTCTGATACCATGAAGAAACTAAGAATCATTCAATTGTATTTTCAATCTTATGTTTTTTACATAATCGGGTCCCTATTTAACATATACACAGAGAGCAAAATATGGAAAAAAATAAAATCATACAAATTACCACAATATCTGCCACAATTGGGGTCTCAATCTTTTACCACAATATCCTACAAATCACCCCTCAAATCATACCAGATTTCCACAAGAAACAAGGATTTAAAGCATACATTTAAAGTGTAATATTAGAGCTTTCCCAAGTGATCTGTTGTCAGTATCTTCTTTTGGGTTTGAATACTGTTTTCTCTTATTAGTAAACAATAAGAGGGACAATATTTCAATAGCAGTCTTCTTTTGGGTAATATCCCTAATGGGATGGGGAGCACGGTTTTAAATTTTTCTAAACTTATATAACTTATTTAAATTGAATTAACATGTGTAGAGATATGGATCTCTGGTTTTGTATAAGGAGCCAATATTTTCCCCTGAGACAATAAACTTTTATGATGGTTTTTTTTCCTGTCCAGACTAGCACGGACTGTAATAATTTATGCAAGCTTGTAGTCATTATTTTGTTATTGCCCTTTTTTTCTCATACATTAACTAGTCTTCTGCATTTCCATCTACTGGTCTAGTGAAGTAGATGTTTCTGATGGTTATATGTCTCTAACAAATCATTGTGCATCCTTATGTAGGTCTTGCTGAAGGGTGCATGTCGTGAAGAACTGAAGAAAGTTAAGCATGTTGTTCAATATGCAGTGTTTGCAGCCTATCATTTATCCCTTGAGACTTCCTTCCTTGCTGATGAGGGTGCTAGTCTGCCCAAGATGACACTGAAACCCTCTATTACTATACCAGATAGGACAACTGCTGATAATGTCATTTCATCAATCCCTCATTCTGCTGCTTCTACCGTTTGTCAAGCAGCCATCGATGCCCCTGCTAGAGAGGAAGGATCTGTAGGTTTCAATACAGAACTTGGAGGATGTGAGTCCTCATCTGAGCATATTAATCCTGGTCCCATATCTCCTTTATCTCCTGACTCAATGGATGGTAGACTTGGAAATATACCCACTGATGCACACAATGATGATTTGGCATCCAGTGGGGGTCTGGAATCATATTCTTTGAAAAAATTCATGGATTTAAGGGGGGCCATTGTGCTTCCTGCTGATTTTAAAGATCATTCCCAACCTGACTTGCAGGATACCATGATTAAAGAGGAGATGCAACCCGGGGAAATTCATGAATTGGCCAAGCCTGAACAGGCTGATGAAAATGAAGTGTCAAGTGAATACTTCTCTGGCACTGACAGTCATCAGAGCATATTGGTGTCATTTTCAAGCCGTTCTGTGCGGACAGGAACTGTATGTGAACGCTCTAGACTTATGCGTATTAAGTTTTATGGCTGTTTTGACAAGCCTCTTGGAAGATATCTTCGTGATGATCTCTTTGATCAGGTAAGTCATTTCGGTTTCTCTATGTGCTATTTATTTTGTGATGCTAGTTATTATAAGCTAATAATGCTCATTTTTTCCAGACACCTTGCTGTTCATACTGTAGAGAGCCTGCTGATGCCCATGTCCAGTGTTATACCCATCAGCAAGGAAGTCTTACAATCAATGTAAAATGTCTTCCCTCCATGAAGCTACCCGGGGAGCGGGATGGAAAAATATGGATGTGGCATCGATGCCTAAGGTGTGCCCAAATAGATGGAGTTCCACCAGCAACTCGTAGGGTGTTTATGTCTGATGCTGCATGGGGACTTTCTTTTGGAAAGTTCTTGGAGCTTAGCTTTTCAAACCATGCAACTGCTAATCGTGTTGCAACTTGTGGTCATTCTTTACAAAGGGACTGCCTCCGTTTCTATGGGTATATGCCTTTAAATTTGTAATTCGATGTCAATTTTCTAATTGTTGGGTGTGATTATGATGATTGTTGGAAGCTTTCATTTTTCTTACAGGTTTGGGAGTATGGTTGCATTCTTTCGCTATTCCCCCATTGATATTCTGTCTGTCCATTTGCCCCCAGCAATGCTTGAATTCAATGGCCAGGTTCAACAAGAGTGGATAAGAAAAGAGGCTTCAGAGGTACTATTATGGATCTAAGACTGCTCTGCCCCCGATTACTTTGGATGGATGCTAACTATAAAACTAATCAGTACTTTTGGCATATCTTTGAGTATATCTATTTTCATAACCATCTTCTGCCTTTTTCCTTCTCAGCTTTTGAGTAAAATAGAAACTGTGTATGTGAAGATATCTGATGTGCTCGATAGAATTGAACAGAAAACTACATCTTTCAGAAATGAATCTTCAGATAAAAGTGAGTTCCATAACCATATCATGGACCTGAAAGATCTGCTGAATAGGGAAAGAAATGATTACAATGTAAGTTCAGATTAGAGATTGGTTTATATATCTATGTATTTTTGTTACCATAGGACTCCTGGTTAATATCAACCCTCTAAAGTGCTTATATAAATTTGTCCTTTTTTTTTTTTTTTCTGTTTACAATTCATGTTTTAGAGTAATGTGTCCATCTGCTTTTGATTAGTTTCCTTGCTTGTAAATAGAATTCGCTGCAACCATCTGGTGTAGGAGCTTCACCATCAGGTCAAGTGGCAGTAGACATTCTGGAACTCAACTGCTTGAGACGTTCTCTCCTCATTGGTTCACATGTTTGGGATCAGCGGCTCAGTTCATTGGATTCTCTCCTTGAAACAAGGATTTCTATTTCCAAGAACAAACAGGGGGAGGCATCTCATGCTGAAATGAAGGGCTGTAGTACTGATTCATTTCTCATGAATAGCAAGCTTGACCATTATCATGAAGAAAATGTTACCCAGTCTTCAAAAATACAGGATTCCCACAGGAATGATATGCTGTTGGAGCACAAGGAAGAGATTAATCCATCATTATTTGAGCCCCAGGTTCCTGAAAATTCTATGTTAACCTCAGGTCATGATAACAGAAAGGAGGAAGCATATGTGGATGAAAAAAACAAAACACTTTTGGAAAGCATCCCATCCCCTGCATCCAATCTGTCTGACAAGATAGATTCTGCATGGACAGGCACAGATCAACTTCTGATGAAACCTCAGTTTGTTCATACGCTACATGCAGATGGGAACCAGGCTGGTTCTGTCAGGCAAATAAACCAAATAGATACTCCACCTTTTAGAAGGCCAATGTCACCAGTGAGAGTCTATTCCTTTGATTCTGCAGTAAGAGTTCAGGAAAGAATCCGGAAAGGATTGCCCCCCTCTTCTTTGCATCTGTCTACGCTTAGGTCCTTCCATGCTTCTGGTGACTATAGGAATATGGTCAGGGATCCTGTTTCTAGTGTAATGAGGACTTACTCTCAATTATCTCCCCGGGAAGCACAAAAGGTAGGTTCAACATCCTCATTCTTCTCCTCATCTCATATGGCTGAAGGGGCCAGGCTGCTCCTTCCACAAACAGGCCACGGTAATTTAGTTATTGCTGTTTATGACAATGAACCCACTAGCATAATATCATATGCCCTTAGTTCCAAGAAGTATGAGGACTGGGTTGCTGATAAGTTAAATGAGCATGAAGGAGGTTGGAGTGCCAACGAAAGCAATAAAGAAGATACTTCAGTTTCCACCTTGGCGTGGCCATCTTTTGGCCCTCAAGACTTGGATTATATCCATTATGGAAGTTATGGGTCTGAAGATTCTTCATCAGCAGTGGGGACCCTGTTTACAGACACCAAAAAATCTCCTCACCTAAGAATTTCCTTTGGGGATGAGTCTTCAAATGCTGGAGGCAAAGTTAAGTTTTCTGTCACCTGTTATTTTGCAAAGCAGTTTGACACACTTAGAAAGAAATGCTGCCCTAATGAAGTGGATTTTGTACGTTCCTTAAGCCGTTGCAAAAGGTGGAGCGCACAAGGGGGAAAGAGCAATGTGTATTTTGCTAAGTCATTGGATGAGAGATTCATTATAAAACAAGTCACGAAAACAGAGTTGGTTTCTTTTGAAAAATTTGCACATGAGTACTTCAAATATTTGACACATTCTCTTAGCTCAGGAAGCCCAACTTGCCTTGCTAAAATTCTTGGTATTTATCAGGTTAGGCCCATTCTTTGATATTTGCACATGTAGATACATGGGTGGTGTGCAAATACTAATGTTGTTCTCTTGTGATTTTGATTTATTGGTCCAATGGCAGGTCACTGTCAAAAATCTGAAAGGTGGAAAGGAAACAAAAATGGATTTGATGGTGATGGAGAACCTTTTTTTCAAGAGAAATATCTCAAGAGTCTATGATCTTAAGGGTTCTGCACGATGTCGCTACAATGCAGATGCAACCGGGGCGAACAAAGTATTGCTAGATACAAATCTACTGGAAACACTATGTACAAAACCCATATTTCTTGGAAGCAAAGCGAAGAGAAGCCTAGAGAGAGCTATTTGGAATGATACATCCTTTTTGGCGGTAAACTTTTTAGCACTATGCATCAAAGCTTAGTCTAATTTTGCTTTAGAATCTTTTGACATCCATTTTTCTCCATGAAACTAAAGCAAGATTAGAAATATTTCTTGGTTATCACACTGGAAATTCTGTTGGTAAATTACGAGACCTATTCTAGACTTCTGAAACTAGAGCTCTGCATATGTTCTTTTGTTGATATTGAACGTTATTAGCACTATTTTAAATTGACTTTTACTTCTCGCCTGTTGTCCGTGTATTTCGAACCTTGTTAGAAGGTTGAAACTTATTGTACATGTCTCTTAATTGGTCTATAACAAAAGGTTTCACTTGAAAAAGGCTACAGATGAGTGGTGGACAATATAAAGCATGAAGGGAGATTTGTGTGATTTAGAGAAATTGTCAAGGTTGCTGAAATATATGTGGTTTTCATGTATTTTCAGAATTGATTTGTATTGAAAAATCATGAATGTCTTCAAAGACCTACCGATGGGCATGCTTTGTTAGGCTGTACATGTTAATTCATTTTTCTTATGCTTCTCCAGTCTGTTGACGTCATGGACTATTCACTGTTGGTTGGGGTGGACGATGAGCGCAAAGAACTGGTTTTAGGGATCATTGATTTCATGAGGCAGTATACATGGGACAAGCACTTGGAGACATGGGTGAAGGCATCAGGTATACTTGGTGGTCCAAAGAATGCTCCGCCAACTATTATTTCTCCCATACAATACAAGAGAAGATTCAGGAAAGCAATGACTACATATTTTCTGGCAGTACCTGATCAATGGTCTTCCTGAACTGCATTATTTCATTCTATTTATTCACAAAGCTTCTGTTCTTTAATAAGGATATGAGAGATTGCTATTGCTGATAATGGAGAGGATGGAGATCCCTCGTCCTGATTGGTTTGTTTTTTTATCCCTTTTGTGTATGGGCAGCAATGCTGCCCGACTAGAGGCTTACACATGGATGGGGCACATATTCCCTCTGAGATTTCTTTCTTCTTCTTCTTTGTACATGTGCACGCTATACCTTCACATGATATGCTTGTAAGGCCCCAACCCCCGCTCCCCCCCTTTTTTTTCTTTGTATTCTTTTTGTGGAGAAAAAGAAAAAGCCGAGAATGAAAATGGTTGCTCAGATTGGAAGTCTTTTCTGGGGAGAAGTTTCCTTTTTAGTGTGTTGGAAGGCAAGTATTGAATTCAACATAATGGTTCTTCTTGATCAGTGTTCCATCTTAGCACGTTAAGCAATTCTTGAGGGGCTGATAACCTGAAAAAAGTCAAAAAAAGAAAAAAAGAAAAGGCAGAAAAATCAAAGCGATCTGTGGTGCCTGCTTTTCAACGAAAGCCATATAGAAGAATGATGGGCATGCCATGCGTTAGGTTCGCACGTTGCCGGAAGCATGCTTTATTTTTGCTTTGATGGGTTACACGAAATAGTACGCATAGCAGCCCAAAGCACAACTTCTGAAGTATTAGCCATGTGGGAGGAGTCTATTTGGAGCATAGAAGCTTCAAAGTTGAAGATCACTGATGATGGGGTCCCTTAGGAGCATGGTTAGTTGAAAGCTGACACCCAATTTTGCCCAACACCTGATACTGATGGGAAACTTGTCTTAAAATTCTAGGAAAGCTCTCAAATTCCTTATAATCACTCTGTTCAGTAGGGGGCAATAAGCCAAGTAGGGGGTGACGACGAGTAAGCCGGGTTGGTATCATGTTGTGATAAGAAATACTGAAAATTTATTTAATTCAAGTGCGATTTTCAATTCGAATACAATTTATTTAATAATCGTGTTGGTATGATGTTGTGATAAGAAAACGGTTTGTTTTGTTTCATAATTGTGTAATGCAAATGAGCTTTTTATGATATGGATAATACAATAAGATTTATTTAATTCATTTAATAAATGTATTAAGTTGGATTTTGGGCGAATTCAAACAAATAACTTGTTAATACAATTTTAACCTATTAAACCTGTTAATACCATTATCCTATTTATAAATTTATTTAAAAATTTAAAATCTATAAATGTCTTATTTTAAAATCTTTTTAGTTACTTTACCTTTAAAGCTTAATTTTTTTAAAAATTTAAATTTATGTAATTTTGATTATAATATGTTTATAATATAGAGATTTTAGTATTACATTTGTTTATTATTTTATTTAATGTTTTAATCATAAGATGTTTTTTATCTTCATAATAAAATATATAAATTTTATTTAATTTTTAGTTTTTTTATTTATGATATTTTAAAATTTTTAAACATATAAAATTAATAAATTTATATCGGTTAAATGTGTTGAATCATAAATAGATTATTTTGATACAACAGTCATACATGGGCCAGTTTGACATTATTATGTAAATGGGTTTTATGGTAAATAAGTCATAAAGAGTTAATTTGACATAATTAAGCAAATGAGTAAAACGAGTTAAATGAGTTAAACAATAAAACATGAACATGACCTATTCACGAAACTAGTTATACAAGATGATATGATTGTGACACAAAGATAATTACACCTAATTCAAACTTGCTAAAATTTCATCTCCTTTTTTAGTTGTGTTGTCATGTCGTGTGAAAATTGTCTCCCCCTACAAGTAATTCTTAATTTTATTGTGAAATTGTTATGAATCTTTTGAAAAGTTGGCTGCATAGATATTTTTGGATTTGGTTTAAGACACAACTACTCTTATTATAACTCATTTTATAATTAGATAGGGGCTACCACTTTAATACATAATCAACACATTGAAAAGTGGGACTAATAAAAAAAAAATGCTATATATACATTTTAGATTTCATACTTTGTACTTGGTTTAATTTTCATTTTTTTAATCATTCTTTTATACATCAATCTCATTTATATGTACTTTGTTTTCATTTATTGGTACCCTCATTAAACAACCTAGATTTTACCATATATTTTCAATAATCCGAATTGCATCTTCTATGTGTACACAATCGTTACTAGAAACTATCCCATAGAAAATTTCAACTTATCTTAAATTTAGAAAGCCAATCATGTCACTTCTCACTTAATGAAGTTTAAAAATTTAATTTTGTGTTACTTCTTTAATTTCTTAAATATATAATATGAATTAAGATATACTAATTTTAGGTTTAATATTGTTGGCCTAAGGTTTGTCAAGGGCAATTAATTGAATTTTGATGATACATGACAAAATAAAATATTGAAATGTGATGGTATTTATTAAGTGTATTAGGGAAGATGTCCATGATGCAACACCCATCTCTATCAAAGAAGTGGAAAGCAAGAGTTAAATGAGATTTTATCATTTTCTTTGTAAGAGACAATTTGTTATTATTTTAACAATTATATCAAATTAATGTATTGATGTTTAAAAGGTCAATACTAAAAAAATAATAGTGTCATATTTAAGGCATCAATTTAAAATCAAATAATAAATATTGCAAATAATAACCTATTTATGAGCTAGAGTTATTGTTGTGAAAAACTAGGATAAAGAGTAATAATATGAAGAAAAGAATAAGAGAATAAAAACAAAAATATACAAAGCACACAACCATTTAGACCTAAAACCTACATCGATAGGTGAAGACAAAAAACAACTTTCACCATTGTTGAAGAAGATTACAACCTTAGACTTCTCAAATCTCAAAGTCCCAATTACACTTTTCACTTTTTTTTGTTGGTCAAGGTCTCTTCCCATATTTTTTTCCTAACTATATAGGAAGATTTCATATAGGAAACTAATTGTATAATTGTGAAAGATGCATATTCCTAAAAGAAGATCACAATATGATATTTCCTTTATAATAATAGGAAACTCCCTTACAAGAATAATTTCTATTAGAAAATTATCAATGACTTTCCAATTGACTCAAAAAAATAAATTTGAGACACTTTTCAACTATTTCCACCTTGACTCAAATTCTCAAGATTCAAACAAACTCGAAAGTCTTCCATGTTACTATGTTTCTACACCTTAAAAGGACCTTTAGATATTACTAACACCAATTAAATCCAAACAATGCTTAAACTTAACTGTAGGAACATACTTAGTCATTAATTAGTTTGGTCCTCTCATGGAACATCTGATTTTTAGTCAAATGTATGGTTCTTTGTTTATCACAAAACATAATAGTCAATTCCTGTTGTAAGCCTAAATTATCAACCAAACCCTTAAGGTAAATAACTTCTTTCACTACTTTTGTGGTTACTATGTAATCTTAACAACTATAGATTGTAAGGTTGTTTTTCAACTAATAACACTACCATATAAAATAAATACATGTCCTATTAAAAATCCTCTTCCATCTAAATCTTTAATATAGTTAGAACCAATATAACATAAGAATTTCCCCAAAAATTTCACTACTTTTATCATATACTAAATTAACATGTGATGTTCCTCTCAAGCATCAAAGTATTAATTTCACTGCTTGCTAATGGATCTTTCCAAGGTGATCCATATATCTACTCATCATATTAACTGCATGTGAAATGTTACCTAATGCAAAACAGAACATACATAATGATTCCAAATCTACTAGCATAAACAATATGTGATATATGCTCCGCCTCTTCCTTGGTCTAAGATGATCAAACACTTGAAAATTTGAAGTGAAGTGCTAATGGAGTACTCATTAATTTTGACCATTGCATTAAAGAAAATCTATATCTCCTCAAGTATTAAGGTAAAATTCATTGAGAGTACATATGGTGTTGCATTGCGAATGTAAAGTTTAATATAGGTGCTAGACAGTAAAATTTAGGAATAACTTCCATCAAGTAAAACTGTATATTATTATTTCAAATAATGGATTTATGATTAAAAGTCTTTGATTATCTTATTTTTACATCCACATAGTATTTGAGAGATGGTTTTTCACGTTAAAATTTTTTATGACTTTTAGATTAAGTTTATTTATTCTCTTCCAATATAAAAGGAAAAAGTTAAAGAATTAAAAATGATTAATTTTGTACTAAAAGATTCCTACCATGCATTCACCCCCAAGAGATTCCCTAATTTAGATTTTTAAACTTTTTCCCTTAAAATCTTATTTTCATTATCGGTTAATTTAATAGTTCAGATTTTGGCACATGGCTCATAATTGTAATTCGGTTTGATACGGAATCAGTTCATGCTAGTTTGATGTTTCCCTACTCTTTTTCGGTTCTGGCATCCAGAATTGCAGTTTTTAACTTTTTATTATGCAAAAAGAGGCAGCAAGAGATACAGAGATATCATTGAAGTCTTTCCAGAGTCACCAAAAAGTAACATTGTCTACCCTTTACAATCTCTCATCAAAACCTCTCTTGTAATACTCAGCACCTCAAAACTCCGCCTTCCATATGAAACACTGTTTGATTACTGAGAAACCACAGGAAGTCGTAGAGAGAAAGGTAAAAACATGTAATTATGGATCTTGTCTTGCTTGCTGCTTCTCTTTAATTTATTTCGGAGTGGTCACCTAAGCAACAGCTAATTGAATCTCGCCCTCAGCAATTGGCAAGAAACCCACTCGCTTCTGCAAGAGAAACATAATTAAAGTAGGAAAATCAAGACAGATTCTGGAGAGTATTTTGGGGTAAACGGTGAAAGCAGGAAGTTATTAAAGAAGAATACAAATTTTCTTGAGCAACCGATTTTGTCTGGTTGCTTTCAAACATCCTCAATGGTCAATAAGACTCACTTGTTCCTAGAAGGAGAGAAAAAAAGGCCAAACAAAGTTGGGTTCGATTGGTCAATTGCATCAAATTTCTTGTTTTGTATTGTCCATGAATTGACTTTAGGCAAAAAATGAATAGTCAAGTATGATCAGATTGTCCTCAAAAGAGGCTCTGAATATTGAAATCTCAAGCTATGCTTTTCCTCCCATTGACCCTTGTTAAAGGGTTGAGCTTTGAGTATGAAATTTTGCCACCGAAAGGAAAAGTTGGTTTGAAAATTTTGAGTCTAAATGATACTCCTTCTAAATGCAATAATGTTGTGGCACGATGTCAAAGGATGACACTTTGGTGGTCAAAATTTGTGCTCAACCTCAACTCATCTTTTCCATGCACGTGTAAATTAGGGAGGCTGTTGGTCATGAAAAAATTGATGAAGGTATTCAATGGGCGTAGGCGGAATGCGAATTCAACTGTCCTACTGTACAATCTAAAATTGGTCTATGTTTGGCTCTAGGACCCAGTTGGCCCCATCTTACTGGATTGTTATTTTCCGGAGTATTGAAATAATCTCACATGTTTTCATATTGGATTGAAATTTGTACTGGATGGTAAACTTGGGACTAAAATTTGTACACATGGAGCTAGACTCAATTTGGATTAGGCTTGAATGGAGGCTTTAAACATCTCAACAACTTATGGCTGATAAATGGATTTCGAGAGGATAAAAACAGTGGGCGCAGAAACTATGCAAAAGTGGATCGTGGCCTACCTATTCAACTGCAAGAGTTGAGCTTGGATTGACCTTTAAGCAAGGCCAGCCCCACCACAAATGAAGCCCTAACCAAAACTATGAGCCTCCATGACCACTAGGTGAGCATCTCTAGGCTTGGCTTCTTTGCTGTTGGGTATGGATTGCCATCAATGTATAGTGCTGGTGTCACTACTATTGCACTATTTGTAAGGAACACGGGTACGAATTCTAGGGGAGCAGGTCTAATAGGCCATTGTAGGTCGGAAATTTGGAACCCGACACTTATGTAAGAGAAGAGCTGGTGCCATGGTGCCATGAGCCAACTTTGTTAGGAAAGGATTTAGAGGTTTGGATGTATTTAATTTGTTAAGTAGTTCGAGTATATATAATACGACAGTGGCTGTTTTATCAGTGTGATCAAAAGGATATGGATCATGGTGAGGTGAATTAGCTTTGGACTGTCATCATTTAGTTTGATTATTATCAGCAAAATATGAGAGTGGGATATGTGATGGTCATGACAAATTGAGAATCAGTGGCAGGGTGAGGTCAGTTGGTTGAAAGGGTCGCCCACAAGGAGCCAAGCTCACTACTTGTTTCAGGGATTGATTAAACTCTTCATCATAGATGAAAAAGAATCCTATGAATAGCTCCAATTAGATGACATCATCTACCCTAAACATGTCAAACTCGTATTCGAGCTCTTGACTGATTTTACGCTCAACTTGATTACTCTTACGACCAATAAAGAAACCTCAGCTAAAGTTCCGATGGTAGGTGAACTTTTTCAAAAAACATTGTGGTGGTTATTCATCATTTTCTAGATACAGATGCTTGGCAAATGGCACATGATTTTTGGTTGAAAAATCTGGTTCTAGCAAGGAAGAAGAAGAAGAAAAACAAGACAGAAACTTGATAGAATTTGGAAAAGCAAGATATTAAGCATTCAACGTTTTGAAAGTCATCGATTGTTTATTGAAACCCAGAAAAATATTTGATTATACTGAACTTGGAATCATATCAAGTAAAAATTTGACACAATCCCGGATTAAAAACCATGACCACCAAAAAAACATGCCTGCTTATAATGCTGAAGCCATACAGTTCTACTTATAAAGATTGAAAAAGGATTCCCCTTTCTTGCAGATTTCATTTATTCAAGAAATAAAAGCCAATATTTTTATTTGTTAATATTTATGTTATGTTTGCTTTGAAGAAAGATTTTTTTTGCTAGAAGTATTTTTTCAGATTTATCATAAAAAAAGAAATAATTAATTAAAAAAGTTATGTATTTTTTAAATATTTAATTTGTATATAAATGAGAAAAAAATAAATGAAATAAAATTATTATTTTTTTCTTAATTTCTATTTTTTCCCTCGTATCTTCCCTTAATTTTCCTAGAATCCAGCATAGGTTATTGTTTAGATAGTCTAACATGTTAAAATGCAATCCAACTGCCAAAATTGAATAACAATAATAATAAGGCAGCAAAAGAAAATGTCAAGCCCAGGGGACATGGCATGAAAATTGGAGCACTGTTTCAGGAAACATACCTCACGGGCCTTGAGACCCTCCCCAAGCCTTGTATGACCACCATTCCAATGCGTTTGTTGCTGCTGCAGCAACATGCCCTCATGGGCCTCATCCCTCTTGGGCACTGCCCCACCAGCAGTGGCTCCAGCGCCCTTGTTTGCTATGCAAAGATCCATAATCTTTTCAGCTGCCTCCGCTTCATCTTTGCTTTCCCTCATTAACTTTTCGACCTCGGCCTTTGGAAGCCTCATCTTCATCCTCACTGTTCCACTCTCCGATGCTTCTTTGGGCTCCTGGTGTACAATGCTAGCTGGTTTCATGATGGTAAGATCCGAAACCGACCTCCTAGACAGCATTAGGCTCTCCAGCCTGTCCTTGGCGCTCATGTTTATCCCCGACCGAACCCTTCTAGGGACTTTCTCTTCCGCACCCTTAGGCAATTCTACCAAGAAGTAGAGCCTTTTGGGCTTAAGCTCTTGTTGTGATTCCAAGGGCTTTGCTCGAATGCCAAAATGCTTCACCGCCTCCGATTCCAACAAGACATGACCTGGGTAGTCCTTAACTACCTCACCAGCGTACACCGGAGTCTTTAACTTGATCACTTCTCCATCTATCTTCATCACCTTTGCAATCTTTTTCCCTCCTAAGCTGTTCCCCATGGCGTTGTTTTCCTACAATGTGGCTTCTCTTTGGAATTATATAGATAACAAACACAATGAGCTTTTTCTTGGTTGATGATATCGTTTAGGGCCCCTCTTTATCCCACCTAAAGCTCAAATGACAATGGTGGGTGCAAGATAAAAGATATAGTTTTTTGGGTAGTTGTTGTTGAGCGCTAGAGGTCAAAAATGGAAGGCAAATTTTTGAACGTGAAAGCTTGACAAAAAGGGAATACGGGAGGCTTTCGCTTTCGTTATAAAATAATTGAACTCGTTCTTTTTCTTGTTTTGAATCCAATTATGCCTTTAAATTTACGCATTTCAACAACAAATTTTCGCCAACAAGGAAAAGGTCCCTCCCAAAAGCCTTGTAGGCCCGTGATGTATGGGGAGAGATGATGACATAATCATATTTGTTTTCTTCTTCAATGGCCTGTATTATTTCGCGATAATCACGGTGTAGATTCAAGAAATTTCATTGGGATTTCATGGTCGCCATGTGGGATTTGACTTGGTTTTCAAGTTGCAAATACTCAATTTCATCACGCTGGGATTCTTTTTCGCATGGAAAGAACTATGGTCTCCACCAACCCCTATTATAATCTTTTATATTCCAATAAACCCGTACGGCTGCTTCTTTTATCTTCAGTATTTTAGAAAAGTAAAAGGCCGTCAGACTAGGCTCCTGTATGAATTACAGACTCAGTCCATATTCGTATCCCGCGCTCATCAAGGTGGAAGCTGCTGATATTCAAACATTACCTTCAACGAACGATGAAATTTCGCTGCCCAAAGATATTTCTACATTCCTATTAATGGTTGTGTTTAGAACATAATTAATACTTCCCATGAGTTATGGGGGAAATTTGAGGACCTTTTCAACTGCTATGATGTGGCCCTGTGGGTTTCAGTTCGTTTCTGTCCATACTCAGCAATAAAATTTGACCAACACCCATAAGGAAGAGCATGTCCATTTGAAACCAGTTTGGATTTTCCCAACAACTCCATTTTCCTAATTATTGTTGAAAGAAATGGTAATAATTTTGTAACACACTCAAATTTGTGAGAAACTCCCAGGGCAAGGAGTGAAGTCACATGGAATAGAGATGTGTATCACACATAAACTTTCCAGATTGTTTCCCTCGATACCCAACTCATGAATTTTTGCTTCTACTCTAGGCACGTTTCCTTTTCCATTTCTCATGTTGTCCCAATAACGGCTTCTTCGTCATAGTCTAATTATCGTTTTTTGTTGACATTCAAAAGTCGTAAAGCAACGTCCAAGAGTTTTAATCTCACAAATTTAATAATAAGAAGTGCGGTTCCCCTAACAACTTTTCCACCTTTTTGCTTTTCTAACTTTAACTAAGGCTGGGGCCTGTAGTCAAGTTGCAGAGCATAGTGAGCCGTGTGTGACAAGCTTTGTGGCCGTGTTTCTATGTACAGGGGATAAGCTTTTACCATATTGGAAAAAATGGATTATGATTTCTATGCAAAACGTGCCTTATCACGTCCCTTTTTTTTTCAAAAAAAAATAAATTGAGGATATAACCATGAGATGGAGGAGTCAACGAATTACATTGGATGGAAGTGGGGGCCTGCCAAACGGACTTCTTGAGCCACCTACATTGGCTGTGGCTGGGGCCTTGGAATGCATGCTTAGCACAGTGTTGGGTTTCCACAGTCAAAGCTTTTCATTCTCATCAATACACCAAATGCCAAAGAAAGAAATTTCCCCAAGGCTTTCATAACAAACCAAAGATCAAACGAATTTCTAACACACTCGATACAGGGAAAAAAAAAAGGGATAAAAATGAATACAGAGAAGCAATGAGAACACTTGTTGTCTCGTGCTCATATCCTCAGTTTCACCCTCAAAATAGAGAGTAACATTCATTGACAAATAATAGGAAGTGTAAGCAAGAAAGAGAAAAAATACAAGAATATCATGGTATGAGTACATTTGTCAGAGTTGCTGTAATCTTTGAAGATGCTCCAACAATGAAGTAGCCTTGCGCTTGGCTCTCTCTGTGCCGCTCTTAGCAAGCTCAGCAAGGGGTATGACAGCGCCAAGCCTACTAATACAGGCAAGATTCTCATTATCTCTCTTGCAGAGGGAAAGCAAAATGGCAGCAGCATTCTCTTTGTTGCGGGGTAGACCTGTCCTCAAAAGATCTATCAACACTGGTATGATGCTAGCCTTTACTATGGAAATTTTAGCCTCTTGGTGGCTAGAAAGAACGGATAGTATTGTGAGAGCTTCATCCACCATGCAATTGTTTAAATCTGTGAGCATCTTTGATAATGCAGTAATGATCCCTGCCTTCACAGCCCTGCTCTTGTTTCCTTGATAAATGCATAAATTGAAAAGTGCTGTTGCAGCATCTTTCTTTCCTCTCGTGCTTCCGTTTTGGAGCAGTTCTACCAAAGCTGGCATTGCTCCAGAGGCACCTATTATAATTTTGTTCTCATCTGCAACTGACAAGCTAAAAAGTGTTGCGGCAGCATTCTCCCTTGCCTCCATGCTTCCACTTCTAAGGACTTGGACAATAGAAGGAATGGCACCAGCAAGCATTATAAGTCCCTTGTTGTTCTCATAAATGGAGAGGTTTAGAATGGAAGTAACTGCATTTTCTTGAGTTACCACGTCATCTGTTGTTAACAGGTTGACTAGAACTGGAATGGCTCCTGCTTCTGCTATTAGTATCCTGTTATCCGTGCTTCTTTTGGAGAGTGATCGGATTTCAGTAGCAGCAGCTCTGCGCTCCTCAATGGACCAGCTTGATAGTTTGCGGACCAATGCCTCAATGGCTGCTATATCTCCACTGACATCACGAAATGTCCCATCACTCTTTTTTATCCTCCCATTGACTAATCCAGTTGGTTGCTCAATATTGTTCTTAGTGCACCATTGAGTAATTAAACTTCTCAAAGCATAATTTGGGGTGAGTGTCAGATTTTGAAGCTCAAGCTGTGTTTTTGGACATGTTAAGTTGCCACAATCTATCCATCTCTGTATGTAAGATCTCTCATAGGTCTGCAGAACCAAGACAGGTGCTCAGATGGCAAGCAACAAAGATAGTATCTTTTTGAGACTTCAATAAAACCTTCATTTTTGTGGAAATGCAAAAAAAATAAAAATCATAGGATCGCATTCAAGATAGTGAAATATACCTGTCCTGTGGCCACAATAACAGGATCCCTCATCAGTTCAAGGGATATAGGGCATAGGAAATCATTGGGAATTACAACAGAGTCAGGCTTCTTAATTTCCTCTAGACTCTTTGTAGCTGATTTGTGACCTTTTTCTGCATCAATGTCATTCGATAGATGGGCCTCAGCTGATGCAGATGAGTTACTTAGCCTTCCAGATTCAGGAACAAACTGATCTGTAATGCTGTGAGAATCGTTACATTTTGGGACACTGTCCATCTTGGCCTTAGCTTCTGGATTTATGTTACCCAAATTCTCAATATGAAAGCTTCCAGTTACCCTGTTTCCAGACTGTCGAGGATGAATTTCTCTGTCCAATGGCAGGGATAGAGCACAAGATACCACTTTTGAATTCAGAGGACCGTATCTTTCTGTTGCTCTTCTCAACTGTGCTCTAACCAATTCAACCTAGTAAAAAAGAGAATGTTAGTGCAAGTTCAGTCAAGAAAAATGTGCTTTGCAGTGCTCAAATTGTACCTGTTCTCGAACTTCCTCTGAGATTTCAAAATGATCATATGGTAGATTTCCCAATGTTTTTTCCAATTTCCATGTAACACATTGAAATTGGAAGGTAATTTTCTTGGCAGCTCCATCCTTAAATCAAGAAAATAAAAATAAAAATCAAAAGAGTGCTTACACATTTTCAAGGGATGTGCATAACAACAATACAGTTTCATCAGGTTAAGTTCAACAAGGAGATCAAAATCGAAGCATTCTCCTTCCAAGAATAAACATCAGCCAGATCAAACCCCACACTTTAATCTCCAAAACAATAACATGGAATTCGTTTATGAGTGTACAGAAAAATAATTAACATTTTGTAATTAAATTTAAGGCAACAAAAATCGGTATCAACCAAACAACAATTAGTGGAGGTTTGACATAGAAATACTGAGAAATGATATTAAATAGCACAAGTTTTTAGTTTTTTTGGCAAGTAATCAAAGAGAAGATACATATTAATAAAAAGAGCTATAGAACAAGGTGCACAAATTGTACAAAGGGAAACAAATGGCATGGCCTGGAAGAAGGAAACTCCAAAAGTGCTCCCTCCCTTGGATAGATCCCACCCCATCTACAAAATTGATCAAAGGCATTGTTGCTTCCACTATGTACATCTTAACCCATGTCGACAAACTTTTAACAAATGAGATCTTTAATGATTGAGCCAACTGCTTGACATTAGCTTTTTGGTTTCTTTCTTTCCATAAAGCCCAAAAAATACACAATGGGATAACTCTCCAAACCTTTTCTCGCTTTCTTCCCACCAAGTTGTAATGCCAACTTCAGAGGGTCTCCCTAAACAAGAAAGGATTCCTAATAAAGAAAAACGCAAGTGCCATAGGACTCCTAATAAAAAAAAAAGCAAGTGCCATAACTCCCTATGACTAGGAATTAAAGAGCACAAGTTGCTTAACCACCCAGCTTATGCAATTTGTTTGTGACTCAAATCCTGCCACAACCAAACATAATGATATATGTGGTTAAGCCCGCCTCTGCATTAAATACAGGAGGTGGTCTATTGACAAAATGATTTTTCAAAAGATTTTTTTTTTTCCTTTTTCAGAATCTTGTGTATCTAGCAATATGTAGAAATCAGTATTATGAAAACCAAACCATGTGCAATTTTGTAATACATAGAAATTAGTTAGTATACTTCCAACAATGTGCATGGCAAATTGCAGTTTCTGGGTTGTAAGCATTGCTTAGCAAACTTGCATTAGGCCAAGGTACCAACACTTACTTGAGCATACCTTTCAAATGTGTTTTAGGAGAAGTATGAAGTAGCTATAACCAAAATTTGTGCAAAAGCAAAGTAGATGAATAGTAAGCATGCTTTAGATGATGAATTGTCAAGAGCTATTGCAAATAGTTTTAGTTTGATTCATTGTGCTTTCCTTTTTGTACATTGAATCCAATCCATTCCAGCAAGCCTTTGTTTTGTTGCAGAAAATGGTTTATATGGGTTGACAAATCATGAGTTACTCTCATACCATTCATAGCTATAACAATTCCGTTCATTTGCAATCGTCCGTGATATTGCTGCGATCTATCAAAATTTGTATTTGCAACAGCAATAATAAGGGTCTCAGGTTCAACATTTACAGATCAGTTGATGGGAAAAAAGAAAAAAGAAGAAAAAAAAAGAAAAAAAAAAAACCCTACTTGATCAGATTATCCAAACAATTCACACGCCCCAGAAAGACTCAGAATCAAAAGCAACATTATACAATTAACCAAACAAACTGCACTAAAGCCCAGTAGTTGTACAAACTGAAGTTAACCCCATGTGTGTCATTCAAATTCAAAACAGAAATCAGTTAAATATTTTCCCAAATGCTCTGTTTGGTTTCCAAGAAAATGTGGGAAAATAAAAGATGGCAAAATCTTGGAATCTGCATTTTTCGTCATTTGGGACCTAGAGACAACAATGGGGCTTCCATGTTACCTCTGTTTAGGTTAGTCCTTCATTTTCCGCGAACCAAAACATCATAAAAACAGAAGCTTGACAATTTTCTTTCAGAAAATAAAGAAACGAAGAAATTGGAATCGCGACTCACAGAAAAGGCGTCGGTATTGAAATTTCCAGCGGCGGACAGAAGGCGCTTAGCAGCCTGAAGAGCATTGGCTACTTCAGACAGGCAAGTCAAGGGAGACGCCGATGAAGTCGACACATCCAAAGGCCTCAAACCAGCCCCGAAATCTCTGATCTCCTCGAACAAATGCGTCAAAAGCGCGATCCTACGGACAAGATCCGTGCAATCCCGCTTGAACACACCTCCAAACCCAACGGAGACCCCCACGACGTCGTTCACGAGGGCCAAGAGATCGCCGCCGGCGTCCATTGCCACGTGGAGGGAGCACGTGGTGCCGACCTTATTCGGTCCTAGCAGAATGGCGATGAAGAAGGGCTGATTAGGAATTGGGCTATGTTTGGCTTTGCCTTCATTTTGATTAATGGGTTTAGAAAGAGAAAAGGAGATTGCCGAAACCGAGATTCTCGGACCCAACCAATATATACAAATATAAAATACAATACAAGAAAACAAGGGAGTACAGTTGGATTCTGATTTCTGTGAATTGGATTTCAACTACTTTACACCTTTTTCCTCTTGGGTTTGTGGCTGTAAAGCTGTTTCACTCCAATTTCCTTTTCGTTTATTTATTATCTATTACTATTATTAAAAGTTGTTTGTTTTCCTACCACCCAAACAGACCGAAAAAGTAACAGGGGCTATACATTTGCATGAGAAGTGCTTCTTTTTCAATCCCCTTTTACAAATTCCATCAAGAGCTAGCTGGAACGAGAGAACTGTTTCTACATGCATCAACATCAGCTTCCTTTCCTTGTAATCAACGTATTGAAGGGTACGAAGTATATCTGGTGATGTAGAGGTGATCTTACGAGGATGGAGACAATGCCATTATTATTCTTCTTTTTCTGTTAATTAATTGAAGACGTGGCTCCAACAACTGGCTGTTTGTGTTTGTTTGGTGCTCTGGACGGCCATTCGGCTAAATACCCACAATTGAACATTCAACGGTACGCCACTTTCGATCCTAACCCAAACAAAGGGGTTGGGGAAATTTTGTTAATTAAGTAAGTAATACATCAACCGTCGTTATATGGTTGGACTATGCATCTGTAGCGTCTTTTTGTTACTTTTCTTGTAAGGAGTAATGATATTCCACCGGCCTTTGGGCAAAACGCCAAGGAGTGACGTGGATTTTAGCAGCTGGATTTACGTGAAAGTGCTGCATTTTTATCGTACGGCTGATGATTGGGCCTTTGGATGAATGGCCAAGTTGATAAATTGATATTTTTTATGGGTGAAGAGTGAAGACTGGGTCCGGATGGATGAATGGCCAAGTTGACCAAGTGAGTCTTGATATTGAAGTTTGGATCTTCTATTATAAAATAGGTGCCCTGACATTAGCAATTTTGCCTTCTAATCTTTGTGCCTGCATGATGATGTAGATTCTAGAATGAAGGCAAAAGAAACAAGGACGAAGTGCCCCGATTTAAATGTAAAAGCTGTGTCAGAGTTGGGGAGAAAGCATGGAACAGCAGGGGTATAATGAATCCAAGAAAATGGATGTAAGCGCATCGCATGAGTCATGAGTCATGAGTCAGAGCTTGGCCAGTAAAGACAATGCCTCGATCTAATTACAGATGAATTACGCGGCTCTATGGCCAGATTTCCCATAATGAAGCTCCACGTTAAGAATTTGACACGGTTTCCTTTATTTATTTATTTTAGAGAAAAAGAGTTTTATAACCCAGTCGGAAGTGTTTTTGAAAACAGTTGTTCCAAACTTAAAATGTTATTAGCCTATTTTTATCTTTTTAAATGTATTATAAAAATAACTTTATCTAATGGTCCTCTGTATTTATATAATTATATTTTAAAATAATATTTATAAAAAAAATGAAAATTATTGAATAGTAAAACCTAAATCAATTATATTGCATTTCATTTGAAATGTCGAGATCGAGTTTAGTGGAATCAATAAATGATGAATTTGCCCTCATTATATATATTTGACACTTTTATACTTTATGATTTAATTATTATTATGATTATTATTATTTTTATTAGTGGATTCTTAAATGTTAGTAAATTCCCAGGGGATCAATTCATTGATGAACCATGTTAAAATTTCTATTTTTGTTATTTATTTATTTATTTATGTATGTGTGTGATTTGGTTAATAAAAACAAATGAAAAATCAAAAGGTATTATCTGAAAACATCATATTTTATATTTTTTAAGAACAAAAAAATTATTTTTCATTTTTTGTTTGTCAAAACTTTTTTTTTTTTTTTTTTTCTGTTTCAGATAAAAAAAATATTTTAAAAAATAGTTGCCAAAGCCCATCTAACCTTTTCTTGGGTTGTAAACAAAGTCAGGGGATTCATTTAACTGTTATTGTACTATGAAAGTTTGATAACTTATTCGTTAATTTTATTTTGTTCCTGATGTCATACAAAAGATTTATATAATTATAATTTATAAGGTTTTAAATTTATGTAAACATTTTATTCTTTATCTTAGGTGTTGTATGAAAAGATAAATAATGAGAGAGAAGATTTACAAAGGAATGAATATAATCTTCTTTATGTTTTGTTGTCTATAAAAAAAAATAATCTTCTTTATGTTTTGAAATGAAATGATTAAACATTTTATGATGGAAGAAGTTTTTTTTAATTATTGACATTTTTTAACTAATTTAATTTATTGGCAACACTTACCATGTTGCTAAAATTTTTATATTGATGATGATTTGTTGGTAATAGGGACAAAAATATCACGATATATCGTGGATTTGAAGGTTTCGACACATGGATATATTGGAGGGGAGAAATTTCGGTAAATATCGCCAAAAAATCGATGATATATCGATTGGAGGCGATAAATTACCCATTTTTCTGGAAAAATAAAAATAAAAAATGGTCAAAGCCTACCCCAGGCTCCCATCCCTAGTGGAACCCCATGTATAAGACTTCTACAACCTATGTCCACCAGGGAACTAAGGCCTTTATATATATATATATATATATATTTTGAAAGTTAGGATATAAACAAAATATTAAAAGAATATTTTAAAAAACAAATTAATTATAATTAATTTATAATTATTACAAAAAATATATATATAAATATTATCATCATAATTTTTTCATAGTGTTTTTAATATCATTAATAGATTAATTAAATATTAAAAATCTATACATATATTATCATTTATTTTATATCATTTAATACAATTAAATTAAGTGGATCATAATTTTAATATTAAATATATTTTAAAATTAGACATATTATAATTACATATCATAATATTATTATGAAATAATATTTGATATAATTTAATAATAAACGTATACTTATAAAATACATATTTTTTTATTGATGCATAAAATATTATTATCAAAAAATAATAAATCATATTATACATGTATCAAATTCTTCAATAAAGTAACTTTAAAATATTTATTATATTTTTAATTATATTTTTATAAGGTTTTTCTTACATTTTCATAAATTTTAATTAATTTTAGGTCTATATATTTTTTTTTTCAAAATATCCATCAACATATCTATGATATATTCGATATATTCATAAAATCGAAATATTGATATATCTATGATTACTATGTATCAATTGAGAAAAGTCAATTTTCTTATTGTAAATATTACCTTTGGATTTCATTTTGCTCATTTTTTTTTCCATGATCATGATTTATCTTGGAGGTACCATAAAATAGTACACCCTTAACGTACTGCTGAGAACATCTAGATAGATATTTGACACACTTGACGTCTATAGAAAAGCTGACTACCTTAGTATTTTGTTAAAAGACATTTTTATTCTCTTACAAAAAGACTGAAAATTAAGCAGCTGGCAAACCCACCATGTGGACAAATAAGCCATTTGTAATTTTGAATAAATATCAGTCCATGCAAGTGTAAAGAAGGTTTTTTCGGAATTGACTTCATTGGCATCGTCGGTGCAAATATCCTTGTGAAGATTTATTTCTTGTCGCAAACAAAAAATCCATGAAAGCTGATAGTGTAGCCATGGAAGAGCATCATCTTCTAGAGGAAAGCTTAGATGAACAAGTTGTGGTGCATAATCAGATTTCTCAACCACGACATCAACTAGAACGTCAGTAGTATGAACGTCAACAACAAATAGAAAGTATATTGGCTTGCTAAGATGACCTCATGGACCAATTGCAGTACAACTTGGCCAACACACATGTACCGGTTTGGCAAGGTTTGCACCTGGAGGAAAGCATAACCAATCACATGCAAAAAGTTCCGTCAACCTAGGTAGCACAAGGAAGGTTCAACCATCGCTCAACTCATAAATTGGGAGAACTGGAGCGGAAGTATGAGAAATTGGTGGCTGAACTACAACAAATCAAGCGATAAGCTAATTTCCCCATTGGAATTACATGAAATTGGGGGAATATGCTAAAATCACCACTTTCCCTACATTTGCTACAAGAAGAGCTGCTTGCCCACTATATACCTTTGAAGTTTAATCTCTATGACGGGAGATCCAATTGAGCACATCTATACATTCTCCAGCTAATGACACTAGTGGATGACTGAGAGGGGCTACTATGTCGAGTGTTCTGCCAACCTGTGGGGACCTTCCTTGACTTGGTTTCACCAGCTACCTTCGTACTTTATCACAAGTTTCACCCAACTATGTGAGCAATTCATGCAGTAGTATGCTTGTAATACCCGATTGCAAAGAAATGTCGACCACCTGTTTAACCTAAAACAAAACTTGGGTGAATCTCTACGAAATTTCATACATCTTGATTTATGAACGAGATGGTGTAGGTTGAGAGTAATGACCAGACAATCACAATTGTGGCATTTCGTATAGCTGGAAAAGCCAAAAGGGCAACAAGTTGGGTTTACTCCAATTACTTGAAATGCGTTTGGATAACATCATTTTTCAATTAAGTATGACTTTGATTAGTCTCGGAGGATTTATTCAATCACATAGTTTGGGCTTCTTCAGATATTTATAAGAAAACTCTGTTTCCTAATAACCTCTTACTATAATCTTGAGCTAAAAGTGGATTAGGAACCATGAAGGGGCTATTGATTAACGGAAATTGCTATGTAAACATGAAGAAAGAACTAGGTCTGACTGATCATAAAAAAAAAGATCTCACAAGTAAAACATACCTTAGACTAGGGGGATCATGAGCTAAAAAGAAAAGTGGGACACGTACAAAATCACCCTTCAACTAGGCTGCAATCGTAGCACCTCAGGTAGAATTCATAACCTCACTCTAAGAGTTACTATTCAAGCTAAAAGACAACCCGAACTTTAGGTGGTCACCAAATCCTGCACAACCTTCAAAACAACATAACAAAACTAAATATTGCCAGTACCACCATATCCACTGGCATCAAACCCATCATTATAAAGCTCTGCAATGGTATCTTGGGAATCTAGTTCGTAAAAAAAATCTGAAATAGTATGTGAAAAAGGACGAGCCATGCACCAATTCCTTAATAGACGATAAACTAAAAGACTGGGAAGAATTGCCCAAGTCAGAGGAAAAACCCACTTTGGTTATCCATGCAATTGAGTCGCACCCCATCAACAAGAAAAACCTTCAAAGAGAAAAACGACAAAGTCAAAGGGCACTTATACATTGGTAGAAAGTTCAACCTAGTACACAACAATGTCTAAGTATCTTGAATTACAACCAATCACAGCTCCCATAGTGGAATTCACCACTCAAGACCTCCGACATGTCGTACCACATAATGACCCTTTGGTGGTCATGATGAAAATTGAGGCTTACCAAATTCAATAGATGAAGTAAGAACATAAAAAGATTGAGCCTTCTCATACAAGTTTGATTAACTTTAATGGTAAGGTTATCCATGTTGCTAGACAATTGGCCCTAAATGTAGTGACAGATACAATTCGGGTACAGACATCCTTCTTAGTAGAAGCTTCAACTTAACCCAACAATGCAATCTTAGGACACTCATAGATACATACAACAACAACAGTCACTTTAACTTATCACTAGAAAATTAGGGCCTGTTTGGTTACTGTTTTTGAAAACTGTTCTGAAAAACAGTTTTTGAAAATAGTTTTTAAGAACAGTTTTTGGTGTTTTTTTAAAAAAAATTATGTTTGGGAATTGAATTTTGAAAAACAGTTTTTGTTCTCAAAAACAAAAAAACATGTTTGGTTGAGTTAATAAAAAAAAAAATTAGAACAAATAAAACAAAAAACACATTTGAAATATGTTTTTTTTTTCTTTTCTAATTAATAAAATATTTTATTCAAGTAATTTATATTATAAATTTATAAATAATTTTTAGATATATAGTTCATTTAAATTAAAAAATTATTTATTTTATTAATTTTAAAATAAAAATATTTTTTATATTTTTTAAAAATAAATCAAACATAATAAAATCATTTTTATTAATATTTTTTTATTTAATCTTTAACTTTATTAAAAATTATAGCATATTCTATTAAGCTGAGATAAAATTGTTTGTTAATTTTTTTTTTTATCTCTACTAAATGTAAAATTCAAAATGCCACCCTCTTCTGTCACTTGGGCATCAAGAAGCCCTTTTCTGAAGTTGCCCTCCAGCCGAGAAAATTCCTAAAAAAGCCCTTCTCTCACTTTGCCACTCTCAATCCTTGCAGGTACTAATCTAATCGTGTTTTTATTATTTTTTTTCAACCTCCGTTTGATTCCCAAGAAAATCCATGCCCCATTCAATTTCCGGGAAAATTCATCCTCGTTTGATTTCCGAGAAAATCCATGCAAAACCCCCAAGGAAAACCAAAAAAAATTGATTTTCTTTTGCTTCCTGTGTTTTCTGGATCCGTTTTAGGGGTCTCTTTGCTATTGTGCCATTGGATTTAAATTTCACGAACCTGAATCAAAACTGAGAAACGGGAAAAATCAAGAAGAGACGACGCGACTGTGCTGGAGAAGAGATGAGAACGGGAAGAAAAAAAAAACACGGAGAACAGATGGGTTTTTTGTTGTTTAATTTTATTCTGTAAACAGTAAAAAAACGGGGAAAACAACATTTTGTTGTTCTCTAAACAGTGCCATTTTGAGAACATGGGGAACAACAAAAACAAAAACGACTCTCTCAACCAAACGAGTTTTTGGTGTTTTTTGTTTTCAAGAACAGAAAACAGTTCTTGAAAACACTAAACAAACAGACCCTTAAGATCCCGACCGTGAGTGGTGTAGTAGAAGTTTTGGGTGAACAGCTCATTGCCCGATAATGCTAGTTGTTTGTAATGAACAACACCCTTGAAGAAAGTGAGACACCCATTGTCAAATAGTAATTAAAGAGACACCTCTTTTCCTAGCCAAAGGAAGACTTAAAGCAACAAGAGATAGGAGAGTCCACTTGGAAAGTAATGATCAAGACTCAAAGTAAGCAGACCATGACTCTTGGAAAAATGATCATTGATGCATTGTAAGATCAATTAGAGAAAAGCTTACGATCCCACAAAAATGTTTTTCCCTAGAGACTTCAAAACATGTCTAGCATGAACCCTCAAATCTTTTCACATAGGTTAAATGTCCAACCTCACTTCCTACTTATACAGTAGAAGTAACAGTGATTCGCTCCATTCAAAAAACAAATTATATGGAAGGAATTGAATAAGCTACTTACAACAAGATTCATACGGGAGGTAAGGTACCCTACCTGGTTAGCCAATGTGGCAATAGTGCCAAAGAAGAATGAAAAGTGGAGAATGTGTGTAGAGTACACCGACCTCGACAAGGCCTACCCCAAAGACAACTATCATTTGCAACGAAGAGACTAGTTGGTAGATTCAATCTTTGGGCATGAAGTGTTTTTTTTTTTGGATGCCTACAATGGCTATAACCAAATCCTTATGCACCTTGATGATATGGGAAAAAATGGCTTTCATCACTACGCAAGGAATGTATTACTACAAGGTAATACACTTTGAATTAAAAAACACAGGCTACTTTCCATTGGATGATGATTTGTGTATTTGAGGATCATCTTAGAAGACAAGTTGAGGTTTATGTGGATGATCTGCTGGTTAAAAGCAAGAAAGAGAACCAGCATCCTCATCATTTGATAGAGGTGTTCACTACGTTATGTAAGTTAAGGATCAAGTTAAATCCAACCAAATGTACCTTCAGTGTGACTTGTGGGGAATTCTTAGGGCATCTTGTTACTAGAAGGGGCATTGAAGCTAACCCTAATCAAATTCAAGCCATACAAAACATGAAGACACCAACTATCCAAAAAGAGATGCAAGAGTTAGCGGACGGGTTGACGACTTTGTTTCGCTTTATATCTCGTTCAACGTATCAATGTAAACCTATCTTTACCTTGTTAAAAAAGAAGAATAATGTGAAGTAGGACCAAAAATGTGCCCATGCCTTCGAGTAACTTAAGGAACACTTGGTGCATCCTTTAATCTTTTTGGCCCAACAACCTGGTGAGATTCTTTATATCTACTTCGAGTCTCCAAGCATGCAGTTAGTGTCGTTTTGTTTCGAAGTGAAAAAAATGATGAAAAAGCTGTTTATTATGTAAGTAAAGCATTGTTGGAAGTAGAGTGAAGGTATGATTCATTAGAACAACTTACCTTGGCACTCATGGTGACAACTCAAAAACTTAAACTTTATTTTTAGGCACCTGTTCGTTATCCTAACTTCTTACCTGTTGGGCTCCCTCGTATGTGAGAGAGTGGACCCCATATGCTTGGGGTCCAAGTCAGTTACATTAAAAAAAAAAAATCCAAAAAAAAAAAGAAAAAAGAGAGGAAAAACTCATTTGCCCAGATTTCATCAACAAGCTGATCTTACTTCATCTGTAGTTCGATCGAATTGAAAATTGGAAGAGAGGTTTGAAGCTCGAGTAGCTACAATTTGAATGGTAGAGATTAGATTTTGAGCTCGAGAACTGGTGTTACTACCTGTGAACAGTAACAATATTTTTGGGGTATACTTTCTTCAATTTTTCTTTGTTTCTTTTGCCAAGAGAGATTATATAATCCAAGGCTATATGTGCTCTTGATATATTTGACAGCCTCTAAAGATTATTCTAGAAAAGACAGGTGTAACTCATTATTAATGATAGTCGAAATTTGAACTGGATTAGGTCTCGTGGTTTTTCCCTTCGCATTGGGGGGTTTTTAACGTAAAAATTCTAGTGTCTGATTTATTTTTCTATTGCATGAGTTTATTTATTTATTGTTAGTAGTTGTTATTACCTATTTAATTTTGCACAAAGAAATGGTGGAAAAAATCTAGTGTTTGTTGAAATATTGTGATTTCACCCTAACAAATTGTATCGGAGCCAAGTTCATTAGCAGTGGGATCTTATGTGAATTAAATGGATGATGCTAACAGTGGAATGATTAAACTCACAGCTTCCAATTATTCAATTTGGAAGACTAGGATAGAGGATATTCTATATTTCAAAGAGTTGTTTGAGCTCATTGAATGCATGAGTTATAAGCCAGTTACTACAACTGAGGATGAGTGGAAGAAATTAAATAGGAAAACCATTAGACAGATTAGGTAGTAGGTTGATCAAAGTGTTTTCCATCATGTAACCAATGAAGTTGATGCATATAGCCTTTGGTAGAAATTAGAGTCTTTATGAGAAAAAGATTGCACAGAACAAAGCCTTTATGATAAGAAAACTTGTGAATTTAAAGTACAAGAATGATAATAGTGTTGCAGAACATCTCGGTAATTTTCAGGAACTGTTGAATGAGTTGTCTACCGTGAAGCTTGAGCTAGATGATGAGGTACATGTTTTACTTTTGTTGAGTTCATTATCAGACAGTTGGGAAACTTTGATGGTATCTTTGAGTAATTCAGTCCCAAATGGTGTAATAACTGTCAACATGGTACAAGACAACATGTTTAATGAAGATGCAAGAAGAAAAGAGTTAGGTATTTCCTCTAATACAGAAACACTTGTTACAGAGATGTGGAGGAGAAGTAAAAACAGAAAACCTTCCAATGATTATAACCATGACAAGTCAAGAGGAAAGTCAAAGTCCTTAAAAGATATAAAGTGTTTTTACTGTGGCAAGCCAGGGCACATTAAGAGAGAGTGCAAAAAATTTAGAAGAGAACAATTTAAAGGAAAAAGTGAATAACAAAAAAATGATAAAGACATTGTAGAAATTGCATCTAATGGTGATACGATCATTGTTTATGGTGATGTGTGTGTAAACCTTGCATGCCAAGATTCCACTTGGGTGGTTGATACAACAACGTCGTTTCATATCACTGCACATTTCTTATCTTCCTACACTAGTGGCAGTTTTGGTTGGGTTAGGATGAGAAATGAAGCAAAATGTGAAATTGTTGGCATGAGAGATGTAGAGCTAGAAACTAGCATTGGGTGCAAATTGGTTCAGAAAGATGTTAGACATGTTCCTGAAATGCGCTTTAGTTTGATCTCTGTTGGGAAGTTTGATGATGAGGGCTACCATAGTCACCTTGGAGAAGGTAAGTGGAAGCTTACTAAGGGTTCTCTTGTTTTAGCTAGGGGAAAGAAAAACAATACTCTTTACAAGACAGAAGCAAGACTAGTCAAGAGAAAGGTGAACATTGTTGAGAATGAAGCCTCTACTGAGCTATGACATAAGTGGTTTGGTCACATAAGTGAAAAATGACTTCAAGTTCTTTCCAGAAAGAAACTTCTACCAGTTAAAGGTACGTCACTATTATCTTGTACACATTGTCTGTTTGGAAAGCAAAGTAGAGTTACATTTTGTAGATTTCCTTCACGTAGAAAACTAGATATTCTTGATTTAGTTCACATTGATGTTTGTATTATGCAAAGTAATACTCTTGGTGGTGCACTTTATTATGTGACTTTTATTGATGATCATTCAAGAAATATGTGGGCATATGCTTTGAAATCCAAAGACCAGGTACTTGATGTATCTAAAGATTTTCATGTGAAGGCTAAGAGGCAAACTGGCAAGCAATTAAAATCTATCAGAGTAGACGATGGTGGTGAATATGGGAGGGGGGGGGGGGGGGGGGGGGGGGGGGGGCGCATTTGAGCAATACTGCAGAAGTCATGGCATCAGACTTGAGAAGACGGTTCCTAAGACCCCACAACCCACAACAAAATGATGTAGCTAAGAGAATGAATAAAACCATCAATGATAGAATCAGGTGTATGCTTTCTCATGCAAAATTGTTTAAGTCTTTTTGGGGTGAGACCATGAGGACAACCGTTGATTTAATTAATCCGTTTCCATCATATCCTTTAGAGGGTGATATTCCAAAGAGAGCTTGGACAAGAAAATTTGTTTCCTTTGAGCATTTGAGAGTGTTTGGCTGCAAGGCATTTGTTCATGTTCCCAGAAACGAGCGGTCCAAGCTTGACAACAAGACTAAACAATGTATCTTCTTGGGTTATTCAAATTAAGAGTTTGGGTACAGGTTATGGGATCCAACTACCAAAAAGATTATAAGAAACAGAGAT
The DNA here is from genome assembly GCF_004353265.1 of Vitis riparia. Lineage (NCBI taxonomy): Eukaryota > Viridiplantae > Streptophyta > Magnoliopsida > Vitales > Vitaceae > Vitis > Vitis riparia. Next base: position 4,418,951 of record NC_048431.1, on the reverse strand, counting down.
GTTGTCTTATTTGAAGATCAAACCATGAAGACTTGGATCAAATTAAGAAGCCAATGCGTTTCAGTGAAGAATAGGTTGATTTGAGTCCAGTATCTCCTAACTCTATCGGACATAATAAACATAGGGAAGTTGTGCAAGAAGAACAGGTTGATACAATTGACAGAAATGATGAGCATGCGGTTGATGATGTAGAAGAAAATCCTATAGTTGAGAATGATGACCTAGAACAGTAGAAAGAACAAGCTACTTCAAAGTTGCCTATTGAAACACAGTTAGATCTACTAGAGAGCGTCAACCTTCCAGAAGGTATACTAGTGATGAGTATTTGTTGCTTTCTGATGGGGGGAACCAGAAAGTTATCAAGAGGTTCTGTTGCATGATGAGAAAAAATAGTGGTTAAGAGGTATGCATGAAGAGATGAAATCCTTGCATAAGAACAACATTTATGAATTGATGGAGTTGCCTAAGGGTAAGAGAACATTGAAGAATAAATGGGTACTAAAAAGGAAGCCTGGACCAAATAGTTCACAACCAAGGTACAAGGCAAGATTAGTTGTGAAGGGTTTTAGTCAGAAGAAAGGCATTAACTTTGAAGAAATTTTCTCGCTTGTGGTTAAGATGTCTTTGATCCGAGTTGTAGGCTTGGATGCTAATATGAATCTAGAGATTGAACAACTTGATGTGAAGACTGTTTTCCTCCATGGTGACTTAGAGGAGGAAATATATATGGAGTCACCAGAAGGATTTACAATCAAAGACAAGGAACACTTAGTGCGTCGATTGAAGAAGAGCTTACATGGTCTCAAGCAAGCATCAAGATAGTGGTACAAGAAGTTTGATTCCTTCATGGTTGAGCATGGGTATGATAGAACCGCTTCTGACCATTGTGTGTTTGTGAAGAAATTCTCTGATGGAGAATTTATTATTCTCTTGCTATATATGGATGACATGCCAATTGTTGGTTGTGATACTGGTAAAATTGATAAACTAAAAAAGGAATTGAGCAAGTCCTTTGAAATGAAGGACTTGGGGCTTGCAAGTCAGATTCTTGGTATAAGATTTCTCGAGATAAGACAAATGGAAAATTGTGGCTATCTTAAGAAAACTATATTGAGAAAGTTTTAGACAAGTTTAACATGGGCAAGGGAAAACCAGTGAGTTCTCCATTTGGAAGTCATCTAAAGCAAAGTTCTAAACAAAGTCCTTTAAGTGAGAAAAAAAAAATGTGAAAGGTGCCCTATGCACAAGGCCTAATATTATTCATGTTGTTGGAGTTGTTAGCAGTTTCCTTTCTAATCTTGGCAAAGAACACTAGGCTGCAGTGAAATGGATTCTTAGGTATTTGAGGGGTACTTTTAAGACATGTTTATGTTTTGGGACTGACAAACCGATGCTTGTAGGATGCACGATGCAGATATGGCTGATGATGTTGATTCCAGAATGTCTACTTTTAGTTATTTGATCAATTTTTCAGGGGGAGCAGTGTCATGACAATCAAGGTTGCAGAAATGTGTTGCTTTGTCGACCACAAAGGTTGAGTATATTGTTATCACCGAAGCTAGCAAGGAGTTACTATGGATGAAGAAGTTCCTACAAGAATTGGGTCTTAAGCAAGAAAGGTATCTACTTTATTGTGATAGTCAAAATGCTATTCATCTTAGTAAGAATCCAACTTTTCACTCTAAATCCAAGCATATTGATGTGAGATATCATTGGATTCGTGATGCACTAGAGATGAAATTGTTTTGCCTTGAGAAAATCCATACTGATGAGAATTGATCAGATATCATGATAAAACCAATACTTATAGAGAAACTACAATTCTATAGAAAACAAGCGGACTTGGTAGAGCCCCTCACATAGTCGGGAGAGAGAGATTTATTGGGCTCCATTGTATGTGAGGGAGTGAGCCCCATATGCTTGGGGCTCAAGTCAGTTACATTAAAAAAAAAAAAAAAAAAAAAAAAAAAAAAAAAAAAAAAAAAAAACAAAGAAAAGAAAAGAGAAGAGAGAGAGGAGAGAGAGGAAAAACGTATCTGCCCAGATTTCATCAACAAGCCGATCTTGTTTCATTTGTGGTTCGATTGAGTTGAAATTTGGAAGAGAGGTTTGAAACTCGAGTGACTACAATATGAACGGTGAGTTCAGATTTTGAGCTCGGGAACTGGTGTTATTACCCATGAACAATAACGACGTTTTTGGGGTATACTTTCTCCAATTTTTCTTTGTTTCTTTTGTCAAGAGAGATTGTATAATCCAAGGCTATTTGTACTCTTGATGTATTTGGCAGTCTTTAGAGATTATTTTAGAATGACAGGTGTAACCCATTATTATTGATAATGGAAGTTTGAACCAAACTAGGTCCCGTGGTTTTTCTCTTCGCATTGGGGGGTTTTTCACATAAAAATTATGGTGTTTGATTTATTTTTGTTGCATGAATTTATTTATTTATTGCTGTTAGTTGCTATTACCTATTTAATTTTGCACGAATAAATGATAGAAAATTTGATGTTTATTGGAATATTGTGAATTCACCCTAACATTACCTAATTAGAAATGAGTGACAACTTGGAAGCTTTAACCTTATTTTCAGGCACACACGATTGTTGTCCTAACTTCTTACCCAATCAAGAATGTGCTTTGCAAACTCGACCTCTTTTGTGGGATGCTGCGATGGTCTATTAAATTGAGTGAGTATGATATAAATTGCAAGCCACAAATAGTGCTCAAGGGGCAAGTATTAGCAGATTTTGTAGCTGGATTCACTAAAGAGGTGCCAAAAACTAATCAACTAAGGGAAGATGTGGAACCCACCCGACCTTAGTATGAAGTCTTTTACCTCTATGTGGATGGTGCTTCTAGTAAAAAAAAAATGTAGGCTTGGGAGTACACTGGAGGCTCCATTTGGAAATATTGAAAAAAGTGTGGCACTTGGATTCGAAGCCTCTAACAACAAGGTAAAGTATGAAGCCCTACTTCATGGGTTAGAAGCGATGCAACTACTTAAGAGCACAAAGTATTGCACAAAGTATCAAAATACTCTAAATTTGTAGTGTGTTAAGTTCTAGCCCAATATGACATATGACACATCTGGATAGACGATCACATGACACACCTGGTATCTACAAAAAAACCTACCTTTACTATTTTGTCAAAAGACATTTTTATACTCTTGTAAAAAGGCTGAAAAGCAGCTGACAAACCCACCACGTGGACAAACAAGCCACTTGTATAAATATCAGTCCATGCAAGTGTAAAGGAGGTTTTTTGGGAATCGAGGTCATTTCCCTATGCCTTCACCTTCATACTTTCCATCTTGATTAATTTTGTTGTCCGGTGCCCTCTTTAAAATCAATCCTGCACTGGAATGCTTGCTCATTTAGGGTTTCAACAAACCCATTCAATCTTTGTTCGTGTATTTTCAAAGAGCCCTTTAGATTAGTAAAAGATAATTGTTCTAAATCCTTGGATTCCTCAACCCTTCATTGAACTTGGGATTTAAACTCCTGATCAACACTTTTTCCACTAACTTTTTTATTAGATAATTTTTCACCCAAAGACCTTAGCTGATTTACAGTAAGAGCAATTCTAGACAGATAATCATCTATTGACTCGCAAGTTTTCGTCAAGGTTACAAATTCACGACTTAGAATTTGCAGTCTTAAGATGATTACTTTATTTGATCCTCTCTGTATTCGTTTGTCAGCAATTCCCAATCTTCTTTCCGAACCCGTAATTCTAGGCGGAATTGTATCATTTATAGCGTGTTGAATAGGTAAGATAGAGCCTCGATCAACATCTTTCTTTTTATTTTCCTTCAATCCTCTACTTTGGACAGCTGTTAGCCTTCCTTTCGTCTCATATTCTGTCACAACACCTAGACACACTCACGGCATCACACCGCAGGCACCATCTCATTGCCCACGCTCACTAACCCGCATTCTCATCGTTGACGGAATCACCCACGGCCTCCACCCTCACCATCACCACACCGCAGCCCCATTTATTACTTACATGCATATGGTCAACGTACACCCGAGTTTTACTCCATAACCAACGCCACAATTCAGACGTCTCTAGAATATTCTTCCTCATGGGACATCTTCCACGACGGCCTCCGTTTTGGATACATTCTTTTCTTTTTAATTCTGAAACCTGTGTTTACTCGTTCATCTATAAAATAGAAAGTTTTTTTTTTGACTTCTATTAAGCTTTTTAACTTTGGAAAAAGTTTTAAATTTATGCTTTTAATATGTACGTGGCACCTCAATTGAAATTGGTGGATTCTTTGGAATGGAATTTACCGAAAAGTTTGCTGTTGAGAATTAAGCTTTAAGAATTTCCTTATGGACTCTGGTGATGGGAAGAGAAGCTGACATTTTTAGTTCAAACTTCCAAATCATAATTTGTCTCTTCCTCCTCAAGTGTCCAATGGTTCTCTCTTTGGCCTATTCTCATCCAAGTGATGAACTTTAAGGTCCTTAGCCTTCAAATACAACATAACACAAGAAAAGAATTAACTCAAAATCTAAACAAATAGTAAAATAACAAAAATACAACCACCATAAACATGGACTAGCTTCAACTTCATATTATGGAGAGATCATTGGATTGTCAAAAATAAATGTGGCCTGGAATGGTCTTCTTTGAATTTGTTCCTTAGAATTAATGATTATGTCATCTCTTAAACTTCTTTTTAATAGAAGTAGCATCAATCAGGTAAGTAAGAAAGCTTTGTAAATATGACACTTTCGAAGGAAAACTTAGGCATGAGAATCAAACATCCTAGAGTTTGAGCAGCTTGAAAAGGAAGGAATTGAGAGACTTACGAAGTTCCCTCACATTTCTAAATAAGCCAACGCATCATGCTCCTTGGCCAAATCAGGTTATAAGTAACCCGTGACTAGTTCTTTTGAGGCATGAAAATTGGGTTCTAAAGTTGAGTGCATGCTACCGACCACACGAGTACTGATAACTCTCATCATTTCTTGTTTTTCAACCAAAAAAATCAAAATAGTTTAGTATTATGGTTGGATAAGAGATTATTAACCTTACAACTTGTTCCCTAAAATTCATACGAAATGTTGCAACTCTCGGTAAGTCTCTTCTCAATTTCAGTTACTAAAGATCTAAACTATGAAGAAATCTTCGCCTTTTTTAAAAGTAATTTTTTGAAACTTAATTTTTTTTTTAAAAATGAAAATAAAAAATACCATAAACACATGGTTTTCGACCCAATTTCTTAAAAATAAAAACATAAAACAACATAAACAAACATGATCTAATATAGGATTGTAGACTATAATATTGTATCATTTTATGAGAGATGAATAAGAATCAAGCCATACCACTCATCAATCTAGCTAATGGAACTCTAAAAGCGTCATTTAGAATGAGCCTAGGGATAACAATGAGATGGGTTTTTTCGGGTATCTGCCTCGCCCCGTCCCTAATGGAACAAGTTTTAATTTTAATTAAATAGGTTTGGGATAAGTTTGAGAATTTTTTTAAAACTCGGGATTGGTTCGGGTATTACCTTGTCTCGTCCCTCTCCGTTTCGATTATATATCAAATTAATTTTTAAAATTATATTAATTTAATTTTTATTTTACTATTTTTAATATATAGATAATAATAAAATATTTTTTAATAAAATAAGTTATAAAAAAATATAATAACTTAATTATTTATAAAATATATTTATTTTAATTTTTTTTTAAATTAAAAATTTTCGAAAAACAAGTTAAATGGGCGGGACGGGAGGGTATGATAATTTCTCATACGCGTCATGCCCTTTAATTTTTTAAATGGAACAAGGATGAAAATTATTTTGAACAAAAGAGACAAAGTTGAAATGGGGGTGATTTGTCCCGAACCCGTCCCTTTGTCATCCTAAATGAACCCATCTATGAAAGCAACAACGAACTATGATATTGATGAATGGTCCCCCATCCTACGAAATCTGACTTAGAAAGTTGAAATACAAGGCCGTGACCTGGTCCACATACTAATGGTTGGTAGAGATCTGAAAATAATTTAGTAGCTGGGCTAGCTCTCTCTTCAGCTGCCCTTCCCACGGCAACTGCACATTCCACCAAACAACCAACTATTTCACCGTCGAAGACTTATAGATAACAAAATTTAGAAGTTTGTGAGCTACCAATATTAACACCGTCAAATTCATGGTTTTGTTATCTGCTCGGCTTGGAACGTGTTGGACACATTTTTCCTTAAAAAAGACGTGAAACTAAAGCCACACCTGAGGATCATGCACACATGGGGACCATGTTTGGGATATATCCAATAGTGGTGGATCCCGATACAAATTTTGGTAGAAATATCTATCAACCCCTGTTTCTATAATATTTTTGAATATTTTATCAATATTTAACTGATTTTTTTATTATTAAATAAATTAATTCTAATTATTTTATTTTTACATTTGATTTAATTTATTACCAAAATATAAAAATATAATTTTCTTAATATATCTTTTTTATATAATCTATATATTTATTAAATATAAATAATAAAAAATTATATATATATTATTTGATATCATTGAATACATTTAAGTTAAAATAAATCATAATTTTAATGTTAAATATATTTTAAAATTAGATATGTTATCATGATATTATTATAAAATAATATATAATGTAGCTTACTAATAAATGTGTACTTAAAAAATTTATATTGTTATCAAAGGATATATATGATTTTTTTAAGAAATTTTATTTTAAATATCTATTTTTACTTCTAAGAAATTTTTTAGAGTTTTTCTTAATTTTTTTACAATATTCATTAATTTACGTCATCACCTATATTTTCATCCTTAATTTTTATATTAAAAAGAATATTCCATAATTATATCATAAAATGTATTATAAAAGATAAAAAAACAAATACAATTACTAGATCTAAAAACATCCTATACAAATACAATTGTATTTTTTCTATTTTTAAAAAACATACTACACCTAACATTCATAAGATATTTTCCTTCAAAAAATTAATTATTTTTAAAAATCTTATATATTTATTTTAAACTCTTTAATAGAAAAAAAAAATTTCTAAATTCAAAATAGTAATTCTTCCCCAAAGATTTTCACTATTTTTTTTTATTTCTATTTTTATTTATTTATTTTTGTGATAAATCCTTATCAATACATGAATGTATCTAAGGTTGGTGAGAAATAGCACTAATAAAGTTGGTGTCGGACCAAAAATCCACAATTTTCCCCCATATTCTCTCGCAATTTTATCTAAAAAAGGCTAAAAAATCATCAATCTCTTCTAGCAAATTTTTGCCCATGTCGATGGTGTTTCACCAAACATCAGAGTGATAACTGCTGGTCTGACTTTCCTTGCCTTTTTCACGCCAGAGGACGTCGACTACCCCTTATTTCATGCTAGAAACCGTGCATATCTGAAACATTGGCCCAAAATTGGTGGATCTTCTCCTATTTTTTCAACCTTTCTTGACACACACTGGTACACATGAAATCGACCCCTGAGGAAGAATTGAGGACAGTCTCTCCAGCCTGCCAACATAAAATTTCATTTTCTTAGCTGTTATGTACTCTGGCCGCTGCATTTCTTACTGAGAAATTCCCTTCATACTTAAAACTTGGTAATAGTATTATTTATCGTGGCTTAACAAACTACCAAGTAAGAGTAACGGTTCATGTTGAGAGGTCGTGTGTGTATTGTATTAAAGTCCAAATATTCTACTACATAAATCAATATATAACTCTATATGATTAACATCTTAATTAAATATGTTCATGATTCAATGAATTTATTTATTTGAAAATAAATTTAAAATTAGTCAAATATAAATGAGACTATTTGGATCGATCAATACTTATAAAAAGTGTGTTTGGTTTTAGACTTTTAGTACGTTGGAAAATGGTATCAAACTTTCTTTTTAAAAAAAAAAAAAGAAAAAAAAAGTGTATTGGTTTGTCATGTTGGGAAATCTATCAAATTTTGTGAACATGGTGGGAAAAATAAAAAATAAAAAACAAGAGAAAAGTTCAAATAACGTGGGATACAACGGTGCTTGAATTTGGGATGTCTTATCGATCGGTTAGTGGGTCGAGTACTTTCGATATCGCAGTCATGTAGAAGGAACCTTGTAAAGCGAAGGGTGAAAAAAGGCGGAGTAATGGGTCAAAATAGCCTTCCGCTGAAATATAATGTTTAAAATGACCTACTTTTCAAACAATTGTTCAAAATGGCCCTTTTAATCCACGCATACAAAGTAATTTTTTATTCTTTTTATTTTTAACTTTCCCAAACTTCCATTCGAGCTGCATTTTTTCTTTCCCAAGCTTTCATCCGCTCTTTTCCCAGCCCGTGTTCTGCGTGTGGATTTTTCGTTAAAAACCCTAGCCCCACCAGTGGGCCACTAAGGGAGACGTTGGAGCTACAACTTCCATCCGAGCTGCTCTCTATTCCCAGCCCGTGCTCATATTTCCTTAAAATGGATCCAGAAAACACATAGAGCAAAAGAAAAGCAATTTTTTTGGTTTTCCTTGGGGGTTTTGCATGGAGATTTTCTCATAAATCAAACGAGGATGAATTTTCGCGGAAATCGAATGGGGCATGGATTTTCTCGGAATCAAACGAGGCTGAATTTTCCCGGAAATCAAATGGGGCATGGATTTTCTCGGAAATCAAACGAGTATGAATTTTCGCGGAAATCGAATGGGGCATGGATTTTCTCGGAATCAAACGAGGTTGAATTTTCGCGGAAATCGAATGGGGCATGGATTTTCTCGGAAATCAAACGAGGTTGAATTTTCCCGGAAATCAAATGGGGCATGGATTTTCTTAGGCCTCTTTGGTGCAACAATGAAGCCGCGGTTGCCAACTGCGGCTTCAACTATATAAAAAAAAAAACAATTTAATGACATAGCGCTACGTGGCACCAAAGAGGAGACCATTTTGAACATTAGTTTCAAAAAGTGCCCAAATGCACCAATTGTTTTAAAAGATGGCCCATTTTGACCCATTATTCAAAAAGGCGCATCACTTACAATTCTGTTCAATTTCCAAGAAGGATCGGCCAATGACATCACGCCCCCAACGGGCCCAACCACAAAATCACGGTTATTTAATCAGAACCAGCTGGTGAGTCGGCAGGAATGCCCAGTTGTACCACAGCGTACGTCACTATTCCAAAAGCATTCAAAACCCACAGTGCAAACTAAGCAAGCAAACACCTTGGAGTTGTCAAATGCTCACATGTGATCTCGTCCTTAGGATTCCTCCACAATTGGCTGTGCTTTAAAATTCATGCCCTACCACGTTCCTTGTACTGCTCTTTTGACCAATTCAAGACACTCCATGGGCCAAGGTTGCTGGTTTGATAGATTTTGGTAGCTGACACCTGGGACATTGGGTTTTATCTGCAGGAGACCATCAAAATATATCTGGTGGTCAGGCATCATGGAATCAATTGATTAACTGCTACCAAGCGATTAACCCAAAAGTTTGATACAGTGGAAAATGGTTACAAATTTCATAATTGCAACTCAGAGATAGCAACATCACCTGTAAATTTCATATGATCCAAATATGAACCCACGAATCCACGGGCATACATGAAGTTAGAAAGGTTTATAAGCTCCTAACTGGTTGCACCAAACCCTTCTAAACTGATGGAGGATATAGTTCAAGATTTTTCTTTTCTTGGTGCATGCTCAAAGGTTACCCAGAGTTGGCTTATATTTCCCTTGGAGGAATCTTCATAAACTAACAACAGATGAAGGTTAAGGTTACCCTGGGAGGCTGGTAGGACTTGACAAAAACCTACGTATAATTTTGTAAAACAAGGGAACTAGGCGTAATTAGGTCGAGTTAGAGAGGAAATGGTGAAAATAGCGAAAATATTTGAGTTGGTGAGCACTACTCTATCTGGGTGCAGCTGGCCTTCCTGGGTTCAGTAGAAATCATTCCACCAAACAACGTATTATTTGACAGTTGATGACTTCCGGATGAGAATATATAGATACAAGCAATCCATCTAACACCATGAAACTCATTTAATTGACAGAAAAAAGGTTTTGGGGTCTCCAAGCAAATCCAGGTTGAACCTCATTGTTCAACTCCTCTTAATTTCCTTTTCCAAAGGGGTCCATGATGTACCTCGTAGCTAGCTGCCTTTCCCAGTTCACAAGGGATTGTTTGGATGGACCAACTATCAGCAATGCATGGGGGGACCATGAGATTCTAGTAACATCAAGTTAGGAATGAAGCATTGGCGTTAAGTTTATAATGTGGCTTCAGTTCCTTGAAGCAGTACATTTTGAGTCTGAAATAGTTGGGTTCCTCCAGTCATGTTCCGGGTATATTGGGCTGTTTTCATCTAAAAGTTGCGTAGCTCCTTGCCACAAATCGGAACGCATGGGGTTGGGGACCAAAAATCATGCAAAACGTGAACAAATAATTAAGTAGGCCTATATAATTTTGTCACCTGTTATGTATTTCTGAGTTGGAAGTTGGAACCATTGAATTTCTAAATTTTAAGTCTAGGATGTTTAAATTGATCCTCGTCTAGAATCATGCTGAAAGTTGGGCATCTCCCCAGTGGGAAAAGAGAAGGTACGAAAGGTTAGTCTAATGTGGTAAAGGTTGATGTTTGATGTTTCTTTATGTGGTACTAGAATTCGGTGGTGTCTCACCTAGAGTGGTGAAGCCAAAAAGTTATGACGTTTCCCATTTCCGGTCGTCAACCACCAAGTTAAATTTGACGGTGTTGATTTTTTTCAACATTGCGACCGCTTGATGGGAATCCTGAGAAGCTGTTGATCACGTCACACCTTCAAAAATATACGCAAGGGTGACTCTTTGGTTATGATGGGGTCCAGAAAAGTATTTAAAAATTGGTTGAAAAAAATTGTTTTTCTGTGTTTAATTTTATAATGAAAAAAATAAAAGAAAAATAATTAAAATGAATGAAAATTTGTTATATTTTTAAATTCTTTACTTTTTTATATATATAAAGGAGTTAAAATAAATTAAATATGTTTGAGATAATGGATAAAAATTATATACTAATTTTAGTTATATATATATATTTTTTTTTCAATTTTCTATTTTTTACTCTTTTTTTTTTTCCTAAAAAATTTTCAACAATAAAATACAGCATTTAAGGTATAAAGTCGGAATATAAGATTTATGCACTGTATCAATTAGATGATTTAGATACCATATTTTGTTTTTCATTTCATTTTCTATGTACTTAGTTACCATTCTCGATTTATTGTAATTGTTAGAATAAAATGGTTAATTTCATTCATTTTTCCTATTAGCTAAATATATATATAACTCTCGTTAGTTTATAATTTTATCAAATATCTCTTCTATCATTTTTATTTTTATTTTTTAATTACCTATCCTTTTTTTCACTCAAAAGTCAACATAATAAATGAGATTAAAGTATATCAAGCCAAATGTTGAAAAAAAAAAAAGTGAGTGAAATTATACCTTTTGGTCATTTTGTTGAGCGAATATTTCTATATGTGCTTTATTTTATTTAACTATAATAATTTTATCCATAATGTCTATAGACAAAATTCAATTTTTGCATCAAAGCATAAATACAACTTGATTGGATTTAGTTGGATTGGTGGCAAACTCAAGTTCAATTCAAAATAAAAAATAACTTATTTGAGTTTAACCCAATTTGATCTTAAAGTCCATGTATTCAACCAAGTCTAATCTAATTTCATTTGTTTAAGTTCGAGTTCAATTCAGATTGATTAAATTAAACTCAAATTAACTAGTTTAATGGAGTTACGTATACATAATTCAAACCACACCTATAATGTCTTTTAAAATCATTTTTTATATATTTATATCAAAACTTAAATAGTAAAGGAGACAAAAATTTAAAATAATAATAAAAAATAAAAATGAATTTATAATTCTTTATAACAAAAAGTATTATATGTATATATTTTAAAAATAATGAATATTATTATATAAGATAATATAAATATTATAAAAATATTAAATCATGCTTAACTGAGATTCTAGTTGTCCAAATTGAATTTAATTAGATTAAAAAAATTAAGTCAAACTATATTGTCCTAAACTCATTTAAAAGTAGGATTGGTTGGGTAAACATCCAAGTTGCACCCTATCCAATGTGGGAAACCTCCTAATATCGGCCTTTCACCTATTTTCTTCATCATCTACGCACAACAAAACTTTATTTTTCTAACTTGGCCTTTTGATACAATCCTATGCAATTGCTTGAGCTTCTTAATCTCACAATATCATATCCTTAATGGTGGATTATGAAACCTAAATTAATTATCTTTGTCTTTTTTCTTATTTGGGCTCGTATGTTGCTGTGGTCAAACCTGGCTTTTGGTTTTTGCATGTGTCGGACGGACAAAATTTTGTTCACTTTCCCATCAGAGTTATCGTTGAAAACAACCCTGCTACCGCAAAATCAGTGAAATGGAACCAGAGCATGTAGATCACTTTAAACCCGTTCCTTGTGTCATCATCATATGCACTATTCTAAAGCATTCAAAACCTATTGCGTACTAAGCAAGCAAAAGCATTTTGAGGGTCTCAAATGGGACATTACATACTTGAGATACACACATGTGGTCTGAACCAGAGCTTGTCTCTCCAAATGGAAATAGTTTCAAATTTCTCCTCTCACCATGTTTTAGCTTCCGGGGATAAAACCCTTGTAACCTTTGCAGTTACGTTTTATTTGCATGTAATTAACTAACCAACTCCAACAAGGATCTCTTATCTATTCACAGAGATGCCTGAGGAGTTAACGTGCCTTCCATCTCTGGGTGTCTTCATAACCTTACAACTGACTGAAGGCTTAAGACTTCATTAAATTAATTTGCGTTAACAAGTCAGCTTTCTCTCTAGAATAACTCCAAATCAAACCAATTCTCCAATAAAGAATTCGTACGTTTGATGAGTTTTAGCTGCTGACACCCGGTACAGAACCTTTTGGTGCAAGGCTGCCGGTGCATTCAGAACATCTGCAGTCAGGTGTATTGAAATTTAGATTCAGGAGAAAAACTGACATTTTAAAGTGAAATTATACCTAACCTATTAAGTGCTAAATAAAGCTAGCTTGTATATATGTATCTCACAGCACTGAATTTCTATAAGACAATAAACAATATGACCTTTTGGAAATAGTACATAATAATTAAGCAGTTTGAGAAGGGAAACCCACCTAAACTTTATTATAGACTTGGATGTGTCCAACTCAAATTAATTGAATGGTAGCTAGATTGGCAAATGAGAGCGCCATGATCTAAAAAATGTGGAAAATATTCGTCTGGGCTTGCATTTTCAGGACGCTGTCAAATTCAAAATATATCTCGTCACCAGGCGTTAGGTGGAACCAAATGCAAATCTGGAGATGATAAAGTCATAGATTAAGAATTTTCCAAGGAAGGTGGTCCATTTATAGAAGTTTATGATCTGGCCAATCCATGGGTATACCACAAGGTACAAAGAATGGACCTGCAGAACTGAGCTAAACTCCTGATTGCTTGTATAATCTCTGTTGGATTGATGTATAAAAATTATAATATAAACAGAATCTTTGGTTTTCCCTTTGGCTTATATGTCACCTGAAGGATAGTCAGAGGCCTCCACAGAAGATTTGGCCCGATGTATTTAACTGCGTGCAGAGGTGAGATTATCTTGGTGCTGTTTTGTAGCAATTTTTTTTCCCCTTTCATGTTTCCTTCTAAAGCATTCCTGATTTTCAGACACTACTGGATTCCACAAGCTTTGTTTGTTAAGGAATTATACTACCCAAATTTAAACAAAAAATTAATCTTCGTGATAAAAATATACCAAAAACATAAAGGCAGCTAAAAATGAACAATAAGTTCAAATATTCTCGGTCACAAATTTATTGACTAATACATGTGTACTGACCCAAAGTACTGTCCACAATGCCATAAGCTTCGCAAAGGAAGAAAGCAATTGGTAGTCTTTTTTTCGGATCTACCTCCAGTGCGATTCCACATGCCTTTCTTTGTAAACTTTAGTCATAGTGAGCAATATAATTCATCAATTGGAAGAATGACTAAAAATTCATGAATAGGTGTTGGCTGCTAGGAGATCTCTCAGCCTTTCAAATGCATCGATCAGAACTTGCTTTTCTCCCGCTCTTGTTCACTTTATGCAAATTAATTCCTCTTCTAAATGTTAAGTGGTGGTTTAAGATCAAGGAAATGAAAAACCAAATTTTCCACCAAATTAAAATTTTCGTCCATGTTCACCTAACAATCATCCAAAGAGGAGCAGCGTGGAAGAGGGACCAGGTTCAAGCTCCCTCGATACTTTGGACTCATTATGTTTCTTCGCCTCTTCGGTAGTATCTAGTGAAGGTTGAGGAATGGTGATTGCGACATCAAGGTTCAAATCAGGTAAGGCACGCCGGTTATCATCTAAACAGCTTCCGGCATCAGATGTCTGATCATTATCACCAACCGATTTCACCGGCGGACTTCCATGGTTGTTCAAACCAGATGATGTTGCGGTCGCAGCGGTACATGGGTCCCGAGGGCGAGGGAAATTGTGGCTCAGACGATGATTATTTGGGTCAATACCCATGTTTATTAGCTTTCTCCTTAAATGAGAATTCCAGTAGTTCTTTACTTCATTGTCTGTTCTTCCAGGCAGTCTCCCAGCTATCAGTGACCAGCTGAAAATTTGATATTTACCATTCAAAACTATCAGTATACATGTAACTTACAAATCTCGATCATATAAACAAATATAGATATAGTCACCAGCAAGGTCTTTTTTTCAAGAAGGAAATCTGTCTAGAGAAACAATGGTTTTCTTGTTATACTACTCAAGGTGCAACTTTATCCAGAATTGCCTTTTAACTTGAATTGCAATGTTTAGAAAGCAATGAAATTATACAAGAGGGTATAATGTTGAAAACATCGCACCGGTTGCCTAGGAGTGCATGAAGTTTGATGATAAGATCTTCTTCATCTTCAGCAAAGTTGCCTCTTTTAAGGTCTGGCCTTAGGTAATTTATCCATCTTAAGCGACAACTTTTACCGCAACGAAGTAGGCCTGATCCATAGGAAAAACTAAAGCCAATAAGGTACAAGCATTAACGCACTCATTAAAGTTTGTCATATGTGTTTACCCAATGCAATTGTTAAAAAATCAAACAAGAAGAAGACAGGCATAGAAATTAAGCAAATCATAGACAAACCTGCAGCCTGAGGGAGGGTTCTCCAGCAGCCTTCGCCGTTTTTTCGAATGTAATCTATCAGCTTCTGGTCTTCCTGCTTGGACCAAGCTCCTTTGTTGGTATCTTGCTTATCACAGCAGGGCTTCCTCATGGGGTATTGAATAATATTACACCCCTCGAGAAACCTTGAGAAATTGAAGGGATTAATAAAGAAAAAGTATGGAGATAGAAAAAGAGGGAGAGGGAGAGATGAAGAGATCCCAAGGCAAGAACACAAGGGGAGCGGCCATGAGGAATGGAGGTATATATTAAGGCACACTTGTAGTTTGGATATTGAGGAAAGAAAGTTGACTTGGACCGGTGGTTTGGCGGTGCGTGACTTGCATGGGGTGCCTGAGAAAGGGAGAAGGTGGCAAGCCAAACATGTTGTGTTAGTTGCCGTTAAGTATACGTCTCTATCTGACCTTCGATCCCATGCAATATTATTATCATTATTTCTCTCCCCCCACTTTTCTTTGGCTGTGGTTGTTTGCTTGTTGGATGCGATCTGAGTGAACCCCCAACTATATCAAAAATATAATTGGTATAAATACAAGGTGAATCGACAAAATTAGAAATAGAAATATATGATGAAGGAAAGTTTTCTTCACGTTGACTGATAGTTCCCCATATATTTTTTCATCCACACGACTTCTAACTACTTAACGGACACCATCTCCTTCTTCCCTATCCACTTGCCCTCTTTCTGATTGGTCCATCCATTTCCATTCAATTCTGCCAAGTCTTCCCTATCTCCTCTCCAACTTTTTTATCATTTTGGATCCCTCACCCCTCACTTAAGTCGTCCCTCCATCATCCAATTCCTATGCCGATTTCAGACTCTTGCACTCACATCCAATATTTTACTTATTTGATCCAAGGAAAAACAAGAATTCGTCTCCTTTACGACTTACTCTCACTTTTGTTTCACTTCTTCCCTTGTCTCACTACCGCCCACCATCTTGGTAAAAAGGCACCAAAGCTGTATCTATTAAAGGAAAATATTAGTACCCCAGAGAAAAAAAAATGAATGAAGGATACTGTTTTACTCACTTCCTTTATGTTTTTATTACAATTAATTAAAAAATGGTTGAAGTTTGTTAGAAAATTATGACTGAAAAGATGTCTTTCCACCTTTTCCTTGGCATTTGATTGACATATAATAAGCACAACCGTTCTTTTTCATTTGAAGACCTATAATATTAACTAATAACAAAAAAAAAATTAAAAAAAAAAAAAAAACCTACCGGAAAAGTGATAAAATAAATTAGCTTGACCGATCAAATAGTGTCAAATTCACTACTAACCACCAGTCTACTAAGGGTTAGCCAATGATCATCAAACAAAGTGGAAAGTTCCTTCGTTCAATACCCCGAAAAATCTATCTCTAGTCTTTCAGACGACCGACAACCACCAACCCTCCAGCCCTCCAGTGTGACAAAGCTCTAATTAAAAATTTCTTAAATTATTGCATACACCTCTTAAATTCATTCTCAGTCCTCCTCCTTATCACATTTGTTTTTGCTAATAAGAACATATTTTAAAATATTTCATGGATACTACTCACTATATATATCCGCAGACACAGACGTGATATGTCATACCTTTGATCACTCGGCCGAGAGTGAGATGGCTCACCTAAAAAGGGGAAAGAAGGCCTTAACATTAGGGCCATTGGTGCATCATGCGGACTTGCCATGTGACTGACACTAGGGTCCATGTGCGGGTGAGTTGTATCATACTTCCAGTGAGCACGGCCAATACGACACCTATATTTGGAAAACAGAAAAACATATGGATCAGAATGAGGGCGCATTGTAAGCGGCTCTAGATATGGGTACTTTCGACTTCTAGGTTACTTGATTGCTTCACCTAATTATCCTTTAGATTAGTCACATCGAAATTAATAATCTGGGCATCCTTTGTAGTGACGAGATAGATAACCTACTCTTTAATTTTTATATATTTTAATTAACAAAGCTGTTTAGGCATTGTCAAGTGGATAATGTTGGGTCAATAGAGTGTGGAACACCTACTAGTCCATACTGTGGCCTACAATAATACTACCTTTCTCATGGTAAAATCCCTATCTTCCTTCGGTTACTGCCATGGCCTTAAAGTATCGAAAAATTGACAGTACAAATTATTGGATGTTTCTGCAGTATGTGATGTGAAAACTTAAGCATAGGTTTTTGAAAATGTTGGCTTTGATTTCGCTTTGTGGCCTTAACATCAGCTGTAGTTGCAAGCAAATCAAGCTAGAAAAAGGAACAATTAAGTTAATAATTTGTAAGTAGGGTCCATCTTAGCGGAAAGATTTTTTTTTTTATTCAATTATAGATCTGAGATTATGAAACAATGTTCAAAGTTTGCACTATCTTTTCATTTTTATTTTTGTCTAATGTCATTTCTCAACAACCGGTGGATCCATCATCGTGAATCCTGCTGATATTGGTGCCAGGGTTTTCATTTTGTTGAAGAAAATGGTTGTTAAAAGGATAAAGTCATAAAACTATAAAAACTGGGTCCCGTGACTCGTTGTAGAAACAAAATTGTTGGAATCGTATCAACACGGAAAATAGCCGTCAGGATTATAATTACATTATTTTCCTTCATATCTCAGTCAAACCAAATCCTGACACCACTATAAACTACTACTTTTCCTAAAAATTTATATTTTCCTTCATATCTCAATCAAACCAAATCTTGACACCACTGTAAACTACTACTTTTCCTAAAAATTTTAAATTTGAAGGATTTGGTGAGGTTCAAATAAGTAATACAACCATAATATTGATTTATTACTTTTAGACTGTGTTTAATAATAATTTTAGAAAGTGTTTTTAATATTTTTAACATTTGAATGATAAAATTTTTAAATATTAAAAATATTTAAAGTGTTTTCTAAAATCAATATCAAATGAAATCTTATAATAGATGTGACTCAAAATCGATCAAGTTTCGGATTTGTTGCTTAAAATTTTTCATTTCTTCTTCACTTGTTATCTAAATCTTGTTTGGAAGGGGTTTTTAATTACTAAAAATAATATTTGAAGATTAAATGTAATTTTTGAGTCTTAACCCATACTTCAATTTGTTCATAATTAAGAATAAAAAATAAATAAAAAAGCAAGAGCATCGATATTTTTAAAAATATGATATAGAAAGTAGAGTTATTTAATTAAAAATTTAAAGAATATAAAAATATTTTTAAAATATGGTTCTCAAACATAAAATTCAATTACAAAAACAGTGACCACATTCTACTTCTTCTATTACAAATACAAATGAAGGTCCAACGCTATTCTAAATACCCTTAATGTGGCGTACTTGAGGAATAATAGGAGCCACACAACTCTAAGCTTTAAGTTTGGGGAGTGAAAGAATGTAGTTCTGGGGGTAGATGCACATGTTGGCTATGAATCTTCTTCCTCTTTTGATTGCAAGCTCCACCCCATTAAAAATCAAGTACGGTTTTGATGCTCGGCCCTAAGAGAAGATGACTCATGGACATAAATACAAGGTACACCAATGCACTGTTTGTGGGCCATGCATGAATGGATGAGAGAGACTCAATATTGAGATATTTCGGACAACTCTAGTCTCTACCAGAGACTACAAACTTCCAAGTCATGAAATGGTTGATATCGCCAGACCTAGACCTTGGACTGCAGGATGACCATGTGAGTCTCGTGAAGGAACAACCAAGAAATTAAGAAAGATGATTGAAGACGAAGTTCTAGTCACCGGTAAATTCCAGTTAAGACTTTCCCTTAATTGGAAGCGATCTAGATAGCTAGCAGAAGGGATGGTTCCCTGGATCTTGTATTTGGACCACAAACTTCAGATAACTGACTTCTGGTTCACCTAATCGCCCCAAATTCTTGTTAGAGGTACAGCTTTCCATGCATTTTCGGCCAGGGAAATTATCTTGTTAATGCTTGCATGAAATACTAGTTGGAAGATGGAGACATGAAATTTCACATTTTTCTTTAATTAATTCATAGCACGCAGGCATGCATGCATGCATGCATGTCAAAGAAAATGATGAAAAACCAATACTGTTGAATTCCATTTTCTCCTTACCTTCTCAGCCCGATTGTCCAGCGGCAAAGGAAAAGCACCCAGAAGATTTATTCTGGTTAGGGGGTATTTATTGAAGTTGCATGTTGAATTTCATTCTGTGTAATAAGTGAAAACTGGCATTACTCGCTGACAGCTAAACCAAGAGATCTGCCAGTCAACTTGGATATGATTCTAGATTAGAGTTGTGTGTGTGATTAAGTGTTAATGTGATCCCTCACGAATATCTGAAGAGCTCTCTGCAACACGGCCGCAAGCTTCCAACGCTTCATACCGACTCTCGTTTCCTAGATAGTTTATACATGTGATTCGTAGTGTCCTTTGTGTTGGGAAACTATTTTCACTCACGCTATCAATAATTGAAACTGGAGCTTGCCATCAAGCTAGGATGGGGGTATGCAGGATGAGTAGACTCATTGGACAATCTAGCACTAAAATGGAAAAGAAAAAAAGAAAATGGGGCATCTCACCAAGAATGAAATCACACATCCAATTGAGATTGACAACATTTCCCTTGCAGGGACTACATAACCCGATACTGTAAATGCTTGATGATTATAAGTTATAACAACTCAAATGGCAAACCAAATTCAGGCTGCCAAACCACATATCTGACTTGGAAATCACCTAACTTTTTTTTTGGATGGCAGGTGCTGCTTGTAGTTATTACCACACACCAGCAACTGCCCAATTTTGTAGGCCGCTTAATGAATCGTATTTATGTTGCAGTCACTTATTGTGGGAATATGTTTTTATATTTTTCTTAAATATAAATACTTAGAATATGTTCCCAAAAGTATCAAAGAAAAAAATAAATATTAAAACAAAAAGGTTTTTTTGTTTGATTTTATTATAAAAATTTTAAAATTTTAAATATAATTAAAATTAGTTAAGATTTTTTATATTTTAAAATTATTTAATCTTTATATAATCAACCAAAATAAGTAAAATGAATTTAATGAAACATATAAAAATATTTTATTGCTTTTGAATCAATCTTTTTTTACTTTTCCTTTTTATTTATTTTTCTTTATATTTTTTCTCAAATTTTCATGAAACCAAACATAACTTTAAAAACTTGGATCTTATATACCATTAGGGAATTTATTTAGCATAATATTAATAAGATTACTGCCTTGCAAAATTAAAACCGTCAATGTGGGTGTTAGAGAAACTTAATTTGACCCCACCAAAAAAAATATAAAAAAATTGTCTATTTATGGATGTCTCCAAAATCTGGGTTGTCTCCAAAAACCTGGGTTGGTCGGTTAAGAAAAATAGGGTGGCCAAACATAATCAATCAAATAGATTAAACGAATAGATAAGTAGGATGACTGCTCATGAATTAATCATTTCCTTGCCACGTAGATTAAAGAATTTGCGTGACCTGTCCCAACGTAATGATAACAGGGAATGACTGTTGTTGTGGATAAGCCCAAAACCTTATCTGACTCAGCCTGTCCTCACAACGGCCAAAAATTAGAACACAACAACATTTTCTCATGGACTTGAGAAGTTCCTTACCAACTACCACTAACTAAAGTGGAATGCAACTATCTACTTCAATTAATTAATAATTTATATATTTTTTTATTTTTCCATTCCATTTTCTTTGGCATTAAAAAAAATTGCAGATATATATTTGTGTTACATATTCAGACTTTGTCCTGAGAAGAGTCAGAACGTAGATAAATATGCGACTTCTGGTTCTGGTGCAATTCAGGGGTACAAATGTGGGTAGATAGCATCTTTTACCTTGGCGAATGAAGATGGCAAGGGACCCAATCGGAGAGTCCAAACATTGAACTTCGAGCCATACTTAAGAGGATAGGTGCAAGTTAAAAAATTAAATAAAATGTCTTTCCAGCGCAACATATCGTAGATTTCCACCATACATGGGACCATGAATATGATATATGCTTTTGTAGGTAGGAATAGACCAGACATAGAGGCCCCCCTCGCTGCTTTTCCTGTGGTTTTCAGAATAAATTAAATTGACCGTATTGTTTTCTAACGTGACACCTCGAGGTCGAACGCCATGGTGATGAAATCGGAAATTATGAAAATTTTAGGAGTTTGTTCGTAAAGTAATCTTTTTAAAAAAAATTGGAAGAATTACATAATCACGCATCACCTTCAAAAATTTACTTTTTGAAAAGTTTGATTTTTGGGCATGTAGTTGGAGAAAGCAATCCTTAAAATATGCACTTAAGTAATAAAAATCATTAATATCTTATAGTCAAACCTTCCATTCACCTACCATTAACTACCACATTTTTTGTCTGCTTGAGCAAGAAAAATCAAAGTGTTCATCCTTATTATTGTTTTTTTACACAAAAATATTTAACACGTGTCAATCACTATATCACATGATTTTTTTTTCCTTTTCCATAATGTCTATATCTTCCTTGTACTTTTTTTTAAAAAATGTGTTGCCTTAATGAATTCTTTTCAATTATATTTTTTAATATTTTATCTTTTCATATTTATTTATTTTATTATTTATGGACATTTAAAACATAAAATAATAATAATATATAATTAATAATTAATGAGAATAAATTTGGAAAAAGTGAGTTTTACACACTCATATAGAAATAATTATAAAAAAAATCTTTTTAAAAAAATTCAAATTTCATGTACTAATTGATTAAAGGTGATACCTAAAATGGTTGAATCGTACATATATCATTAAAAAAGTAGTATCCGAATGGTCAAATGTAATAACTTTAATAAAAAATATATATAAAATATTAATTATTTTTATAATTGCTTAAAATTTATATTTATAAACTTGATTTCCTATTTTGTGATTTTTTTCATATAAGTGTATGAAAATATATTTTTCTCAAAAATTAAATAAATATATGACTACCAAATTTAGAGATTTAAGATATAAGATTTTTTATATTTCTATTAAATAAAATATTCATTTATTTTATAAATCTTATTATATTGTCACATTATTTTATTATTTATATATTTTTAAATTTTTGAATTTTCATGTAAAAATAAGATAACACACTTTCGTGTTATTTTTTTTTTATAAAAGAGTGATACCACTTTTTCAAAAGTTGTGTTTATTATTGTATAATTTCAATATGCAAAAATTTTAATTTTTAATAATATTAAGAAAAAATTAATATAAATGATTAAATACAATTTTTTATTAATATATATATATATATATATATATATATATATATATATATATATATATATATATATATATATTATATATATATATATATATATATATATATATATATATATATTTTATTTTACATAAATTAAAATTTTAAAAGTTTAAGAAATCAAAATGTTAGCAACTAGGCTTTTATCTTTGTTAATTAAAAATATCAAACATTTTAATTAAGAAAAAAGTTAAAACTATATTCAAGAATAATAAGCAAAAAATTAAAAATCATGATAATTGATTTTGATTTTTACATGAAGATTTAAAATTTTTTAAAATATATATATAATAAAATAATATGATAAAGATATTTTTATTTAATCTATATAAGATTTATCAAATAAATAAATATTTTATTTAATATGAATATATAAAATCTTATATTCTAAACCTCTAAATTTGTTCATTATATGTTTATTTTTATATTAACTTTTTTTCATTAATTATTATTATCATTATTATTATTTTATGTGGAAAGTGTTTATAAATAATTAAAATCAAATCAATAAATATGAAAAAAAAAATGAAAGAGTGAACAAAAATGAAATTAAAAAAAAAAAGTGTATTATTTTCTAGGTAAAATGGAGAAAAAGGAAAAATAATGTGGCATATTGGTTTGTCACATGTCAACTTTAAAAATAATTGACAAACATGACAGAGTTCTTTTGACTTATTATTTCAAGGTTTTTTTTTCATAAAAAATAAATAAATTAGGTAGCTTGCAAAGGAAAGAAGAATTGGAAGACAATTTTGGAATTTTAATAATGTTACTATTTGAGTGCATATTTGTTGAATTATTTTGTCAAAATTTATAAAATATATATATAAAAACCTTTAGATGATTCACTCTTAAAAAAAATCTTATATCTTAGTTATTTTTCAAAATATTTATCAATCTAATATTTTAATCATGTCAATTTTCAATTTAATATTTTTTTTAACCTTTTTTCATCTTAAAATTTATTAATTGTGATTTCATCTTTAAGTTTAAAACCATAACTATCAATTATGGTCCAAAGTCAATGGAGTATTTGAAAAAGTTTAGAAAAAAGGTGAGCTAAACCACCCAATAATAGATAATATGAACCCTAATCAAGCATATGCTACCATATGGAAAAAAAAATCAGATTTTTAATTAAATACATGCCCTAACTTTAGAAAACTCTTTTTAAGACTAATGATTTGATTTTCTTTCTTCCTCGATATATGTATATAAGTACATTAAACTTTCATGTTCTTCTTTGTGTGATTTTATTTCATTGCACTGATACAACAATTTTAGTCACCCTAGAAGGCTAGAACAAATCACGCCCAAGATTGGATCATGCCTGGCATTAATTCCATGAAAAGGTCCACACATGGAAATCCAAGTAATAGTTGGTAGGTATTTTTTTTCTTCACAGAGGGATCACCATTGAACTTAATTTAAGAAAGCACCAAAAGTCAAAGCATTGAAAAGAAAAATCCATATTTATGTGGGTAATATTTTCTTGGCTGATCATATGATGAAGGAATTTTTTTCTTGAATTGGTGAACTGCAATTGAATAAGTTGGTGAGGCCATGGTTTTTCTACGGTTAGTGGTATACGTTGCAACACGCTATCACTATACCAGAAGTTCACTGGTCGCAGAATATCTTGTTAGGAATGCGTGTTCACTAGTCCCGTTCAGTGTGTGGTCTAATTCATGCCCACCTGTTGGGAATGTGACTCTCAGGTTGAAAATTTTGGGTAGGTCGGTTAAGTTGGATGCCAATTCAACGTAAGGTTAGATTTGATCGACAGAAGCTCTTCATTCATTTATGTCCTGTCACAAGGTCAAAACAATATATTAGTAGAATTATTAAAATTTCTAAATAAAAGTCTTATCATCTTCGATGGGGCTGTTTGTTGGATCTTATGATTTCTTTGAAGGGTAAACTGACATGATTTATTAGAAAAAGAATATTTTTATGAACGTATCATTTTCATTTTAGCATATAGACAATTTTGTGCTCTAAAAACCAGGTGTTCAGAAGAACACCCACCACGTTGGACTCATCTAGAAGATGGAACGGTAAGATATCGGGTACACAACCAACCTTAACAACAGGAAATCTTAATTCTACAGTTCAACTCAGTTGACGCCTTCCCAAGCTCCAACTCCCTACAATTAATTAGAAAGTGACTTTTCTCAATAGTATGATAATTTAAAAAAATTATGCTTAAATTATTGTAGTAGAAGAAGTTATTATAGATATATGGTAGTTTTTGCCACCTAGGAGAGAGGAGATAGGAGAAAGGAAAGAGGGTAGGAGAGAGGAGATAGGAGATAGGAGAGAGGAGAGAGGGTGAACGGATAAATTTTTCTCTTAAGTTCCATGAATATATATATATATATATATATATATATATATATATATATATATATATATATATATATATATATATATATATATATATATATATATATATATTTAAAAAAATTCCTAAATTTAAAACATTCCTCAAGGGAACTCGTCTCTTCAAGAGATGAGTTCCATGAAAAAAAAAAGTCTCTTTTCCATGAAAAAAAATTCCCAAATTAAAAAAGAAAATTCCTCAAAAAAAAAAAAAAAACAATTCCTCAATGGAACTCGTCTCTTGAGTTCCCATGAAAAAAATATATATATATTTTTAAATTCCCAAATTATTTAAAAAAAAAAAGAAAAATAACTCCTCAAGGGAACTCGTCTCTTGAAGAGACCAGTTCCCATGGAAAAAAATATATATATTTAAAAAAAAAAATCCTAAAGGGAACTCGTCTCAAGAAACGAGTTCCATGAAATTTTTTTTTTTTTTAAATTCCCAAATTATTAAAAAAAAAAAAAAACAATTCCTCAAGGGAACTCGTCTCTTGAAAAAAATTCCCAATTTTTTTTTTTTTTTTAAAAAAGCAATTCCTCAACCCAGGAAATTTTTTTTTTAAATATTTAAAAAAAAATCCCAAATTTAAAAATAAAAAAAAATAAAAAATTCCTCAAGGAACTCGTCTCTTCAAGAGACGAGTTCCATGAAAATATATATATATATATATATATATATATATATATTTTAAATTCCCAAATTATTTAAAAAAAAAAAAAAAAAAAAGCAATTCCTCAAGGGCCCATGGAAAAAAAATCCCAAATTTAAAAAAAAAAAAAAAAAAAAAGAACTCGTCTTTTCAAGAGACGAGTTCCCATGGAAAAAATTTCCATATTAAAAAACAAAAAAAAATCCTCAAGGGAAAGAGACGAGTTCCCATGAAAAAAAAAAATTTTTTATATTTTATAAAAAAAAATTCCCAAATTATATAAAAAAAAAATAGAAAAAAAAAAAATCTCTCATGGGAACTCGTCTCTTATAGAGACGAGTTCCCTAAAAAAAAATTCCCAAATTTAAAAAAGATTCCCAAATATTTTTTTTTCCATGGGAACTCGTCTCTTCAAGAGACGAGTTCCCTTGAGGAACTTTTTTTTTTTTTTTTTTAAATTTGGGAAATTTTTTATAAAAAAAAAATGTTTTTTTTCCATGGGAACTCGTCTCTTCAAGAGACGAGTTCCCTTGAGGAATTGCTTTTTTTATTTTTATTTTTTTTTAATAATTTGGGAATTTTTAAAATATATATATATTTCATGGAACTCGTCTCAGAGACGAGTTCCCTTGAGGATTTTTTTTTTTTTTTAATTTGGGAATTTAAATATATATATATATATATATATATATATATATATATATATATATATATATATATATATATATTTCCATGGAACTTGTCTCTTCAAGAGACGAGTTCCCTTGAGGAATTGTTTTTTTTTTTTTTTTTTTTATAATTTGGGAATTTTTTTAAATATATATATTTTTTTTTCATGGAACTCGTCTCTTGAAATTTTTTTAAAATCGTCTTTTGAAAAGACGATTTCACCTTTTAAAATTTGAAAAGATGATTTTGGTTTAAAAAAAATTTATCCGTTCGTTCTCTCTCCTCTCTCCTTTCTTCTCTCTCCTACCCTTTCTCCTCTCTCCTAGGTGGTAAAAACTATCATATATTTGTAATAACTTCTTTTACTATAATAATTTAAGCATAACTTTTTTAAATTACCGTACTATTGAGAAAAGTGCAATTAGAAAGCGTCAATATTCAAACAAGAGGCTGAAGGCCAAGGCATTATTTCATTTATTCAAACAATATTCTAACCTTTGACGATGGAGACTTCGTAGGTCCAGCGTTCGAAGCCAGTTGGCACTTGCAAATGGAGATGAACCCACCTTTCCACTCGCATGCATTTCATTCACCTGTCCAAAAATATGGAAACCCTCATCACGTGACTTGGGTGTATGGACTACCCATCTAACTCATTCACTTTCCACATGACTTGGGTGTATCGGCTACCAATCTAACTCGTTCACTTTCCATATTTTTTTTTCCTTTGGAGGTGTATTAAATTTCTAATTAGAATATATATATTTTAAATAATATTATATAAAATGTTTTTAAAATCCATATCCGATTGTAATTAGATTTTTTATAAAATAAAAAAAATAAACAAAAATACCTCTAAATATTTTATGTCAGGAAAGGAAAAAGTTATGGAATAAAATGACTCATCAAGATGTAAATGTAAGCAAAAGAAGAGAGATACTTAGTGGATTAAAAGGGTTCATGATTCAAAGAAAAGATATAAAAAATAAGAAAAAACTGAGATGTTTCGAAACCTAATATCTATTCTCTATCATATAAAAAAATATTCTATTATTTGTAAATATAAATACGAATGATCAAGTCACATTAAAATTTTGTGTATATATCTTTATTCATGGTTTGCTTTATTTTTATTTTCTTCTTTTAATATATTTATATCAAAATTTTTGCATACACAACAACAAGTGATATCAAAACTTTCAATTCCTTGACATGGACCCAAAACTACTAGTTATGTATATAATGGTATTGTCAATAAATAATTTTTAGTTTTTCATGTGATCTTGAGTAAAAGTAATTAAACTAATAATATGTCGTGTTAGGGCTTCGTTTTGTTTGATTTGTACAAAAATAATAGATTTTGTTAAAATTAGGTAGAGTGAAGATGATGTCGTAACTAAGGTATAATATAACATCATGTCATATAAGATCTTATAAATTATAAGTGTGTTACATCTTCACCCCAGCTAGGCCATGGCTTAGGCTAAAGGAAAATATTATATTTTCCACAAACTCTGACCAATACAGCTGACTTTGAATAACGGATGGATTACTGCCAAAGAAAATGACGAGTGATGCTACGTATCAAAGGCTGAGCTAGAGTTGTGAAACATCCTAACGTCAGCTAGGCTGGTGATGCCTGTAGAACCTAGGCAGATTATTTTTTGCATTTAATGCAATGCCCCACGGCTGTCTAGATTTGTATGGATGATATTTCAAATCTTTCTGTACTTGTCATTGAGGAGAAGGTGGGAGGGGGAAAGGCCCGATTCCATGCGCCTTTCTCATTTTCACGTTGACTGTTATCTGCCCATGATCTCCACTAATTTTATAGGTGAAGTTGGTAAGATGATTAGACAGGCCATAAAAGATAATAAGCCATTTTTTTTTTTTTTGCATTATGTTTATTAAATTCGAGTCATTATCATATTTTATAAATTTTTTTGAACAGTCTCAAAGATGCTTTGCAAATCAAATGATAAGAGTATGTTCAATTCCCTTTTTGTTTTTTAATAAAAGTTGTAATCAACTATGAAACAAACTGTAGAGCAATGAAACCTGGAACCTCTTATAAACAACTCTTTCGATCCCTTTACCACTTGACCCGGTCTCAAGGGCGCATTTGTGTGTTTTTTATTTAATAACATTGGTGTCTCACCTTTGAATGTTAAAAAATAGCTTAGAGGCATTAAAAATTACCAACAAAAAGTTAACAATTTTTTTTCCCAATTTGTTATATAATTATGAAAGATTTTTAATTTTTCTTTTCAGTTTTTCAAAAACCAAAATCAGAAAATTAAAGACATAAGTGAAAGTTCATTTATATTTTTTATTTTAAAAAACAATTGAAATAGTAGTGTATCCAAAGGTAGCTAGGTTGTATTTTGTATGGCTATTCTACCAAGAGCAAGTTACCTATTGGAAATCTCTATCTTTTGATAATACTCCTAAAATGGGGAAAAAAAATATTTGAAGAGATAGAATATAATACAGTGTGTGAAACAGAGAAAATAAAAAGTCAAGAGTAATAAAATATTAGGCAAGAAGAATCAATCAAAAGTCAAGAGTAATAAATCAATTATTAGGAGAGAATAATCAATCAAAACTCAAGAGTAATCAATCAATTATTAGGAAAGAAGAATCTTGTTGACCAACTTTTGTCAAACTTCCTAATATTACTTTACAACCTAATCATACTATTCATATAATTTCTTTGTATAAATCTATTAATATTGAATCACCCTTTTGAAGAACTGAGTTTAATTAGTTTTAATCTATCTTGTTGTGCAAATGATTGCATAAAGCATGTACAATAATTCAATGACTACATGAAAAACTCCACCAAAAACTTTGCCTAGTCTTATTATGGTTAAGAGCTTTGAACCTCTTCAATGAGCCTACAATTCTACCTTAAAACTTTCTCTGCTCCTCTTTCATTGTTTTCTTTATGTTCTTAATCACCATGAGCAACTGCGATTCAACCCAAAGCTCTCCTAATGCAATAACTAGCATTGTAATCTAAAAACAACCTACTACCATAAGCATCTCCACCCAAATACCATTGAAACTCATGCCTAGGTACAAACTATACTTCATGGTTGGTTTAATTTGATTTTCTACTGTTCAACTATAGTCTCCTTGGTTTCATTGATGAAACCAATGTCTACCCTCCAAAACCAATTAGAGAATGAGACAAGACCTAAGTTGGTTGCAATGGACATGACATTGTTAGAACAAGTCATGTTGTATCTGCTTTTTTGAAAATTGACTTTCTTTACCGTCCATTTATTTTGTTGTGCAAGCGTGTAAAGCATGTACAATGATTCAATGAACGCATAAATAATTCCACAAAAACTTTTCCGCCCCATCTTATCATCAACGGATGGCAATAGTTCCAAGCAAAAAGTTGCTGGATGATGATATTAACATTTTCGGAATCTTTCCAAAATCTAGTTTCTAACTTCTGGCCGGAGCCAGATTTCCAATACACTGATGTTACAAATGCTTCGTGGTCAGTTTATCATTGAGTTCTTCACTTGTTTCATGGAGTCATGGACCACCATAAAAATCTCAATCCATGAGGTGGATGTGTAGAAAAAACCCATTTAGATTTAAAAGAAAAATTAATACTTTCCTAAACAAAATTCGTACCACGGATGAGAAGTTCTTTCTTCTCCATAAGTTAGGTTGGCGACTATTCACAACTGGGGATCCACTTAAACCACAAATAGCAGAAAATAAAATTACTCTTGCACAGCCCCAGACGTCTAAGACAACGCAATGACCGAGAAGCAAGGAAAAAGGTATGGTCATCGTCCAAGCTTTCAGTTTCAGCAGGTCCCTTCCAATAAAATGACAATCGACAAATCAATGTCAACATTTTTTATCATCTTGACGGAGACATTTTGTTATACTTACGTCTTATCAAAGCAAGTCGCCTGCAACAAGTTAAAAGAATTCCCAGCATTTGACTAGTTGGTTCTTGTTCCATCAAAGGTTCAAACCTCTTATGTAAAGGGCTGAAGGACAATTTCGACTGCCTTATATATGCTGATAATTTGATTGACGCCGCCCGTCAAAGGCCATTGGTCCTCCTTTCTGAAATATCCACCTCAGGACCGAACTGGTTGGTATTTGTCTATGCAAGTTGATATGCTTATCGACTTGCTCTCACAATGTCCCAATCATTCTTATTTTAATTACCAGAACCCATGGCTGAAGTTACAGGACTTGAAACTAACCTTTAATTAACCAACTCACCATCATAGCTATTGAACACCCATATCGTTTTTTCCTTTGCTCCATTTTTATATTTGAGATATGAATCAAATGAAAATAAATATCGACACACTTCAATGATCACGTCACAGATCGAATATGTACGACTGCACAGCCATTGGGAGAAGTGACCGGAGAGCATGGAATTATTTTAGTTCTGTTTCTTTGGAGAGCACTTGGGTCTATTGCCCCCTTATGAGCTGCAACAAATAACTGTAGCTTCCCAACAGTTAGAGACCTTGACCTGAATAAAAGAACAAAGTCGGCAGTACTTTGGATTGTTTGATGCAATTTACCGCGTAGGAAGGACTATATTTGTCTAAATAATTACCCGACTTCCCTTTGTATCCATCCTTTAATTTCTGCCACAAAGTAGGTGAAGCCTGTTATTTCAAGAAATCAGTTCAACAGTAACGGCTAAGAAGATTGTAAATCTGTATCAATATCCTTGGTTCTTGCCCAGGTAGTAAAGGTTGGGTACCCTAGGTTTGGATTGCCCTTACAGGAAATTACATAACTCCAGGTTGTGTTCAACTTAGGTAACTTCCAGCAATTTCTCCTAGTAATCAATAATCGTAGCAGGTACCAGTGATATATCACATATGGCCGCTTTGAATTAATATCGAAGAGAAGTAATTAATGAGACGTGTTGTAGTTCCCCTTCGATTTTGCTTCTACTGAAAAAGACTCGACAAGGAGCTAGGCTACTAGAAATAATTGCTCTATTATTGCTCATCAAAGTGTAAATTATCTCTATGATTTGAATCCCGATGGTTAGAAATCATTTATCATTGATTGTTCATATATGATCTAAACAAAGCAAATTGATTGAAAATTGCAAAGGACGGTGGCTATGCCTCTTGAAGAGATAGATTGAATCCTCACGGAAGAAGTGAGCTTTTATGGGAGATGGTCAACGTACCATCGATTGTCTTCTTGGTAGTCTGCTTGAATTTTTATGAACAATAAGTAGGCTGATTAAACCCGCTTAATTCAGAAAAATTCTCTAAAAAGGAAAACCCTATATGGAGATAGAGGCATAGAGCCATGAGCATATCTTTTGCTTTTCTAAAAACAAATTTTAAGATTGCATCTTGCATTGTAAAGGTTGGGTATCTCACTAATATGTTTCTAGAGAAAGGTGAAGTCCTTCGAATGAATGAAGAAAGCTAGCATGTTGTATGAATTTTGCGAATAAGAAAAATATTTTAAAATATTCCTGTAAATGGTATTTGCAAGTAATTGATTTAATTGTTCTTCTTTAACCGTCTTATTATCAAAATGAATTCACTCGAGCAAACCAAAGATGAAAAAGGAGGCAGACGTCCGGTCAGGTCCCCAGCATTGGCTCCATCAGTGGTGTCAAATGACTTTGGACACGACTCATACTAAGATCCGTGAGTGTGTAAAATTTACCTATATATGGAAAGTAGAAAAACATATGGATAAGAAATGACATGGGTGGCTCAAATTTCTCGTGTACTTGCTCGGCTCACATCAAATTTCAACCAGATAATCCATTCTAAAATCACTTGCTAATTATTAACTATCTGGCCATCTTAAGTAGTGAACAAATACTAAATATAGATTATAGATAGCAAACCATCAATAGTATTTATTATTATTATTAGTATATTTAATCTTTAACTATGAAGCTGTACTATGTCAATTGTTAAAGAGACTGAGGCGAGTGGGGGACTACGCTGCTTTTGTCAATATAGAATTGAATGAATGTTGCCTTCCACGGCTTCTAAAATGTCACATAATTGACCATTAGAAACCATATATATCATCATGACAATGGTATGAATGCTTAAGCATAGGTTTCCTGACATTGTTTGCTTTGATTTAGGTTTCTAAGCAAACATGGGTGTATGTATTAATTAAATCTCACACTTTGACCAACGGATATAGTGGGCTCGATGTGGATAGAATGGGGTTTTTTTATTTTCGAACTCCGTTCACTTAATTATATTTTTCTTCTTTTACCATATTTCTAAACCCTAAACGCAACTTATTTTCTTTTGTTGTTGAGGCTTTTTTTTTTTTTTTTATTTGGGTCCTGTACTATATTTTCAGTGTTCTGGACTAGTTGGATAGGATCATGCAAATTTAAGCTGTAAATTGGGAGAGTGAAAAGTGGCCGTTGTGGGAGTTGGGTGTTCATGTTGGCTATGAATCTCCCACCACTAGTTGCAGGCCTCATCATAATAATCAAATACAGCTGTGTTAGTAGGCCCAGGAAAATGATTCGTGGACTTCAGTAATATACGTCTATTGTGGGCCATGCATGGATGGAAAAGAGAGTCCACAGATTCAGAAACAAAACTCTACCAGGGAAGACAAAGTTCAATCAAAAGAGAGTTGCGGACCTTGGACTGCTAGATGAGCATGCATGTGTAGCTGGTGAAGGAACGTCCAAGAGAGAAAGATGGTTGAAGTTGGAATTCCATCTCCTATTAGGATTCTTTGTAAACTTTCCACATTCTGAAGCTAGATATTTTGGCGGATAATCGTCTTCGTCATTAAAATCAGCTAATCTCTAGCTTCTACATGTTCCCAATTAGCGGCTTCTTTACGAATCAACCTCTTCCCGACTTGCCAACAAATCCCTAAATTTCTTCTCATATCAGATTTGTTTGAGCGGGAGAAATAAGAGAAACTGAGATTTGACAGGCAAGTAAGGGTATGTCTCTTCCTTGAACTCTAGTTAGACTAGCAATCCTGGTTATAGGTTGAAGCACCTAGGTTCTGATAGATCGAAGAAGACAAGAGAAAGCAAGGTGAAAGGCCAATCAAAAGAGTGGCGCAGCTAGACCACACATGTGTTGTGGATAAGGAGGGGGTCTTATGTGAGTCTAGTGTTACAAACTTAATTTTTTTTCTAAGCTCCTACGGCACTTAGACAAGTCAAGACTATTGATCTTGCTAAGTCGGTCTTACTTTCAATGCTTAACTTGTTAGGTTAAGACGCACCCAACTTAGAAGCTTTAGAGGAGTAATATGCAACATTTAAAGAATGAAAACTTTATTGCTTCCAAAGGAAGCTATTAAATTATTGGAAGCTCACTTCCTTGGTTAGGAAGTGATTTTGGGTGATGCCTTGGCCAAATGAGACTTTTACCTATTTATAGGCACCTTATGAAATGTCTAAAACTTTGGAGGATTCCTTACAAATAAAAAATAATATAGAAACTCTTACATTAGTTTATATATAAGGCTATGTACAAGATGCCTTTGGAAGACTCTAAAATACCTCACACTATTTCAATGATCTCTTAGCCAAGTGTAGAGATGTGTGGACATCTCTAACCCTTTCTAGAAGCTTCCTTACTCTTCCACTTTGTAACTAAGTGTAAATGTCTCTAAGAGTCTCTAAAAACTTCTTACCTCTTATATAAGCCTATGAGGAGGGTCATTTGAAGCATCTTATGACATTGGGTTTAAGCTCCAACTCAAATCAATCCATATCAATCAATCCTGTCTCATTATTCCATTCCATAAGTCCTATTGAACAAGGTTTTTTGGAATTACTGACTTTTAGGAGAGGAGCGAAAAGAATAGATTCTTGGATCAATCAATGCTTAGATGGCTAAAGAAGCAAAGGAAAAAGGTGGCCAATCTACAATAAAAGGTAGAAAAAATGCACAGGGACTCCCTTATGCGGAAGCAATTAGGACCAATGGAGACATGGTTGTCAGATAAGGGTACTTTTGGTTAGAGAGACCTAAAACCAAGACTTATATGGGACTATAATAGGCATGAAACACTTTTTCTTTCTATCCCAAAGCAAAGCAAGAAAAGAAAGATTTTTTCAATCCAATATATCTAAGGCTAGGGGAAAGATCATTAGCCAACGAGTCAAACCGAAATTCTGTGATCAAGCATTCTTCTTTTTTCATCAATTCATTAAGAAATCTAGTTTTTTCGCCTTTCTTGCGGTTTTGTTGGTTTTTCCTTCCAACGATTGTATCATTAGTGTTGATTTCCATTGCTACATCCATGGAGAAGAAGTGCACTTTATCCATAGGGAGTTGGCCTTGGCCAATTAGGGGTTAGGGAAAGAGTAGATCTTTTATACGGACCACACCTTCAATTGGCCATCAACTATGGAATCAAAACAAACAGATGGTTTTCCTTCATAGCTGGAAAATGCAGGCAAGGAAATGATTCCTTTTTCATATCCCGCTTAGGAAGTTACGTTTTTGGTAATTACCATGCAAGCAGGTCAATGTTGAATTCCATTTTACTATAACACTCTCAGCAAGAAAGAAGCCATGTGGCAATGACCATTCCAACTTGCTAATTGAAAGTCGACGCAAAGCATGGCCCGCCAACATTGGGATGATTTTGTGGTCGAAGGAGATGAGCTGCAATACTAGTTCTCAGTGCTACATATAAATTTTCTGATTTCGTTTCAAAGAGTGCATTGTTATGATTCTACTGTAGAGCTGTCGCCCTTACAAAAGAAAAAGGAGGCATCTCACTGGAAATAAATCACAGTACGTATCATTGAAATGGCACCAATCATTGTGTTGGAGAATATATATTTTGACAAGATTTTCTTGTTAGGAAATGCTGGAACCTTATAACTAGACCTAGAAAGTAGAGATTTCTAGCTGCCCAACTACATCAACCTATTTTTCAAGATGGCTCGACTTCACTATCTAATCTAGTTTTTTTATACTATTTTCAAACTGTACACAAAGTGTAGGTACCCGGGCAGAGAGCCACATGGATAAACACCTCGGTTAGTATGGCACCCGGAGAATTAGACCACCCCAAGGAGCGTCATCCGAACGAATTCATTATGAGTCATAGCTGGATGATTTGACAGCCGTCATGCATCTTGAAAAGATGAACATTATTAAGGTTGAACGTTACACGTTCAATGCGCAATAAAAGGAGTTTCCAGTCAAAGTAGTTTTCTTTAATAAAATAATAATAATAATTGTCAAAATAATATGTATGTAGAACACCTAATTTAACTTCTTTTTTATTTTTTATTTTAAGTGTATAAAATCACAATAATTGATAATTGTGATTTTAGTTTTAAATTTAAAATCACAATAATCAATTATGGTTTTACGCATTCAAAATAAAATAAAAATAATAAAATAAATCATATGAATAGGCACGTGATAATAAAGACTAATTTAATAAATATTTTAGAAGAAGACGTAGTTAGATATTTTTTTCTTTAAAAAGAATATTTTGATCTTAAACTCCAATAAAAGGACAGTCATAAAAAGTAAGGGATAAAAGCAACCACATAGCAAAAAAAGGTAAGGTAACTGTATAAAAAAATTCCTCTCAAATTAACTTAGTCCACGAGGGGTCACCGATCAAATCCAAA
Source organism: Vitis riparia (assembly GCF_004353265.1). Taxonomy (NCBI): domain Eukaryota; kingdom Viridiplantae; phylum Streptophyta; class Magnoliopsida; order Vitales; family Vitaceae; genus Vitis; species Vitis riparia. Next base: position 4,383,074 of record NC_048431.1, on the reverse strand, counting down.
CATACAAAGGTCCGCCGGTGCAAAGGGAGCACAAGCTCCCGGAGGGAGAATTGCAGGCCTAGTACCAACACAAAGTATATCATTATTCTGTCATAGAAAATATATCTGCAAATGGAATAAATACATTGATTGGTGGGAGCCAAATGCACGTCTCCTAGTTCACCGAGAATCAATGTCATGGCCAATTTTTTTAAAAAAAATTATAATCAAAGATAACAAAAACAAATCATAGGAGACATAGCAGGCCCCCTCATTAATTAATTTTGTCGGGAGCCATTCCTTTTCAATGTTGCAGTTGCATGAACACGTACATGAAACAGTTTGTATACCGCCATCGCAATGATGACAGGGATTAAGTGCTTTGCAGTGGATGAGCTCAAAACCTTATCTGAATCGGCCACTCACAAAAGCCTCCAAAATTTAGAGCCAAATGACAATAAATGCTTCTGAAAAAAGCTCCACAGCAACTCCCACTTTGACAAAGAAGCTACTCCACAACTACCATTCGGCTATGTAATATAAAGATAAAAATATTCATAATTATAAATATATTGGTACTTAAATTTTTACGGATATATAAGATGATAATTTTGCCCCACAACAACTACCACTTTGACAAAGAAACTCCGCAACAACTACCACTTTGATGTGTAATATAAGAATAAAAATATCGATAATTACAAATATATTGGTACTTGAATTTTATAAATATATAGAATAAAAATATTGATAATCACAAAAATATTGGTACTTGAATTTTATGGATATATTAGAGATATATAAATGAATATTTTAATATAAAATATGATAAACAAAAAATTAATCAAAACTTATAAAAATATAAAAAAAAATCTTAAAAATGAAATTAGAAGTATAATAGATATTTTCAAATTATTTTATTGAAGAAATTGATATATGTATGACATGATTTGCGATATTAAATTTAATTATATAGTGTCGATTGATAAAAAAAATAGGAATTTTGTAAGTATACACTTATTATGAAATTAAATTATTACAAATATACAAATTATATGATTTAAATATATTACTATGTTAAGTTAATTTACTTACATTTATTGAAAATACATTAATTAATTATAAAAATATACTAATTTAAGTTCAATGTTGTACTAATTTAAAAATGTACTAAGTTAATTTATTCTTAATATGCTATAATTATACTTGAATATCAAAATAAAATAAAATTATTAATTTAAAACTAAATTATTGCAAATGCACTAATTATGTGATTTAAATATATTTATGATTTTTATTTAAAAATATTAGTACATTTTGATACAAAATATTTTTATTTAAAAATATTGATAATTTTATTTATGATTTTATATTTGTTTCATATTTAATTAGTATACCAAATAAATTATAAGATAATTAATCCGATATTTTAATCATTTTTTTTATATATTTAGGGCCGATATATCCGTGATTATCGATATATTGTTAATATATCACTGATTTTTATTGATATTTCTATCAAACGATATATTTTACCTATATATCGTATTCACCTTCTCTAATACACGATATATATAATGTATCATGATATTTTGGTCTTTGGTGTAATGCACTCAAGTGACCGGGCTTTCAAGTTCACCCAACTACCAATTGAAGATTAGTTCTTCACAAATTTATCCAGAAAATTCAAGATAAACACAAGTGAAAATTACCTTCCACCAGGAATTATTTTCCTCGTCACAAACTTGAAAGATGGAAAACCAGCTATTAGTTTCAAACTTTTTGGGAGATCCAAATATCTAAAATTAGATACCCAGATTTGAAAGTTTTTTTTGTTTCGTTTTGCTTTGTCTTCAAGTGAGTAGCGGTAGGATTTGTTGGTAAACTTGTTTCAGAATATTCAAACCCAAAAAATGTTGCCATGCGATTATTCAAATGGTATATATTAGAGAAGGCTAGTTGGTTTTATCCCCATCATCCCTTAGATGGCAAGTTGTTCAGAATTCCCATATTAAATAGCCAAACGCATCTTAATTTGATTCAATTGTGTTGAAGCAAGTCGCTTACCATTTCCCTGATATGCAACCACCCACTAGGAGGCAATATTTTTCCATTATAACAGCCAGCCCACCCCGGCATAATATGTAAAATCAAAGTCCAGAAGTTGGTGAAAAGGCTGAGGGACATTTGTATTGAACTCACAGCTAGCTCCAGCCTGTTTTATATATATAGTGTGTGTCAGATGAATGATGCATGTCCCCAGACATTCTCTTTGGCTTATCGTAACAAAGAGTCATCTTGCCCAGAAGGGTCAGAAGGTGGATAATTAACGACTCTTGGCACTATTCAGGAGTTACAAATGTGGGTCAGATCCCATGTCTTTTGATAGTTACCTTGCCAAACGAGCAAACAGGGAGAGGAATCATAGCGAGGAGGAACAAAATTTTAAGACCCCACGCTTTAATTGCATGATTTTCGCAAATCAAGAAAGTACTCATTAGCCCAAAATATTTTGTACGTACCATATGTGACAAATTAATTTTTGCTTTCGAAGATGCCATTGCCCTAGACGTCACATCATGCCAGCCATTTAGTAGGTGCATGGATATTTAATGGGATAATAGAAGAAAAGGAATGAAATCATCAAAAACTAACCCTTCACATACTTTAAAAAAAAATACCCATTTTAAATGAAAGTACTCTCAAAGTAACATTTTCTTTTAAAACATACATATAAATAATAAAATTATTAAAATATATTTATATAATAAAAATTGATTAACTTTTAAGTTAAAAAATAGAAAAAATTAATTTTATAAATTTGATATATTTTCATCACTTTTAATCAACTAATCCAAACCAAGGGTTAGGGTTTTGGATGGGATAAAGGTGTTAAAGAAGAAAAGAGTGCGAAAAGGAGATTATTTTAGTAATTTCTCATATATTTCCCAATATGTTCATTGTCAGTGAGAGGGAAGAGAGTTTTAAATAAAAAAGACAATGAAGTTGATCTTGCATCTATCAAGTGTATTCCTGTGCAAAAGCTAGAAATAGGATTGTGGGAAAGGGCAAATATGAATAAAAAAACAAAATTTGGCTAATAAGTTGGTTTATTTCTTTTCAAAACCGTATAAGACCAATACCTCATTTTGCATAGTAATTTTATTTTTTATTTTTTAAGGGATTTGTGTCTCTTCTGAACCCCACTTGTATCCGTCAATGCTCATGGAGGTGGTAAGGAGTCGGGTGGCCTAAGTCTGCCCATTGACAAACATAATTCGGAACCATGTTGTGCCACAGTTGGTGGCCCATCATACCAATCACCCTACTTGAATCCTCCAATTCTCATAAAGGAGACAATTGGATCGAATGGCCTAGGTCTACCCATGAACCAACCTGATCTAGAACCATGTGCCACAAATGGTGGCCTGTCGTACCGGCCACACCTTTCTCCCCTGAATCCACCAATGCTCATAGACCAACCCGATCTAGAACCATATTGTGCCATAGTCGGTGGCTTGTCATTTTATTTTATTTTTTACAATTCCAACCCTCTCTCAGAGTTCTCTTACAATCACCTTAAAATAGAATTCAAGCTTAATCTTAAGTTACTAAATTTCTACAAAAGCTATTAGAAACAAAAATTCTCTATTAGGTACAAATTAAAAGGTGCACATTTGAGCAACTTTGATATATATATATATATATATAGTTATTTTGATTTATTTTTTAAATTAATCTCTTATGCCTACCTCTCTTTAATTTTGAGAACCCTGAATTTGAAAATGATGAATATTCCAAATTTCGAATTTGGAATAGATGATACCCCAACCACATCCAATGTCCTTTCCCTTAACCCCTTCTATTGCTATTTCCTTGAACCTTAAGAGAAAAAGACCTAAAGGGACTTTGAAGTGTGAAACCACTTCACATTAATTACTAGGGACAATAAAAATGAAGAAATGGAAATTCAACTCCATGTAAAGATTGTAAAAATCTATATATTTGCAAATCTACAAGTGGCATGGATTAACTAAAAAGACATTGCTAAAGCACTAAAAACATGATGTAATAGACTCATGGAGAAAAAGGAAGGTATGGAATAGGAGAAGAATGAACACTTTATATATGACTAAGTAAAAATAAGGAAACAACTATTTAACTTTGCTAAATTCCTAAGTTTCTAAAATTTAAGCAATGATATGTCCAATCAACATAAAGAAAAGTACTAAAAAATATTGTCTGAATATATATCACAGGACATATAAATAGTAGAGAAAAATCATAGTCAATGCATGTATTTAATAAATATATATAATTGTATCATTTTCGTGACCTCCTATAATTGGACATGTGAAAATAATTCCTCTTGTATTTATGGTACAACACATTACACAAATTATAACTAAGAATTATATTAAAAAAAATGATATGTTTTAGATTTTCAAAATTTTCTCATACCAAGGGGCAATATATGATGCCCGTCCAAAAAAAATTTTGAATTTGATAATAGGTATAAAAATTATAGCATTACATTTGATAATGTTTTTAATAATGATATTGCACTATTGAAAATTTTAAATTATTTTTCTTAATGAAACTACAATAATGTGCTTAATTGTATATACCTCAACCTCATATTTAGCAATTAATTAGGTGTATATATAACATTAATGGAATAGTCATGAAGATGTGAATAAGATGTGTTGCTTCCCATTGCTTTACACTTAGGAATTCTAGGTCATTTCCTATGCCTTTTTTTTTAGGTGTCCTTGGAAGTCATACTTTTACCCATGTGGAAATACCGTACTTTTATCCTTATAGAATGCATAGATGAGCAGGGAATCATTTCTTCTACTAACTTCATATTCCTTGAATGGATTTTTTAAAGTGTGGTTGATATTGATTTTAGGAAATAATTCTAATTTGAAATTTTTTATTTTTTGAATATTAAAAAATTTTAAAATACTTTTTAAAATCACTATCAAATACATTTTTAATTGTTGGAAGAGATGCCTAAAAGCGATATATAAGACATATCAAATAAAACTTACAAATAAACCAAATATAAGATGACGACTAGGGTTGTTGTTTTTTTACTATTGTATTGTTTTGCAACCATAATAGATTTATAATAAAATTGTTTATTTATAATTGAATGGAATACAAAGTCAACAAATCTCTACAAATCAATTGGATTTATGGCTACAAATTAAATCATTGAGTGTAGTTTTGAATCTCATCTAAAATCAATTGCTATAAATGAGTTATTAAAATTTTTTAATTCAGAATATGGTAAAATAGCTCCTAGATGGGGAATTGCTATTTTAATTGGTGTCAAAATGGTTTATTTGTGGTATTTCTAATTATTATTTTAAAGATTTATAATTTTTTTTATTTTGTTGGACAAAATTTTATTGAATTAACTCCAAAATAACGACAAAGTCATAACTTTTCAATGTAAAGTAAATTTACTTGGATATCTAGTCTATTCTATTTTGATAGTTCAATCACATTTCTTTGTTTCTTTATTTTTGGAATATGAGTATGCAACTTGTTATAATCCATTCTATTGATATCGTAGAGAATGAGTGATAAATAATATTTCGGTTATATATTATTTAATATTACTTGCAAAATACTATTACTAGTCAACAAATGTTCCTTAGAATCTCGTCATATTGCTTTTCTTTAGAGTTACATATCTTGTTAAGGATGTCATCGTATTTGATAAATATAATTAAATTTCATTTTTTAGTTCCATTGATTTGACTTATTTAATATATTTTGAGATTTCTTTTAATAGTAACCTACCCTTTTTTAAGTCAAAGTCATAAAACAATTTTTTTCAAATAAATATGCTATATAAATGATTTTTTAAAACCAAAATTTGGATGATATATCAATATCTTTATTTAATTTTTAAAAAAATTATCAAATCAATATTTTTAAATCTAGAGTCATGATTGTTGAATCACATGTCTCCCTTGTTGGTTCAACCATGATGAAATGATAATGTCAATATAATTAAAAATTTACTTTCCCGATCTCCACCTCCCTGCAAATTGAATAGAAATTAAAGAATGCTAATTAAGGCACAAAGACTTTGGACATTGATATGAACCTACCTTTCCACCAACATGCATCTCGTTTACCTGTTCAAGCATTTGCCAAACCCCTCACCACGTGATCAGACTTTGGATATTTCAGCTATTTATCAACTCCACCCTTTCACCTTTCATGCTTTCTTCTATGTGGATTGCAGACAAGTACCTTTTATATATCTATGGGCCTTTTAAACCATATAATAAGGCATATTAATTGAAATTAATTACAGTGAAAAATGATCTCCTGGTCAGGAATACCATGATTTGTTGTATGGGATTTTCATGCATGCATACTTGGAGGTGAATTTGGTACGTTTCTATCAATCTCCATTTCATAAAAGGCTCATCAAAAGCTTCACCCACCATTTCCTCCCAGCATGCATGTATATGCATGAACACCCATCATAATTTTAAATCAAATGGTTGTTGCACCCAAACACCACGATGGACTCACCTGTTTGACTAAACGCTCCTTTCCAGCCCACCTATCAACGTTCATCATACTTGCAATGACTTGGAGTTAAACCAAAAGGTAGGTCCAAGGCAAATATAACTGAAAAAGTTGCTTCTAAAATTCCCATAATAACCAAACAAATAAGATTGATCTAACATCTTCCTTTTATTTCATCCCATGATAATATAGGGACAAAAGGCTATTTATACGATGATAAATGAGTACATATAATAATTTTAAGAAGCATTTTTAAGTTTTTTAGCATTAAAAAATAAGTCTTTCAAGCGTTAAAAAAGCTAAAAAATGTTTTCTAAAATCACTATCAAATTCTTATTCACATATTGGGATATATGGTGGTTGGTTTTGGGTCATCTCATAGTTAATACCCCCATTACTACAGCTTTTGTTGTGGAATCGAGTCCAATGAAATCTCAACTGATTAATGCCCTAGAGCATGGGTTTAAGGGGTATTAAAGACTCAATAATGGTAGGTGAAACGTCTCAGATTATGGTAGAGCAGAGGGCTGAGCTGGTTATAGCTGCGGAGTGCCTAACATTAGGCATGACGGTCCATGTCATTAATGTAATGCCACACGGTTGTCGAGAATCTATTCGGCAGTACGTCTCTCCCACATACAAAATGTGTATAATGACTTTTAAGTGTGGACATGAAAAACATTTGGATTCAGGATCTTTGAATAAACATACTTCACATGGATGATGGTTGAAAAATCTAAAATCTTTCTATTCCTAAGAGAAGATGGATGGGAAAGGCTCAATTTCAAGGACAGACATTTTCGCCATAATTGCATCTGTCCATAATATCTACTCCTTTGTGGGAGGGTGGATAAGATCACGGGTTATGAAAAAGAGTGAGCAATGGAGGAAATCTCTGGGCATTATTGAAGAAAATCTGTGATGCAAATGTAGTGTTGAGTTCTCCACTCGTTCCATGGACCACCGGAGAAATCGCAATCCATGAGCTGGATATGGCCAAAACAATAAAAATAAAGACCCACCATTCTTTTTCCTTTTTTGGAAAGGTAAATAAACCGTCCTTTTTGAAGTTTGTTAAAGCTTTCACCGTCACCATCTTACATAAGCATGATTAAAACCCACATTACTATTCTAAAAGGCTGGTTAATTTCAGTCATAATTGGATTTGGATAAATGATCTTCTCACGAACTACTACTGAGACACCATAGATAAGGTAATGAATGTTTGTTAAACATGCCGAGGTCAGAAGTTAAAATGAGAAATGTTTTCCCTATGAGATAAATAAAATTAACCAAACTTATTGAGTTTAAAAAAGAGCCACTAACTCCTTAAAAGTCGGTCCAAATAAACCGCATGAACATCTTACAAGGAAAAATGTAGTATCATCATGCAATTGTCACCCAAGCTTTCACCGGGGCCTCGCCAAGCAAACCATGAATGCAACATCTACCATTTTTATGGTCTTGATAGAAACAAGTTGATACTTGCACTGTATAAAATCAAGTGAACCGCAACGATCAAAATTTCACTCCATTTGACTGGTTGGTTCACGTTCCATCAAAGTTCCAAGCCCTTATGCGATAGGCTGAAGCAAAATTTCGAATACATTATGACAACGATTTGATAGACTCCACCCATAAGAGCGTAAAAGCCCATTGGTGCTTCTTTATGAAATAGCGACATCACGAACAAACCAGTTGGTATTTGTCTTTGAAAGTTGATTATTTGTCCGGTTGCTTCTCCAATACGCCCATCATCCTGACTTGTACAGAACATATGGCCGGATTTTAAGGATTAGGAATTGCCATTTAACCAACCCATCAATATAAGGACCTATATCTTTTTTCCATTTCCTCCATTGCTAATCCAAAAGGTAGAAATGCCCAGAGGGCCATACCTGAAGTACTCTCAAACACCGGAAAATCATGAACTTCTTGGCATTTAAAATAACTCAGACCAAACTAAATGTTGATATACCCGAATCATGTGACAGATCTAACACTTGAAACCGAATAACCATTGGAAGATATGGATGGAGAGCATCGGATGTTATTAATTCTGTTTCTTCAGAGGGAATTTGGGTCTATCCCTGCCTTATGAGCTGCAATAACACCTATAGCTTCTCAATAGTTTGCGACCTTGACCTGAACAAAAGTAAGATTTCCCTCAGAGACCAAACATCTGAAGTTGAATTAGGGGCAATTTCTAGGAAATAATTTATGATAAAGTTATTGTGTTTGAATATGTTAAGAGATAGTTTGGTATGGTTACAAGACGTACATGTGTCATATGCTCATGGGTTTTCTTTTATTATTGTTAGATGAATTGTTAGAGAATTTGTTAGTTAGGTCTACTATATATATTAGTCTGTAAACAACAGAATAAAGAGAGAGAAAAATAAAAACATAAAAACAGAAAATCACTTTACCATTCTCAGTTTCTGTTACCTTTCTGTTACTTTCTTTACAAAATACAATTCAAGGAATGACTTCCAACATAACTAGAAATTTATCAATGATCATCAGGGGCATAGATCTTTTACTTTCTCTTAATCTTCTTTCTCATCTTTTTTAAATTTTATCTTGTAAGTAGGGATGGTAATAAGACGGGTTTTTCAGGTACCTACCCTTCTCTACCCCATCCCTATCCTAATACAATGGGTTTGGATAAGTATAAACAGGTTTGAGGCAAACTCAAGGCAAGATTAGATACGATTTTGTCCCACCCACCCTCATTATAGATACTATTAAACAAAAATAATTTTGATTGAGTTTTTTTCATTTTTCACCTTTTTTAACATATATAAAATAAATAAATAAATTATTTTTTCATAAAAATAAATTATAAGCATCTATAATATTTTATTTATTTATAAATTATATTTATTTTAATATAATTTAAAATTTTAAAAGAAAAAAAATTATAAAAGAATTAAAAAATAAATAAATAAACAAGGTAGGGTAGGACAAGTAGGGAAATCTCCTACACCCGTCCCACCCTGTTTAAAATTTTTTTTTTTGGATGGTATAGGAATAGATATAAATAAACGGGACAAGAATAGGATGGGGGTAACCCACCCCATGTTATCCCTACTTATAAGTGCCAACTTAATCTCATAGTACTTTGGAATTGTTTCATGTAATCAACCGAGTACAAAGGTTATTTTGTCCTAAATAATTACCTCTCTTTCAGAAATCTTCATTCTGTAAAGAATATCAAAGGTTAATATAAAGTGTTTTAGAAAGTGATCCTAGAAAATACTTGGGCAACCTTTTAACTTTTTCCAGAAAGCAGCTGAAGGCCGCTATTTCAAAAAATTATCTCAGTGGTGATGGCTAAGCAGATGGTAATCAAGATCCTTGGAGCAATTTGATAAAATTTCATTCTAAAATTACCGTATCCTTATGTCTGCATTCAAGTGACAAAAGGTCAGATACCTAGGTACAGATCTGTTCTTGTACATGTAATGAAAAAACAACCTATATATTCGAATATTGCATATTCCAGGTCATTTCAACTTTGGTACCTTCCAGCAATTTTTTCAAGTAATCCATGACAGAAGCATGTACCAGCACCTTCCAGAGACAGATAAAAAACATCTGGTTTGACAGATCAAAAATGGCTGGTTTGAAAGATCAAAGATAAGTACCTTAAGTTATTGGATTTCTGCTTCTGATTTTGCTTCTCTTGAAGCAGACATCATAAATAGGCCATTAGAAATTATCTATTGGTATCAAATCATAATTATTTTTACTATAATTTGATTTTTGATGGTCACAAATAATTTATAATAGCCTGCTTCTGGTATCCTTTGAAGAGAAGTAGAGCCAGAGGTATAACAAAATTTGATGTATAAAAGTGAATATCAATGTTTTCAAACATTATTTCTGTGTCATATGGACAATATTAGTATTAATTCTTACTCCTTGTGGGCAGGTCGCTTATCCTACCCATCAATTCATCTTGTCCAATGTTCATGGCAGGCCCCACTCTTGCCATCAATTGGACTTCAAAGGATTTGGGATCAAATTTTGCAAATTGGCATCAGGTTAAGATTGAGTTCCAATACAACTCAAAACCTGACAGATGATACTTTGCTCTATAAGACTGATACCAAATACTTAGGATTAAGACTTGCTAGTTCTAATTTGGTTCTTATTCTAGGTATCAAAACTCATTCTTACTTAATGGTGACCAAACTCATTCTTGCTAATTGCTACATGAACACCTAAAAAGACATTAATCATAAAGAAATTAAGCAAAGCAAATTATTAGATGCATACCACTTCAATGCTGTACTTTTCCGGTGTATCATTGAGAACTGTTTCATTTTCCTCGACAGTAATAATAAGTGGCTGCATCTGAGTTAGCAATTACAAGAAACTAGCAACTGAAGACAAATTGTTTGAATTGCTTGACTAGGTCAGAAAGAAGTTCTGGTGGTGAACTGATGTATTCTTTCCAGATAACTTGTAAATAAAGATTCAAGTATAATCATATGCTTGAACTTCTACCTTGTCCTTTTTGCTTCTGGCAAAAGCAAGAGCACCATCTCCTTCACAAGCATCCATAGGAAGAATGATGCTATCAACACCACTTGCTAATATGCAACCCTTCTCCAAAGACTCAAGAGTTCTTGACTACATATTGTGGTGTATTACTTAGGCCAGCAAGCACACATGGCAAGAATGTGTATCCTATCTGTCATATAGAATTGACATAGATATGCATATGAGATAGAGATAGAGAAGGAAAGGAACAAAAACATTGATTGAAAAAACTAGACATTAGGCATGCATATTTACATGAAAATAAGAAAAACTGTTGGAAAGTGTCTCAAGTTCCATTTTGAATCAATTTCTAAGTCCACAATATTTTCCTATTAGAAGATATTCTGGAAAGAGAGTTTTCCTATTCTTATAAAACAAGTATATTATTATGCAATTTTTCTATGTAATAAGGACAAATATGGTAAGAGTTTTTTACTAAAAGAAATAGTTTTTTTAGCAGTAATTGGAGCTTTTGGATTTAAGAGTTTTAGGATTGTAATCCCCTTGCACAAAGTTTAAGTTTTTTGTTGTCTTTGCTCGTGGATATAGGCTTTAGGCTGGAACAAGTAAATCATTATGCACTTTGTGTGTTTTCTACTTTTTATTTTCTTATTTTCCTTTCCTTGCACAAAGGCTAAGTTCTTTGTTGTCTTTACTTATGAATGTAGGATTTAGGTCTGAAGAAGTAAATCGTTGTGCACTTTGTGTGTTTTCTACTTTCATTTTCCTATTTTCCTTTCTTTCTATTATTGTTCTTTATTGACGTTGATCACAATAAACTAGTATCAAAGCTAAGATTGTTAGGGTTGCTTTTGTGACAAAGTTCAAAGTTCAGAAGTTATATAGAAAAAACATTTTCAATTTATAGCACATTCAAATATGTGCCCTATTGGTCCAACAATGGTTGTCTTTAAGAACAAAAAGGTGGGAAATCTCTATTGGCAATAGTGTCTAACAAAGAGAAGGATCAACTTATGAAAAAAACACGTAGTGTTATCATGTGCTTGGGTAATGAAGTATTTCATGATGTTGTAGAAAAGGGTATGATTGTTAAGTTAGTTGAAACTAGAAAATTTATGTATCACCAAAAATCTCTTACAAATTACTTATATTTAAAGAAGTGATTGTTCTCTCTCTAGATGAAGGAAGGAACATCAATTAAAGACCACTTTGATCAGTTCAATAGAATTATTATGGATGTAAGAAGTCAAAATTGATACTGATCACTAAGTCATAATTTGATGAGTTCCTTACCAAATTTTTATGAACCCTTTATGCAACTATGATGCATGGCAAAGATACTTTTCCCATAAAGAATGTTAGGTGACCCCTAAGTTAAAAAAGTTTGATTCCAAAGCATCTATTGGTGGCTCCAAATTAATATTTTCCCTACACTAGTCTTATCAATTGCCATGAGAAAGTAACATGCACCACGAAATTTTGCAAAATCAAAGTAGAAAACACTCAATGTAGACATTTGATAGAAAACTACTATGATTTTATGATTGGAAACCTATTCATCTCATATTAGAATTTTTTTTTAATGTTATCAACATCTACTTGATGGTGCTTGTAAGGTTGGCAACAATATCGCTCCCTAAGAAAATGATGGCTCCAGAAGCAAGGCCTAAGATTTGGTATACTCAGGATTTGATGTTAGCCCTAGTAAATAAGTCCAACATTGTTGGCTCAAAATTTTGTGTGACTTGAACCACATAAAGAGGATTAGTTTGATTTCACTTACATCCAATTGGTTTTTAGATAAGATGACTATGGGCTTGTGTATAACAAGTACTATCAAAGCCAAGTCATGGGTTTGAGTCCAAAGGAGCATCATGTCAGGGGAAGGGGTGATTTGTTAAATTGGCAATAATGTTAATTCTTGGGAAAATGATGACTCCAGAAATAAAACCCAAGATTTCATATGCTTGGGATTTGATGTAAGCCCAGAAAATATGTCCAAGGTTGTGTTCGCTCAAGATTTAGTAGTGGCTCAAGAAATTCAAATGGGAAATATGTCCAAGGTTGTGTTTGCTTGGGATTTAGTATTGACTCAAGAAATAAGATTTGGTATTGACTTAAGAAATATATACAAGGTTGTTTGCTCAAGATTTAGTGGTTTAATACTATTAGTCATATGCATAACAAGTGATATAAGAGCCTTCCTTGTAATTTTGCCAAGTTCAATAGCTTGGGGATGCCGGTGGTGGGTTTTGAAAAGGAAATTACTTTCCTCCTGAGGAAAATGAAAGCAAGAAAAGGGCATGGGGTGAAAATCTCAGGGGGAAAGAAAAAATCATTTTCATCCTCCCATGTTGAGAGGGAAATTCATAAATTGGAATGCTCGGTTAAATACAAAAGCTCTCCTCTCTTAGTCAGGGGAAGGAAGGTGACCTGTGGGGTTTAATCTCTCCTACTATGAGGATGCTTTCTTTTCCTTTCTGGTCTTTAAGGTGTAGAGGTTTGATTGTTGTTTGGGTGGTTGGTATTTGCTTTTCTTTCTTCTCTCTTGCTTGCCCGATGGCCTTTATTGTATACTTCGTGTGTACTTTGTTGTGCCATTTTGCATGTGCTTTTAATATATTTTCTCTATTTATTTATAAATAAATAAATAAAAAAAACAAGTGATATAAGAGCCAAGTCATCAATGCAAGTCTCAAGAATGTCATGTTAGGGAAAGGATTTGTTAGGTCAATAATGATACCACTTTTCAAGAAAATGACGGCTCAAGAAGTAAGGTCCAAGGTTCAGTGTGCTTGGGATTTGATGTTGCCCTCAGAAGTATGCCTAAGGTTGTGTTGGCTCAGGATATGGTGTTGGCTCAAGAAGTAAGCTCTAGACTATGTTGGATTGGGATATGATGTTGACCTAGTGAGGGATGGATTTATTAGTTTTTCAACGATCCCACTCCCTGGGAAAATAATGGCTCAAGAAGTAAGGCCTAAGATTTATTATGCTTGGAATTTAATGTTGGCCCCAAAAGTATGTCAAAGGTTATTTTGGCTTAAGAAATAAGTTCAATATCAGGTTGGATTGGAATTTGATTTTGGTCACAAGAAGTATGCTCAAGGTTCTTAGCTCAGGATTTGGTGTGACTCAAACCACATGATGAGGATTATTTTGACCTCATTGGTTGCCAACCAATTGGTTTTCAGATAAGATGATAAATTCCTTCTGCATAATAGTGTTTTCCTAATGAAATAAGCCACATTATCTTTATGGAACCCCATTACCATATTAAACCTTTCTATCAGGTTCCCAGTAAGGAATATAATATTCAACTTTCCATAGTGACACCATTGGCCTGAAGTGTCCAAATGATAATCAATGGAATTTAGTCCTAATGCAAAGACAAACAACAACATCCACCCTATAGGTGAAAACATGCACCTACCTACCCACCCATCAGTTTATACAAATGAACACTGGTGTTGTAGACCCTTAATTTTGTCCTCCTAGCACATGTCTTATTAGATACTTATTCGATACTTTACAGTAGCTCCTTGGTAGCCCATATCTACTCACGTTACTTACCTTTCTTGAACCACCTCGGAGACTTTGATTGAGGGATTGCCCAACCCCTTATTATGACCTCGGCAGCTTTAATTTAGACTTAGACACTTCATTGGGTTTAGTTCACTTAGGTCCACTTTAGCACTTTTTTTTTAAAACCCACTTTTTATATGACTTGTATGATTACATGGCCTACATGACTTGTGTGGCTTATATGGATTTCTTTATCATTTTTTATTTTATTTTATTTTATCTTATCTTATTACAAGTTTTCTAAATCATATTTCTTGGCTTTTGGGCATGAGGAAACGGGCCGCCATCTATTTGGAAGGAGAGTCAACAGAATTTAAAAAAAAAAAAATTTTGTTTTTTAGAAGGATAGCACATATATTATTTCTATGGGGGAATCGGTTATAAAAGTGAAGAAAATAAGAAAGGAAAGAGATTTAAAAAAAAAAAAGGAGGGGATTTTTTTTCCTCCAGCGAAGGTTGGGGGGTTCTAGGGGAAGGCTAATATATATACGTGAGAGAGGAAGAAAAAAAGTGGAGATTTTTTTATTATCTTGGCAGAGAGAGAAGTTTTCAAGGGAAGAGGAAGGAAGCACGAAAAAGACCAGTGGAAAAAATCTGAGAATACAAAAACCAGTGGAGATTTTCTCATCGAAAGGAAGTGTTTCCAGGTATGTTTACTGTAGACCCCTTCTTGATTCCAATTATCCTTTTGATGTATGAATTTTCGTTGGATTTTGAGTCTCGTTTGGATGCTAGGGGGTAGAATGACGGAGGTCATATGTTTGTCTACATTGGTACTTGATTGCTTCTATAGATGTTGTTGATTTGTCTCTTTGGAGTTCTCTAATTTTGATTTAGGGGTGAAAGGTTTTATTTTTTTAATTTCCTGTGCATTACATGAGAACTATGGCTATACTTGTTTGCTGGATTCTGTTTGTACCTCTCTCACCATTCCAAGCCCATTGACAAAGCAATGGAATGTGGCTTGGCTTGGTTATTCTTTTTTTTTGTTTTTATTTTTATTTTTCCTTATCTCTACTCTGTTTTCTGGAACTCTTGGAATAGGAGGAATTCTGTCCCGCCGCCATTCCACCTTATCCGGATGTCTCACATCCGGAATTCTACCCGCCGTCATTCCACCTCCTCCGAATATCTCACATCCGGAATTCTGTCCGGCCAACGTTCCATCTCCTCCGGATGTCTCACATCCGGAATTCTGCCTGCCGTCATTCCACCTCCTCCGGATATCTCACATCCGGAATTCTGTTCAGCCAACGTTTCATCTCCTCCGGATGTCTCACATCCGGAATTCTGCCCGCCGCCATTCAACCTCCTCCGGATATCTCATATCCGGAATTCTGTCTGGCCAACGTTCCACCTTCTTCGGATATCTCACATCCAGAATTCTGTCCGGCCAACGTTCCACCTCCTTCGGATATCTCACATCCAGAATTCTGTCCTGCCGCCATTCCACCTCCTTCGGATATCTCACATCCGGAATTCTGTCCCGCCGCCATTCCACCTTCTCCGGACATCTCACATCCGGAATTTTGTCCGGCCAACGTTTCACCTTCTCCGGATATCTCACATCCGGAATTCTGTCTGGCAAACGTTCCACCTTCTCCGGATATCTCACATCCGGAATTCTGTCCGGCCGACATTCCACCTCCTCATCTATTTGCTTCTTTGATTGGGAATTTATTGTTTTTAAATTGAATTTTTGAGTCATTTTTCAACTAAATATTCTCAGCATTAAAAAATTCATCTTTAATAATCCTTTGCTGCCATTTTTCCTCTCGGCATGCACTTTCACTATTTTTTTTTTTTGATAGGCAAAGGCAACAATATATTAGAAAAGGGCACCAAGAGGAAAACCCAATAGCATACAGGAAGTATACAAAAGGCCCCTTAAGGCACACACAAAAGAAGAGAAAATACAAACCCGACCCTCATCTAGCGCCTAGCCAATCAATAAAACTAGGTAAAGTAATAGAACCTTCATTTACAATTGATTTTGTCCAAACCCAAAGATTACAAACAAAAGAATTTTTCACCCTATGAACCGAAAAGTCCTCGTTTTCGAAAGCAATCCTGTTTCTTTCCAACCAAATCGTCCAAAAAAGGCACAACGGGGCTGCCTTCCATACTTTTCTATGCTTCTTACCCCACATGCAGCCCCCCCATTCAATAAGGGTCTCTTTAGCCGAAGAAGGGAGGACCCAACAAACTCCAAAAAGGGCAAACAATAAATCCCATAAAGCTCTTGCCTTGGAGCAATGTATAAGGATATGATCAATTGACTCCTCTTCCTCACAGCACAAAAAACATCTGTTAGCAACAGCCCACCCCTCTTTTTAAGCTGATCCATAGTGAGCACCTTACCCCAAGAGGCCTCCCAAGCAAAGAAGCTCACTTTGAAAGGCACTCTAGGGTTCCATATCACACCGTGAGGGAAAAGACCAGCTCTTCTTGAAGAAAGATCATTATAGAGCGATTTAACTGAAAAAATCCCATTCGAATTCGCCTTCCACATCAGTCTATCTTCCATAAGAGGACTAAGCCTTGCTCCTCGGATTGCCAAAAGAAGCCTCTCCACCTCCTCCACCTCCCAATCATTGAAGGACCTAGAAAATCTAGGACTCCAAGCCCCTTCCCCTCCCGAAGTGTCCCAAAACTCCTCAACCCAAGCCTCCTTAGAGGAGGCAAAAGCATACAAGGAGGGGTAAGAATTGCATAAGGCGAGATTCCCCCACCATATATCTTTCCAAAACTTTACCCTTCTACCATTCCCCACTACAAAAGCCACTTTATTTTGCATAAGGGCGCCTTCCTTCCTTATTTCCTTCCAAAAACCAACTCCATAGCTCTCCCTAACTTCTCTAGAACTCCAACCCCTTCTTCCTCCCCAAACTTCCTCCTAATGACAAGCCTCCAAAAGTTCTCCCTTTCAATCGCATAACGCCAATTCCACTTGCAAAGAAGGGCCCTATTAAGGGTGGAGAGGCGTCTAACACCCAATCCCCCCTTCCTTTTATCCATGCAAACAATTTCCCAATTAACTAAGTGAGGCTTCCTCTCCAAAGCACCCCCTCCCCACAAGAAATCCCTTTGAATTTTCTCCAACCTTAGACTAACCACTCTAGGCATTCGGATTAAAGACATCAAGTATATAGGCATACTTGACAATGTACTCCGAATTAGAGTAAGCCTCCCTCCTTTGGAGATAAATTGTCTCTTCCACAAGGCCAGCCGTTTCCTAAATCTCTCTTCCACCCCATCCCAAACAGCCACGGACTTGTGATTCGCCCCCAACGGAATCCCCAAATAGGTAGAAGGCAGCCTGCCCACTTTACAGCCAGCCTCAAGAGCCAAATTCTCCAAATTCTCCACTCTACCAACCGGCAAAATTTCGCTTTTGTCCAAGTTGATTCTCAATCCTGATATGGCTTCAAACCACATCAACAACCAGCTTAGGTGGACCATCTGATCTTCAGAAGCTTCACAAAACACTAACGTATCGTCGGCAAACAGCAAGTGAGAGACCAAAGCCCCATTCCCGCCTCTTCCATTAACTCTACAGCCTGATAGGAACCCTCCCCCCACTGCTCTATGGATCAGCCTACTCAGGGCCTCCATTCCTATCACGAAAAGGTACGGGGATAGGGGGTCCCCCTGACGCAGCCCCCTTGAACTGTTGAAGTAGCCTTCCGGGGTGCCATTGATCAATACTGAAAACGTAGCTGTAGAGATGCACCAGGAGATCCACCCATTCCACTTCTCCCCAAATCCCATGCTTTTCAATACAAACAGCAAAAAGTTCCAGCTTATGTGATCGTATGCCTTCTCTAAGTCCAACTTACATAACACCCCACTCTCATTTCGTTTCAACAAAGAATCTATTGCCTCATTGGCAATAAGGGCAGCATCAAGAATCTGTCTCCCTTCAACAAAAGCACTTTCACTATTTTCTTTGGCTTTCAACCATTTTCTTGATCTTCTTGATTTTTCACAAGCATGAACAAAATTCATGGTTCCAAATAATGGAATTCACTGAACCGATTCATGCAAAAGCAATAAGGGCTTTGGTGGGGGCCCGACATTCATGATATTCTCATCAATATTGTTTGCTTGATATTTGATTGATTGTGATTTCTCTTTGTGGCATTGAGATTATTTCACACTTGTTACTAAGCAAACTTGTTTCCCATAGAGGAGTATTAGCTTGCTATCCGGGTACGCTCTTCCTGCCCTCAAACTCTAAAATTCTATGAATGTGTATTAACATCATGAGCCATATCCATGTTTGATGCCATAATTGATTGTCTTAGTGTTTGATTGATCATCTTTGATAAAAATGTATATTATGCGTCATATTTTCAAACTAACCTTTGATGTCTTATGATAGTGCTTAAGAAGCAGTCCAGGTACGTACCCTAAATCTTCTTCATGATTGTGATTGGTTTTCCTGCTAAGCATGCTATTTTTCGAAATCACCTAGCCTACTTAGGTACCCATGATCAACTATTTAATTGTCACGTTTCCCTCAACTTAGTCAGTAAAGACCTTTATAGGGCTTAGAGGGGTGCTACCTTTTAGAGGTACCTTCCCAATAAGTAACCCGATCCCCGGGCCTAGACTCAGGTTTCCCAAAGACATGTTTTTTTGCAAAACTATGGAGTCACTTTTTAGGGTTTTTCTTTCTTGTTTTATTTTCCCTTTAAAATAAAAATAAAATAGGTGGCAACTTCAACTTTTCTAAAAATATTTTTTTCACGAATAAAAAGCGAGTCTCGCCGATCGAGTAGGGATGCACGTGAAAAATGCGGGTCCACAGGCGTGCACACATGCAAACTCACACAAAGATACCTACTGTCCCTTTCTATAACCACAAAAACCACTTCTCATGTAGCTATAAGTTCTTTGTGCCCTCAAAAGATATTACTCACCTCCTCGGCAGCTGATTTTGGACACAGTGATAGGCTCAAAGGAAAGGGAGATAATGCAGGTGCATGTGCACAAGGGATCTGGAATTCCTTCACCACCAGATGGCTTATAACTGCCTCCACTCTTGCTAAATCATCTATACCCTGCGGGTTAAAGAGAATGAGAAGGAATGAGATACAAACTTTGAAGCACAAAAACCCAACATTGATTCAGTCTTAAATAATCGGCACCTTTCAACTCTAGATGCCAATTTCTTCCTCTCGCTTTGAGAAGAAGAGAAAAAGAGTTTTAGTAGCTAACTCATATCACAATATAAGCACCGTATATATGCATCATGTTTATACAACACTTTACGTCAACTGAAAAAGGCATTAGACTAAATAACAGATGCTTCTATTCTTGTCTGGAGGAACAAGAGGAAGTTGGCAATCCTATTATGATGACAAGCGTTAGCCGCAACACAAGCAATAAATTGGAAGTATTTATTGTTGAATTTGAGTGGGAAAATAGAAAGCAAATGGGAGGAGAAGCACTAGCTCTTGCTCTAGAATTTGTTTGAATATTTGGGAATTTTAAATAACTAGAAAATTACTTTGGATGTTAATTAAGCAATTATGGATACTAATATCCTTAACTTCAACAGCTGTCATGGAGGAGATATTTGTTCTTTATGTCCAAAATAGTGACAGAAATGCAGCATGGTACCCAAGAATATAATTTCCATACCATCCCTTGTCGATAATCATCCATGTCTTCAACATCGTCATCAGAAAGCATCCCACCACTGCAACAGCATTTACCTTTGTTCGGTTAACTAAAGTCTGCACAGCTCTCGGTAGTGAATCAGGATGCTTAATTCTCCCTGTTGATTGCCCGCTCTTTGGATCAACCCATTTCTCCACCTATAAAACACGTTATAGATATGAACAGCTCACGATTACCTTGGTAGTGGAACTCTGCATTCATGAAAATCAAAGTACTTAAATGCAATGACAACATTCGGCCAAGAACAGAGAAAATGAGAACAACCGTTGAGCAGCAATTCGCTATCCAACCATGACATGACATGTCAGATAATCCATTAATAAACAAACTTTGATACTAAACTACATTTAAAATTTTTAAAGGAGAAGAGAAAAGCAAAGTTACTGAATTGCAGGGGCAATGTTTTCATTGCTACAAACTTTGTAAAAGTCCATCAGTTCTCATGAAGAGAGATCATAATTAGACAATACAAATAATGTTGACTCATCAATCACCAAGTGTATGACCCTTGGTCTAATGCATCATGCCCATGTCATCAATAAGCATCTCACAAGAAGTGCAGTTAGTCATCAAAGAGAAAGGCCTGCAGCGCATAAAACATGTCTTGCAAAGGGAAAGGTCTGCAGCACATGAAACATGTTATGTAATCTGTCTGGAACATGCATCTTTTACTTTAGCTCCACTTAAGATGTGGGCAATTAGCAGTATGTTGATATTTGGCTCCATTAGTCTTTAATCTGCTAGCTGATAAGGACGCATACCAGTAAAGGAGTGTCAGTGACGATATATTCCAAAACAGG
Organism: Vitis riparia; assembly: GCF_004353265.1. Taxonomy (NCBI): domain Eukaryota; kingdom Viridiplantae; phylum Streptophyta; class Magnoliopsida; order Vitales; family Vitaceae; genus Vitis; species Vitis riparia. Next base: position 4,361,952 of record NC_048431.1, on the reverse strand, counting down.
CAATCCAAGGGAAGCTCTTGTCGCATCAGCCACTTGCAAATGGCGAAGTTGAAGCTCCCCCTCTATTGCAGCATCAAGAACCAACCCCACCTGCTTGACATCACAAGCCCAATGTAAGATTACAGACTAAGCAGCCATCAAACATGACATAATTACATGCAAGAAATGAGACAAGATTATAGAAGCATACTCTATTTTGGTGAACTGGCTGCAATGCCCATAAGCCTTCGGCAAATCGATCAAGAGCAAAACCTACAACATATAGCACATTTGGCACGGGCCAATAAAGCATTGCTGCATTAAGCACCCAAAGTTGCAGAGATAGATGCTTAAGCATAGGCTGCACTGTCCTCCATAGACCATAGCTAAGGTATATGTTTTAGACTTCTAAAAAATAAGTCCAAGCAGAAAGTTTTCGCATTTTCCATCCCACGGTAGCCATGGGCACAGGACTAACCCGTCCTATTGCCCACTTATTTGGACGGGCCCGATCATTACGTTTGTCCAGGCTCGATTTTCATGGCCCATTCAATTATTGGGCCGGCCCTCATCCATTAAGATTCAACCCCGGGCCACAGTACTTCATAACTGTTAATCCTTGATTAATTCATACATAAACGCAGCATAATTTCGTAGTTAAACTTATTTATTAAAAATAACCCAATGCAACTCAAGATGCAAGGGAACAACAGTAATTCCTGTGGAGATGGAATCTAACTATTAACGATAAATGACTAAAACACCCTTTTTGAGTTAGGGTTAGAGAGAGAGACGTACGTTAGGGTGCGAAATGAGGCCATCAACGACGGAGGCGAGTGCACGAGCAACTGGCTAAGGGTCGCCGGCGAATCCACCGATGGTGGTACCTACACCTGTCGGCACTATCATCACGCTCGTCTACTCCTTCTTGCACTGTATCACCACCCCGGAAAAATCAGAACCCAATACTTCTCACAATCACATTTACCATCACCAATTTTTTCATTATTTGTAAACGGAAACCAAGAAGAAGTGGGAGTTAAAGAGTGTCGAGTGAAGTGACCTTGTTGGAATGATAAGAGCAGGAGATTTTTAGTTTAACCAGCGGCTGCGGTTTTCCGATGACCAGATTTCCACCGGTGAAAGATGGAAAGGGAGGCATGTGACGAAGCGCCATTTTCTGGGCTGAGATTGGGTCCTGCGAGTGAGGATAACTGCCTCTCTTTCGCTACGCGCCCTCAAAGTTTCCTGGAATAGTCTCACGATTTTGCTCCTACCTATTCTTCCTAATAACATTCTAATTTTCTCCTTTGGAAAATTAATTGTTTAATTTTTCAATCCCATAATTCCAAACCTCATACCTTGGGATAATTTTTAGCATTCGCCTAAAATTCTACAAAAAAAAAAAAAACCTCTAATCCTCCTAGAAACTTTGAATGAAAATATTAGAGAAAAATAAAAATAAATAAATAAATTTAAACTTGATTATTTTTATATGTTTTTAAAAATTTATTTTACTTATTTTTCTTTATTATATTTTCAAGCAATGAGATGAGACTATTATGAAGAAATTAATAGAATCAAAGTAGGAAGAAATCATATCAAACTATAAAGAAATAAGACTTGAGTTATAAAGAAATAGCACCATAGTATAAAATTTTGGACCCAATTATAATTTTGCCTTTAAGAGTTGTATATATTGTAAAAGGAATATCAAATTTTGGGAGCAAAATGAACACAAATTTCATAAATTCGTATTTTAATATTTATATTACAACAACATATATATACTTTATAAAAATTATACATTAATCATATAATTAATTAAAACATTAAATATAATTTAAATACACTTAGTTGTTAAATGAAATGAGCTTAAGGTACAAAAAAAAAAAAAAAATGAGACCCAAGTGCAAAGATGGTGTAAAACTTTTGGATCTCTCATAATTCTACCCCTGGAAGAATAATTGGATATATTAGGAGTGGAATGAGGAAAATTTCATAAAGTCACATATATTTTTATATATATTACAACAACATATATATTTTATAAAAATCATACATTAATCATACTCTGTCGTAATACCATTACATCAACATTATAATGAGCATGGTACTTACAAGCGTAGGACATAACCTATAAACTATCATACCACAGGAGACATCTCCGGTTATTCGATACAGTACAACACAGTATCCCATCTCCGCGACTGGGCTTCTGCTTTATTCGATATTATCACTGGGAAAACAACGGGCCTGCATAGGTAAAGAATTGATGAAGTGGAATAGATTAGTTATAAGTTTGATAAAATTAAAGAAGGAAACCAAATGCGATGGATTGTGCTTACAAGAAGGTTGCTGTTGTAATAATCTCTATGGATCTTCTTATTTGATGAACTTCAAGGGTCTCATCATCACATTGTCTTCATGATCCAAAATCTGCATTTTTACAGGAAAAAATAAGATTTTCCCATTTGGATTGTGCCCAGAAGGAAGTGTCTCATTCGTAGCAATTTTCTTTTCCTGGTTCTGTTTTTTCGCCCTTGTAGTTTTGTAGTGAATTTAGATGAAAACACAGGGAAGGGAACAATTCAGGAAAATATGGATGAGACTTATGGAAGGGAGCGTCTTTGAAAGTAGTGAAGTGGCCTGCATTTGACCCAGGCAAGAAGACAAATCTGAGATTACAGAGCATCCGTGAATATGAAGCTCTATTTGGAATCTGCATGGCAGCAGTCATGATTTCCTGACGCCCATTCAAATTCAAACAGAACAACTTTAAAGAATTTTTTAAATAAATTTTCACCATTTTACCAGAACATCCGTGAATGTAAGTTGTGTTACTTCTTGAAAGTAATAAAACGATCTCATGCTTGGAGTAATTCAGATTGAAAAGTGGAATAAGATACTTACGTGGCAATGGTACAGGTAACCAGGCTCTGCGGATGCATCGAACGGATACGATGCGTTGGAGTGTATGTAAGCAAATCTCACCAGTATTTTGGTCACATACCCCGGCGTCATCTTGAACACATTTTTCCAACCCTGCTCGTGAGCTGGCACTGCTGTTATGTTGCCACGTGCATACTTGCCTATCTGGCACTTGACGGCATTGTTGATCTTCAACATGCACTCCTTGAACTTTTCCACGTCCACCAGCTTTCTCTGTTCTAACACCACGAACAGCCCCAGGTGGATGTGCAGCGGGTGATTATCCGCCGTCAGATTGATCACGTTCCAGATCTCACTGGTCCCCTCTTTGGGTGTCTCCGTCGCCGGAGCTTCGTACGGTTTTCCGTTCAAAAACAGATGGGTTGGCTCATCGGTGGGGCTCGTGTACTCGTACATTGCTATGTACCGTGTTGCTGCTGCATTGGATAAATCGGGTGATGGGTATTTTATCAATCTCTTCGGGACCCGCGACGTGTCAACCTCGCGTTGCCGCTTGATGATGAACTTCATCACGTTACCGTTGAACTTGTTGACTGGGTCGCCACTTGGGTAGGGAAAAGCCGCACCGTTTGCTAGAATAGCCGAATCGGATTTCGACTCCGAAAAGTCAACAATCACATCGACGATCTCTGATGGGGCCAGGAGGATTTTTTTTATCATCACCGGACGTTTGCTATAAGATGAGTCGGAGCCGACGTGGATGAATCGTAGACCGTTGGTGAAGAAGAACTCGAAGAAGCGAGCGTTGCTTGCGTTGATGATGCGGAATCTATATTTACGACGTCGTACTGTCAAACGTGGCCAGGCTTTTCCGTTGACTATGATTGCATCACCAAAATACTCCGGCTGCCATTGTGGATGAATGGAGGGATTGTTTCCTGTTCTATTCATGTAGATGGAGCCATCGGTGCGAAAGCTTCGATCGAATACGATCAAGGGTCGATCAAACTCCTTTCCATGAGGGAGTCCGAGTGGGGACTCAATATCAGGATGACGGATTATGTAGGCCCCAATCAAGCCAGCCAGAAGGTTGACTCGAGTCAAACCCATTGCATGATCATGGTACAACATATTGCCTGGTTGCTGGATGTTGTAGTAGTGGTACTTCTTTTGGGTCCAGGTGGGGCCTCTTTCTCTGAAGCCACGGGTGAACCATGAGTTGGCGTGTCCATCGCTCTGGGGTTCGTCGATGCCCCCGTGGAGATGAACCACCGTTGGGACGCCCTTCTTCGTGGCGGGAATGGCAGTTGGGATGGTTGGGTCCCAGGGTAAGATGTGTTTTGATGGGAGGTAATTTCGCCACGTCACGTAGGTGTCAACTCCGTAGAGGGCCTCGATGGTTGGACCAGGAACCGTTGCGGTGTTATTTGAAGTACCATAGGCAAATACACGGGTCGGCGGGAGATCTCTGTGGAATTTCTGCACAGCAAGACCAGATAAGAACCGTCGAGTAAGATGACCTTTTTTTCTTCCTTTTCTGAATCATGACAAAGAACCGAGAGGACCCACTACACAGTTTCTTGATTACAAATTTAAAGTCAAGGAAAAAATCCGTTCACTAGGTTAAACACTGCCACGTCAGATATAATTTGCCTTGAAATATTTCAAACCCCAGGAAGGTGTTGTTCTCTGAGTCTAAACGAAATTCTTTTGGCATAATACATGACATCACGAGAGATTTGGACATGGTAAAATAAGAACTCTATAAATATAAAATAAATAAATAAGAAGACCAGAATGTAGGTGAGGTGTTATTAACTTTTCAAAAGAGCGATTATTGGACTTTACAAACAAGAATGAAACTTTCCAACATCCGGAGAAATCAAAGATTTCTACTCTCACATTTTTTCATTGACTCAGAAAATGAAGACCCACAGGGATAAGGCTGAAAGATGCCATCTCAGACTTTAATGGATATAATTTGATTTTTGAAGGTGAAAATAATTTTTGTGGTTAGACAGTGAACAGTGTCACGAGTGTCTGCAGTCTACTTCTACAAACAGTCGGCAGAAATAAAAGGTCGGCCAATTTTAGGTTTCCATTTTTTCCCCCTCCCAAATTCAAATGAAGCCAAAGAAAAAACCCTAGAAGAAAAACTACCTCAAATAGAGTATGAAATGATGGCCACCAGAAGCAAAAAAACTCATTAAGTTGTTCTAGTAGCTTCCAGAACAGGTTGGAATCTCATAAGGGAATGGAGTAAAGCAGAAACAAGAAGGCCATGTTAGTGGCCTTATGTATCCTTTTCCCCGAGCTTTGAACCAAAATAGTGCGTTTAAAAAAAAAATTCCAAAAAATAAAGTTGTTTTGAAAATAATGTCTGATCTAATGCGTCTGTGCCACATAAGCTGTCATGTCATAAAACCGTAGTTGATAACTACGGTTTTATTTTTCTAAAGTGGTTCCACGGTTTTAACTTTAAGTTTAAAGCCGTAGTTGGTGACTATGACTTTGACTTTTTTTTAAAATGATCAAAGCCGTAGTCACCAACCGCGGTTTTAACTTTATATATAACTTTAATTTTTTAATAAAAATATTATATTATTTTGATTTTAAATATACTTATTTCATTATTTTAAAAATAATAATATACGAAATTAAATAATTTATATTTTTAATTTGATATAAAAATATTTTTTAAAATTTTATTAAAACAATAGGCACTATATTTAATATAAATATAATTAATTAATTAAAATAAAATATAATAAATTATATTTATTTAAAATAAATAAATTATAAATGCCTATTTAGAAAAATAAAAAAGTAATATAAATTATTATATTAATTAATAATTTTTTATATATTATATATAAGTGGTATATAATACCTCTCTCACACACACACACACACACACACACATATATATATATATATATATATATATATATATATATATATATATAAAAAGTTTAATTTAAGTTTAAAATTTATCACATTTTTATTTAAATATATAAATAAATTTTATTAAAACAATTGACACTATATTTAATATAAATATAATTATTTAATTAAAATTAAATATAAATAAAATATAATAAATTATGTTTATTTAAAATAAATAAATTATAAATGCCTATTGGGAGAAAAAAATAATATAAATTATCATATTAATTAATAATTTTTTATATATTATATGTAAATAGTATATAATATCACACACACACACATATATATATATATATATATATATATATATATAAGTTTAATTTAAGCTTAAAATTTAGCATATTTATTTGAATATATAAATAAATTATTATCATATCGATATAATATTATGAACTTAAATTAAAATATGATAAATTTTAAACTTAATTGAATTTATATACATGTGACATTATATACCACTTACATATAGTATATAAAAAATTATTAATTAATATAATAATTTATATTATTTTTTTTAATAGGCTTTCATAATTTATTATATTTTATTTATATTTAAATATAATTAACTAAATATATTTATATTAAATATAGAGTATATTATTTTAATAAAATTTAAAAATATATTTATATCAAATTAAAAATATCAATTATTTAATTTCATATATTATTATTTTTAAAATAATAAATAAGTATATTTAAAATCAAAATAATATAATATTTTATTAAAAAAATTAAAGTTATATATAAATATATATAAAGTTAAACCGTAGTTGGTGAATACGGTTTTAACCATTTTAAAAAAAAATCAAAGCCGTAGTCACCAACTATGGCTTTAAACTTAAAGTTAAAACCGTGATTAGTAACTACGGTTTCTAACCACTTTAGAAAAATAAAACCGTAGTCACCAACTACGGTTTTATGACATGACAACTTATTTGGCACAGACGCATTAGATCATGTATTATTTTCAAAACAACTTTATTTTTTGAAATTTTTTTTTAAAACACACTATTTGAGGTCAAAGCTCCTTTTTTTTCCCCTCTCTTTCTGTAAGTAAAAAGGCCACCCATTAAAGTTAAAAGGGCACATCGGGAAGAGCAAGATACACCTAGCCTCACAGAATGGAACCGGATATAGTTTTAACACTTAAAAAAATTAGAAAGCAATAAAAAAACCCAAAACAAAAGAAAAAAAAAAAGGAAAGTAAATCGTACCCATTTCTTCGAAAACATGCCAATCTGCAGGGACTTGGAAACTGGAACGCCATTGACAACGTCGAAACCGAGGATTTTTGGCATGTCTGGAAGCTCATCAACAAACATTTTCAACTGTGATATCTTTATCAGTCTGTCATCTGACCGTGTAGCCTCTACAACAGCTCCCAACAAAGCTAAAGAAAGGAGATGAAACAGCAGAATTTTCTCCATAACCATCATGTTCAATTTGGTTACATGCACAGAGAGAGAGAGGGAGGGGGAGGAGCGAGGCAGGGGGGTTGGGAGAGGGAAAGAGGACGAGAGATGGGTGCGGATATGAACTTGTGCTTGATGTTAGATTTTATGTCATCCAAGGGGGATTCTCGAGAAAGAAAGGAGGTGGACCTCGTGGAGATTGGAGGGCTTCGAAGTTTCCAAAATAAATAAATAAAAAAAGACTAAATAATGCAAGCATTAAGTTAAAACCTAAAGTAGGCAATGAAAGTAAATGCAAGAATTATGTTAAAACCTAAAGTAGACAATGAAAGTAAAACGTAAAAACAAGACTTGGTCTCCTCTCTGAAAACATTTTTGAAAAACAATTTTTAATAATAGATTTAAAAATTATTCTATGATATTTTATAAAATAAAAATATATTTAGAAACTTAAAATTTTTTTAATATATTTTAAAAATAATTTTTATATTTAATATTTTATTTTATATTTGTATAATTATTTTTTAAAACAATCAATAAAAAATAAGTTAAAACAATTAAAAAAATGTCTTCTAAAAATACCATATTTTATATTCTTAATAATAGAAAACAAAAAATAATTTTGAAAAATGTTTTCCTGTTTTTTCATTCTAAATAACAAAAAATTATTTTAAAAAATAGTTATTAAACAAGTCCTTCATCTTCGTTAATATTAATGGATTTCTAATGTTTTGAAAAGAAAATAAAATAATAACAAGGGGAGAATTAGCTTTAAAAGGAGTTCAAATATGGCAATGCCTTCTAAAATAGTATTAAAAAATAATAGGGAAAAATAGGGGCAAGTAGATAAGCTGTATTTTTGTTGTTTTAAATTCATTGGTCAATCCAAATTCAACCTGATTAATAATCAAAATCTCTTATTTAATAATTAAATTGAGTTAAATTTTATAGAAGTCTATATAATTAATGTCTTAAACTAATATATTTATGACTCATCTATTTATTTAAAAAAATTTTAAAAAGTTTATATATATATATATATAGTTAACAAAAAAAATTATCTATTTATTAAATGAGTTATGCAGATTGATATAAATTTGATTCAAATTTGATTATACATATTTTATACAAATTCGTAAAAAGTGTGATGAACTTGAATCATGTTGATGAATTATATTAAATTTTGTCACCCATAAAAAATGCCCCAATGAAAATAAGGACGAGCAAATGGTTAAAAAATTACATCCCATAATAATTTAAAAAAAAAAATCAAATATCATGCCTACATGATTTTTTTTTTTTTTCATTTTTTCTATGATGCATTTTTATGTGTTCCTACTTGAAAATGTTTAAGATACCAAAGAAGTATCCATTGAAATTTGATGTTTTTTTTCTCTTTTTTCAAAAGCATTTAAATCAAACGAATCAAGATAAATAACAAAATCAAGAAACAAAACAATAAAATTAAACGTATCAAAAGTAATAAAATCAAGGAGTAAACATGATGTGACCTAATTAATCATTTTTTTTTTCCATGTGAATAAAGATGTGTGGTCCTTTTCCATGGTCAATCTTTCAGATCCCGTCATACCTGTGAGGGCTCTCCTCCATGTATCCTGTTATGAGAAACTCCCCTCCACGTGTCCCTTTTCCTACCCGGACTCCTCGATCGACTATCACTAGCATGCAATACATCCAGGACATCCCATTCGAATCTCTACCAGCCCATTTGGTACTTGGCACAATGAGGCCCTTATTTTCTACATGGCCAGGCGACAAGAGGAGACCAAGCTTCTTAGACGGACAAGATTGTCCAGTCAAGCCTTCAAGGCCCATTGACCTATGTGATCATTTGTATCTGACATAAGAACAATTGAAGGAACCTCTAATAGCCTTCAAGTCCATGTCAATTAAGTGTTACACGTAACCCCAAGTCATCAGGTTGAGGGGACAGGCGACTACACGATCAAATGTCATGACACATCAACTAACGGCACTTATCAGCTGCCCAAAACTATGATGATTGTCCTACCACCTGCAAAACAATCATTATTACAGAAAAGGTCAAAGTACTTAGTCAGCACTACAGTGATGATCTCTTAAGCATTATAAAAGTCATTCGAAAGCATAAACAAGGTACGCATAGGCTAGCATATTCACTATCTTCCTTGAGTACAAATTATCTCTGTTTGATTTAAGCTTCGAAGGGGTGTGTCTGGACCACCTATCCAGACATTCTTTTGTGCAAGTGAAAAGCTCACCCAATCTTGACATTGTTAGATAGAAGCTTGGAGAGGCACAACATACGAAGGAAGATTGTCTAACCTCTGTTAATTTAAACAAATCTGACTCCAGTTGAACTTGGAAAAACAATTTCGGGTCAATTATTCATAGTTTTCCATAATCATTTTTTTTTTCTTTCTTTTCTATCTTCTTTAGATAAGATGAAGACCGAAGAATTGTCGAAGTAACCTAAAATGATGGTGAGCTCATTGGGAGTAGAAAAAAAGGAAAGAAATAAGTATATCCATGGGCCAGAGAGTATCGCGTAGGTTGCTGAATGAGTACGTATCAGGGATGTGTAAGCTTTATGTATTGTGTGATGCTCGTCTAAGTGAAAAGCTGGTCTGGGAGAATAATAGGAGCGTGACAAGGACATCCACCCACCTACCCTAAAGCGGGGATTTCTAATTTTTATATTATTTTTAAAAAATATTATTAAAAGGTATTATTCGAAAAATAATCCGGACGTACCGAGTCTACCGACAGCCACTTTTGTTCTTTTAACTTTCCATCCATAAAATAAAAAATAAGACTATGAATCCAACAGGAAGGTTTTAGAAAATAGTTCCTTTTTTTTTTCGAAAAAAAATTAAGAACATTTTTAAAAAACAGTTCTATAGTATTTTTGAAAATAAAAATCTAGTCAAAAAGTTAAAATCTTCTCAATCTATTTTTTTTTATCTTTTCAAATATTTTTAAGAAATAATTAAAAATAAAATGAATATTTGAAAGAAGTTTTAGCTCATACATGATACCTTCACAAAAATAAATTGAAAACACTATAAATTCCTAAACAATATTATTTATTTTTGAAAGTAATTGAGAATTATCTTCAAGGACTCTTCTTAATTATTGTTTTTTTTTTTTTTTGTTAAATTTCAAATAAGTTTAAAATTTTCAATGGGTTGATCATTTTCTATTTTGTTTGAATGACGAGTAAAGGTGGCTTCAATAATATTTTTATTTGAATTGTTTTTCATAGATATGTTTTCTTTTGAAAGTATTTTTAAGAAAAATATTTATAAATTATTTATTTAAAAAATATTATAAGTAATTTTTTAGATTTTTAAAAGTGTTTTTTTTTAAATTTATTAAACATCTAAATTTTTTTAAAAAAAATTAAAAGTGTTTTCTAAAATTATTGTCAAACGGACTATAAATATATAATGAGATTTTTTTTTTTTGTTAATTTGCATGATGAAAAATATCCCCTAACATTTGTCTATTTATAAACTAAATTAATTGGTCGAATACAAAAGCCATAAAATCAATTTCATGTCTAGAATTTTTACTTCTTGTGTAGCTACAGTGAGGTGGATGTCTATATTCCATGTATTTTGGCATTGAATCAATGAAGAGAAGGGCCATTGGCCTTTAATGCGTGGTTAGAAATTATGTACAAATGGGACCATAAATTTGGATTCTTCCCAAATTCTTATCATTTTTTCTTCCCTGCGATTAGCTTTCAGGCCATCTACCGCCCACAAGATTCCAAGACAAAGAAAAATGTATGGTAAAGGGATCAATCACATCAGTATGAAAAGTCTTCCCACTACTCACTGATTGGGACCCTAGTTTGATTTTTTCATCATCAATAAAAAATTTGTAAGATTAAGAGTAGGAAATAGTCATTCCAATGGATTGAAGGTTGAAAAAGTCACTTAATGGAAGCAGCAGACATGGCAGGGCTATTGAGTATCGAGTATTGGGTTAGGCAAAGACACCCAATCTAAGTTGCTGTTTGCCACTTAGTTGTATCTAATGGTCTCTTGAAATTTCAGACCTCTTTCCTTTTAAGGAGAGACTTGGCACTGGCTTTTCTTTTGTGTTTTCCCCCCGTTTTTCTGTTTCCTTCATCATTTCATTAGGTACTTGAAAGAAATCAAAATTGGATTTCACAGCAGGGATCCCATACAGCCATATTGTACAATTGAAACTTTTTTTGAGTAGATGGACCCATCTATGTGGATAGGGCTTCAAGGGCAGAAAGATATGGTTCCCCTTACTGCTAAATGGCATCACCTACCCAGTATAAAGAGTCGAGTCTAGGCATGGTGGGCTGGTCTCTCCGGTTCCTTTTCTCGTTTGACTTTGTATACTTTATGGGCTGTTTCTATTAGTATTAATGAAGAGCCTTTTGAGTATGGTGCCCGCATTATAAATGTCGATGCTTTCATGGGCAGATGCAGTGGAAGGTAAGTGTAGAGATGTTTGTGGATCTCCTAAGTGTCAACCACTAAACCTAATGATATAATCTAGTGGGGCGTGTGGCGAAGACATTATTATAATCTCTCCTAAGTGGTCAGATATAATAAATGGACAATTATTAATAACATCAACGTGGCCAACTATATCATATCATAAATAAAGTGAACACCATAAGCTTGGTGAATATTTTTTTATCCTAGTAGTGGTAGTGAATGCCACAAATTTTATATCAATAGTCATCAAATGTTGTATTATTTTATTTTTTTCTTTATAGTTAATAATGTTAATATACTGGTTTATCTCTCATCTCCTCCTTCATGAAGTGACGACTTTTTTGAACTATTAGCTTAGTGACTTTATAGTTAATAGTGTTTTCCTAATGAAATAAGCCACATTATCTTTATGGAACCCCATCACCGTATTAAACCTTTCTATCAGGTTCCCAGTAAGGAATATAATATTCAACTTTCCATAGTGACACCATTGGCCTGAAGTGTCCAAATGATAATCAATGGAATTTAGTCCTAATGAAAAGACAAACAACAACATCCACCCTATAGGTGAAAACATGCACCTACCTACCCACCCATCAGTTTATACAAATGAACACTGGTGTGCACACATGCAAACTCACACAAAGATACCTACTGTCCCTTTCTATAACCACAAAAACCACTTCTCATGTAGCTATAAGTTCTTTGTGCCCTCAAAAGATATTACTCACCTCCTCGGCAGCTGATTTTGGACACAGTGATAGGCTCAAAGGAAAGGGAGATAATGCAGGTGCATGTGCACAAGGGATCTGGAATTCCTTCACCACCAGATGGCTTATAACTGCCTCCACTCCTGCCAAATCATCTATACCCTGCAGGTTAAAGAGAATGAGAAGGAATGAGATACAAACTTTGAAGCACAAAAACCCAACATTGATTCAGTCTTAAATAATCAGCATCTTTCAACTCTAGATGCCAATTTCTTCTTCTCGCTCTGAGAAGAAGAGAAAAAGAGTTTTAGTAGCTAAAGTCATATCACAATATAAGCACCGTATATATGCATCATGTTTATACAACACTTTATGTCAACTGAAAAAGGCATTAGACTAAATAACAGATGCCTCAATTCTTGTCTGGTACCTGCATATTCAATAGCCATGACAATGCACCATTGTGGACACAAATTTGTAGGACTCAGAACAACTCCGAAATGAAAAATGAAAATTCAAAGTTTGGGAGTGAATTCAAAAAATTTTATTTAAGACACCATAAGGAAAAAGGGGGAACAAGAGGAAGTTGGCAATCCTATTATGATGACAAGCGTTAGCCGCAACACAAGCAATAAATTGGAAGTATTTATTGTTGAATTTGAGTGGGAAAATAGAAAGCAAATGGGAGGAGAAGCACTAGCTCTTGCTCTAGAATTTGTTTGAATATTTGGGAATTTTAAATAACTAGAAAATTACTTTGGATGTTAATTAAGCAATTATGGATACTAATATCCTTAACTTCAACAGCTGTCATGGAGGAGATATTTGTTCTTTATGTCCAAAATAGTGACAGAAATGCAGCATGGTACCCAAGAATATAATTTCCATACCATCCCTTGTCGATAATCATCCATGTCTTCAACATCGTCATCAGAAAGCATCCCACCACTGCAACAGCATTTACCTTTGTTCGGTTAACTAAAGTCTGCACAGCTCTCGGTAGTGAATCAGGATGCTTAATTCTCCCTGTTGATTGCCCGCTCTTTGGATCAACCCATTTCTCCACCTATAAAACACGTTATAGATATGAACAGCTCACGATTACCTTGGTAGTGGAACTCTGCATTCATGAAAATCAAAGTACTTAAATGCAATGACAACATTCGGCCAAGAACAGAGAAAATGAGAACAACCGTTGAGCAGCAATTCGCTATCCAACCATGACATGACATGTCAGATAATCCATTAATAAACAAACTTTGATACTGAACTACATTAAAAATTTTTAAAGGAGAAGAGAAAAGCAAAGTTACTGAATTGCAGGGGCAATGTTTTCATTGCTACAAACTTTGTAAAAGTATCAGTTCTCATGAAGAGAGATCATAATTAGACAATACAAATAATGTTGACTCATCAATCACCAAGTGTATGACCCTTGGTCTAATGCATCATGCCCATGTCATCAATAAGCATCTCACAAGAAGTGCAGTTAGTCATCAAAGAGAAAGGCCTGCAGCACATAAAACATGTCTTGCAAAGGGAAAGGTCTGCAGCACATGAAACATGTTATGTAATCTGTCTGGAACATGCATCTTTTACTTTAGCTCCACTTAAGATATGGGCAATTAGCAGTATGTTGATATTTGGCTCCATTAGTCTTTAATCTGATAGCTGATAAGGACGCATACCAGTAAAGGAGTGTCAGTGACAATATATTCCAAAACAGGCAATCCAAGGGAAGCGCTTGTCGCATCAGCCACTTGCAAATGGCGAAGTCGAAGCTCCCCCTCTATTGCAGCATCAAGAACCAACCCCACCTGCTTGACATCACAAGCCCAATGTAAGATTACAGACTAAGCAGCCAGCAAACATGACATAATTACATGCAAGAAATGAGACAAGATTATAGAAGCATACTCTATTTTGGTGAACTGGCTGCAATGCCCATAAGCCTTCTGCAAATCGATCAAGAGCAAAACCTACAACATATAGCACATTTGGCACGGGCCAATAAAGCATTGCTGCATTAAGCACCTAAAGTTGCAGAGATAGATGCTTAAGCATAGGCTGCACTGTCCTCCATAGACCATAGCTAAGGTATATGTTTTAGACTTTTAAAAAATAAGTCCAAGCAGAAAGTTTTCGCATTTTCCATCCCACGGTAGCCATGGGCACAGGACTAACCCGTCCTATTGCCCACTTATTTGGATGGGCCCGATCATTACGTTTGTCCAGGCTCGATTTTCTTGGCCCATTCAATTATTGGGCCGGCCCTCATCCATTAAGCTTCAACCCCGGGCCACAGTACTTCATAACTGTTAATCCTTGATTAATTCATACATAAACGCAGCATAATTTCGTAGTTAAACTTATTTATTAAAAATAACCCAATGCAACTCAAGATGCAAGGGAACAACAGTAATACCTGTGGAGATGGAATCTAACTATTAACGGTAAATGACCAAAACACCCTTTTTGAGTTAGGGTAAGAGAGAGAGACGTACGTTAGGGTGCGAAATGAGGCAATCAACGACGGAGGCGAGTGCACGAGCAACTGGCTAAGCGTCGCCGGCGAATCCACCGATGGTGGTACCTACACCTGTCGGCACTATCATCACGCTCGTCTACTCCTTCTTGCACTGTATCACCACCCCGGAAAAATCAGAGCCCAATACTTCTCACAATCACATTTACCATCACCAATTTTTTCATTATTTGTAAACGGAAACCAAGAAGAAGTGGGAGTTAAAGAGTGTCGAGTGAAGTGACCTTGTTGGAATGATAAGAGCAGGAGATTTTTAATTTAACCAGCGGCTGCGATTTTCCGATGGCCAGATTTCGACCGGTGAAAGATGGAAAGGGAGGCATGAGACGAAGTGCCATTTTGTGGGCTGAGATGGAATAGGCTCACGATTTTGCCCCTACCTATTCTTCCTAATGACATTCTAATTTTCTCCTTTGGAAAATTAATGATTTAATTTTTCAATCCCATAATTCCAAACCTCATACCTTGGGATAATTTTTAGCATTCGCCTAAAATTCAACAAAACAAAAAAACCCTAATGCTATGTTTGCTTCCAAGAAACTTTGAAGGAAAATACAAAAAGAAAGAAAATAAAAATAAATAAATAAATTTAAACTTGATTACTTTTATATGTTTTTTTAAATTTATTTACTTATTTTTCTTTATTATATTTTCAAGCAATGAGATGAGACCATTACGAAGAAATTAATAGAATCAAAGTATGAAGAAATCGTATCGAAATTATACAGAAATAAGACCAAGTTATAAAGAAGTAGGACCATAGTACAAAATTTTGGACCCAATTATAATTTTGCTTTTAAGAGTATAATTGTATATATTGTAAAAGGAATATCAAATTTTGGCAGCAAAATGAACACAAATTTCATAAATTCATATTTTAATATTTATATTACAACAACATATATATACTTTATAAAAATTATACATTAATCATATAATTATTAAAAATATTAAATATAATTTAAATACACTTAGTTGTTAAATGAAATGAGCTTAAGGTACAAAAAAAAAAAAAGAGACGCAAGTGCAAAGATGATGTAAAACTTTTGGATCTCTCATAATTCTACCCTTGGAAGAATAATTGGATATATTAAGGGTGGAATGAGTAAAATTTCATAAAGTCACATATTTTTTATATATTACAACAACATATATATTTTATAAACATCATACATTAATCATACTCTGTCGTAATACCATTGCTGCCTACTCTGTTGTAGTAATACCATTACATCAACATTATAATGAGAATGGTACTTACAAGCGTAGGACATAACTATAAACTATCATACCACAGGAGACATCTCCGGTTATTCGATACAGTGCAACACAGTATCCCATCTCCGCGACTGGGCTTCTGCTTTATTCGATATTGTCACTGGGAAAACAATGGGCCTGCAGGGGTAAAGAAGTGATGAAGTGGAATAGATTAGTTATTAGTTTGATAAAATTAAAGAAGGAAACCAAATGCGATGTATTATGCTTACAAGAAGGTTGCTGTTGTAATAATCCCTATGGTTCTTCTTATTTGATGAGCTTCAAGGGTCTCATCATCGCATTGTCTTCATGATCCAAAATCTGCATTTTTACAGGAAAAAAATAAGATTTTCCCATTTGGATTGTGCCCAGAAGGAAGTGTCTCATTCGTAGCAATTTTCTTTTCCTTGTTCTGTTTTTTCGCCTTTGTAGTTTTGTAGTGAATTTAGATGAAAACACAGGCAAGGGAATAATTCAGGAAAATATGGATGAGACTTATGGAAGGGAGCGTCTTTGAAAGTAGTGAAGTGGCCTGCATTTGACCCAGGCAAGAAGACAAATCTGAGATTACAGAGCATCCGTGAATATGAAGCTCTATTTGGAATCTGCATGGCAGCAGTCATGATTTCCTGACGCCCATTCAAATTCAAACAGAACTTCTTTTTTCTTTATAAAAAAGTACAACCTTAAAGAATTTTTTGAATAAATTTTCACCATTTTACCAGAACTAACAAACTGGTTGTATAAGTGGTGTTACTTCTTGAAAGTAATCAAAACGATCTCATGCTTGGAGTAATTCAGATTGAAAAGCGGAATAAGATACTTACGTGGCAATGGTACACGTAACCAGGCTCTGCGGATGCATCGAACGGATACGATGCGTTGGAGTGTATGTAAGCAAATCTCACCAGTATCTTGGTCACATACCCCGGCGTCATCTTGAACACATTTTTCCAACCCTGCTCGTGAGCTGGCACTGCTGTTATGTTGCCACGTGCATACTTGCTTATCTGGCACTTGACGGCATTGTTGATCTTCAACATGCACTCCTTGAACTTTTCCACGTCCACCAGCTTTCTCTGTTCTAACACCACGAACAGCCCCAGGTGGATGTGCAGCGGGTGATTATCCTCCGTCAGATTGATCACGTTCCAGATCTCACTGGTTCCCTCTTTGGGTGTCTCCGTCGCCGGATCTTCGTACGGTTTTCCGTTCAAAAACAGATGGGTTGGCTCATCGGTGGGGCTCGTGTACTCGTACATTGCTATGTACCGTGTTGCTGCTGCATTGGATAAATCGGGTGATGGGTATTTTATCAATCTCTTCGGGACCCGCGACGTGTCAACCTCGCGTTGCCGCTTGATGATGAACTTCATCACGTTACCGTTGAACTTGTTGACTGGGTCGCCACTTGGGTAGGGAAAAGCCGCACCGTTTGCTAGAATAGCCGAATCGGATTTCGACTCCGAAAAGTCAACAATCACATCGACGATCTCTGATGGGGCCAGGAGGATTTTTTTTATCATGACCGGACGTTTGTTATAAGATGAGTCGGAGCCGACGTGGATGAATCGTAGACCGTTGGTGAAGAAGAACTCGAAGAAGCGAGCGTTGCTTGCGTTGATGATGCGGAATCTATATTTACGACGTCGTACTGTCAAACGTGGCCAGGCTTTCCGTTGACTATGATTGCATCACCAAAATACTCCGGCTGCCATTGTGGATGAATGGAGGGATTGTTTCCTGTTCTATTCATGTAGATGGAGCCATCGGTGCGAAAGCTTCGATCGAATACGATCAAGGGTCGATCAAACTCCTTTCCATGAGGGAGTCCGAGTGGGGACTCAATATCAGGATGACGGATGATGTAGGCCCCAATCAAGCCAGCCAGAAGGTTGACTCGAGTCAAACCCATTGCATGATCATGGTACCACATATTGCCTGGTTGCTGGATGTTGTAGTAGTGGTACTTCTTTTGGTCCAGGTGGGGCCTCTTTCTCTGAAGCCACGGGTGAACCATGAGTTGGCGTGTCCATCGCTCTGGGGTTCGTCGATGCCCCGTGGAGATGAACCACCGTTGGGACGCCCTTCTTCGTGGCGGGAATGGCAGTTGGGATGGTTCGGTCCCAGGGTAAGATGTGTTTTGATGGGAGGTAATTTCGCCACGTCACGTAGGTGTCAACTCCGTAGAGGGCCTCGATGGTTGGACCAGGAACCGTTGCGGTGTTATTGGAAGTACCATAGGCAAATACACGGGTCGGCGGGAGATCTCTGTGGAATTTCTGCACAGCAAGACCAGATAAGAACCGTCGAGTAAGATGACCTTTTTTTCTTCCTTTTCTGAATCATGACAAAGAACCGAGAGGACCCACTACACAGTTACTAGGGCTGCTCCAACGGGAACATTTCTTGATTACAAATTTAAAGTGAAGGAAAAAATCCGTTCACTAGGTTAAACATTGCCACGTCAGATATAATTTGCCTTGAAATATTACAAACCACAGTCATCTCTTCAGGAAGGTGTTGTTCTCTGAGTCTAAACGAAATTCTTTTGGCATAATACATGACATCACGAGAGATTTGGACATGGTAAAATAAGAACTCTATAAATATAAAATAAATAAATAAGAAGACTAGAATGTAGGTGAGGTGTTATTAACTTTTCAAAAGAGTGATTATTGGACTTTACAAACAAGAATGAAACTTTCCAACATCCGGAGAAATCAAAGATTTCTACTCTCACATTTTTTCATTGACTCAGAAAATGAAGGCCCACAGGGATAAGGCTGAAAGATGCCATCTCAGACTTTAATGGATATAATTTGATTTTTGAAGGTGAAAATAATTTTTGTGGTTAGACAGTGGGCAGAAGCTAGTAAGACTATGATATTTTGGTTCAACAGTGTCACGAGTGTCTGCAGTCTACTTCTACAAACAGTCGGCAGAAATAAAAGGTCGGCCAATTTTAGGTTTCCATTTTTCCCCCTCTTTAATTATACCTCCCAAAATCAAATGAAGCCAAAGAAAAAACCCTAGAAGAAAAACTACCTCAAATAGAGTATGAAATGATGGCCACCAGAAGCAAAAAACTCATTAAGTTGTTCTAGTAGCTTCCAGAACAGATTGGAATCTCATAAGGGAATGGAGGAAAGCAGAAACAAGTAGCCACTAACATGGCCTTTTGTATCCTTTTCCCCTCTCTTTCTGTAAGTAAAAAGGACACCCGTTAAAGTTAAAAGGGCACATCGGGAAGAGCAAGATACCCTAGCTTCACAGAATGGAACCGGATTCAAAATGGAAGACAATAGTAGTTTTAACACTTAAAAAAATTAGAAAGCAATAAAAAACCCAAAACAAAAGAAAAAAAATAAGGAAAGTAAATCGTACCCATTTCTTCGAAAACATGCCAATCTGCAGGGACTTGGAAACTGGAACGCCATTGACAACGTCGAAACCGAGGATTTTTGGCATATCTTGAAGCTCATCAACAAACATTTTCAACTGTGATATCTTTATCAGTCTGTCATCTGACCATGTAGCCTCTACAACAGCTCCCAACAAAGCTAAAGAAAGGAGATGAAACAGCAGAATTTTCTCCATAACCATCATGTTCAATTTGGTTACATGCAGAGAGAGAGAGAGAGGGAGGGGGAGGAGCGAGGCAGGGGGGGTTGGGAGAGGGAAAGAGAACGAGAGATGGGTGCGGATATGAACTTGTGCTTGATGTTAGATTTTATATCATCCAAGGGGGATTCTCGAGAAAGAAAGGAGGTGACGTCGGGGACATTGGTGGGCTTCGATGTTTTCCAAAATAAATAAATAAAAAAAGACTAAATAATGCAAGAATTATGTTAAAACCTAAAGTAGGCAATGAAGTGAATGCAAGAATTATGTTAAACGTAGGCAATGAAAGTAAACGTAAAAACAAGACTTGGTC
Source organism: Vitis riparia (assembly GCF_004353265.1). Taxonomy (NCBI): domain Eukaryota; kingdom Viridiplantae; phylum Streptophyta; class Magnoliopsida; order Vitales; family Vitaceae; genus Vitis; species Vitis riparia. Next base: position 4,341,787 of record NC_048431.1, on the reverse strand, counting down.
TCCTCTCTGAAAACATTTTTGAAAAACAATTTTTAATAATAGATTTTTAAAATTATTCTATGATATTTCATAAAATAAAAATATATTTAGAAACTTAAAATATTTTAATATATTTTAAAAATAATTTTTATATCTAATGTTTTATTTTATATTTGTATAATTATTTTTTAAAACAATCATTAAAAAATAAGTTAAAACAATTAAAATTTATTTTCTTGTTTTTTCATTTTAAATAACAAAAAATTATTTTAGAAAATAGTTATTAAACAAGCTCTTCATCTTCGTTAATATTAATGGATTTCTAATGTTTTGAAAAGAAAATAAAATAATAACAAGGGTAGAATTAGCTTTAAAAGGAGTTCAAATATGGCAATGTCTTCTAAAATAGTATTAAAAAATAATAGGGGAAAATAGGGGCAAGTAGATAAGCTGTATTTTTGTTGTTCTAAATTCATTGGTCAATCCAAATTCAACCTATTTAATAACGGCTAATATGCAGTGTAATTCATTTGACCTATTTAATAATCAAAATCTCTTATATAATAATTAAATTGAGTTAAGTTTTATAGAAGTCTATATAATTAATGTCTTAAACTAATATATTTATGACTCATCTATTTATTTAAAAATAAATTTAAAATAAGTTTACATATATATATATAGTTAATAAAAAAAATTACATATTTATTAAATTAGTTATGCAGATTAATACAAATTTGATTCAAATTTGATTATACATATTCTATACAAATCCGTAAAAAGTGTGATGAACTTGAATTATGTTGATGAATTGTATTAAATTTTGTCACCTCTAAAAATGCCTCAATGAAAATAAGGACGAGCGAATGGTTAAAAAATTAAGTCCAATAATAATTTTTTTTTAAAAAAAAAATCAATATCATGCCTACATGATTTTTTTTTCTTTCATTTTTTCTATGATGCATTTTTATGTGTTCCTACTCGAAAATGTTTAAGATACCAAAGAAGTATCCATTGAAATTTGATGTTTTTTTCTCTTTTTCAAAAACATATAAATCAAACGAATCAGGATAAATAACAAAATCAAGAAACAAAACAATAAAATTAAACGTATCAAAAGTAATAAAATCAAGGAGTAAACATGATGTGACCAAATTAATCATTTTTTTTCCATGTGAATAAAGAAGTGTGGTTCTCTTCCATAGTCAATCTTTCAGACCCAGCCATACCGATGGGGGCTCTCCTCCACGTGTCCTGTTATGAGAAGCTCCCCTCCACGTGTCCCTTTTCCTACCCGGACTCCTCGATCGACTATCACTAGCATGCAATCCGTCCAGGACATCCCATTCGAATCTCTATCAGCTCATTTGGTACCCCGGCACAATGAGGCCCTTATTTTCTACAAGGCTAGGCGACAAGAGGAGACCGAGCTTCTTAGATGGACAGGATTGTCCAGTCAAGCCTTCAAGGCCCATTGGCCTATGTGATTATTTGCGTCTGACCTAGGAACAACTGAAGGAACCTCTAATAACCTTCAAGTCCATGTCAATTAAGTGCTACACGTAACCCCAGGCCATCAACAGGTTGAAGGGACAGGCGGCTACACGATCAAATGTCATGACACATCAGCTAACAACACCTATCAGCCGCCCAAAATTATGATGATTGGGCTATCACCTGCAAAACAATCATCATTATAGAGAAGGTCAAAGTGTTTAGTCAACACTACAATAATGATCTCTTAAGCATTATAAAAGTCCTCTTAAAGCATAAACAAGGTACGCATGGACGCATAGGCTAGCATATTCACTATCTCCCTTGAGTAGTTCAAACTATCTCTATTTGATTTAAGCTTTGGAGGGGTGTGTCTGGACCACCTATCCGGACATTCTTTTGTGCAGGTGGAAAGCTCATCCAATCTTGACATTGTTAGACAGAAGCTCGGAGAGGCACAAAGTATGAAGGAAGATTGTCTAACCTCTATTAATTTAGACAAATCTAACTCCAGTTGAACCTAGAACAACAACCAGGTCAATTATTCATAGTTTTCCACAATCATTTTTTTTTTTTCCATTTTTTTTTTCTTTTCTATCTTCTTCTTTAGATAAGATGAAGACCGAAGAATTGTCAAAGTAACCTGAAATGATGGTGAGCTCATTGGGAGTAGAAAAAAGGAAAGAAATAAGTATATCGATGGGCCAGAGAGTATTGCGTAGGTTGCTGAATGAGTACGTATCAGGATGTGTAAGCTTTATGTATTGTGTGATGCTGGTCTAAGTGAAAAGCTGGTCTGGGAGAATAATAGGAGCGTGACAAGGACATCACCCTAAAGTGGGGATTTCTAATTTTTATATTATTTTAAAAAGTATTATTAAAAGGTATTATTCGAAAAATAATCCGGACGTACCGAGTCTACCGACAGCCACTTTTATTCTTTAACTTTCCATCCATAAAATAAAAAATAAGACTATGAATCTAACAGGCAGGTTTTAGAAAATAGTTCTTTTTTTTTTCTAAAAAATTAAGAACATTTTTAAAAAACAGTTCTATAGTATTTTTGAAAATAAAATCTAGTCTAAAAGTTAAAATCTTCTCAATCTATATTTTTTTTTATCTTTTCAAATATTTTTAAGAAATAATTAAAAATATAATGAATATTTGAAGAAGTTTTAGGTCATACATGATACCTTCACAAAATAAATTGAAAACATTATAATTCCTAAACGATATTATTTATTTTTGAAAGTAATTGAGAATTATCTTCAAGGACTCTTCTTAATTATTGTTTTTTTTTGTTAAATTTCAAATAAGTTTAAAATTTTCAAACGTGGTTGATCATTTCCTATTTTGTTTGAATAAGGAGTAAGAGTGTCTTCAATAATATTTTATTTGAATTGTTTTTAATAGACATGCTTTCTTTTAAAAGTATTTTAAGAAAAACACCTACAAATTATTTTTAAAAAAACATTATAAGTAATTTTTTAGATTTTTAAAAGTGTTTTTTAAAATTTGTTAAACACCTAAATTTGCTATACACTATATAATGATTTTTTTTTTTTTATTTTGTTAATTTGCATGATGAAAATATCCCCTAACATTTGTCTATTTATAAACCAAATTAATTGGTCAAATACAAAAGCCATAAATTCAATTTCATGTCTAGAATTTTTACTTCTTGTGTAGCTACAATGAGGTGGATGTTTATATTCCTTGTATTTTGGCATGGAATCAATGAAGAGAAGGGCCATTGGAATTTAATGCGTGGTTAGAAATTATGTACAAATGGGACCATAAATTTGGATTCTTCCCAAATTCTTATCATTTGTTCTTCCCTGCGATTAGCTTTCAGGCCATCTACCGTCCACAAGATTCCAAGACAAAGAAAAATGTATGGTAAAGGGATCAATCACATCAGTATGAAAAGTCTTCCCACTACTCACTGATTGGGACCCTAGTTTGATTTTTTCATCATCAGTAAAAAATTTGGAAGATTAAGAGTAGGAAAAAGTCACTCCAATGGATTGAAGGTTGAAAAAGTCACTCCAATGGAAGCAGCAGACATGGCAGGGCTATTGAGTATCGAGTATTGGGTTAGGCAAAGACACCCAATCTAAGTTGCTGTTTGCCACTTAGTTGTATCTAATGGTCTCTTGAAATTTCAGACCTCTTTCCTTTTAAGGAGAGACTTGGCACTGGCTTTTCTTTGTGTTTTCCCCCCGTTTTTCTGTTTCCTTCATCATTTCATTAGGTACTTCAAAGAAATCAATATTGGATTTCACAGCAGGAATCCCATACAGCCATATTGTACAATTGAAACTTTTTTTGAGTAGATGGACCCATCTACTGTGGATAGGGCTTCAAGGGCAGAAAGATATGGTTCCCCTTACTGCTTGCTAAATGGCATCACCTACCCAGCATAAAGAGTCGAGTCTAGGCATGGTGGGCTGGTCTCTCCTGTTCCTTTTCTCGTTTGACTTTGTATACTTTATGGGCTGTTTCTATTAGTATTAATGAAGAGCCTTTTGAGTATGGTGCCCACATTATAAATGCGGATGCTTTCATGGGCAGATGCAGTGGAAGGTAAGTGTAGAGATGTTTGTGGATCTCCTAAGTGTCAACCACTAAACCTAATGATATAATCTAGTGGGGCGTGTGGCGAAGACATTATTATAATCTCTCCTAAGTGGTCAGATATAATAAATGGACAATTATTAATAACATCAACGTGGCCAACTATATCATATCATAAATAAAGTGAACACCATAAGCTTGGTGAATATTTTTTTATCCTAGTAGTGGTAGTGAATGCCACAAATTTTATATCAATAGTCATCAAATGTTGTATTATTTTATTTTTTTCTTTATAGTTAATAATGTTAATATACTGGTTTATCTCTCATCTCCTCCTTCATGAAGTGACGACTTTTTTGAACTATTAGCTTAGTGACTTTATAGTTAATAGTGTTTTCCTAATGAAATAAGCCACATTATCTTTATGGAACCCCATCACCGTATTAAACCTTTCTATCAGGTTCCCAGTAAGGAATATAATATTCAACTTTCCATAGTGACACCATTGGCCTGAAGTGTCCAAATGATAATCAATGGAATTTAGTCCTAATGAAAAGACAAACAACAACATCCACCCTATAGGTGAAAACATGCACCTACCTACCCACCCATCAGTTTATACAAATGAACACTGGTGTGCACACATGCAAACTCACACAAAGATACCTACTGTCCCTTTCTATAACCACAAAAACCACTTCTCATGTAGCTATAAGTTCTTTGTGCCCTCAAAAGATATTACTCACCTCCTCGGCAGCTGATTTTGGACACAGTGATAGGCTCAAAGGAAAGGGAGATAATGCAGGTGCATGTGCACAAGGGATCTGGAATTCCTTCACCACCAGATGGCTTATAACTGCCTCCACTCCTGCCAAATCATCTATACCCTGCAGGTTAAAGAGAATGAGAAGGAATGAGATACAAACTTTGAAGCACAAAAACCCAACATTGATTCAGTCTTAAATAATCAGCATCTTTCAACTCTAGATGCCAATTTCTTCTTCTCGCTCTGAGAAGAAGAGAAAAAGAGTTTTAGTAGCTAAAGTCATATCACAATATAAGCACCGTATATATGCATCATGTTTATACAACACTTTATGTCAACTGAAAAAGGCATTAGACTAAATAACAGATGCCTCAATTCTTGTCTGGTACCTGCATATTCAATAGCCATGACAATGCACCATTGTGGACACAAATTTGTAGGACTCAGAACAACTATCATACCGAAATGAAAAATGAAAATTCAAAGTTTGGGAGTGAATTCAAAAAATTTTATTTAAGACACCATAAGGAAAAAGGGGGAACAAGAGGAAGTTGGCAATCCTATTATGATGACAAGCGTTAGCCGCAACACAAGCAATAAATTGGAAGTATTTATTGTTGAATTTGAGTGGGAAAATAGAAAGCAAATGGGAGGAGAAGCACTAGCTCTTGCTCTAGAATTTGTTTGAATATTTGGGAATTTTAAATAACTAGAAAATTACTTTGGATGTTAATTAAGCAATTATGGATACTAATATCCTTAACTTCAACAGCTGTCATGGAGGAGATATTTGTTCTTTATGTCCAAAATAGTGACAGAAATGCAGCATGGTACCCAAGAATATAATTTCCATACCATCCCTTGTCGATAATCATCCATGTCTTCAACATCGTCATCAGAAAGCATCCCACCACTGCAACAGCATTTACCTTTGTTCGGTTAACTAAAGTCTGCACAGCTCTCGGTAGTGAATCAGGATGCTTAATTCTCCCTGTTGATTGCCCGCTCTTTGGATCAACCCATTTCTCCACCTATAAAACACGTTATAGATATGAACAGCTCACGATTACCTTGGTAGTGGAACTCTGCATTCATGAAAATCAAAGTACTTAATGCAATGACAACATTCGGCCAAGAACAGAGAAAATGAGAACAACCGTTGAGCAGCAATTCGCTATCCAACCATGACATGACATGTCAGATAATCCATTAATAAACAAACTTTGATACTGAACTACATTAAAAATTTTTAAAGGAGAAGAGAAAAGCAAAGTTACTGAATTGCAGGGGCAATGTTTTCATTGCTACAAACTTTGTAAAAGTATCAGTTCTCATGAAGAGAGATCATAATTAGACAATACAAATAATGTTGACTCATCAATCACCAAGTGTATGACCCTTGGTCTAATGCATCATGCCCATGTCATCAATAAGCATCTCACAAGAAGTGCAGTTAGTCATCAAAGAGAAAGGCCTGCAGCACATAAAACATGTCTTGCAAAGGGAAAGGTCTGCAGCACATGAAACATGTTATGTAATCTGTCTGGAACATGCATCTTTTACTTTAGCTCCACTTAAGATATGGGCAATTAGCAGTATGTTGATATTTGGCTCCATTAGTCTTTAATCTGATAGCTGATAAGGACGCATACCAGTAAAGGAGTGTCAGTGACAATATATTCCAAAACAGGCAATCCAAGGGAAGCGCTTGTCGCATCAGCCACTTGCAAATGGCGAAGTCGAAGCTCCCCCTCTATTGCAGCATCAAGAACCAACCCCACCTGCTTGACATCACAAGCCCAATGTAAGATTACAGACTAAGCAGCCAGCAAACATGACATAATTACATGCAAGAAATGAGACAAGATTATAGAAGCATACTCTATTTTGGTGAACTGGCTGCAATGCCCATAAGCCTTCTGCAAATCGATCAAGAGCAAAACCTACAACATATAGCACATTTGGCACGGGCCAATAAAGCATTGCTGCATTAAGCACCTAAAGTTGCAGAGATAGATGCTTAAGCATAGGCTGCACTGTCCTCCATAGACCATAGCTAAGGTATATGTTTTAGACTTTTAAAAAATAAGTCCAAGCAGAAAGTTTTCGCATTTTCCATCCCACGGTAGCCATGGGCACAGGACTAACCCGTCCTATTGCCCACTTATTTGGATGGGCCCGATCATTACGTTTGTCCAGGCTCGATTTTCTTGGCCCATTCAATTATTGGGCCGGCCCTCATCCATTAAGCTTCAACCCCGGGCCACAGTACTTCATAACTGTTAATCCTTGATTAATTCATACATAAACGCAGCATAATTTCGTAGTTAAACTTATTTATTAAAAATAACCCAATGCAACTCAAGATGCAAGGGAACAACAGTAATACCTGTGGAGATGGAATCTAACTATTAACGGTAAATGACCAAAACACCCTTTTGAGTTAGGGTAAGAGAGAGAGACGTACGTTAGGGTGCGAAATGAGGCAATCAACGACGGAGGCGAGTGCACGAGCAACTGGCTAAGCGTCGCCGGCGAATCCACCGATGGTGGTACCTACACCTGTCGGCACTATCATCACGCTCGTCTACTCCTTCTTGCACTGTATCACCACCCCGGAAAAATCAGAGCCCAATACTTCTCACAATCACATTTACCATCACCAATTTTTTCATTATTTGTAAACGGAAACCAAGAAGAAGTGGGAGTTAAAGAGTGTCGAGTGAAGTGACCTTGTTGGAATGATAAGAGCAGGAGATTTTTAATTTAACCAGCGGCTGCGATTTTCCGATGGCCAGATTTCGACCGGTGAAAGATGGAAAGGGAGGCATGAGACGAAGTGCCATTTTGTGGCTGAGATGGAATAGGCTCACGATTTTGCCCCTACCTATTCTTCCTAATGACATTCTAATTTTCTCCTTTGGAAAATTAATGATTTAATTTTTCAATCCCATAATTCCAAACCTCATACCTTGGATAATTTTTAGCATTCGCCTAAAATTCAACAAAACAAAAAAACCCTAATGCTATGTTTGCTTCCAAGAAACTTTGAAGGAAAATACAAAAAGAAAGAAAATAAAAATAAATAAATAAATTTAAACTTGATTACTTTTATATGTTTTTTTAAATTTATTTTACTTATTTTTCTTTATTATATTTTCAAGCAATGAGATGAGACCATTACGAAGAAATTAATAGAATCAAAGTATGAAGAAATCGTATCGAAATTATACAGAAATAAGACCAAGTTATAAAGAAGTAGGACCATAGTACAAAATTTTGGACCCAATTATAATTTTGCTTTTAAGAGTATAATTGTATATATTGTAAAAGGAATATCAAATTTTGGCAGCAAAATGAACACAAATTTCATAAATTCATATTTTAATATTTATATTACAACAACATATATATACTTTATAAAAATTATACATTAATCATATAATTATTAAAAATATTAAATATAATTTAAATACACTTAGTTGTTAAATGAAATGAGCTTAAGGTACAAAAAAAAAAAAGAGACGCAAGTGCAAAGATGATGTAAAACTTTTGGATCTCTCATAATTCTACCCTTGGAAGAATAATTGGATATATTAAGGGTGGAATGAGTAAAATTTCATAAAGTCACATATTTTTTATATATTACAACAACATATATATTTTATAAACATCATACATTAATCATACTCTGTCGTAATACCATTGCTGCCTACTCTGTTGTAGTAATACCATTACATCAACATTATAATGAGAATGGTACTTACAAGCGTAGGACATAACCTATAAACTATCATACCACAGGAGACATCTCCGGTTATTCGATACAGTGCAACACAGTATCCCATCTCCGCGACTGGGCTTCTGCTTTATTCGATATTGTCACTGGGAAAACAATGGGCCTGCAGGGGTAAAGAAGTGATGAAGTGGAATAGATTAGTTATTAGTTTGATAAAATTAAAGAAGGAAACCAAATGCGATGTATTATGCTTACAAGAAGGTTGCTGTTGTAATAATCCCTATGGTTCTTCTTATTTGATGAGCTTCAAGGGTCTCATCATCGCATTGTCTTCATGATCCAAAATCTGCATTTTTACAGGAAAAAAATAAGATTTTCCCATTTGGATTGTGCCCAGAAGGAAGTGTCTCATTCGTAGCAATTTTCTTTTCCTTGTTCTGTTTTTTCGCCTTTGTAGTTTTGTAGTGAATTTAGATGAAAACACAGGCAAGGGAATAATTCAGGAAATATGGATGAGACTTATGGAAGGGAGCGTCTTTGAAAGTAGTGAAGTGGCCTGCATTTGACCCAGGCAAGAAGACAAATCTGAGATTACAGAGCATCCGTGAATATGAAGCTCTATTGGAATCTGCATGGCAGCAGTCATGATTTCCTGACGCCCATTCAAATTCAAACAGAACTTCTTTTTTCTTTATAAAAAAGTACAACCTTAAAGAATTTTTTGAATAAATTTTCACCATTTTACCAGAACTAACAAACTGGTTGTATAAGTGGTGTTACTTCTTGAAAGTAATCAAAACGATCTCATGCTTGGAGTAATTCAGATTGAAAAGCGGAATAAGATACTTACGTGGCAATGGTACACGTAACCAGGCTCTGCGGATGCATCGAACGGATACGATGCGTTGGAGTGTATGTAAGCAAATCTCACCAGTATCTTGGTCACATACCCCGGCGTCATCTTGAACACATTTTTCCAACCCTGCTCGTGAGCTGGCACTGCTGTTATGTTGCCACGTGCATACTTGCTTATCTGGCACTTGACGGCATTGTTGATCTTCAACATGCACTCCTTGAACTTTTCCACGTCCACCAGCTTTCTCTGTTCTAACACCACGAACAGCCCCAGGTGGATGTGCAGCGGGTGATTATCCTCCGTCAGATTGATCACGTTCCAGATCTCACTGGTTCCCTCTTTGGGTGTCTCCGTCGCCGGATCTTCGTACGGTTTTCCGTTCAAAAACAGATGGGTTGGCTCATCGGTGGGGCTCGTGTACTCGTACATTGCTATGTACCGTGTTGCTGCTGCATTGGATAAATCGGGTGATGGGTATTTTATCAATCTCTTCGGGACCCGCGACGTGTCAACCTCGCGTTGCCGCTTGATGATGAACTTCATCACGTTACCGTTGAACTTGTTGACTGGGTCGCCACTTGGGTAGGGAAAAGCCGCACCGTTTGCTAGAATAGCCGAATCGGATTTCGACTCCGAAAAGTCAACAATCACATCGACGATCTCTGATGGGGCCAGGAGGATTTTTTTATCATGACCGGACGTTTGTTATAAGATGAGTCGGAGCCGACGTGGATGAATCGTAGACCGTTGGTGAAGAAGAACTCGAAGAAGCGAGCGTTGCTTGCGTTGATGATGCGGAATCTATATTTACGACGTCGTACTGTCAACGTGGCCAGGCTTTTCCGTTGACTATGATTGCATCACCAAAATACTCCGGCTGCCATTGTGGATGAATGGAGGGATTGTTTCCTGTTCTATTCATGTAGATGGAGCCATCGGTGCGAAAGCTTCGATCGAATACGATCAAGGGTCGATCAAACTCCTTTCCATGAGGGAGTCCGAGTGGGGACTCAATATCAGGATGACGGATGATGTAGGCCCCAATCAAGCCAGCCAGAAGGTTGACTCGAGTCAAACCCATTGCATGATCATGGTACCACATATTGCCTGGTTGCTGGATGTTGTAGTAGTGGTACTTCTTTGGGTCCAGGTGGGGCCTCTTTCTCTGAAGCCACGGGTGAACCATGAGTTGGCGTGTCCATCGCTCTGGGGTTCGTCGATGCCCCCGTGGAGATGAACCACCGTTGGGACGCCCTTCTTCGTGGCGGGAATGGCAGTTGGGATGGTTCGGTCCCAGGGTAAGATGTGTTTTGATGGGAGGTAATTTCGCCACGTCACGTAGGTGTCAACTCCGTAGAGGGCCTCGATGGTTGGACCAGGAACCGTTGCGGTGTTATTGGAAGTACCATAGGCAAATACACGGGTCGGCGGGAGATCTCTGTGGAATTTCTGCACAGCAAGACCAGATAAGAACCGTCGAGTAAGATGACCTTTTTTTCTTCCTTTTCTGAATCATGACAAAGAACCGAGAGGACCCACTACACAGTTACTAGGGCTGCTCCAACGGGAACATTTCTTGATTACAAATTTAAAGTGAAGGAAAAAATCCGTTCACTAGGTTAAACATTGCCACGTCAGATATAATTTGCCTTGAAATATTACAAACCACAGTCATCTCTTCAGGAAGGTGTTGTTCTCTGAGTCTAAACGAAATTCTTTTGGCATAATACATGACATCACGAGAGATTTGGACATGGTAAAATAAGAACTCTATAAATATAAAATAAATAAATAAGAAGACTAGAATGTAGGTGAGGTGTTATTAACTTTTCAAAAGAGTGATTATTGGACTTTACAAACAAGAATGAAACTTTCCAACATCCGGAGAAAATCAAAGATTTCTACTCTCACATTTTTTCATTGACTCAGAAAATGAAGGCCCACAGGGATAAGGCTGAAAGATGCCATCTCAGACTTTAATGGATATAATTTGATTTTTGAAGGTGAAAATAATTTTTGTGGTTAGACAGTGGGCAGAAGCTAGTAAGACTATGATATTTTGGTTCAACAGTGTCACGAGTGTCTGCAGTCTACTTCTACAAACAGTCGGCAGAAATAAAAGGTCGGCCAATTTTAGGTTTCCATTTTTCCCCCTCTTTAATTATACCTCCCAAATCAAATGAAGCCAAAGAAAAAACCCTAGAAGAAAAACTACCTCAAATAGAGTATGAAATGATGGCCACCAGAAGCAAAAAACTCATTAAGTTGTTCTAGTAGCTTCCAGAACAGATTGGAATCTCATAAGGGAATGGAGGAAAGCAGAAACAAGTAGCCACTAACATGGCCTTTTGTATCCTTTTCCCCTCTCTTTCTGTAAGTAAAAAGGACACCCGTTAAAGTTAAAAGGGCACATCGGGAAGAGCAAGATACCCCTAGCTTCACAGAATGGAACCGGATTCAAAATGGAAGACAATAGTAGTTTTAACACTTAAAAAAATTAGAAAGCAATAAAAAACCCAAAACAAAAGAAAAAAAAATAAGGAAAGTAAATCGTACCCATTTCTTCGAAAACATGCCAATCTGCAGGGACTTGGAAACTGGAACGCCATTGACAACGTCGAAACCGAGGATTTTTGGCATATCTTGAAGCTCATCAACAAACATTTCAACTGTGATATCTTTATCAGTCTGTCATCTGACCATGTAGCCTCTACAACAGCTCCCAACAAAGCTAAAGAAAGGAGATGAAACAGCAGAATTTTCTCCATAACCATCATGTTCAATTTGGTTACATGCAGAGAGAGAGAGAGAGGGAGGGGGAGGAGCGAGGCAGGGGGGGTTGGGAGAGGGAAAGAGAACGAGAGATGGGTGCGGATATGAACTTGTGCTTGATGTTAGATTTTATATCATCCAAGGGGGATTCTCGAGAAAGAAAGGAGGTGACGTCGGGGACATTGGTGGGCTTCGATGTTTTCCAAAATAAATAAATAAAAAAAGACTAAATAATGCAAGAATTATGTTAAAACCTAAAGTAGGCAATGAAAGTGAATGCAAGAATTATGTTAAAACGTAGGCAATGAAAGTAAAACGTAAAAACAAGACTTGGTCTCCTCTCTGAAAACATTTTTGAAAAACAATTTTTAATAATAGATTTTTAAAATTATTCTATGATATTTCATAAAATAAAAATATATTTAGAAACTTAAAATATTTTTAATATATTTTAAAAATAATTTTTATATCTAATGTTTTATTTTATATTTGTATAATTATTTTTTAAAACAATCATTAAAAAATAAGTTAAAACAATTAAAATTTATTTTCTTGTTTTTTCATTTTAAATAACAAAAAATTATTTTAGAAAATAGTTATTAAACAAGCTCTTCATCTTCGTTAATATTAATGGATTTCTAATGTTTTGAAAAGAAAATAAAATAATAACAAGGGTAGAATTAGCTTTAAAAGGAGTTCAAATATGGCAATGTCTTCTAAAATAGTATTAAAAAATAATAGGGGAAAATAGGGGCAAGTAGATAAGCTGTATTTTTGTTGTTCTAAATTCATTGGTCAATCCAAATTCAACCTATTTAATAACGGCTAATATGCAGTGTAATTCATTTGACCTATTTAATAATCAAAATCTCTTATATAATAATTAAATTGAGTTAAGTTTTATAGAAGTCTATATAATTAATGTCTTAAACTAATATATTTATGACTCATCTATTTATTTAAAAATAAATTTAAAATAAGTTTACATATATATATATAGTTAATAAAAAAAATTACATATTTATTAAATTAGTTATGCAGATTAATACAAATTTGATTCAAATTTGATTATACATATTCTATACAAATCCGTAAAAAGTGTGATGAACTTGAATTATGTTGATGAATTGTATTAAATTTTGTCACCTCTAAAAAATGCCTCAATGAAAATAAGGACGAGCGAATGGTTAAAAAATTAAGTCCAATAATAATTTTTTTTTAAAAAAAAAAATCAAATATCATGCCTACATGATTTTTTTTTTCTTTCATTTTTTCTATGATGCATTTTTATGTGTTCCTACTCGAAAATGTTTAAGATACCAAAGAAGTATCCATTGAAATTTGATGTTTTTTTTCTCTTTTTTCAAAAACATATAAATCAAACGAATCAGGATAAATAACAAAATCAAGAAACAAAACAATAAAATTAAACGTATCAAAAGTAATAAAATCAAGGAGTAAACATGATGTGACCAAATTAATCATTTTTTTTCCATGTGAATAAAGAAGTGTGGTTCTCTTCCATAGTCAATCTTTCAGACCCAGCCATACCGATGGGGGCTCTCCTCCACGTGTCCTGTTATGAGAAGCTCCCCTCCACGTGTCCCTTTTCCTACCCGGACTCCTCGATCGACTATCACTAGCATGCAATCCGTCCAGGACATCCCATTCGAATCTCTATCAGCTCATTTGGTACCCCGGCACAATGAGGCCCTTATTTTCTACAAGGCTAGGCGACAAGAGGAGACCGAGCTTCTTAGATGGACAGGATTGTCCAGTCAAGCCTTCAAGGCCCATTGGCCTATGTGATTATTTGCGTCTGACCTAGGAACAACTGAAGGAACCTCTAATAACCTTCAAGTCCATGTCAATTAAGTGCTACACGTAACCCCAGGCCATCAACAGGTTGAAGGGACAGGCGGCTACACGATCAAATGTCATGACACATCAGCTAACAACACCTATCAGCCGCCCAAAATTATGATGATTGGGCTATCACCTGCAAAACAATCATCATTATAGAGAAGGTCAAAGTGTTTAGTCAACACTACAATAATGATCTCTTAAGCATTATAAAAGTCCTCTTAAAGCATAAACAAGGTACGCATGGACGCATAGGCTAGCATATTCACTATCTCCCTTGAGTAGTTCAAACTATCTCTATTTGATTTAAGCTTTGGAGGGGTGTGTCTGGACCACCTATCCGGACATTCTTTTGTGCAGGTGGAAAGCTCATCCAATCTTGACATTGTTAGACAGAAGCTCGGAGAGGCACAAAGTATGAAGGAAGATTGTCTAACCTCTATTAATTTAGACAAATCTAACTCCAGTTGAACCTAGAACAACAACCAGGTCAATTATTCATAGTTTTCCACAATCATTTTTTTTTTTCCATTTTTTTTTTCTTTTCTATCTTCTTCTTAGATAAGATGAAGACCGAAGAATTGTCAAAGTAACCTGAAATGATGGTGAGCTCATTGGGAGTAGAAAAAGGAAAGAAATAAGTATATCGATGGGCCAGAGAGTATTGCGTAGGTTGCTGAATGAGTACGTATCAGGATGTGTAAGCTTTATGTATTGTGTGATGCTGGTCTAAGTGAAAAGCTGGTCTGGGAGAATAATAGGAGCGTGACAAGGACATCACCCTAAAGTGGGGATTTCTAATTTTTATATTATTTTTAAAAAGTATTATTAAAAGGTATTATTCGAAAAATAATCCGGACGTACCGAGTCTACCGACAGCCACTTTTATTCTTTAACTTTCCATCCATAAAATAAAAAATAAGACTATGAATCTAACAGGCAGGTTTTAGAAAATAGTTCTTTTTTTTTTTCTAAAAAAATTAAGAACATTTTTAAAAAACAGTTCTATAGTATTTTTGAAAATAAAAATCTAGTCTAAAAGTTAAAATCTTCTCAATCTATATTTTTTTTTATCTTTTCAAATATTTTTAAGAAATAATTAAAAATATAATGAATATTTGAAGAAGTTTTAGGTCATACATGATACCTTCACAAAATAAATTGAAAACATTATAAATTCCTAAACGATATTATTTATTTTTGAAAGTAATTGAGAATTATCTTCAAGGACTCTTCTTAATTATTGTTTTTTTTTGTTAAATTTCAAATAAGTTTAAAATTTTCAAACGTGGTTGATCATTTCCTATTTTGTTTGAATAAGGAGTAAGAGTGTCTTCAATAATATTTTTATTTGAATTGTTTTTAATAGACATGCTTTCTTTTAAAAGTATTTTTAAGAAAAACACCTACAAATTATTTTTTAAAAAAAACATTATAAGTAATTTTTTAGATTTTTAAAAGTGTTTTTTAAAATTTGTTAAACACCTAAATTTGCTATACACTATATAATGATTTTTTTTTTTTTTATTTTGTTAATTTGCATGATGAAAAATATCCCCTAACATTTGTCTATTTATAAACCAAATTAATTGGTCAAATACAAAAGCCATAAATTCAATTTCATGTCTAGAATTTTTACTTCTTGTGTAGCTACAATGAGGTGGATGTTTATATTCCTTGTATTTTGGCATGGAATCAATGAAGAGAAGGGCCATTGGAATTTAATGCGTGGTTAGAAATTATGTACAAATGGGACCATAAATTTGGATTCTTCCCAAATTCTTATCATTTGTTCTTCCCTGCGATTAGCTTTCAGGCCATCTACCGTCCACAAGATTCCAAGACAAAGAAAAATGTATGGTAAAGGGATCAATCACATCAGTATGAAAAGTCTTCCCACTACTCACTGATTGGGACCCTAGTTTGATTTTTTCATCATCAGTAAAAAATTTGGAAGATTAAGAGTAGGAAAAAGTCACTCCAATGGATTGAAGGTTGAAAAAGTCACTCCAATGGAAGCAGCAGACATGGCAGGGCTATTGAGTATCGAGTATTGGGTTAGGCAAAGACACCCAATCTAAGTTGCTGTTTGCCACTTAGTTGTATCTAATGGTCTCTTGAAATTTCAGACCTCTTTCCTTTTAAGGAGAGACTTGGCACTGGCTTTTCTTTTGTGTTTTCCCCCCGTTTTTCTGTTTCCTTCATCATTTCATTAGGTACTTCAAAGAAATCAATATTGGATTTCACAGCAGGAATCCCATACAGCCATATTGTACAATTGAAACTTTTTTTGAGTAGATGGACCCATCTACTGTGGATAGGGCTTCAAGGGCAGAAAGATATGGTTCCCCTTACTGCTTGCTAAATGGCATCACCTACCCAGCATAAAGAGTCGAGTCTAGGCATGGTGGGCTGGTCTCTCCTGTTCCTTTTCTCGTTTGACTTTGTATACTTTATGGGCTGTTTCTATTAGTATTAATGAAGAGCCTTTTGAGTATGGTGCCCACATTATAAATGCGGATGCTTTCATGGGCAGATGCAGTGGAAGGTAAGTGTAGAGATGTTTGTGGATCTCCTAAGTGTCAACCACTAAACCTAATGATATAATCTAGTGGGGCGTGTGGCGAAGACATTATTATAATCTCTCCTAAGTGGTCAGATATAATAAATGGACAATTATTAATAACATCAACGTGGCCAACTATATCATATCATAAATAAAGTGAACACCATAAGCTTGGTGAATATTTTTTTATCCTAGTAGTGGTAGTGAATGCCACAAATTTTATATCAATAGTCATCAAATGTTGTATTATTTTATTTTTTTCTTTATAGTTAATAATGTTAATATACTGGTTTATCTCTCATCTCCTCCTTCATGAAGTGACGACTTTTTTGAACTATTAGCTTAGTGACTTTATAGTTAATAGTGTTTTCCTAATGAAATAAGCCACATTATCTTTATGGAACCCCATCACCGTATTAAACCTTTCTATCAGGTTCCCAGTAAGGAATATAATATTCAACTTTCCATAGTGACACCATTGGCCTGAAGTGTCCAAATGATAATCAATGGAATTTAGTCCTAATGAAAAGACAAACAACAACATCCACCCTATAGGTGAAAACATGCACCTACCTACCCACCCATCAGTTTATACAAATGAACACTGGTGTGCACACATGCAAACTCACACAAAGATACCTACTGTCCCTTTCTATAACCACAAAAACCACTTCTCATGTAGCTATAAGTTCTTTGTGCCCTCAAAAGATATTACTCACCTCCTCGGCAGCTGATTTTGGACACAGTGATAGGCTCAAAGGAAAGGGAGATAATGCAGGTGCATGTGCACAAGGGATCTGGAATTCCTTCACCACCAGATGGCTTATAACTGCCTCCACTCCTGCCAAATCATCTATACCCTGCAGGTTAAAGAGAATGAGAAGGAATGAGATACAAACTTTGAAGCACAAAAACCCAACATTGATTCAGTCTTAAATAATCAGCATCTTTCAACTCTAGATGCCAATTTCTTCTTCTCGCTCTGAGAAGAAGAGAAAAAGAGTTTTAGTAGCTAAAGTCATATCACAATATAAGCACCGTATATATGCATCATGTTTATACAACACTTTATGTCAACTGAAAAAGGCATTAGACTAAATAACAGATGCCTCAATTCTTGTCTGGTACCTGCATATTCAATAGCCATGACAATGCACCATTGTGGACACAAATTTGTAGGACTCAGAACAACTCCAAAATGAAAAATGAAAATTCAAAGTTTGGGAGTGAATTCAAAAAATTTTATTTAAGACACCATAAGGAAAACGGGGGAACAAGAGGAAGTTGGCAATCCTATTATGATGACAAGCGTTAGCCGCAACACAAGCAATAAATTGGAAGTATTTATTGTTGAATTTGAGTGGGAAAATAGAAAGCAAATGGGAGGAGAAGCACTAGCTCTTGCTCTAGAATTTGTTTGAATATTTGGGAATTTTAAATAACTAGAAAATTACTTTGGATGTTAATTAAGCAATTATGGATACTAATATCCTTAACTTCAACAGCTGTCATGGAGGAGATATTTGTTCTTTATGTCCAAAATAGTGACAGAAATGCAGCATGGTACCCAAGAATATAATTTCCATACCATCCCTTGTCGATAATCATCCATGTCTTCAACATCGTCATCAGAAAGCATCCCACCACTGCAACAGCATTTACCTTTGTTCGGTTAACTAAAGTCTGCACAGCTCTCGTAGTGAATCAGGATGCTTAATTCTCCCTGTTGATTGCCCGCTCTTTGGATCAACCCATTTCTCCACCTATAAAACACGTTATAGATATGAACAGCTCACAATTACCTTGGTAGTGGAACTCTGCTTTCATGAAAATCAAAGTACTTAAATGCAATGACAACATTCGGCCAAGAACAGAGAAAATGAGAACAACCGTTGAGCAGCAATTCGCTATCCAACCATGACATGACATGTCAGATAATCCATTAATAAACAAACTTTGATACTAAACTACATTTAAAATTTTTAAAGGAGAAGAGAAAAGCAAAGTTACTGAATTGCAGGGGCAATGTTTTCATTGCTACAAACTTTGTAAAAGTCCATCAGTTCTCATGAAGAGAGATCATAATTAGACAATACAAATAATGTTGACTCATCAATCACCAAGTGTATGACCCTTGGTCTAATGCATCATGCCCATGTCATCAATAAGCATCTCACAAGAAGTGCAGTTAGTCATCAAAGAGAAAGGCCTGCAGCACATAAAACATGTCTTGCAAAGGGAAAGGTCTGCAGCACATGAAACATGTTATGTAATCTGTCTGGAACATGCATCTTTTACTTTAGCTCCACTTAAGATATGGGCAATTAGCAGTATGTTGATATTTGGCTCCATTAGTCTTTAATCTGATAGCTGATAAGGACGCATACCAGTAAAGGAGTGTCAGTGACAATATATTCCAAAACAGGCAATCCAAGGGAAGCTCTTGTCGCATCAGCCACTTGCAAATGGCGAAGTCGAAGCTCCCCCTCTATTGCAGCATCAAGAACCAACCCCACCTGCTTGACATCACAAGCCCAATGTAAGATTACAGACTAAGCAGCCAGCAAACATGACATAATTACATGCAAGAAATGAGACAAATTTATAGAAGCATACTCTATTTTGGTGAACTGGCTGCAATGCCCATAAGCCTTCTGCAAATCGATCAAGAGCATAACCTACAACATATAGCACATTTGGCACGGGCCAATAAAGCATTGCTGCATTAAGCACCTAAAGTTGCAGAGATAGATGCTTAAGCATAGGCTGCACTGTCCTCCATAGACCATAGCTAAGGTATATGTTTTAGACTTCTAAAAAATAAGTCCAAGCAGAAAGTTTTCATATTTTCCATCCCACGGTAGCCATGGGCACAGGACTAACCCGTCCTATTGCCCACTTATTTGGATGGGCCCCATCATTATGGATGTCCAGGCTCGATTTTCATGGCCCATTCAATTATTGGGCCGGCCCTCATCCATTAAGCTTCAACCCCGGGCCACAGTACTTCATAACTGTTAATCCTTGATTAATTCATACATAAACGCAGCATAATTTCGTAGTTAAACTTATTTATTAAAAATAACCCAATGCAACTCAAGATGCAAGGGAACAACAGTAATACCTGTGGCGATGGAATCTAACTATTAACGGTAAATGACCAAAACACCCTTTTTGAGTTAGGGTAAGAGAGAGAGAGAGACGTACGTTAGGGTGCGAAATGAGGCAATCAACGACGGAGGCGAGTGCACGAGCAACTGGCTAAGCGTCGCCGGCGAATCCACCGATGGTGGTACCTACACCTGTCGGCACTATCATCACGCTCGTCTACTCCTTCTTGCACTGTATCACCACCCCGGAAAAATCAGAGCCCAATACTTCTCACAATCACATTTACCATCACCAATTTTTTCATTATTTGTAAACGGAAACCAAGAAGAAGTGGGAGTTAAAGAGTGTCGAGTGAAGTGACCTTGTTGGAATGATAAGAGCAGGAGATTTTTAGTTTAACCAGCGGCTGCGATTTTCCGATGGCCAGATTTCGACCGGTGAAAGATGGAAAGGGAGGCATGAGACGAAGTGCCATTTTGTGGGCTGAGATGGAATAGTCTCACGATTTTGCCCCTACCTATTCTTCCTAATGACATTCTAATTTTCTCCTTTGGAAAATTAATGATTTAATTTTTCAATCCCATAATTCCAAACCTCAAACCTTGGGATAATTTTTAGCCTTCGCCTAAAATTCAACCAAAAAAAAAAAAAAAACCCTAATGCCATGTTTGCTTCCAAGAAACTTTGAAGGAAAATAGAAAAAGAAAGAAAATAAAAATAAATAAATAAATTTAAACTTGATTACTTTTATATTTTTTTTAAATTTATTTTACTTATTTTTCTTTATTATATTTTCAAGCAATAAGATGAGACCATTACGAAGAAATTAATAGAATCAAAGTATGAAGAAATCGTATCAAAATTATACAGAAATAAGACCAAGTTATAAAGAAGTAGGACCATAGTACAAAATTTTGGACCCAATTATAATTTTGCTTTTAAGAGTATAATTGTATATATTGTAAAAGGAATATCAAATTTTGGCAGCAAAATGAACACAAATTTCATAAATTCATATTTTAATATTTATATTACAACAACATATATATACTTTATAAAAATTATACATTAATCATATAATTATTAAAAATATTAAATATAATTTAAATACACTTAGTTGTTAAATGAAATGAGCTTAAGGTACAAAAAAAAAAAAAAAAAAAAAAAAAAAAAATGAGACCCAAGTGCAAAGATGATGTAAAACTTTTGGATCTCTCATAATTCTACCCTTGGAAGAATAATTGGATATATTAGGGGTGGAATGAGTAAAATTTCATAAAGTCACATATTTTTTTATATATTACAACAACATATATATTTTATAAAAATCATACATTACTCTGTCGTAATACCATTGCTGCCTACTCTGTTGTAGTAATACCATTACATCAACATTATAATGAGCATGGTACTTACAAGCGTAGGACATAACCTATAAACTATCATGCCACAGGAGACATCTCCGGTTATTCCATACAGTACAACACAGTATCCCATCTCCGCGACTGGGCTTCTGCTTTATTCGATTTTGTCACTGGGAAAACAATGGGCCTGCAGGGGTAAAGAATTGATGAAGTGAAATAGATTAGTTATTAGTTTGATACAATTAAAGAAGGAAACCAAATGCGATGGATTGTGCTTACAAGAAGGTTGCTGTTGTAATAATCTCTATGGATCTTCTTATTTGATGAACTTCAAGGGCCTCATCATCGCATTGTCTTCATGATCCAAAATCTGCATTTTTACAGGAAAAAAATAAGATTTTCCCATTTGGATTGTGCCCAGAAGGAAGTGTCTCATTCGTAGCAATTTTCTTTTCCTTGTTCTGTTTTTTCGCCTTTGTAGTTTTGTAGTGAATTTAGATGAAAACACAGGCAAGGGAATAATTCAGGAAAATATGGATGAGACTTATGGAAGGGAGCGTCTTTGAAAGTAGTGAAGTGGCCTGCATTTGACCCAGGCAAGAAGACAAATCTGAGATTACAGAGCATCCGTGAATATGAAGCTCTATTTGGAATCTGCATGGCAGCAGTCATGATTTCCTGACGCCCATTCAAATTCAAACAGAACTTCTTTTTTCTTTATAAAAAAGTACAACCTTAAAGAATTTTTTGAATAAATTTTCACCATTTTACCAGAACTAACAAACTGGTTGTATAAGTGGTGTTACTTCTTGAAAGTAATCAAAACGATCTCATGCTTGGAGTAATTCAGATTGAAAAGCGGAATAAGATACTTACGTGGCAATGGTACACGTAACCAGGCTCTGCGGATGCATCGAACGGATACGATGCGTTGGAGTGTATGTAAGCAAATCTCACCAGTATCTTGGTCACATACCCCGGCGTCATCTTGAACACATTTTTCCAACCCTGCTCGTGAGCTGGCACTGCTGTTATGTTGCCACGTGCATACTTGCTTATCTGGCACTTGACGGCATTGTTGATCTTCAACATGCACTCCTTGAACTTTTCCACGTCCACCAGCTTTCTCTGTTCTAACACCACGAACAGCCCCAGGTGGATGTGCAGCGGGTGATTATCCTCCGTCAGATTGATCACGTTCCAGATCTCACTGGTTCCCTCTTTGGGTGTCTCCGTCGCCGGATCTTCGTACGGTTTTCCGTTCAAAAACAGATGGGTTGGCTCATCGGTGGGGCTCGTGTACTCGTACATTGCTATGTACCGTGTTGCTGCTGCATTGGATAAATCGGGTGATGGGTATTTTATCAATCTCTTCGGGACCCGCGACGTGTCAACCTCGCGTTGCCGCTTGATGATGAACTTCATCACGTTACCGTTGAACTTGTTGACTGGGTCGCCACTTGGGTAGGGAAAAGCCGCACCGTTTGCTAGAATAGCCGAATCGGATTTCGACTCCGAAAAGTCAACAATCACATCGACGATCTCTGATGGGGCCAGGAGGATTTTTTTTATCATGACCGGACGTTTGTTATAAGATGAGTCGGAGCCGACGTGGATGAATCGTAGACCGTTGGTGAAGAAGAACTCGAAGAAGCGAGCGTTGCTTGCGTTGATGATGCGGAATCTATATTTACGACGTCGTACTGTCAAACGTGGCCAGGCTTTTCCGTTGACTATGATTGCATCACCAAAATACTCCGGCTGCCATTGTGGATGAATGGAGGGATTGTTTCCTGTTCTATTCATGTAGATGGAGCCATCGGTGCGAAAGCTTCGATCGAATACGATCAAGGGTCGATCAAACTCCTTTCCATGAGGGAGTCCGAGTGGGGACTCAATATCAGGATGACGGATTATGTAGGCCCCAATCAAGCCAGCCAGAAGGTTGACTCGAGTCAAACCCATTGCATGATCATGGTACCACATATTGCCTGGTTGCTGGATGTTGTAGTAGTGGTACTTCTTTTGGGTCCAGGTGGGGCCTCTTTCTCTGAAGCCACGGGTGAACCATGAGTTGGCGTGTCCATCGCTCTGGGGTTCGTCGATGCCCCCGTGGAGATGAACCACCGTTGGGACGCCCTTCTTCGTGGCGGGAATGGCAGTTGGGATGGTTGGGTCCCAGGGTAAGATATGTTTTGATGGGAGGTAATTTCGCCACGTCACGTAGGTGTCAACTCCGTAGAGGGCCTCGATGGTTGGACCAGGAACCGTTGCGGTGTTATTGGAAGTACCATAGGCAAATACACGGGTCGGCGGGAGATCTCTGTGGAATTTCTGCACAGCAAGACCAGATAAGAACCGTCGAGTAAGATGACCTTTTTTTCTTCCTTTTCTGAATCATGACAAAGAACCGAGAGGACCCTCTACACAGTTTCTTGATTACAAATTTAAAGTCGAGGAAAAAATCCGTTCACTAGGTTAAACATTGCCACGTCAGATATAATTTGCCTTGAAATATTTCAAACCCCAGGAAGGTGTTGTTCTCTGAGTCTAAACGAAATTCTTTTGGCATAATACATGACATCACGAGAGATTTGGACATGGTAAAATAAGAACTCTATAAATATAAAATAAATAAATAAATAAATAAGAAGACCAGAATGTAGGTGAGGTGTTATTAACTTTTCAAAAGAGTGATTATTGGACTTTACAAACAAGAATGAAACTTTCCAACATCCGGAGAAATCAAAGATTTCTACTCTCACATTTTTTCATTGACTCAGAAAATGAAGACCCACAGGGATAAGGCTGAAAGATGCCATCTCAGACTTTAATGGATATAATTTGATTTTTGAAGGTGAAAATAATTTTTGTGGTTAGACAGTGGGCAGAAGCTAGTAAGACTATGATATTTTGGTTCAACAGTGTCACGAGTGTCTGCAGTCTACTTCTACAAACAGTCGGCAGAAATAAAAGGTCGGCCAATTTTAGGTTTCCATTTTTTCCCCCTCCCAAATTCAAATGAAGCCAAAGAAAAAACCCTAGTAGAAAAACTACCTCAAATAGAGTATGAAATGATGGCCACCAGAAGCAAAAAAACTCATTAAGTTGTTCTAGTAGCTTCCAGAACAGGTTGGAATCTCATAAGGGAATGGAGTAAAGCAGAAACAAGCAGCCACTAACATGGCCTTCTGTATCCTTTTCCCCTCTCTTTCTGTAAGTAAAAAGGCCACCCGTTAAAGTTAAAAGGGCACATCGGGAAGAGCAAGATTCCCCTAGCCTCACGGAATGGAACCGGATTCAAAATCGAAAACAATAGTAGTTTGAACACTTAAAAAAATTAGAAAGCAATAAAAAACCCAAAACAAAAGAAAAAAAAAAAAAGGAAAGTAAATCGTACCCATTTCTTCGAAAACATGCCAATCTGCAGGGACTTGGAAACTGGAACGCCATTGACAACGTCGAAACCGAGGATTTTTGGCATATCTGGAAGCTCATCAACAAACATTTTCAACTGTGATATCTTTATCAGTCTGTCATCTGACCGTGTAGCCTCCACAACAGCTCCCAACAAAGCTAAAGAAAGGAGATGAAACAGCAGAATTTTCTCCATAACCATTATGTTCAATTTGGTTACATGCAGAGAGAGAGAGAGAGAGAGAGAGAGGGAGGGGGAGGAGCGAGGCAGGGGGGTTGGGAGAGGGAAAGAGGACGAGAGATGGGTGCGGATATGAACTTGTGCTTGATGTTAGATTTTATATCATCCAGGGGGGATTCTCGACAAAGAAAGGAGGCGGACCTCGTGGAGATTGGTGGGCTTCGATGTTTCCAAAATAAATAAATAAAAAAAGACTAAATAATGCAAGAATTATGTTAAAACCTAAAGTAGGCAATGAAAGTAAAACGTAAAAACAAGACTTCGTCTCCTCTCTGAAAACATTTTTGAAAACAATTTTTAATAATAGATTTTAAAAATTATTCTATGATATTTTATAAAATAAAAATATATTTAGAAACTTAAAATATTTTTAATATATTTTAAAAATAATTTTTATATCCGATGTTTTATTTTATATTTATATAATTATTTTTAAAATAACCATTAAAAAATTAGTTAAAGCAATTAAAAATTTTTTTCTAAAAATACCATATTTTATATTCTTAATAATAAAAAACAAAAAATAATTTTTATCAAAAATGTTTTCTTGTTTTTTCATTCTAAATAACAAAAAATTATTTTAGAAAACAATTATTAAACAACCCTTCATCTTGGTTAATATTAATGGATTTCTGATGTTTTGAAAAGAAAATAAAATATAACAATGGGAGAATTAGCTTTAAAAGGAGTTCAAATATGACAATGCCTTCTAAAATAGTATTAAAAATAATAGGGAAAAATAGGGGCAAGTAGATAAGCTGTATTTTTTTTTTGTTTTAAATTCATGGGTCAATCCAAATTCAACCTGATTAATAACGGGTAATATGTAGTATAATTCATTTTACCTATTTAATAATCAAAATATTTTATTTAATAATTAAGTTGAGTTAAGTTTTATAGAAGTCTATATAATTAATGTCTTAAACTAATATATTTATGACTCATCTATTTATTTAAAAATAAGTTTATATACATATATAGTTAAAAAAAAAAATTTACCTATTTATTAAATGAGTTATACAGATTGATACAAATTTGATTATACATATTTTATATAAATCCGTAAAAAGTGTGATGAACTTGAATTATGTTGATGAATTGTATTAAATTTTGTTACTTGTAAAAAGTGCCCCAATGAAAATAAGGATGAGCAAATGGTTAAAAATTTAAGTCCAATAATAATTTTTTTTAAAAAGAAAAAATCAATTATCATGCCTACATGATTTTTTTTCTTTCATTTTGTCTATGATGCATTTTTATGCGTTCCTACTCGAAAATGTTTAAGATACCAAAGAAGTATCCATTGAAATTTGATGTTTTTTTTTTCTCTTTTTTCAAAAACATTTAAATCGAACGAAACATGACAAATAACAAAATCAAGAAACAAAACAATAAAATTAAACGTATCAAAAGTAATAAAATCAAGAAGTAAACATGATATGACCTAATTAATCATTTTTTTTTTCCATGTGAATAAAGAAGTGTGGTTCTCTTCCATAGTCAATCTTTCAGACCCAATCATACTTGTAGGGGCTCTCCTCCATGTGTCCCTTTTCCTACACAAACTCCTCGATTGACTATCACTAGCATGCAATCCGTCCAGGACATCCCATTCGAATCTCTACCAGCCCATTTGGTACCCGGCACAATGAGGCCCTTATTTTCTACAGGGTCAAGCGACAAGAGGAGACCGAGCTTCTTAGACGGACAAGATTGTCCAATCAAGCCTTCAAGGCCCATTGGCCTATGTCATCATTTGCGTCTGACATAGGAACAACTGAAGGAACCTCTGATAGCCTTCAAGTCCATGTCAATTAAGTATTACATGTAACCCCAGGCCATCAACAAGTTGAAGGGACAGGTGGCTACACAATCAAATGTCATGACACATTAGCTAATGGCACTTGTTAGCCGCCCAAAACTATGATGATTGCCCTATCACCTGCAAAACAATCATCATTACAAAGAAGGTCAAAGTGCTTAGTCAGCACTACAGTGATGATCTCTTAAGCATTATAAAAGTCCTCTGAAAGCATAAACAAGGTACGCATGGGCACATAAGATAGCAAATTCACTATCTCCCTTGAGTAGTTCAAACTACCTCTTTTTTATTTAAGCTTCGAAGGGATGTGTCTGGACCACATATCCGAACATTCTTTTGTGTAGGTGGAAAGCTCATCCAATCTTGACACTATTAGACAGAAGCTCGGAGAGGCACAACATATAAAGAAAGATTGTCTAACCTCTATTAATTTAGACAAATCTAACTCCAGTTGAACCTGGAACAACAATACCGGGTCAATTATTCATAGTTTTCCACAATCATATTTTTTTTCCATTTTTTTTCTTCTTTTCTATCTTCTTCTTTAGATAAGATGAAGACCGAAGAATTGTCAAAGTAACCTGAAATGATGGTGAGCTCATTGGGAGTAGAAAAAAGGAAAGAAATAAGTATATCCATGGGCCAGAGAGTATTGCGTAGGTTGCTGAATGAGTACGTATCAGGGATGTGTAAGCTTTATGTATTGTGTGATGCTCGTCTAAGTGAAAAGCTGGTCTGGGAGAATAATAGGAGCGTGACAAGGACATCCACCCACCTACCCTAAAGTGGGGATTTCTAATTTTTATATTATTTTTAAAAAATATTATTCGAAAAATAATCCGGACGTACCGAGTCTACCGACAGCCACTTTTGTTCTTTAACTTTCCATCCATAAAATAAAAAATAAGACTATGAAACTAACAGGAAGGTTTTTGAAAATAGTTTTTTTTTTTTTTTGAAAAAAAAAATTAAGAACATTTTTAAAAAACAGTTCTATAGTATTTTTGAAAATAAAAATCTAATCAAAAAGTTAAATCTTCTCAATCTATTTTTTTTTTATCTTTTCAAATATTTTTAAGAAATAATTAAAAATATAATGAATATTTGTAGAAGTTTTAGGTCATACATGATACCTTCACAAAAATAAATTGAAAACACTATAAATTCCTAAACTATATTATTTATTTTTGAAAGTAATTGAGAATGATATTCAAGGGCTCTTCTTAATTATTGTTCTTTTTTTTTGTTAAATTTCAAATAAGTTTAAAATTTTCAATGGGTTGATCATTTTCTATTTTGTTTAAATGACGAGTAAAGGTAGCTTTAATAATATTTTTATTTGAATTGTTTTTCATATACATGTTTTCTTTTAAAAGTATTTTTAAGAAAAACATCTATAAATTATTTATTTAAAAAATATTATAAGTAATTTTTTAGATTTTAAAAGTGCTTCTTTAAATTTGCTAAACATCTAAATTTTTTTTAAAAAAATTAAAAGCGTTTTCTAAAATTATTATCAAACGGACTATAAATATATAATGAGATTTTATTTTTTTTGTTAATTTGCATGATGAAAAATATCCCCTAACATTTGTCTATTTATAAACTAAATTAATTGGTCAAATACAAAAGCCATAAAATCAATTTCATGTCTAGAATTTTTACTTCTTGTGTAGCTACAATGAGGTGGATGTCTATATTCCTTGTATTTTGGCATGGAATCAATGAAGAGAAGGGCCATTGGCCTTTAATGCGTGGTTAGAAATTATGTACAAATGGGACCATAAATTTGGATTCTTCCCAAATTCTTATCATTTTTTCTTCCCTGCGATTAGCTTTCAGGCCATCTACCGCCCACAAGATTCCAAGACAAAGAAAAATGTATGGTAAAGGGATCAATCACATCAGTATGAAAAGTCTTCCCACTACTCACTGATTGGGACCCTAGTTTGATTTTTTCATCATCAATAAAAAATTTGTAAGATTAAGAGTAGGAAATAGTCATTCCAATGGATTGAAGGTTGAAAAAGTCACTTAATGGAAGCAGCAGACATGGCAGGGCTATTGAGTATCGAGTATTGGGTTAGGCAGAGACACCCAATCTAAGTTGCTGTTTGCCACTTAGTTGTATCTAATGGTCTCTTGAAATTTCAGACCTCTTTCCTTTTAAGGAGAGACTTGGCACTGGCTTTTCTTTTGTGTTTTCCCCCCGTTTTTCTGTTTCCTTCATCATTTCATTAGGTACTTCAAAGAAATCAATATTGGATTTCACAGCAGGAATCCCATACAGCCATATTGTACAATTGAAACTTTTTTTGAGTAGATGGACCCATCTACTGTGGATAGGGCTTCAAGGGCAGAAAGATATGGTTCCCCTTACTGCTTGCTAAATGGCATCACCTACCCAGTATAAAGAGTCGAGTCTAGGCATGGTGGGCTGGTCTCTCCGGTTCCTTTTCTCGTTTGACTTTGTATACTTTATGGGCTGTTTCTATTAGTATTAATGAAGAGCCTTTTGAGTATGGTGCCCACATTACAAATGTCGATGCTTTCATGGGCAGATGCAGTGGAAGGTAAGTGTAGAGATGTTTGTGGGTCTCCTAAGTGTCAACCACTAAACCTAATGATATAATCTAGTGGGGCGTGTGGCGAAGACATTATTATAATCTCTCCTAAGTGGTCAGATATAATAAATGGACAATTATTAATAACATCAACGTGGCCAACTATATCATATCATAAATAAAGTGAACACCATAAGCTTAGTGAATATTCTTGATCCTAGTAGTGGTAGTGAATGCCACAAATTTTATATCAATAGGCATCAAATGTTGTATTATTTTATTTTTTTCTTTATAGTTAATAATGTTTTATATACTGGTTTATATCTCATCTCCTCCTTTATGAAGTGACGACTTTTTTGAACTATTAGCTTAGTGACTTGTTCAATTCAGAATAATAAGATAAATAATCTGTTCAAAAACTCTATCTGGGCTTTGTGATATTAGTTGTGTTGTCTCAAATTTGGGCCCTATATGACAAAAAACTCCAAACAAGCCATGTTGGTCTTGTTGGGGTTAGGGGGTTGTATCTAAAGTGGGGTTAGCCTTCATTTGGAGCTCTGCCCGGAGGCTGGAGGCCTCCCTCTTGCTCTTGGCAGTCCTGTGCAGCCTGCTCCTTGGGGTTGTTTAGAGGATTTTGGGCCTCTAATCTGTTGGGCCTTCAATCAATAGATAAATTGAAATGTGCCCAAAATTACCAATTAAAATTTGTCATTTGTCAGTTGTAGCATTAATAAATTCAAATAATAGAATGACATGTCTGAAATGGCACATTTATAAGATTTTGTCATGTGTTTTCCACATCTTAGAAATAAATATACAATAAATTCACTGATTATAATAATTAAATAAATAAAATCGTTACTAGTTGAAATAAGATAATGATACGTGTCAGTGTCATGAAGTATAAAATAAATAAAATAATTATCAATTTTAATTCAAATAGGATAATGGCATGTGGAAGTGTGTGGAAATGGTATTCAATGAAATATAAAATAAATAAATTTTGATAATTAAATAAATAAATAAATATCAATTTTAATTTTAAATGACATAAAAATAATTATTTAAATAATAATAATTATCTCTAAACATGTTAGGGATAATATTGAAGTAGGTCTTGACCCGGGGAGCTTGCCTAGCTTTTCAAAACAACACATTGGAGAAAGCTCATCTTGAGGATTCAAGAAATTCTTCGAAGGCTTCAAAGATTTTCTTAAACATTTATGAAGATTTTAAGATTTTTCATGAAAACTTAAAATTTTTTAAAAAACTTATTTAATAATTGAAGATTCTAAAATTTGAATGAATTGAAGACTCGAAAATTTTATTTGAAGGTTTGAAGACTTCAATTGATTCCTCCTAAGAGGAACATTTCTTAGATTTAACAAAAGTAGTATTTCCGTTTATTGAAGTTTTAGACTTGGTCTAGGGTTTTTATTTTTATTTTAATTTTATTTTATTTTATTTTTTATTTTCTGGTATGCAAAGACTTTATCTATTTTAATCATTTCATTCAAAATCTTACACTTAAGATGGAATTTATTATTTTGACTTCCAATTTTCCTTTTCCAATTATTTAGATGACTGTGAGATAAAAAAAACAAATCATTTTTTTTTTAGTCAAATTCAAGACATTCAATGAAAGTGTTATTTATATTCAATATTTTCTTTAATTTCACTTTCACATACTTTAATTCATAACTCTCTCATGATACAAGGTGTTGTATGAATTTTGAAGGTTATTAAACCCTCTTCTTCTTCATCACCTATTAAGTGGGGACTATAAAATTTTAAAGTGGTGATTAAATGGAAATATAAATTTTAAAGTACAAGGAATTGAGACACACAAGGTGACAGTGGGGTGGATTTGGGATGGACCACTCTTATCTCATTCTCATACCAATTATACAGTTATTTCTCATCCTTATCCCAAACCCACGTTGGGGTAGGTTGAATTGTTCTCATCCTTGTTGATAAAAGAATTAATAACATCATCCCCTCTCCTTTCGGATGTGCATTTTGTCAAATTTGGTCAGGTATAATCAATCCAAACCCTAACCCTAACTAGTAATGAGTGGATACCATACCTAATTGCACTTTTATTTCACTATAAGATAATCAAATTATAATAATCTACTAAATATGAAAAAACAATGTCAAAGTTCAAATTAACATCACAACTATCAATAATTTTAAGCATATAGTCAGCTTAAATTATTGAAAATAAATGCAAAATACCACAAAAATAAAAATAAAAATAAAAAAATCATCTCAACAATTCACAAAAGAGCAACATGAACAATGAACTAAACAAAAACATAGGTCAACATCAACCATGGATTTAGATCCCTCTCAAGACCAATCTTTGAACGAAGATTTTATCAAATCACTACTTCAAAGGCTTTTATGTTCTTCTCGAGTTATGCTCTCAAGCAAAGACTTCGAGGTGATGCTCTAGATGGTTGCATTACACATATTTAGGGTAGTGAGATTGGAGAAGCTTAAAGATGCCAAACGATGGGTACAATTGAGTGGTGGATAGGAATAATTTGGTTATGACCAGTTTGATATTGCAACAAAGGAGTTTTGGGTCTTGAGGGTAAAGAAAAAGCAACATGGAATTAATTTCAGTCTTTTAGTTGGTGTGAGGGAGGAAGAAAAAGTGTTATTGATCATAGAGAAAAGGTTTTAGGAGGTGCATTAGAGGAAGAAGAAGAAGTAAGGGTCATTAAAATTAGGGCAAATGTGAAGAAATAAGTATAAAAATGATGAGACTTTTTTTGGTATTTTAATAGTAATTGAAGGATAATTTTATAAATTAATATTTGGAGTGAAGTAAGAGGGGGGGTCAAGTTGTGACAAAACCCATACTTGTTTTGAACATGGTTTGAGTTTGTAAAATATCCCCAAACCTATCTTATACCTAATTTTTATATTTCATACCCGTTCCAATAGGGGTAGAGCCGGCTACTTGAGTAACCTACAAAGTTACCATTCCAAGTTAAGCATGTGGACTAATTATTTTTGGACTCAAAATCACTTCCAAGTCACTTACATTACTTTTTTATTCTGTTTAGGTGTAAGACATTTTGAAGCAAAGTGTGCTTTAACTCCGTAGTGGAAAAACTCAACTTGAAATGATTTAGATAAGCCTTTTTCATTATTTTTCTTGTAGAAAGATTTATTCCATTTCTTTTGAGTGTGCATTCTTTTAACTTTTCATGAAAGCTAATGTTGGAATTTCTAATTGAATGAGAATTAGTTCACTATCATTATGAAACCCATTCTTTCCTATTGATGAGGTGTTTAGGGTTACCCCTTTAGGTCTCTTTGGAGATAGTAAAATCATCTTATTGTTTTGTAAAGAACCTGTAAGTTTCCCTACTCTCATTGATTCCACATTTTTGCTATGTTTTATAGCAATGGCTTTTAGACTTAAATTTCTCAAAAAAAGATTTAAATGTTTTCCCAACAACTCTATACTCAAGGATCCTTTCTCCTAGGTTGAAACATGAGTTCATAATACCATTGAGTTCAACATAGAATTCGATCAATCTTGATGGTCAATATCTAGAATTTAGACGACTTTACTATGGAAAGACCTTCATGGCTTATTGCTAAAATGTTCCAAATCTCTTTAGCCTAATTACAAGTAGCAATCTTATAAAATTCATTATGACTAATACCATTGAAAATATAGTAACAAGCTTTAGCATTAAGCTCACTCCCTTCATTACCGATTCTAATCTTACTCTTGTTTTGGTTTCAATTCTCTTGAATGACAACCGTTCTTGATTGGGTGTTAACTAGTTCTTAATTGGGTGTTAACCACCAAAATTCCATTATATTCCAAATTTTTTCTCCTTGCATCTTTGGGAAGAATTTCATTCTTTCCTATTGATATAGTTATTCTCATTGAAGAATCAAGGATAAATAACTAATGTACCCAATTTTTGTGGTTCCATAGACTTATAGCATGAATCATTAAAAAAAAACGTGATATTTCAAAATCAATCTACTCAAATACCACTAGAAAAAAAAAATTTAATGTATGAAACTACTTAGAGGGAGGAAGGGTCATTTGAACACTTCACATGAGCAATTGAACATACTTGGGAGCATTTGAAAACCCCTCAGGGTGTTTGAAGGCTCTCTCATAAATGCGTCTCATTTTTATGACTTCTAATCATGTCCACATACTCTTTCAATTCGAATTCATATACTAATCATCTCAAAAACTTTTTCAATTCAAAACTGCGGACCACAAAATTGATGATTGTGAATTATTCCGAATTCAAATTTGCTAAAGCCCACAATTGTCAAGTCGATAATACTAAGGAGGCTAATGTATTATAATCAATTGGAAATGGAACAAAATGGTCAATTAAACCTTATACATCAACATGTATCATATGTGTCATAAACAAAGTAGGAATTTTCTTCTAATAAAATAAAAAATAAATCAATTTTAAAAATTTTGGATAGCACAAAGATAATAATCCAAATAGTAATAATTATCCCTAAAAAGGAATTAAGGAATAATTGATAAAAATTAAGGTATTTCCTTTTCTTGGGTTGTCTCGTTTATATATATAATTGATAAAAATAAAATGAAATAATTTAATTTGTTTTTTATTTTTCTCTTTTTCTAAAACATATAAAATCTCAAAAATTATTTCTCATTAAAGTAAACTATAAAAAAATATACTTCTTATTTATTTATAAATTACATTTATTTTTAATATAAATAAAATTTTAAAAATAAATCAATAGAATGAATATAGGAAATTCATGCTGTTTAATTTTTTTTATGAGACATGAATAAGCATATGTTTAAACAATCATTGCAGATTGGGATGGCGTGACACGTTCCATTGCCATCCCAACCTGCAAATGTTCAGATTTTTCATGTTTTTTACTAAGTGGTATATGGTAAGGGATGTACATCTAGATTGACATACAACTTTTAGAAATCTCCCTTCGTTTCAGTCCATTGAAAATACCCTGTAGAACAGCCAGGGTCCATCTTTCGCGATAAGCATATAACCGCCTAGAGTCACTTCAGTTGCACGTTTAAGGCACTTACAAGTTACAACTACAAGAGATATTTTTCCAGCCTTTTTTGACAAAGCAAATACTAGTCAACATTTTCACAGCTGCCATGGGAATTTGGATTCCAAGAAACCCAATCAGGATGGTCCTCCAAAGCAATTTCATTTCCCATAAAAGCAATAGCACCACTCCTGAGATATGATTCCACTCTTCTCGAGATCAACAAGTAGTCATTATCTTTAACTAGCTATGATTCATGTCCAATATCAACAGTTCCATCTGAACCCCCCCCACGCATGGCAGCAACAGAGTCGGTCGTGTTTTATCATATTTTATTTTGCCTTTAGTTGGATAGATCTTCCATCTAGAATTCATTTCTTTTATTCATAGGGGTACTGTCCAGCAGCCGCTGCTTGGGCATTAATACTCGGTGCATTTTCTCCAATTCTTTGCTGAGCTGGGCTGTGGCCAACATTCAATGTCCGGCCATGGAAATGTTAAATAAGTGTTTGTGCACACACATGGTTACAAACAGATTGGAAATTCCCAGGGAGGGTGAATAATATGGTGTGGTTCTTGTCAGCACAGACCATCTCACAGACATGAACATGGCATCACCTAACATGGGTGGTGGGGGCATACTATTTGCCACAGTCATGTGAGGCAGTGTTCAAACCAGCTGTGACCAGGGCTCTGCGTCATGTCATCATGTCTCTGCGCAAAAGCAGTAACCATTATCTCCTTTGTCTGTTGTGGAAAGAAGCTAATTAAAGAATTACTCAAAGTTGACCATGGTTCTCAAACCCATTCACCAAAATAAATAAAAATACTAGTATGATAGTAAACAGAAACCACACGTTTCGAAGTCTGTCCTGAAGCATAAAAAAGAGAGGGCAAACAGACAGGAACTGGATGAGCAATAAAAAGAAAAGGGAAAGATGAAACATCATCTTAACAACTACACAATAAAACATGGCGTTCCAACCCAAACCAACCCATCATATCCCATTCCCCCAAACTAGAGGGTACTGTCAAAGCCACTGACTCCACTCACTGACAATATTCAATGCATGAAAACGCCATCACACACTCAATATCCCAGTCCCCATCCCCATTACATGATTGAACAGCTGCTTGTGTTCTCATCACTGAACATATGGCTTGCAGAGTGATCACCGCTATAATTAGTGTCACAGTGAGTGTAAGGGGAGGGGGCAGGGCTGTAGTTATAGTAGTAACCGGTGCTGGGCGGAATAAAAGGAGACCTGTGATACATCATCTGGGGTTGCTGCATGGGGGCATGCCTGTTCTGCTGCATGTTCATGTTCATCATCATTTGTGATGGATGGTTCCCATTTAGATTCATCAGCATGGGTGATGGATGATGATGACCTGTTGCAAATCCACCGTTTGGGAACCCTGTGGAAGACCCCTGAAACCCATTGTTGGGTTGAATTTGAAACCCTCCCAAAGCATTGGAATTTCCACCTAAAGCAGCAGCAGTGGCGGCAACGTTACCACCATTTCCATGAAACCCACCAAGACCCATCATGGATTTGATGTCATTTCCCCTTTTAACTTCTCCAGAATTAATATTTCCACCGCCCACCAAATGGGGGTTGTTCATTTGCAGAGCTGCTATGGTTTTCTGATCAATTCCACCTGGACTACCCTTCATTCCCATATTCTGATTGGGGTTTCCTTTCTTTTGGACATTTCCATTTCCCACATTATTGTTGATCTTGCCATTGTTGGAAGCAGCAATGGCTCCAAAACCTTTCTTTGCATTGCTTGCATCAAGAGCTTGCTGCCGGAGCAGACTAAGTTGGTTCGCTTTCTCCTGGAGAAACCGAAGCTCTTCTTCTTCATAGTCTTCTTCATCATCATCAAAATCATCTTCATCTTCTTCAGAGCTGAAAGCAGGGAACTTTTGCTGGGTTTTGAAGGCCTCAAGTCCCTTGATCAAACCTTGCTTTTGGCCTTTGTTGTTCTTGTCATCTTTGATGCAGTTGGTTTTTTGTTTTTGGTTTTGGTTGCTTTTCTGAGACCAAAGCTCGGCATGTTTACCAGCTTTGACCAGTTTCTTTATCAAAGTTCCAGAGTCCACACTTCCTGAAACTGTGACTCTCTGCTGTTCTGCATCTATATTAACTGTGTACACACCTGTTGAAAACCAAGAGAAGAAAGCAAATAAATTAAATCAACACAAGAAAAACTAGATTTTGGACTAATCTTGCTAGGATAGATTTCCCCATTCTAGGTCCATCTGCCTCCAAAAATGTAAAAACGCCCCACCATTCTCCGTTTTAGGAACAGAGCACAAGGTATCAACACTACCAACGAAAAATCACATCACCCCTATCCAATTTTCAATATATTCCTAAACCCACAGTAGAGAAAGATCACAGGACTGTTTAATATTTATGAGAACCAAGGAGTCAAACATTACCCTCTATCTGTAGACTTCCCTGACCTCCACCATTACATACTGAGCAACGATTACCTTTCTGTCTGTAGCTTGAAGCTACTTGGGTATTTTGAAAAGTCCACTGAAATATTCAGTGGAGGATGCTGTTTCCTCAGGGTCCCATATGATTAAAAAATAAATAGAGATCGATTCAAATTCCCTTTCTTTCCCCACACCACCCAACTAACCAAACGAAGCTTAGCAAAAAACATCTCGAGAAAAGAAAGGAAACCAATCAATGGGGTTCGTCATGACTCACCAACAAGAACTAACATAACAAATAAGATAATTTAAAAGAAAAAAAAAAACAAAAACGAAAAAAGGAGCACCTTCAATTCTCTGAAGAAGTTTCTTCACTTTCTGCTTACAGCCATCACAGTGTATGTTCACTTTGAGAACACAAGTCTGTAGATAAACAAATAAAAGAAAAACAAGAACACATAACAACAACAACAACAACAACAAGAAGCTTTAAGAAAACGACCAACACCCAACTTTGCTGTGTTCATTTAGAAATTAAAAAAGGAAACAAAAGGAAAGGAAGCTTTACGGAAAGAGTGTGTTTACCTGGATCTTGAGGAGCTTAAAGTCTTCATCTTTAGTCATTTCTTCAGTGTTGTTTGGAATGAAAGATCACTCTCTGCTACAAACGAGGCAAACAAAAAAAAAAGGAGAAAAAAAGGGGAAAAAAGAAAAGAAGGAAACACCTAAGCTAGTGGGAGTAAAAGGGGTTGCATGTGAGCTTCTACTCCAACAGATTCTTCTTCCTTCTTCAGATGTTCTCAAAAGCAAACAAAACAAAAGCACATGGTTCTGGAGCTTTTATAAGAAAACAATGCAAATACAAATCAATGCCAAGACAAGGAGAAGAGATCACATACAGAAAAAGGAGAGGATAGAGAGAGAGGGGGAGAGTCAGAAGGAGAAGAAAGAGAGTAAAAGGTGGGAGGAGAGAGAAGAGTGGGGGATGCTCTGAAATCTGAAATGATGTGATTTAACGTTAAATGCTGAGAAAAACAATAAAAGAGGAACAGCGACTTGACAGGCCGACTTCTATCCCCTGCGCTCTTGTTTGTATCACATGCTACCCCTCCGTTCCTCGTGAAAATATAAACGTAAACAATATATAAAACAACTCCTCTCTCCACTCCATAGACCTGGAATGTTTAAACTAATCCCTCCTTATCTTCTTCTGCACTGAGACTGCCCTCTCCAGTATTTAAGGGCTCACACGGGCTTGTACTTCATATTTCCAAATCAAGATTTCAAATTCCATTCGCAATTGAACTTTGAGTCGTTGGATTATAGTTGGGAACTTAAAGGCTTACCCACTTTCATCAGCAAATGACTACTGTAA
The DNA here is from genome assembly GCF_004353265.1 of Vitis riparia. Classification (NCBI taxonomy): domain Eukaryota; kingdom Viridiplantae; phylum Streptophyta; class Magnoliopsida; order Vitales; family Vitaceae; genus Vitis; species Vitis riparia. The sequence goes on along the minus strand of NC_048431.1, from coordinate 4,303,780 downwards.
CGATGTGTGTTCTTTTAAGTTTCAGTCAACTACTTGTTTCACAATTCATGCATGGCCCCATCCTTGTGAGATGCATGACTGATTTCACATTCAGAGTGTATAAGAGGCACTGAACAAAAAAACTTTAATCAAAGTGATATGCAAATTACTCAAGAGCGATGCTAAGATTTCTAGCAAACATCAATGTACTAAGATTATTGTTTTTTATTTTGACCCCAAGCTGAATATATTCACCTTTTCCAGTACTTATTGATGAAGAAAAAAATCTTCAACCATTTTTGAAGGTCTTAACTCTTAATGGTGTTTTCAATTAACATGGTGCGCTTCTTGACCTTGCAAGTGACGATGACCAAGACCTAGGTGGTTGAACTAAATGGGCTAGCCACTCGCATCATATTGCAATTCAAAACATGGAGAAAAACTAGGTCAGGCCCATCCATAGCTCGTTTTATCGGTTGTAGTATAATTTGCTATAACGAGAAGATGAAAGTAGCATGAGAAATAGAGGGAAAATAATAGTATAGCAGTCATGGAGAGTTTACTCGTAAGTTACATACCCCGTGACTGGGTGGACCCAGCCTTAGCCCATTTGGAAGCACGACAATTTGGGTTTCAGTTAGGAGGAGCGTTATCTTCTACTTTCCGTTTTTTTTTTTTTTTGAAATTACTTTCTTCTTCTTCTTCTTCTTTTTCTTTTTCATTTTCCTTTATTTTCCTTTTTCATATCACACTGCCATTTCTAAACTTGGGTCACTTATGCCGTGGCTTTCTTGGCCCATTTAAAAGCCATATATTTTTCCTTTCGTCATCCATGGGGTAATTATTGTACTCTCGATATGAATCACATGATTCTCACCACCTAAGCAATTTGAGATTGTCAATGTTTCGGGACTCGACCCACTGCTTTATCTCCTTCAAAATTATTTGGATGCAGTTCCCCTTTCTGGAAAGAGTTTAATTTCACTATGGTGAAACCCAATATACCAGTTATTCTCTTTTTAAAGTAGGGTGTTTGATTCCATGGAGACAAAGATAAAGATGGGTAGCCCATGGCAGCAGGTGTCGAGGGTGATGTCTCTTTACAGTAGAAAATCCCAAAAGAAATGCATTTTGAATTCACCTTTAGCTTTAGCCTTTAGGAGTGAGCGTTGGGGCGAGAGGGCAGTAACCATGGCTGAGGGTGGGGGTGAAAAAGGTCCATGTTTTAACCTTTTATGGGTCACAATTCCCAAACATGCTTCCTCATATTTTAACCTTTTTTACCACACCTAGTCAAAGGGAGGTGGTGGAGATATAGGAGGTCGTGTCCATAGGGTTGTTTGAGTGGGTCTGCTGTCACATAAAAACAGCACGCAATCACACAAAGGTAAAAGTATGTGTGCCGAGTAGTATAGTGTAGGGGAGGGGGGCAGTAAGGGAGAGTGTTAGGTCCATCATTACTTGCTCCCCATCAGTTCACACTTCACCACCACCTGCAACTCAGCATGCTGTCCTCTTCTTCACTTGATTTTTAATTCCTCTTTCTTTATTCTTTAAGAGGGGGTTTGCTTCTGGGTTACTCAAGTCACTCATTTTCACCCCCGCCATGAGGACCCCATAACAGTTACTGACTCCTTCACATCCAATCACAGTGGTTGGTGATAACTGGTAAGTTCTCAAGGAGGGTGGGGGGCGTTGTACGGGCTGATGAGCGGGGAGGATGGGGGACCTGGTGAACTGAGGATTGTCGTTGATTTTTTTGGTAAAGGTCAAAGTGAGATTGGGACCCACCTTCATCGGGATCCCAATCTCCGCCATGTTCCTGATTTTATCATCCATCTAATCTTCTCAGGCTCTCAGCAGCTTCCGGCTCCAGACATATGATCTGCTTTGGATCCTCTGTGTGCTGCCCGTACACCCCCACGGGCTGGGCTCCCACTGCCTACCTTTGGAGTATATAGCCCACCCAAACCCCCACCCTTCTTCTTTTCCGAGTTTAAACACCACTGTTTAGGTTTGAATAATGATAAATCTTTTTTTTATTCAATTCTTAAAATTTGATTCTTCTATGCACACCAAGACTAGTACTTTGCATTGTGGGATGCACCGAGTGGCTGGGTTAAACTGAAGCACAGTTTGACTGGAGACCAAGCTTGCCCTAATTTTGGGATTTGGCTGAAAACAGAAATTCTGGATATTCAATGAGAGGGCATTATGATGTTTTTCTTAACTCACTGAAATTCGTTGAATAAATGAAATATTCAGAGAGTTCAAAGTTGAGTTACTGCCTGGTTGTTGCATTTGCACCATTCGTTGATCATAGATGGTTACTGGTTTGAGCTTGATTCTTCCATCCTCTGCTATTGGTGGCAGACTTATTACACAGTGATGTCACTGCCAACTTTCTTCTTAAGTAGGGAGACATGAAACACAGGATGAATGCAGAAAGATTTTGGTAATTCCAATTTGTAAGCAACTTAATTTCTCGATGTGTTGAAGAACTTGAAATAGACCAAACATTGAAAAATCTATTTTTCCCAATGTAATAAGTCCATTGTATCATCTTATTTTGTTAGGCTTGGATCTTTCCAAGGTGATTCTACTATTTCATTAGTGGCACCCATTATCTTGCAAGCAAGTTGGTCACACTTCATATTGATTCCAACAATAAACTCCTACCTCTGCGTACTTCTTTTGAATTCTCCCTCGAGAGTTGAATACTCTCTTCATTCTCGTGCCTTTTTTAGATGTAATTTTCTTCAATTATATTATATAGAAATGATAAAATTTGATATGATTTATTAATATAACTAAAATTTAAAACATTTTCATGAATTTGATTTTAAAAAAATCGTTTTAATTTAAATTCATATTTTTTTATGTAACCTGTTTATATGATTTTAAATCAACTCATATATTACGGATTTGATCAAAATTGACCTATTTAATAATCATGTTAATTGATTTAATTATAATTTAAAACTATTTAACCCATATTTGAATCATTCTTAAATTTACTTTTGAATTTACATGTCAATGAATAATAATCATGTCTAATTAAGACATTAATTGTATAATTTATACAGAATTTAATTATTAAATATAAAAAAATTATTATTAAATAGGTTACACAATGTAATACTTATTTATTAATTAGGTTATAATTGAGTTTATATTTATAATCTAATTATTATTTATATCATGTTTAAATTGATCTATTTTGTAGAATATTTAAGATTTAATATGAAACAAACACGATCCACTTATATGAATTGTGACCTCTAATATTAATGGTGTCATAGTTAAGAAATTGTGGTTTTACTATCAATTAAAACACTATAGTAAAATAAATTAAAACCTTAAAGCAAGAACTTTACGAAATACTTCTTTAATAGAAAATAAATTCAAACCGAAATTATTTAAATACAACAAACCATCAAATTATTTCCCTAAATCTCCTTGAAAATTATTCATAAAACGCAAAATAGAAATCATAAATCCTATCCACAATTAAGCCCTTTCCACGTTTGGCCTATTTGAGCACCCAAGGGTAGACAAATTGGTTCGGGCCTCTGACCCGTCAATCTGCCCATCAAACGCTGGACAACTTCAGTAGATACGCCTAGGGGTTGAGCCCACTTCAGTTTAACGCCGCCCACTCTGTCATGACAAGGCGTACCGGACTATGGCAGTAGCCTAAGCTGAAAAATTCTCCATGGCTTATTCTTTTATGGGCCCAACCACATGGTTTGACTAACCAGGACCAGAGTGAAGCACAATTTGAATACGAAACAAAAACAAACTTTGAGCTGCACACCCATTGCTTCTGGGCCATGACTTTGGTGTTTTGGGTTGGGTGTGGGTGTGGGTGTGGGCGTGGGTCCATATACTCCAATAAGAACTCACTTTTACCACTTTGACTACTGACATGGATGGAGAATTGGGAGAGGGCTTAGCTCTCTTTGAATTAATACTTGCATTGATTCTTTCACAAAGCAAGAAAGCCTGGCTGATTAAATTCGTAGAGGCTAAGCGTATGGTTTGGACTGTTTTTAACGAACATCACACAATTGTGGTTAAAAAATATTTTTTTGAAAAATTTCGAAGAACCAATAAAAGCGTCTTTAAGTGAGATAGAGAGAACGTGGTGGGATAAAGCTTCATACTTATTTTTCTGCTAATGCTAGTCTTCTTCAGTGAACTGTTCCATAAGAATGAATAAGTCATCTTTCTTGGAAAAGAAACCAAGTAAAAGTAACACGTCAATTAAATCCCAGGTAGCATAATTCTATAATTGTTGGAACTTGGAACCATGTTAAGGCATAAAAACTCTTCCCAACAAGATTAATGTGGTCAAATTGATGATTAACTGTTCAAATCTTGGAATATGGTGACAACACAAAAGAAAGTAGGAACGAGCTTCCCTCAAAATTTGGCATGGACGACTTTGAAGCGAATCAAAAACAAAACAAAGGCCATTTGTAGAGGTTGAGGCCCTCTTTTTGGGGAATCCATTGTCCCTCCCAACTGCACAAATCAAAGCATCTTGCTTCCTTTTTCTTTTCATACTTTTGAAATAGCAAACTTACCAACGCAAACACCGACTCTTTGGTACGAATCTCTCTATAACACTTATCTTTCTTTCCTCCCTCTTTATATATTCCGATTTCCTCCTCTCGTAGAGAATGAATGTGATTGATCCTTTTTCACCCCCACATCAAAAGGTACACATATTTTAAAGAAGTTATCTCATTCAAAGCCCGGCGGCTGAACTAATACTATAAAAATAAAAGTCTCATTTGCATAATTCGATTACTCTAAATTCATGTTTTGTTAAATTTATGAAAATTCGAAAGCTCTTTTTTAAGTTTAATAATTAATTTTATTTTTATTTGATTTCAAATAAATTTAAGCTTATCATAAAAGTTAAGTTTTATAAAAACTTTATTTTGACTCATTCATTAATATTTAATGAAGTTTTATAATACTAATATTATTTTTCAAAAATTACGGTTTTCTTTTCAATTTTTAGGTAAAGCAAAAAACATGAGCTACCCCAAACAAGGCATTAGAAATTTATCTTGAAAGATCACAGACTTTTAAAAATTATTTTAAAAAATTAAAATATTAAACTATCTCAAATTTTAAAAATATAAAGTAAATTCATAAAAGAGTTCATATGCTTTGTATAGGAATTCAAAATATTTTCTATGTCTAAATATAGCCGATTCAAAAGAATACTTAGTTTTAATTAACATTAAAGGAGTGTAACATGCAATTTAAGCTAGCATGCTTAACATTTTTCTTTATGCAACATGTCCAATGAAGCCAAATCCTTTGGCTTGTGGACCTTTTTGAATAATACCATATTCGGTGTTACTTCCATGGGAGGAGCTTTGAATTCTCTCTTCTAGCTAGAGATCAACAAAGTCTAACCATTCCTCCCCTGGATATCTCATGACTACTGGTTTTCATTAGGATAAACACACATGCTTCACTTCCATAAAAAAACTAATTTTCCATCAAGTTCGGTAGGATTGTCTTTCTAATCAATTCAATAACATGTCTGATGTCTTATACAATTTGCATTTCTTATTTAAGAAATCCATGCATTGTTTATAATATTGTTCTTATCTTATTTATCACAAGCTTATACTCTTCTAAGATTGAACATTAAAAAAATAAAAAATAAACCAGATGTTACCAAATTGAGATGGATGGAACGTCACGTTCTCGTTTGATAAACATGAATTTGAAAAGACAAAAAAAAAAAAAAAAAAAAAGCATAGAAAAAGGCACCCAAACACATTATACTTGCGTAAAACTTTTCATGGCACCCGTCAAACCGAATCATGCAAACTTTTATTATTATTATTTTTTTTTTTTGTTCGGGATAAAAACGGTGCCTTTCAGGTATTGGAATCCGAAAGGCACCAATTATCTCCTAATGTTGTTTTGAGGTCAGTAGACGCCAATTATACGACCCAACTGTCAAATTAATACAAGGACAGATTAGGATTTCAATGACCCAATTATTCAGGTCATAACCCCATTTGAAAGAGGATGGCGGTGCATTTTGGAGGAAGATTGGTTTTGAGTGATCAAGTTTAAGCATCAGGGGTGGTTGGTTAGAACTAAGAATCCCAAGATATATCTACTTTATTGAGATGATAATGCTGGGTTAGATTTTACAATGGACGGATGATTGGTGGGGTTCATGCTAATAAATCAATTATATCACTAAAGAAAGAGTGTTGAAGGACCTACACCCTTCCTGCTTTTGAAAGAAGCTTCTTTGATAAAAGTTCTTGTCCTCCAAAGGTTATTCTCCCACTTCTATGGCATATAGATAGATAGATTATACAAATGCATTTTATAATTTTGCTTTCTTTTGCAGTGGTTTCATTATTAAATTGCTCTCTGAAGCAAAAGTCTCGGACCGAGTAAGATCTTGGCTACCATGATAATATTTTTTTTTCGTTTAGGCTTGTCAGTGTTGATTTGTATAATGTAGAGCCGAAATTAAAGGCTAACAAATTCATCAGAAAATAATTCAAACCGGGGCCTTTCTTCTTGTCCCATATCTTTGTAATCCCTAATTCACAGGAAAAAGTAGGATATGATGACACCCATATCATTTATATTGTCTAAAGGAACACTTATCCTTTTATGACATGACAAAATTTTCCCAATCAATGTTGCCATTATCACACTTCAACAATCAGTGCTACTTCCTCCGCTTGATTGATAGCTGACAATGATAAGGGCAAAGCCTGGATGGGCATGTGAGTCTGCCCATGTCTGTCAAGTTTCCATGTTTTTCAGAGATGGAAGGTCTTGGGAGATCAGTTATGGGTGTGTTGCTTGTGGGTTCAAAAAGCTCCTCTGTTTTTTTTAGTATTCATAAAAGAGTCTGACCTTTTCTTGAGAGATAGGCAAAAGGATAAGATAAACAACACCACAAAAGAGCCCATAAGTTATAACCTTGCTTTCTTTTCTTACCTTTGTGTACGGGGTGGTGGTGGCTGTCTGCGGGAAGAGAGAGCCCTAGGAGGCAATTATGCAACTACTTACTGACCTTTTCCATTTTTTGGTGAAAGAAACCATGTTCTTAATGTGGCACCTTGTTCATTATTAGATTCGCTTCATCCAAAGTACAATGGATCAATACCCACAGTTTCATAATGCAATTCTTGTCTTTTGAAAGGTAAATTAAAATGTTCCAAGGTTAGTGAGAAAGTATGAGGCAAGAAAAGTATGCTTTTTGGAAATTTGAATATGGGCACAAGGTTTATGCATTTGCCTATTCATTTTTTGGGTGGGTTTCAATTGAATGATTTTCAGATGACATACATCTTCTTCCTTACTTTTGGGTAGTCCTTATTCCATATTGGCGATTCTCATGTGACACACTGAGATGGATCGATACACATGACAGGAGAAAGGGCAGTCACGATCCTTTCCCTGGAAAGTAGTGTTTCCAATAAAGTCACCGTATGTGCTGCGTACAAGAAATGTCCATTATGGTATAAAGCAGCTAAAGCTGCTCGACTTGATTTAATAGGTCATGGCACAAAGGAAATCTACCACAACAGCACAATTAAACACTACTCCCTCCGTACAAGCTCAGACACCTAACTCAAAGTACATAGTTACTAACTTATCTTAGCCTCGATTCATTTCCCGGAAAACCAAACATGTGGGGGTCCGTCTCAACTCTTCTTCCGTGGCCGTGCTTTACATGATGGAGCATGCGTTGGGGTTATCGTCACTAAAGAGGGTGGTGAGCCTCTCGTCAGTGGCACTTGGGCTGGGGAGTGCTTGAACCACATTCTTCACGTAGCCAGACGGTGCCTTCTTGTCATAGGCCTCTTTAATGTAAGGGTAATACACTAGATTGTAAGGGACATAGGGCCAAAACTCAGCTCTCTTTCCCGTGCTTTTCACCCTCTTTAACACCTTGTTTGGATCAACAAAACCACTGACTGTTACCCGGCTTTGCTTTCGGTTTATATCCACTGTTTTCACACCTACAATTAAAAAGCCAAAAACCAAAAAAGATGGATTTAATAACAACGAACAAAATGTGGATTGGTAAGGAATCCATTCATAATGGTTGTTCGTGCAACTTGTCATATACTAGATTCATCATATTAGGGGTGCGTTTGGTTTGTGGGCAGTTTGAATGGCATTTATTATGATGATAGACTTGAACCTAAAATGGGTACCAATGATGTTTTCTGAAAGAAACAAAGGCTGCAATAGTGCTCCACATATGCTAATGGTGAAATTAATGAGCGGTGGGTGACGGGGGAGGTGGGAAATGCTATGTCCAGCTATTCTTTTGCTGCTTCTACTGAAGCTTGCTTTGATTTGATTGGATGGTGATTGGATAGTGCCTACTGTCACACAATACAATCACAAATTTCAAATGGAAGTAAATAAACGACGGCAGGAAACCGAAAAGATGATCAGCAAGATTTTTGTTTCTTCCGGTTTACAAGAAGAAGCTCAGCAACTACAATTCCCTTTTGACTTTCCTTTGTTTTATTGTTGAAAACCATACATCCTTTTGCTGCCTGATCCAGGAAAGAACTCCAACAAGAATAAAATAAGAAGTAAAAAAAGAAAGAGATGCAAACCCTTTTCATGGAAGCTACAGTGATTCAGCATAAACTTTTTCCATGAAATCTCATTATTACCAGGCTTTGATGGGTCATAGGCTAGCTTCATTTTTCTTTTGTTTTTTTTTTTGGTTTTTAATATTAGGGAAACATTTTCTCGGGAAAAAGAATTCACGGGAGGCCAGACAGCCAAGTAAGATCAACACGTCTCGGAATTTTCTTTTGCCAAGACTGTTAAGACTTGTGCCTTGCTTATCGTTCCCCTACCATCATCCCTCTCCGTTAGATAATGTTCTTGACTACTCATTCACAACACAAACAGCTTAATGGAGAAAAGAAAAAGGTGTGAGAGAGAAGCAAAGCTTAGTATTTGAACCTTTCATGGAGGAAACAGCATTCTTTACTCTCCTTTCACAACCATCACAGTCCATTTTCACCTTGATATCAACCGTCTGGAAGGACAAAAACAAAACCAAACCCAGTTAACAAACGAAAACAAACTAGCATGCCAATCAAGAGAGAGGACGTCGAAGTAATCCATTTTCTTTGCAGTTCACATTTGACAGGGCAAAATGAGTAAAAACACAGAAGAAAATGAATACCTGCATTGGTTTACGTCTGCTCTTCCTTGTGCTGGTAACAGTACATAAGTTTGAAAAATAGTCCAGTGCACCCATTTTCCTTCACACAAAGAGTTCTAAGAAAGAGAGTTTTGTGTGCGAGTGAGAGAGGACAGGGAGAGAGAAGGAGAGAGGGAGGGAGAGAGGATGGAGATAAATACCAAGAGCGCTGGGTCTATATATATATATACAGAGAGAGAGAGAGAGGAGAAGGCGCAAGGATGGGGGGCTGGGAGAGAACAGTAAGGTCAAGTTGTATGTGCCCAAAAATTAAAATAAATAAGCACTAAGCATTGGGACACAAGTAATGGCTTTTTCCCTCAAATCAAAGCTATTTTTCACCCAAATTGATTTTATGCCTCACAACTAGACTTTTTACTTACTTTTGTCTTTTACTTGAATTTTGCTTTGGTGTAGCTTCATCTAAATTAAAATAGATTGAAGGGACAAGTAGATCTCAGGACTCCTAAATCATGAAAAACAAATATTTTTTCTTTAATGAAATCTTGATTAAATTCTCACTTCTTTTGAATAAAGCTGGATCTTCAATGAATATAGCACGGCTCAAAAATTATTCCATGCTCCATAACATCAAAATAGTAATCTCAATTGTTAAATATTTCAAAATCAATGTCAGTTAAATTCAATTATAGAATTTGCCTACTATAAAGAAAAACCAGACAATGATGACTTCCCGGACTTAACTCCGGGAGCTTTGATTGATGGGCTGTTGGAATGAAGGGTCGGTCTGTGCATTTATATGGTTGGAATTTTTTTGGGTTCTTCTATTTGAGAAATTTTCTTTATTCTTTTGTGGTGATATATATGTGATGAGTTTCCTGAATTTGCTGTACTGATGGGGATAGTTGGGTTTTTGTGTATTAAGAGTTGAATGGGATCATTTGTCATATATTAAATGATCTGGAGCCCATCTGTCTTGCATTATTGCAAGTGAGAAAAGGTAGCCCAAGCCCTCTTTAAACTCTTCTCCTGTGTGCTTTAGAATTGTGATCAGGTGATTATTATGGCAGTATTGGATAGGAGCAAGGCCTCTCGAGTCCATTAAGGAAAGTACAGGCCCCATTTCAGTTCACACATGACCTTGATTTTTTTTTTATTTTTCTTTTTTGTTAGTCTAAGTGTCTAACCCAAAAGGATGCATTGAATGAGATGGGGTCTATTATTGAAGAGTTTTAGGTGAAAAATTCTCCAGAAGATGGCAACCTTTCCATCTATCGCACATTGGTCTTCCTTCTTATCCCACTGCTGGCTTCCATTGATGCAACCCCTGAAATTCCGCTGTTGTTGTTGTTTTTTTTTTTTTTTTTTTGTGTTAAAACTTTGAGGTCAATCCATAAAAGGAAGCAGTCACTTTAGGGTACATGAGACCTCCGCAATACCCTTATACATATCTTGCAGGGAAGGTAGAATTCAATCAGTGGTTTCTGGCATTCTGCTACAATTATAGCTCTATGAGCCTACATACCATTAAACCCTATGTGAAAAGTGAAAACGACTTAAACCCAAGGCTCAGGTCATCCAAGCATGCCCACTCTAAAGCACCGTATTCAAACTTTACTGGAGCATATAGCCACCACAACCTGTAGCCCACTTGCGAGACTCTCCACACCCAGGGAACATAAATAATTCATAAAATGATAATCCGCTAACCAATTGGAAGATTCTCTTGCCCAAAAGCTGAAACGTATATTTCAAATTTTCAAATGGTAGTACAATATCAATGTGGTAGAGGTTTTTAAGGCCACATTGTCATAGGCTCTCAGGCCCTCCCGAGAGACATATGCGGACAAAAGCTCTTGATACCCAGATAGAGACATTCTTCTTGGGATAAATGCAGTTTTACCTATCAATTTAGAGCCATTTTAGCCCCCAAAACCGCGGAGCCTCTTGGATTTTGCAAGGGATTTTGTCTACATATGAAACAAATATTCACGTATAGGCCCAACTTCATTTAAATCCTGGCTCCATTTCATGGTTCCCCATCATTATTGGCTTGACTGTTCCAGCATTACTGCTAGTATGATGCACACAGGTTCAGGGTGGGAACTGTCACCTGTGTCTTCCACTTCTTCCCATACATTCTCTCTGAAAACTAAAAATTGCAATACCCAGTTAGAAGATGTAAAGCCAGTGGGCAGTGAATTATGACTGCACCCATTTCACGTGGAAATTGGGTAATTGCACTGAGTTTTAAAATTTGAACTCTATGAAATATATTCTCATATATAAATGCTTGAAAAGATACGTGTACGTTAATCATCAATATGATATGACCGTCCCTCATCAATCATCTCCCAAATCCGCCCATTCACTGCTCGACGCGTGCACCATTGCAGATATTTTGGCTGAATTGATTAAGATGAGGTCCATATTTGACTGGCTTTTGCTTGTCAAAGGGTTTATCAAAATATTTTTCAATTTACAACCCCAGATTTTGTAACTTGTAAGTTCCATTTCAATGAATTTTGAATAGTTTATGAAGGCCAACTGGACAGGGTTGTTGGAGATTTGGTAAACGTCCTTGTTCAAGGCACCAAGTCCTGTCGCTATGTACGAATTTACAAGTAAAGTTTTTAATCATTTAACTGGAGTTTCTGAAAAATTCAATGCCTTGATTGGGCTTGTCGCAGATGGGAGCCATTTTTCTCCTCGGAATTTTACATGCAGAGGCTGACATTTTGGGGGCCGTGCCCCAATGATGTTGAACCGATTAAATGCAACTTCATACCGTGATGATAAGTACAATTCATGGACAAATTTTTACTGAATTTGCCCCAAGTTGATGGTAATTGTGTGAATGAACAGATCAATTCAATCGTTTTCTTTAGTGTTAATGCGGCGTGCAAGTGGTACACCCTGCGACCCAATTTCATCCTTGAAGCATTGGAAATTAAGTTTGTTAAGACATGGCACATCCCTTCAACCACTCGGCGTGCCATACACTGTACTCACACATCCCAAAAATATCGGACATTAGAGAAAGAGACTCACAAATAATTGCAATTCTGGAGGCTCTAGAAAATGACTTTAGAAGAAAGAAGTATAAATATACCTATCATAGTAGAAAAAATCATGTTGCTACCTAATTAAAATATCTTTTTTTTTTTTTTATCAACTTTGAATGGGCAAGTCCTTTCATAGAGCGTTGATCGGACTAATGCTTTTGAGTGGCTCTATTGTCAAAGCTCATGCCTTGCTACAAAATGAAGCTAGAGGGAGCCTTGAGAATTCCTCTCTACTCGTCGAGTTAGGGTTTCGGCAAAATAAGAAAGAAAGAGAAATAAATAAAGAGGCAGGAATTTTGTCCTGACTGGCTACACGATTCCATATTGTGGTGAGGTGGCTGACAGCTTATTACATTTGCCTCATCATCTTGTACGTGTCAGAGTGCTAATGTACAATCACTATCCTTGTTGGGTTTAGGGATGGCAATGGCGTGGGTTATTTTGGATACCCGTCGGTCCCGTCCCTAATGGGACAAGATTTAAATTAAATAAATCATTTGAGACGGTATGAGATTTTTTTTATAAAACCCGGGGCGGTTCGAGTATTGTCTCATCCCACCCCGTTTACATATAAAATTAATTTAATTTAAATTTTATTTTACTATTTTTAATATATAGAAAATAATAAAATAAGTTATAAAAAATATAATAATTTTATTATTTATAAAATATATTTATTTTAATATAATTAAAAATTTAAATAATTTTAAAAAAAAATTCAAAAAAAAACTAAATAGGCAGGGCTAGGTGGGTGTGGGAGCCCCATTTAATTTTTTAAACGGGACAAGGATGATAATTATTTTTAATAAACAGGCGGGGTTGGGATGGGGGCGACCCATCCCGAACCCGCCCCGTTGCCATTCCTGGTTGGGTTAGACTTGGTTGTAATACCTGACCAATGCAAAAGTCTGACCTACTTGGACCCGCTTAAAGATATAATTGTGTCTTAAACCCTTCTAATTAAACTTGGTTTTCTTCAAAATTAGGTTTAATTAAAAGTAGGGGATAGATTAGTAACTAATGTAAATGTTAAATACATTGGGCACCACATGGACCCACTATTGCCAGACCCTCAGTCCTTTAAGGCTTAAAAGCTCCTTCGCACATGTCATACCTCATTAGAATGTATCATTTTAATTGACTACTGGCAAATAACTTGTGTTTAGACCATATATATATATGTCTATTATAATGATTATGGGTACTATTGAATTTGAATAATTAAATGTAACATCGAGTGTAATTTAAATTGTTTTGAGTATCCAATTGTAGTCAAATTGTGTATCTTATTCTATTTTTTACTATGATGTAAACAAAAATATTGAATAGTAATTGCAAATTTAATATTTAGGATTATGTTGTATTTTTTTCATGTTGAAGATATAAGATGGTTGCTAAATTAAAATTGTTGACTTTAATTGAATTTTAAAATCTGACTTAAAATTTTATAAATAAAATTGAATTACTAAATAAATAAAAATTGTTTATTTTATATATATATATATAAAAAACCACACGTAGGACACCGGAGATCTCTCTTCTAAATAGTGCAAGTGAAGTCTCAACTTTCATGTCATAAATATGTAATTATTTTTACACCTTTATTTGAGTTGTTTAAAGAATTAAAGTTAACGTAAAATGAAACTTTAATTGATTTTAAATTATATCTTTATAGAAAATTCTACAATGAAAAAAAAAATCAATATCATCAATACATCAACTTTCAAACAAATAAAAAATAAAAAATACCATCATTAATTTCCTAGCTTTCCTAATATCGAATAGATTCAAGCAAAATAGTCCTCAAGTTGGATCTAGCATACAAGGGCAAGAGACCTCAAGTAGCCAACATGTGCAAAGGATGTTAGGAAGGAAGTGGTGGTATCTAATTTCAAGTTGACGTACTTGATCCCAAGCAACATAGACATTTTGTTTCTTGCAAACCTAAATGATATATATAGTCTACATTTGAATCATTGGTTAGTGAAATGTATTTCAACCTAGAGTAGTTTAATGATGGTTTAAGGCTCCCTCCTTATTTCTTGACTTGATAGTTTTTTCCCTATTCATACACTCTTCCAACATTCATTCACCTTGATGTTATATGAATGTTTATGGAGTGCAGATTGCTCAATCGTCTATACCAGTTGGATCTAACTATACTTAAAATCATTTTTGTCTATAATATCAAGTTGGAGGGTAGCAAAAATTTCTTTTGTTTACTCAAAACTATTTTTTACAATTCGTGATCAAATTAAGAGATATGAGCAAAAGGTGGCTAAAAGGTAATATAATTATGTCAAGGGTTTTAGGAGTGTTCAGAAAACGAGCCTTAGAGAGACTACATGCTTAATCATATATTAAATTCTCCAACTAGGGGTGCTTAAAAGTGTCCATAATTGGTTAGAATAGTGTTGAGCATCTTTACTTAAAATTAATTGAGTACACTTTTCTAGTAAGTAAAAAAAAATGTGCGAGAAGCACATCAAGCGGGTGGAAAAAGCCTTTTCGAGAAGTTTAGGCACTTGCTCGCCGTTGATGTAGTAAAATACATGATTAATATGATTTTGTTAAAAAAAAAAACTTGAAGAACATACTTAAACATTCAATATCATTTATCCCACAAGTTTATGTGGTGTGTGACCTAAATTGCCATAGGGAATGCTTATGTGGCAAGCTCTAGGTCATAGACACCATTCAATCATATGCTGCTTGAGCCTCAAGGAAGATCAAGTCCCTTGAGCAACATTTAGAGAAGCTTGGAATAAGCCAATGATAGCCAAAAGTGAAGTAGTTGAAGCTCAAGCATTGGCTAGTCTAATCAATAATGGTACTCGGAAGAAAGACGGAGTGCTATGTGAGTACTATAACTTACAAGTTGAGTGGGAGACACTGGCCAAATATTGGGAGAAAGGAGCAATTTGAGAAGTTAACTTACTAAAAATGTGAACCAATGCTTCTATGATAGCTTTGTTTACTACCTTATAGATGAGTTATAACAAATCATTATATTATGTAGTGTCATAGATTTCTAATAGACATTTTGATAATTAAACTTAGATTTTATTAATATTTGTTTTTTTATGCATCTTAGCACATTCAGAGCATCTCAACATAGATACAAATCTATTAGAAAGTATTCTAAGTTGTCAATTCTCCTTGAATAAAATTAAGTAACAAGAAGTCTTATTGCATATGTGAAAAGAAGACAACTTTGATGAGGCTTGAGACAAAATTTTGACATTAATGATACAATTTCTTTAGAATCACCTGAGCATAAGATTAAAGTTAAATTATTTGTTTTTCTTAAGAAGGAAGTGACAATCAAAGTATCTTTTTCATCTAACAAACATATCCACGAATGCATTAAAGTTAAATAAAAATATATATGAAAAAGTGGAAAACAAAATGCACTAACATTGTAAGTGAAGATTAAGATTTGATAAAAGTAACTTTTAAAATTATATAAAAGAGCAGTTATTGAAAGAGATCGTTAAGATTAAAGATACGAGTAATATATCCCATATGAAAGCATATTAAACTCTTATTGATAATGTGAGTGCAACTTGAGTTTTTAGTACTTGGCAAATTGATCTACTAAAGCTTTGGTTATCGGTGAAATTTGATCATACCTTTTTTGTTTTTGCCTAACTTATGATGGAGATTCGTGGCTATGTCTAAATTTTTAATATCAAAACTTATGAATGATTGAATGTTAGAATTTTATTTGACTCATACTAATTTAGTATCTTTTTAATAGAAAATAAAATTATATGATAATGTATAATTTAGAATATGTGACATTTTTGAATCATGATTAATAATCTTATTAATATCAATTAGGACATGATTTTCAAAAACATTTCGACTTCACAAATAGATAATGAATATGATAAACTTTATTTGAATTTGAATTTTATTTAGTAAATATGAATGAGTGAAATAAATGTTTGCTTTACTTGATTTTCTAAAACTCATTTCAATTGTAAATTAAAGCAGAAATTATTTTAAAAATATTTCCATTGTGTTAGTTACAAAATATTGATATTCTAGGTTATTTTTCATGTTCATACATTTTCCTTCGATTTTTTTATAAGAACCAAACCAAAGAAAGAGTATTCCTTAAGTAATTAACTTTCTTTCCATTTACCTTTTCATTAGCAACTAAACAAGAAAAATTTTAGGGACAATTATGTTTTGGACCTAGTTGGATCAAAAAATTAAGTTTTGGTCCATATAATTTCATTATTTAAGCCAAAGATCCAGAGGAAGTGTGAAAATTGAGAAGAATAATTTGAATTTTTTATTTTTTTTTGGAAATAATCTTTGTTGACTATGAAAAAAAAAAGCAAAATACATTAATTTAAATTTTATTCCTTTTGCAAACCTCAATTAAATTCAATATAATTTAGTGATTTGGAAAAAAATACACCATTTTCCAAAAATAAAAAATAAAAAAATATTATTATTTAAAAATCAATAATCTTGGAAAGTATATATTTTTAAAATTGTGTATATAAAAAATAACTAAAAATATGTCAGATTTATTTTTTTTAAATGACATATTTTTAGCATATATTTTTTAAAAAATAGTTTTCTAAAAATAATAAAATTTCAGAATAATTATTAAAAAAAGATTTAAGATCAAAAAGTTTGTCAAACATTGTGGTAGAAAATAGTTTTGAATAGTATATTGGTCTCTTCATATTTTATATTCTTTCCATCAATTATGCAATTTATATGGACCAAAATTTAATTTTTGGGTCCAACTAGGTCTAAAAAGCAACTGTCTTAAAACTATATATATATATATATATATATTTTTTTTTTTTATATATTATATATATATATTCTTTTTCTTTTATTATTCCTTCATATTTTCTTTCCTTAATATTCTAAAAACTTTAAGAAAATCTATTTTATTTTGAAAATATTAAAAGGGGATTCTCTTCCCAAAATCCTCTCTTTCCATTATCGTGCTAATTGAAGGACTTGATCAACTATAAAAAGAGATTCCATGAATACGTTTAAAAAAAAAAAAAATCGAACTTAGAAAAGATGGGTTGCTTTTCTTCTAAGTCCAAAGGTTTACTTTTTCTCCACGGCTTTTTTTTTTTTCCCTTCTAATTATATATGTATATATAAAAGCTTATGTCTTTCTCATATGGCGTATCATGTTCTAATTTTCTATCTTTATCGTTTTCTTTTGCTAAAGCTTCTATTGATCCTCCACAAGAGGAGATTGACTCTTCTAATGAACCTGCACAAGAGGAAGTTGGCTTCTCATATGAACAACCAGGAAGGGTAGTGGAATATGGTGATTATGAACGAAGAGAAGGTGCCGCATGGTATGACAACTATGACCAAGACACATGGAATAAATATTTCGGCCCACCTTATGGATGATACCCACATCACATTACGAAATATTTGATTTGATTTGATGATTTGTTTTAGTTTTGAGTTATTATGATTAATTTCACCCTTATTCAGTATATTTAATGTGTTAAAATACTACATAATTATATTATTATTGTGATATACTTATATATTATAATTTTTCATATTTACAAATAAAATATTTCATTTAAATATTAAAAAAAATACAAATAATTATACAATATGGTAATTTAAAATTAAATAAAATATCCTTTATTAGTATTATGGTAATACTAAATGGGCCAAAGTGATGAGGATAGTAATGGGCCCAGGCAAATAGTTTTAAGGAGAGAAACATCAACCAAGGCCATATATGGTCACCACATCCGAAAGGAAGGAGAATTTCAATTACAGGGTACATTCCAAAGAATGATCATACCATTTGTAAGAGAATTATGGTTGGATCATTGCAGTATCAATGGGTGGTAGCGTCGTTCCGGCCAACATCGAAACCTTCACAGTATCAATGAGCTCCTTTGAACTCCTTGTGGAACAACAAACAAAAAACATTGTTAAGAGGTTGCAAGAGGTTTCTGGTCCGATGCTCATCGTAATGGTGTGTCTCAAGGCTCCATGGTTCTACCTCGAATATCTGCTTGGGCAAGTCTCCCATTGTCATCTTTCTTTTAAAAAATTATTGTAATTGCCTTTGCTTTAAGAGGTTCTTCACTAGTTCTTTTAGACTCTTACAATCATCTTGTTACAAAATAGATCTCACAAAATGGGACAAATGTTAGAATTGACAATAAACAATTTTATTAGATAAGACATAATGTTTATGTTTTTCGTGTGAATTTGAATAATCCACGTGCTCCAATCTCTCCATCCTACTTATGTTATTGTGAAAGAATTGTTCTATGGTTTATTGATTCGAGTAAAATGTTCATATCGACACAACAGAACCCAGCCAAGTAGGGTAACGACCCCACAAAGGCCACGTAAAACTCAAATCCTGAAGGGGTACTTCCGTCATTTCTCTGGAAGAGTTTAACAACTACTTCTTAACGAACTTTTGATTCCCCTTGTTGATTAACAAATCCCATGCCGCCACGTTTCATTTTTCTTTCCCGCCAGAATCCTCTCTCCTTCGTTCATATAGAAAATCTGCAACCTAAACCCTAAAAATCTTCCGGACCTACCATTAATGGCGTACTCTCTTCTCACTTCTCTCATCATTTTCTGTCTCTTCTCCCTCTCCTCATCTCTCCCATCCCAAACAATCCTCGACGCTGCAGAAATCCTCTCTGATTCGGGCTACGTCTCCATGTCCCTCACCCTCGAACTCGTCTCTCAGACCCTACTTCCCAAATCGCCGTCGGCCACCTTTTTCGCTGCTTCCGACGCCGCATTTATCGAATCTGGTCAGCCTCCGCTCTCCCTACTCCAATTCCATTCCTCGGCCCTAGTTTATCTTTCGAAAGCCTCCTTTCGCTTCCCGTCGGAGCCAAGATTCCTTTTGTAAACCCCAATTAAATTCAATATAATTTAGTGATTTAAAAAAAAAATACATCATTTTCCAAAAAAAATAAAAATAAATTATTATTTTTATTATTTAAAAATCAATCATTTTGGAAAGTATATATTTTTTAAAATTGTGGATATAAAAAATAACTAAAAATATGTCAATTTTTTTTTAAATGATATATTTTTAGAATATATTTTTAAAAAAAATTAGTTTTCTAAAAATAATAAATTTTTAGAATAATTATTAAAAAAAGATTTAAGATCAAAAAATTTATCAAACATTGTGTAGAAAATAGTTTTGAAGATATATTGGTCTTTTCATATTTTATATTCTTTCCATCAATTATCAACTTATATGAATCAAAACTTAATTTATACTATCTAAAACATAACTAAAACTTTATATATATATATATATATATATATATATTTCTTTATTTTTTCTTTTCCTTTTATTATTCCTTCATATTTTCTTTTCTTAATACTATCTAAGAATCATAAATAACATAAAAATGTTTGAATAAATCACATGCACGTCAAAATTTTATAAGAAAATAACTTCAACCAATGCATGTAGACGTTTGTTATAAAAGTTTACACAATTTTAAAAGTCTAACTAATTGAAAACACCCATTCATAGAAGTTATAATTTTTGTATTGCTTGTAATTTTCTTTTTCATTGTCAAGATGGGGTTGGTGTTCAAGGTACAAAACCAAAACTTGTGTAGCCTATGCGAAGCAAGCCTACATAGGGTACAAGATAAAAAAAAATGGAACAAGGTCGAGGTACAAGAAAGAGTTTCATAAGAAGCTCCAAAGCCCTACTCCTAGTCCAAGGCATATATATATTTATTAATTTTTTTTTAAGGGAAAAACTTTTAGAGAATCTATTTTATTTTGAAAATATTAAAAGGGGATTCTCTTCCCAAATTCCTCTCTTTCCATTATCATGCTAATTAAAGGACTTAATCAACTATAAAAGAGATTCCATGAAGACATTTAAAAAAAAAAAAATTGAACTTAGAAAAGATGGGTTGCTTTTCTTCTAAGCCCAAAGGTTT
Organism: Vitis riparia; assembly: GCF_004353265.1. Lineage (NCBI taxonomy): Eukaryota > Viridiplantae > Streptophyta > Magnoliopsida > Vitales > Vitaceae > Vitis > Vitis riparia. The sequence continues at coordinate 4,283,567 of NC_048431.1, read as the reverse complement.
ACTTTTTCTTTCTCTCTCGGGTTTTTTTTTCCCTTCTAATTATATATGTATATATAAGTCTTTCTCATATGGCGTATCATCGTTTTAATTTTCTGCCTTTATTGCTTTCTTTTACATGAAAAAAGATTCTGAGCCTTCTGCTGAAGCTTCTATTGATCCTCCACAAGAGGCTTCTAGTGATCCTCCACAAGAGGCTTCTACTGATCCTCCACAAGAGGATATTGAGTCTTCTGATGAACCTGTACAAGAGGAAGTTGGCTTCTCATTTGAACAACGAGGAAGGGCAGTGGAATATGGTGATTATGAGCAAAGAGAAGGTGACGCATGGTATGACAACTATGCCCAAGACACATGGAATAAATATTTCGGCCCACCTTATAGATGATACCCACATCACATTAAGAAATATTTTATTTGATTTGATGATTTGTTTTAGTTTTGATTTGATTTTATGATTTGTTTTAGTTTTGAGTCATTACAATTAATTTCACCATTATTCAGTATTTAATGTGTTAAAATACTACATAATTATATTATTATTGTAATATGCATATACATTATAATTTTTCATATTTACGAATAAAATATTTCATTTAAATATTAAAAAAAACAAGAAATAATTATACAATATGGTAATTTAAAAATTAAATAAAATTTCCTTTATTAGTATTATGGTAATACTAAATGGGCCAAAGTGATGAAGATAGTAATGGGCCCGGGCAAATAGTTTTAAAGAGAGAAACATCAACCAAGGCCATATGGTCACCACACCCTACAAAAATCCATATCCGAAAGGAAGGAGAGTTTCAATTACAGGGGTACATTCCAAAGAATGATCATACCATTGGTAAGAGAATTATAGTTGGATCATTGCCCCATCACTGGGTGGTAGCGTCGTCCCGGCCAACATCGAAACCTTCACAGTATCAATGCTTAGGCAAGTCTCCCATTGTCATCTTTCTTTTAAAAAATTCTTGTAATTGCCTTAGGCTATGTTTGGTTCCGCAAAATTTGAGGGAAAATGCGAGGGAAAGAAAATATAAAGGAAAATAGAAGGAAAGAAAAAGTGAAGGAAAATAAAAAAATAGATTAAAAGTTGATAAATTATTTTTTTTATTACTTCAAACTCATTTTATTTATTTTAACTCATCAATATAAAGATTAAATAATTTAAAAATATATAAGTTTTTAATTAGTTTTAATTATATTTGATTTTCTTTGATATTTTTTATAGCACAACTAAACATGAGAAAATCATTTTCCTTAACATTTTTTTTCTTTCCTTTGTATTTTCCGGGAACCAAACATAGCCTTAAGCTTCTTTTAGGCCTAGAAAAAGAAAAGTGAGAGGACAAATAAAAATCCGATTTTACGATATATGATTTAAAAAAAAAAAAAAAAAAATTGGTGTGTACATATAAAAATTTAAATTCACAACCATCATAATATTTTTGTAATTTTATTAGATAAGACATAATGTTTATGTTTTTCGTGTAAATTTGAATAATCCACGTTCTCCAATCTCTCCATCCTACTTATGTTATTGTGAAAGAATTGTTATATGGTTTATTGATTCGAGTAAAATGTTCATATCGACACAACAGAACCCAGCAAGTAGAGTGACGACCCCACAAAGGCCCATCATCCACGGTAGGCCCAATAACAACGTAAAACTCAAATCCTGAAGGGGTACTTCCGTCATTTCTCTGGAAGAGTTTAACAACTACTTCTTAACGAACTTTTGATTCCCCTTGTCGATCAACAAATCCCACGCCGCCACGTTTCATTTTTCTTTCCCACCAGAATCCTTTCTCCTTCGTTCATATAGAAAATCTGCAACCTAAACCCTAAAAATCTTCCGGACCTACCATTAATGGCGTACTCTCTTCTCACTTCTCTCATCATTTTCTGTCTCTTCTCCCTCTCCTCTTCTCTCCCATCCCAAACAATCCTCGACGCTGCAGAAATCCTCTCTGATTCGGGCTACGTCTCCATGTCCCTCACCCTCGAACTCGTCTCTCAGACCCTACTTCCCAAATCGCCGTCGGCCACCTTGTTCGCTGCTTCCGACGCCGCATTTATCGAATCTGGTCAGCCTCCGCTCTCCCTACTCCAATTCCATTCCTCGCCCCTAGCTTTATCTTTCGAAAGCCTCCGTTCGCTTCCCGTCGGAGCCAAGATTCCGACGATGTTCGCCAACCACTCATTGATAGTCACCAGCGCCGCTTCCGATTCTCAAATTTCGTTAAACAATGTTAATATCACCTCGTCGCCTTTGTTCGATGATGGTTCTTTGATCATTTTTGGGGTGGATAAGTTCTTCGATCTGAATTTCCCGGCTTTAGGCTTGACTCGAAGCCCTAGCCCTAATACGGGATGCACAGATGATGCAATTGCTTCTTCAGGTGGTGATTCTTTTGATGAAGCAAGCGGAGTGTTAAGGTCCAGAGGATACTCTGTGATGGCTTCGTTTCTTGATTTGCAATTGCTAGGGTTTAGAGATGGCACAAAGATGACAGTTCTCGCCCCAGCTGATGAAGTTATGATGGATCGTGTTGGTAATTTTAGCGACATTTCATCGTCAATCTTTCTTCGGCATGTTCTTCCATGCAAGGTTTCATGGTCTGATCTGGTTAATTTTGATGATGGGTCAATGTTGCCGACATCTTTGGAGGGCTTTACCATTAACATTACGAGATCTGGTGATACATTGAAGCTGAACGAAGTTTCAGTTGCTTTTCCGGACATGTATCACAGTGATTGGCTTGTTGTTCACGGTCTTGGGGAAGTTCTTACCTTGCTGGTGGGACCAGAACAAGCTGCAGACTCTTCGTCTGAAACTGGGGGAAGCAACACTAATGAACAGACTGCATTAGGCAACAGTGAATTTTAAGGTCTTAATCATGAATACGGCAGGTGATATACGTGTAGTTTCTTTCAAGATTCCCCTTTCTGGTGGGATTGTGTAGCCTACCAAAACTCTTCTTATTCTACCACTCAGTAGGAACTTGAAGATAGAACGGCCACTACTCTGTTGGTTCTTACACTCAGATTTTCAGCTAGAGAGCCGTGTTTGATTTCGTATATCTGAAACGACTGAAGAAAGCTCGGTCCAATTTGAAACCTTTGCTTTCAAAAAGTGAATTCTATTTCATTTACTGGATTTCAAAGTATGAAATGAAGAAATGATAGTCAAGAAGTTATGATTAGTAAGCTTTTCCCTGTGATCACTTTGCATAAATCTGGCCTTTTCCTTTCCAATCACGTCCTAAATAATTTCAGTTTTCCTTTCTCTGCTGCTGCTCCTATAAATGAACAGTCTCAGTTAGTTCTAAGTGCTATGGAGAGGACTTATGAATAGGACTGGAGTAACCCTACATATAGAAGCATTACAAGCAAATCATCATCTAAGCAGCAAGTGTGCATCACCAAAAGTGCTTCATTACTCAGAAGGTGCAATCAGATACATGATAGTTGAAGTTGTTATGAGACTACATTTGAGGAAACCAACAATTGAGGCAAGATGATCTCGTAACAAAACATACTACACCCTTGTATACCATTCCAACCCCCATCAGCAGTTTTTATTGGGCACCAACTGATCAGCCATAAGGGTCTTGATCGGGTCAGATGATCTGTGTAGTTGGGTTGCCCAGTTACAACAGTCTATCTCTCTCCCCTTTGGTGTCAACCAATCACTTGAGTTGTCCTGATTTTGTCAAGCTTCTGAGCCAAAATTAGAACCATATCCTGCTTTCCCTCATCAAGTAGAGTTTGTTTCAAATTGCTGAACATTGCTGCTGGAGGCCTGATACCCATGTCCAACATTTCGTGAAAGTATTTGCAGGCCTCGTCTAACTTATTCTCATAGCACAAGCTGTTAATTAACGTTGAGAACATGTGCATTCCAGGAAGAACTCCCTTGGCTTTCATCTCATCCCATACCCTTAACGCCATATCCACTCTCTCTTCATTGCAAAACATCCTCACTACAATCTCGTATGTACTCACACTTGGCTCACAGCCTGGCTCGCTGCTCATTCCCTGAAAAACCCGGTAAGCTTCCTTTGTTCTTCGAGCCTTTATCAAGTGATGAAGAATTATATCATAGGTTCGAGTCTGCGGACCAACTCCACATTTTCTCATCTCATCAACTATACGATAGGCATCATCCATCCTCATTGATTGACAGTAAGATCCCACCACAGCGTTATATGTGGGTGCCTCTGGAGTAAATCCACTAGCCTTAGATCGTTCAAAAAACTGGAGAGCTTCGGTCAATCTCCTCTCGGAGCCCAACCCATTGATGAGAGTACAATAAATATGAGGAGTAGGCATGCACTTGTTTGCTTCCATTTTATGAAACAACTCAACGGCTGCATCGTATCTTCTAGCCTTACAATGGGCGTTGATAAGTATCCCATAAGTCACAGCATCGGGCTCAAACCCCTCATCCTTCATCTCTCGATAAACCTCGTCCAATCTCAACAAATTTTGTTCTTGACCCCACCCTTCCAACAAAATCGTGTAGGACTTGATATCAGGCCTGAACTTTCTATCCTTCATTTTATCAAACACCTCTTGTGCTCTCTCGACATGTCTCGACTTACAAAGGGCATCAAGTAATCTATTAAAATCTGAGAGTATCGGCTGCAATCCAAACTTTTCCATTTTCTCAAATGTCTCTACCGCTTCTTTAACCTTCCTTGCTCTTGCGTACCTCCGTGAAATCAAAGCAAAAGTCTCTTGGGTCAACAAACCCTTAGACCTCATATCATTCACCAAATTCCAGATCATCTTGAACTGTTTGATCTTGCCCAGGGCTTCAATTAGAGCATTGTAGTTCTCCGTACTGTATTTAAACCCCTTTTGCTTCTCAGCCCACCTAAAGAAGGAAAGAGCGATGACACCGGAATTGCTGAGCTTCTTCAGGACCTCCAGGACCAGCGTGGGAGATACGTCGACCGAAGCGCCATTGAGCAATGATTCAATACTAGAATTAGAGTGAGTGCAAAGTAGTTTACACAATTTTCCAGTATCTTGGGCTATATGATGGTTTGTGGCATCAGTGGTCTCAGTGCACGCCTGGTTTCGTATTGATCCGCCATGTATTGATCTGCAAAAACTAAATGGGGAAAACCCGCATGAATTTTCATTTTCATGTTTGATAGATTCCAATCGAACAAAATCAGCGTCAGCAAGAAGAAGATGGAAGCTAATGGTGAAGGGGTTGGAGGTTTTCAAAATTTTCGGAGAAAATTTGAGGAATCGAGTGAGACCCATTTCAGTTGAGAGAGAGGGGAAAATCCGGGATTCCCTTTTGCCTTATTTTTGTAGCTGTAGTTGTTTTCTGCTTTTGTTGATCGCTTGATTCTATAACAACCTAATATGTTGATACAAGATTTTATTGACTCTATTCTCCCAAAACACCCAATAATTTGAAATAAGATGGCTCGATTTGAATTAAGAAAAAAAAAACCTAGAAATATTAAGCGGAATAAAACTATCTGGATTATTTTTTTATATCTTTTATATAATTTTTTTTCTAAAAGAAGAAAACTGCTATGATATGAATCAAAAAATTATAATTTAATACAATACTTATGTGGTTGAAATTTTTTATGGATAGAATTCGAATGGTCAATCGTTGTATAAGGTAATTTATATCTTAATTTTATTAGAAGTTAAAAATTTCAGTAGTTAAGATTTGAATTATTTTATACATTGGTAAAAGTATGTGATTAAGATATACATGTGAGTAAAGATAAAAAAAAAAATGTGATTAAAATATGAACAAAGAATGTGACTTGAAAAAATTGTGAATATGATTAATTTTAAATATATATATATAACTAAGGTATAAAGAATATTATTGGTATATATATATCATAAAAGTTTACAAAATGTTATCAAAATATAAAAAAGTGACAATGGTAGAATGAATATAACTCATGTATAAAAATTGCAACTCAAGTAAGAACAATACGAGTAAAGCACATAGATTGTGATCAAGATATAAAAAATGCAATTATAGTATGAAAAATGGAGCAAAAATATGGAATTATGAAAATTATAATGGAGATATTAATAATTTGGAAATATAATCAAAATATTAAAATAAAAAGAAGATAAATATTATGTAATGTTATAATTTTACACAAGTAGATTTATCTACGTTTTTATAAGTATTAAATGGAATATATTTAATTGTTTTTTTATCTATTTATCTATTCATCTTAATTATCAAATTATCTTAGTAAAATCTCCCGGCTTTCATTTAAACCATTCGTTATTGATAACGACAAATTGTGTTTGGGTACTCGGACCTTAAATCGGCCCACAAAAAAGGTCAATGAATCAACTGCACAGTCGGCCGGCCCTGCAATGGATTCCCCTGCTTGGGCACTTCCCACGAGAATCCCTGGGCATCTGTGCAGTGGTCACGCCCACACGCGCATCTGTATATGACACAAAAACAGAGGCCGTAGTAGATTCTTTCTGATTTAGATATATGTATTTACTGGAAAAGAAAATTCTAGAAATTTTCTGATTCCGGTATATATCATCAAAGGCGCATTTTGCGTATGCAGATAGAGATTCATCGGAAAAACGATACACTTCGGGTTCAAAGAATGAAACTGCCTCAAATTGCAAACAGTTGACAAATGGAATGACTGGTTGAAGATACATCGGCCTTGAAAATATGGCAGAGCATAGAGGGAGGCATTCCTCTTATTGATTTAATGACTGACAGGCCCTGCGTTAGTATCAACACCAAGCCACAATACAGCCCAAAAACCTCAAATGAATTTAATTCTTCCATCCATCAACTTCTATCCTGAACATGTTCACCGTCAAAGCCCATGACCAGAGGAACCCCCACAACATATAGACAGTAGCAACCAAAGAATTTGTCTCACCGATGGTCTTTCAAACAGGTCAATATACTTCAGATGCACAAGAATTGCACCGCGCTTCAGAATACCTTCCTTAAGTTTGATCAATATTCATTTGCACTGATTCGACTGAGAATTCGAGTCCTCAAGAAGGTTAGTCACTGACTCCTCTAACTTCTTTGCCTGAGGCCCAGGCCTCAAGACATTGGCATCTCCCCAATTGGAACAAGGATCCATCCACCAACTCTTCCTGCCCGTGCACCATGCCCCTGGAACAACTCTGTTACGCCCTCGCTTGAGGATCTTCTCATCAATCATATTTAGCACTGGGTCATCTTTTTGGAATTGTCGGGCAAAAGCAGCTCCACTTTGAACTGTCTGATCATAATCAGATACATTGAGAAAGTGAGGTTCCATTTTGGGAGGACTGTCCCAGATCACGTATCTCAAATCATTGTTCACAGTCGTATTCCTAAACTCCGGTGAATTGCAAATGACAGAATGGAAATAACCTTCATCAGACAAAATTACATTCGTAAAATACATTAGGAGCGTTCGGGGGAGATTATCCCAACCAAGAATGCAGAATTCCAGAAAGGATCTGTTCAGAATGACCCATGGAGAACCTGTAAAATGAGAAAGGATTGTGGTCGAGTAAATAGCAAGGGTCAACCTATTATTTTAAAGCATGTCTCGCAAGGGTAATTTGAGTGGCAAAAACACAAAACATAGAGGAGAACTTTGCCTGTGAAAAATTTAAAACCATCAGGGGTGGGCCGCTTCTCTGTAGCATGGAAAATTTGAGACCTTCTTGCCAAGTAAATGCCTGGGTCAACTACTATAGGATGGACACGCTGAGACCTGCAACAACATTATGCAAATCAATGTGATTCAAAAGTGATTGGCATTATGTACCACAGAGCTATCACAGGAATTAGTGAGCAGGGTTTGCCTACTCTTTCCATCCAAGGTCACTGGTATGATCGATGAAATTGAGATCTCTCCTAACAGAGGAGAATACATGGGACAAGTCTGAAAGAAAAAGAAAAATACATAACCAACCATTAGTTAGACAGCATGAACTATAAAGAATGACTGATCTAGAGATATTATGGAAATTTACTGATAAAACATGAATGGAAATGACCTAGAACAGCATGGGAATCTCATCACCGGAAAAAAATAAAAGCTAAAAATTTGAAGACATGTTAGAAAATAGAAACCAAGCTAAGCATACAACTGCAGCCACAAAGTTTCTGGTCACCAGCATCTGAGGTTGCTGATGTCGCATCGGTAAACCTCCCTGAGGAAGAACCAAATTTGAGAGAGGAAGGAGGGGAGAGGGGTGAAAGGGAAGGAGTTAGGTGGGAGAAGAATAGGACACCAGCACCATAAGCCTTGGAATCCAGTCTATCTCAAGGAAGTGATCTTGAGGTGAACAGACTATGTCATTCTTGAATAGAATATGTAACTAAGTCTCTTTGTGACAATAAGGTTTTGAAGGCCAGTTGAGAATCTGTCATCTTCACTAGCATAAGGATCTAAGCAAATCATGTGCAGGGTGAATTGGTCACATTTTCGCAATCACTACTACAATAAGCAAACATTTTGTTCTCTCTTGTCAAATTGGTTTTTCAGTTGAAAGGAAGGAAATTGCCCCTAACAGAAAACAGTACTACTTCCATTATTCCTTTGTATTTTTTGAACAGTTAATTATTAATTATTATTTCTGTACAAGATATTGATATGAAACATAGCATTTATATTATGAGAGAAAACCGAGGGCTGGGAAACTCTCTCTAGGCATTTTTCCTCTCTTTATCTCTTCTGCTTTTGCAGTTCAGTTATATGTGCTCTAATTTTTATACTGAGGATTTATGGCTACATCTATTCCTCCACAATTAGCATATGAGAACTACATTAAGATCCACTTATCTAATCCACAGAAACGACCACAATCACACAACACTTAGGTGGTGTTTGTTTTATTAACTTAATGTTGAATGTCATTTGCTTTTAGACTTTAGATTGTTTATTTTTATACTTGTTACTAATTTAAAAAAAAAAAAATTACTGAATAGAAAATGCTAAAATATTTGGCTTTTTGCCGAATGGTAAAAATAACTTTTTAAAACAACTAAAAACACAATCTCAACACAACCTTTACCCTTTTAATACTTAATACTTAGAAGAAATAAAATAATAAAAAAAACAAACACCTTAATACTTAATACTATTAAATTGTATTTAGAGTTAAATTAAGTTCCATTTAGATTGAAGTACAGAAAAAACCAACCACCACCTTAGCTTTGGAAAGGTCTCATACCCAGAGCTGAACAGTAAGTGCAACTGTGCAACATTAGAACATCCTCATGAAATTATGCATAATTCAGGAAATTATATGAAATATAGCCAGTCAGACTTATGTTTCATCATCTTAATCATAGTTTGGAAAGGTACAAGGCACAAACTAAGACGCATGCAGTACACCTGAGCAGGCAGGCACACCCTAAAGCATGTGCAGTTTTATGAAACATGGTAAATTTGGATATGCAAATATTTTTCGTATACTCATATTTTACTATTGTGTGTACATAAAAATAAAATTCATAAATTGTCAATAATTATGCACTATATTTTAACCCAAAATGACTAATTACTACCATTATTAATACATTAATTTAAACACATTGTCAAAATACTCAAATGCAAGTAAAAATAAAAATAAAATCAGTATACTAAACACTTTCAGATTGAAGAAAACAATGCAATACCAAATAAAATAAAATAAAATAATAATCAAAAACAATTTTCATTCAAATACATACATCCATGCATGCATGCATACATGCATGTATATATAAACCTTCCCTGGTCGAGCCCTTTGAACTCTCCATGGGTTCTCAAACCTCGAGGTGCTGACTGCACCCACCACAACCTACATTGGGTAATCCAAGGTATTCAACTAGCAGCAAGAATCAAACCTAAGACCATGTGCCTCTACTGCACATCCTGGCATTCACCCTAATCAACTAGGCACCTTGATGGGCAAAATCCATAAAAAGTATATATAGAAGAGTGTGAGCATACTTTACTTCATAAAAAGTCCAAACAAATAAAGTGTGTTTCTGGATATAGAATAAAGTCAAAGTTATGTGGTTGGGTGGGGGGAAATAGAAAATTTCTGGGCATTTCTTGGAGTGTGGTTGGGTTTGATGGGCTAGGGCTATGGACACCAGCCAACTATGTGCTATTTCTTCTTCTATGGCCCTAGCATAAGAGAATAGCTCATTGGTTTGGGGGCTTCTTCTTCCCGAACCCTAGCTAGCAGACATGAGCCCTAACATAAGACAATGGGCCACTGGGTTTGGACTGGCTACAGGGCTGGATAGGGTGGGTTGAGGCGGGGTATGGGTTAGAAAGGTTCATGAAACAGCATCTTCTGCCCAAGAATGTCTTTATCTTCAGCTGGTTGAGTTTGGGCAAGCTAGGGCTTAAAAGGGTTCACAAGATGGCGTCACTCTTCCACATTTCTTCTTCTTATAATAGAGCTTGGTAGGGGAAGACAGGGTTCATAAAATGGCATCGTTCTGCCTCAGGTTTAAAGAAAAACAGAGGAAAGACTGCAAGAGGCAAAACAACATCACTGGCTGGCTCTGGATTTAAAATCTGAGGCTCAAAACTATGTCATTTTGGCCTGGGTTTAAAAAAAAGAAACAAAAGTGGGTGCCTTGACTTAGCTCCAATGGCTTGCCTGAGCACCTAAAGTGGTGCCCTACTGAAGACACACAGTTTGTTCTGTTTTTTCAAAAACTGAAGATGAAAAGGCCGTCACTCTGGCCTAGGTTGAAAATAAATAAATAAACATACAAACATGTGCTTTTCTTGGCTCCAGGGGTCTACCTGAGTACCTAAAGAGGCACCTTATTGAAGGCACAACAACTGACTCCAGGCGAGGTGCCATGGTAAACACATCAAGTCACCTTGTTCCTAGAGACTCTTTGAGTGCACCTTTTAAAACACCAATTTTAACAAAGAGATTAGTGTCAAAAGCATTCAAGATTTGAATTTAGTTGTGCTAAACTCATTCATATTTTGAATTTAATTATCTTAAATTCAGAACTTTGAGTTCGATTCAACTTCTCTAATAAAATGCCCCATATTAAACATAAATGATTCAGCTAGACCTCCAAAATTAGCCCCTAAAAAAAAGATAACCACCATATGATATACTTGTCAAGTCATATATCACTCATTAGCTATCCCGTTCTCTCAGGGCAAGATTATGCATCATAAAAAATTTTCAAACTCAAAACTTGCCATCATTTTATTAGCCTTCCGTATGACAGTAAAATCAAAATCAAGTTCTGAATTCAAGCTACTCCTCGAACACCTTATCACATTATATACAAAACTGACGCACATTACTCCAAAATGGGATAATTTTAACCCATCACAATCTTGTCGGTAGCTATGGAACAAAGAAATAAATCTAAATTAATCCTCCTGAAACACCATTTCCACGGCATCAAAACACACATTCTCCAAATAGAAAATAGCAAGAGGAATTCAAATTCCCACAAAAATGATATAGTAATCAAACAAACAAATCACGAGAAGAACATACCATCCTGTGTGATGAGAGGATAATCCATTGAACTCAAAGTGATAAACCAATTCCATCCACTGTCAACTCTCAAGAGTATCGAGGCGGCACGCAATGTCGCAGCAATATTGCTAGACCCCATGTACGTCAATCGATCCGGCTTCCCCACCACATCCACATTCCCAAATGCTCGTATCGCCGGCACCGATTTAACCGCAGAGGCCAAAAGTCTTCTCTCTTCGTCCGAGGCATCAGCCCCGAGATGCAAAAGGTACCGATTCCTGGGGTGGTAAACCGCAAGCAAGAGTCTGAGGATCCGGTCCTTGTGGCCGCGGCCGCCGGAAATGTAGTAGGCGAATGCCGGCGGGTAATGGAGCCCGTGGTGGACCGTCGAAGAGAAGGGCTTGTGGAAGGATAAGGCGTAAGAAGCGTTAAAGCCGGAGATCGACGAGAGAAAGAGGAGGAGAGAGACGAAGGCGGCGGAGAAGAGTGTGAAGAGCCATTTCTTCTCTGCTAACATGGCGATGATGGTGGTGGAGCATATGTATAACCAACCCTCAAAATCAGATTAAGCTTAGGGTTAGGGTTCAGTTGGAAAGGTTCACAGGGATTTGTAAAAGAATGTCCAAAGGGATCGTTGATTCAAGAATTGATACAAAGATTTCAGAGCGTGGACACTAGGGCTTACTATTAGGATTTTGTCTGTGTTTAAAGAGAGATCAAGTCCAGCGGTTAGGGTTTGGGTTTGCAGAGTAGATTTGTAATGTCGATGAGGAGTTCACCTGCTCAAATGGATTCTCTCTTTCTACTTATTTCATTCTTTGAAATGTGAAAGTTGTGCATTTAGCCTTTACGTAACCAGTTTAATACTGTTAGGTCCACGCTCTCTTCTTGGTCCGCCAACTCACGCTCCCTCTCATCCTATCTTGGTCTAAGATTTTCCTTTTCCCCTTTTATACTATAAAAAAAAATAATAAAAAAAAAAAAAACGCTCTTTCTTATTTCCCAAAATCAATTTCATGACATTCCAAATATGATGTTGTATAGCCAATAATTAACTTTTGTAAAAATATATATATATAAATTTTACCTTATATTCTTACATTAAAATTTTAAAATAATTTTTAAAAATTACCATTTTAAGGTAATCTTAAAAAATAATAAATACATCTTTTTCTTAGTGTCGAGCGTAGCGTCGACCGTCCAGAAAAAATATAAAATTGTATTATTACGCAGTGGCGTGTACGCTCCAGGGATGGTAGTTGGCATCCCATCTGCTCATTTCCTAGTGGTTTTGAATTTGCTAGTTGCAGCGGACGATCATGTGGAAATAGCAAATATGGGAGTGGAAAGAGACGTGAATATTTTAAACGCGATTCCTATGAGGTGTCTTGATGTGATGCGCCTTGCGGATAACTCATTAATGCATGATGTATCCCTACGGCTCTTTTTTCTATTTTTGTCATTTATCTTATTAAAATAAAATATTTTTGTTTTTAATTCCTATTTTTAACTTAATTTTTGTCTCCTCTTTCTCGCATTTGCCCATGTTTTTCTGCCTCCATGGCATAACTAATTTGACTAAAATTGAGGGGGAAAACAAAATCATTTTGTCCACTTCGGTTTCTACTCGTGGTATTATTTCTGGTATTGTTGTTCAAACAAACATTAAAATAATATAGTCTGGGGAGAATTAATAAAGAATTTATTTTTTTTTTTAATTCTTCGTCGGTCTACATTCAAATCTCTGATAAAGTCTTTGCAATTTATTTTAGAATATTCAAATCTCTGATAATGTCTTCGGAATTTAATTGAGAATATTCTAAATAATTATGAAGGTTGCGGAAATATCCTTGATAAATATTCCGCTTACCACTGACCGTATTTAATTTCGACGGTGACGGTGACGGTGGCGGTGGACTGCTTGACAAGGGCGGATATGCACTCTCAAATTTCCAAAATAAAAAATAAAAAATTCTTATATACTGCTTAGTTAATTTTTCTTGTTGTCCTTTTAATTTAAAATAATAAAAAAATTAGTTAAAGTTCCAAGTTAAGAAAGATTAGTATATTTATTCCAAATGAGTGAAATTTAAGTTTAAATAAAATTAAAAATAAAATAAAATATTTTATAAAAATCTATTTAATATCCTTAGGAATTTTGGTCTAAATTGTTATCCAACAACAATCCATATTCATTACCATGTAATAAACATCTCATTTCAAGTCTAAAAATTATTATTCTTAAGGTTAATTATGAATATTTAAAACATTAAAAAGATGCTTAAAATATTACTTAAAATAAAATATCACTAAACATCAAATTCAAGTATTAAAAAAGTTTTTTAAAAAATTATTGTCTTGTCAAGAGTCTCCGAAAAAATTCAAAAAATCAATTAAACACATCTTGTTACATGTATATTTGTCCCCTCGGAGAAAGTTAGTAAAAAAAAACTTTATTGGTTGCATATTAACACTTGTTATTTCATTTTATTTTATCTTTGCCATTTTTTTAATCATATGCTAACATTATCTAATATTTTTCCATCTTAAATTTTTTTTGGGAATAAAATTAAGTTTTTCTTTACCATTTGTGTATTGTACATTTTATTAAATATTTTTTAATGGTATATCATCTTCCATTATTTGAAAATTTTATATTTGTAGACTTGGATTTATATTTAGTCTTAATTATTGAAGATAATATAACTAATAAAATATTTTCAATTATAGGCAATAATAAGCCTCAATTTTTTACTAATTAATTATATTTAAGTCGATATATGAATTTATTACAGATTTAAATATTTAGACATTTTATATATTAATGATATTATTATCTAATAGATCATTTATAAACAAAAGATGTCATCACTTTCAATTTAATATTTAAAGAAAATTTTAAAATAAAAAAATTATAAAATTTATTCAAATTAAAAGATTTTTTATGAAAAAATATTAAAAATTTTCTAATCAAATTTCTAACCATTTTAAAACTCTTTTGATATTTTTTTTTCTAAATCTAATATTAATTTGCCAATATTTTTAAAGTTGTTGATTTAACACTCACTTTAAGTTAAAAATGGTAATATAATAAGTGGTTTAATTTGTACTGAAATTAACTGAATGGTAATTGTCGGATGCCCCCCTTTTGGTGCTCTTCCAGCTTTTAGGGTGGGTGCCGCATTTTCGCTCTTTTTGGGTAGCTTTTTTTGACAAATTCATTAACGGTGAATTTTATTTCCAGTTGTAACCCATTAAGCCCAGCATGGCCCCAAGCTCAAAGATGATTTCAGATGATTTGGTCCGAGACTCTGAAAGTAGAAGCATGTGCGTGGTGCGGCAGACGGGGCAGACATGAAATGTGTGCGCCAGAGATTAGGAGTGTCTCCATTCATGAGTCGTAGTTAAAACTTAAAAGTTAAAACCCATCTTTCATTGTCAAGACTCAAGACATTAGAGAAACGAGAGGAAGAGACAATGAAAGGGAAAGGAGGACTCACTTCTATAAATACCATTACGAAGTTATGGCTCTTCATCACACATCCCAAAGGGTTGGCCGCTTGCCTCGGACAAAACCAAGTGGTCCACTCCAAAGCCACACCGTCCAGAGGCTGAAGTCGTCTTGCCGGATGTTTTTTTTATTGCCTAACAACATTCGTAATCATTAAAGTGTCTCGTGCAAATTTGGAAGTTGACAATTTTTATTTTTTTTATTTTACCTTTTTCGCTTTTTTAAGCAAATATTTGGTAATACGATTTTGACATTGTATTAGTTAAAATAGGCACAAGGGATATGTCATTACTCATGACTCAAACATATTGAAGTTCGTTTGGTGAAACATCACCTACTGATTTGACATTTCCAAAGCACTAGTATCTAACAATGAACCACTTGTTAGTAACTGACCAAGCAAAGTGCCATCCAAAACCTTTACTCTATCTCTATCCCAAGATATTCCTAGAGCAGTGCACAAGCAAAGTCTACTAAGAAAATTATTTTGAATCATTTGAAAAGACACTAGAAAAGGCAGAGACAAAGTTGGCAGAGGAGTTACTACAATTAATGTGAAGCTGTCATACTATATCCCTGCTTAAATTATGATCCCCATAGAAATTATTTAAGAGTGTTTGAACCAATCAACCTTACAAAAGTTTATTGTGTGAAATTTTCAAGTTGCTTTTAAGTGACCTTCCATAACTCATGTTGAAGTTCTTTTAAGAAACTAATAACCAAAGAACTTAAAATGAGAACAATATTCGTGTGACCAACAAACGTATTATAATCCAATAAGCATTTATGATTATAGAAATCAATATCATAAATAATTTACAAGTCATTAAAACAACAAAATTCATTGAGTATGCAAATACACAAAATATATATATATATATATATATATATATATATATATATATATATATATATATATTAGTGTATTTTTTAATGCAATTTGATTGAATAATGCTAATTTTTTAAAAATAGATTGATAAAATTATTGGATTAATCTATACTATTGAATAATATTTTTTCAATACATACCGAAAATATACTATCAATCACCTCTTATTTGTTTGTAATCTTATACTTTAATCCTATTCGTTTGTAATCTAGTTTAATAAATCAATGACTTAGATCTCAC